>NC_050450.1:108154448-108754448 GCF_903995425.1 Onychomys torridus | reverse complement strand
CAGGATGGGAAACAGAGTGGAAGGCGGCTCATCTGCCTATCACTTCCCTGGAGCCCATGCAAGTACTCAGGCTCCATGCCCCACTGCACAGTGGAGTCAGCTGGGTACTGTGTGGCTGACTCTTACCCTACTCAGTGCTCATTCAGGTCCATGTCAGGTCCATAGGAGTCAGAGAGAGGTGGACTCATCAATGCTGGACAGACCATGCATGTCACCTCTCAGCCTGCCTCATGCTCATAAAATGGCTGACTTAAGGTTGACAAGCAGTTGGGATTAGGTCTCCAAGCCACTAGATTCTGCTATAAAATGTGGAGTACATGGTGTTGCATGATTTTAATCCCTGCACTTGGGGAGCAGAGGCAGGTGGATCCCCATTTCTAGACCAGGAAGTTTATATATTGAGTTCCAGGTAAACCAGAGCTACATAGTGAGATCCCACCTAAAAAGAAAAAAGTATAAAAATGCAAAACACCCCAGCTCCAAGTAAACCAGAAGTTTCCTGTCTGCTGGGCCAGGCTGCCAGAGAAAGAAGACAGGTCTTTAGTGAGGTGAAATAACGCCTTACAAAAGAAATGCATTTTTAGTGTCAAAGACTCAAAAGACAGAAAAGCTTAAAAGATACAGATGGTCACCTATAAAGGCTAGATGTGGCTTGCCCATTAAGTCTGGATGCTAGCAGCAGCAAGAAAATGATCACCTATCCATGGCTTAAGTGGACATGGCAGGTGTTTAACCTGTGCCTGTATGCAGTGCAGCTCCCAGGCCCTTGCCCTGTAGCTGTCAGGAATGCTAAGTGGTTGGAAGTGCAGGAACACCACCTATATACTCAGGCCCTGAGGACGAGACAACTGAGGGGATTCTCAATGGGGTGGTCTGGCATGAATGGGAGGTGGGGCCACCCGCCCCCATCCCCTTAGGAAATGGTCACAGCAGGTCAAGATGTTTTTGTTTCTGTATGCTGGGGGAGAGGCAGGCCCAGGATCAGAATATATGGAGCCCATGATCACAAAGACCTCTTGCACTGTACCCCAGTCAGGACCCAACACAACTGCTGCCATTAGCTAGGGCTAGGTCATTATGGCCAGTATGGGCTCCTGCAAAGGAAAACAGAAAAGTCCTCACAGGTTGTTGATGGTGGTATGACCAGCTCTGGGTACACACACACCCTCCTCTTCCTGTGCTCCTAACCTACACTTTTTCTGCTCTTTGCCTGTAGAGCGCCTAGCACCTCCAGGAGCCAGCTGTCTCCAAAAGGTTAATCAGAGCCCTGTCACCATGCAAAGCAACTTTGCTGTCAAAGGGCTAAAGATGGAAGCCCAGCCGAAAGCCACACACCCCAGACCCAGCAAGTCTCACCCAGCTAAACCTACAAACTGCCGACCGCAGCAGCACCCTAGGATCCGCAACTACAACCTCAAGGACTAAGACTCAGCCTTCTGCAGGAGACCCAAGAGGGCCTCCACCTTGGTGCTTGGGGCCTGTGCTTGCACAAGTTGGGTGTGAGTGTACACATGGCATACAGGTGGGCTGTGATCGCAGAGCAGGCTCCCAAATGATGGCCTTCCTGATGCCACCGTCCCATTAAAACCCTCCTCCGTCTGTTTGGCCTGCAAAGTTGCCTATCTTGTCGTACTTGCCACCTGCCTATATCACTACTTACAGCCACTGTTCACTGACCATGTCACTGACAGTGTCCTCTAGAACCTGGTGGGGAGAATAGTGGCCTTCTGCAAAGCAAGTATGTCCCCAAAGAACATTGTGTGAGAGGTCCTCCCAGGAGTGTGTGCCTGGCTGAGGCCCCATCTCTCTCACAGGAACACAGCCATATGCCCTTCTGAAAACCTCATCATGAGACCTGCCTTGACACTTGTCAAGCTTGATGGCTTGTTTTGATTTAAAATGTCTTAGGGCCTGGTATCACTGCATGACCATTTCCTGCCCACAGCAACTTGGGGATGGCTGTGGCCTTGGCCTTGCTATCCTCCAAGACAGACACACAGAGGGCTGTGGGGGTGAAGGTGTCTCCCAGGTGTAGATTGCTGTGTGGCGTGGGCTAGTCATGTGACTTATTTTGCACTTGTGTAAACACGGACAGTGACTACTAGCTGGCCCATGTGTGTAGCTAAGACAAACATCACAGGAAAGCCCACACTCGGTAATGTGGTCTTGGGTGCCAGTTGAGAATCTCAGGCATAGGTAGCAGAGATCTGCAGATCACTCTTGTGTGTTTGTAGTAAGCTTCTCTCCATGTGCATATGCAGAGAGCCATGGGATGTCTTCACAATAGGCCAGCTAGGTTGATGGCCCCCTGGGTGCACTGTACTTCCAGGACCAGCAGGGGCAATGGCAGGTTGTCCTGATGTGGCTTTTCCACTGGCCAGATGCACTTTCTTTGTTGGTTAGGCCACATGTATGTGAGATGTAGCTCTGCAACTCCCAGGGATGAAAAGGAGAGCAGAGATGTCTGCTCTGACCTTAGCAGATTCTGCACTCAGCCTGCTATCCTGGGTTACAACCCCTCCACTTGAGTCCCTAGTAGCTGCAGAGAGCAGACTTTTGCTGACCACGGATGGTTGACCGGCAGCATGGCCAGTAAGAAGCAAACATGGCCTATCTGAAAGCACCAGGAGGTGGGGTAGGGCAGTTCTGGCTGGCACAGGCACAAGCCTTTTGAACTCTCTCTCCTAGGGCTGGCCCTGAACCTAAAGACACCCACAGTGAACACCAAAGTAAAGACCCTTGAATAGGGACAGTACAGGTATGGGGCCTGGGTCCTTCCCTCCACCTCTATAGAATACACATTACAGCAGAAGATGCAACAATGAGACGAGGCATGGAATGGTCCTTAAAGACGAGGGGCAGTAGTGGGAGAACCTGGGGGCAAGCATGTAGGCCTGCTTAGCCACTTTCCACAGACAGCCTGTGTAGGCAATCAGGTTGGGGAAGCTAGAAGCCAGGGCTGACAAGCAACGCTGAGGCTCTAGCACCCTTTTGCATCTAGGTTTTTTGAAGCACCAAGCTATAGAGAGGCAGTCAAGGACCACTCACCCCTCCCCCGCCAAAAAAGGCCACTGCCCCATAAGGAGGTGTCTCTTTGGCGGCCTGGGCTTAAAGGGGAAGGACTGCAGGGAAGGGAGCAACCTCTCTGGGCACTGAAGCGGCCCCTTGGGCAGTTTGTCGGTGGGTTTTGTCATCTCCCGCCCCCAAATTCGATGACCCTTTCAAAAGAGGAATTTAAAGGGAAGGAGGGAGAGGGTCCCGGAAACTAGGATCTCAGGGAGGCGCGCAGCTCCTTTGTTCCCACTATGCGGGGGAGGGGTGGTATCCCGCTCGCCAGATGGCCGCGCCAGGACCGTGAGCCGACTCCGGAGACCGCGGCATGCGTCTGTCAGTGTTCCTGATCCTGCTCACTGTTCCCGTCCCTGCCCGCATCCTGGTCTCCAAGGCGGCCACAGCGAGGGTGTCTGAGAAAACTGAGCCACGATGACCGGTAGTAACCCCGCCGGAGGCGCCCTCCACCAGGGTCAACGACCGCGCTTGCGCGGGGGCCCGCGAAGCGCCTCGCCGCTGTTGCCGGCCCATCACCCTATTGCCTAGCAACGCCCACCCGCACGCCGCCATTGGGCCGTCGCGAACAGCTTCGGTACCCAATTGGTCTCGATGTGGAGCAGTCCACGCCCCTCAGCCCCGCGCGCGCTACGATCACGGCGTGGAGTCGCGGCCACACGGGCCTGTGCCCCCGCGTGGCCCTGGTATCTTCAGTGCAGTCCCCAGTGTGACCAAGCACTCCCGTCCCACACTGCGCGCGCACAGTGCACACCTGGCCCGGCCGCGGGGGTGGGGTGGGGAGGGCAGAGATGAGGGCGTCGGGATGGGCCCCGCATGGCCTGCGCGAGGCCGGGGGCGGGGTCGGAAGCGGGCGGGGGCTGCGCGCTCCCTTTGCTCCAGCGCGCGCCCGCGCAGGGTCCCGACTGGGGGCGGCGCGCGCGGGCATCACCCCACCGGCGGCGGCGCGCCGGGTCCCGGGGCGCAGCCCCGACGCTCATTGGCCTGGGCGGCGCAGCCAAGCTGTCAGCCCATGTGGCGTGGCCGCGCGGGGATGGCCGCGGTTTAAATAGCGCCGGCGCGGCCTAGAGGGAGCCAGAGAGACGGCAGCGGCGTCCCATCTAGTTCTCTTGTCGCGCTCCGCGCTTGTCGTCTGCCTCCAGAGCCCAGTCAGGTACGCGGCTACGTTCCCGGGTCCGGGACGGCAGGCGGGTGTCGGGGTGCCGTGGCTCCGGTAGGAGGACAGATGGGCGCCGATCTTCAGCATTCTTGCGCTCACAAAAGCGCCGCAGCTCCCCTCCGACGGCCAACCACCGGCTGCGTGGTGTGGTCCGGCCGAGAGGGGCGCGGGAGGGGTGTGCGGAGGGCCAGCGCGGCGGGCCGCTGTCACGTGGGCGCCGCGCCAGCCGGGTGCGGGAGGCTGGTCGCCGCGTGGATGGGGCCGGGGCCTTCGCTTGCGCTGGGAGGCTTTGGCAGGGCGCAAGAGGCCGCGGCGTACCACCGCCGGCGCCACCTTGGAGAGGCCAGATGCGGGTCTGGGTGCGCACGAGGCCCCAGGGGCCTCAGCGGAAGTCACCGGACCTTCCAGGCCTCGCCGGCGGGGTGGCTCAGAAGCCTCCACGTTGGACCTACTGATGCAAGGCCTGGACTGCCCTGGGCAAGGGCCTTAAGGACCCGAGGACCTAATGCAGACTCTGCTTCCTCGGCCAGGTTATGTGGTGTTCGGCCAAGTGGCGAGAGGCTTTGACTGTTCCTGCTCCGCACCTAGCGGGGGTAGTACTCCAGGTTGGATCTTGCTGGAGGGGTCCATTGGCAGGGGCTGTGTTTGCCTCAGCCCGGGCCAGACCTGGGCACTCAATAGTAGTCGGGCCTGTTCCCTCTCTTAACCAAGCCTGGTGTCTTTGCTGGCCTTGAGCAGCACCCGGTCTCCACCCCTACCTTGAGAGGGAAGCGCCGGCTTTCCCGTGGCTTGAGGTGAGAGCATGGTTTCAAGTACACCAGACTCTGCTTCTTGGAAGCTCCAAGTGAATTTGCAAGTTCCTTATTTGACCAGCTTGGGATGGAGCACCCAGTAGGCACCTGGAGGTCATATAGTCCCAGGTAGCTCCAGCGAGGCCTGATAGGGTCAGGCCGGGTCAAGTCGGTATCCTAGACAAAAGGAAGGGGTGAAAACCTTAAAGTAGCTGTCGGTGCCAAGAGACCTGACACCAGGCTCCTCTAGTGATTAAGAGGTTGGGTCCTCCTGGTTTCCACTGGGGGCTCTCAGAAAGTCAGTGCAGGGTACTCAAGTACTACCTGTGGATCGGAGCCCATCTTGACCAATTAAGCAATGGTGACTACGTTGTGGCTGTGGCTGGGAATGACTGACTGTGTGGGGCCCACCATGCTACCTTCCCCACAGAGAAGAGCCATGGAGGAGGTGGTGATAGCCGGCATGTCGGGGAAGTTGCCCGAGTCAGAGAACCTGCAGGAGTTCTGGGCCAACCTTATTGGTGGTGTGGACATGGTTACAGACGATGACAGGCGATGGAAGGCTGGTGAGTGCCCCTCAGGGTCAGGCAGCAGAACAGATTGAGAGTCTATGGCCAAGACACTTTCTGGAGACAGTGTCTGTTGAGATTCCTGTATAGCTGTTAGGTTGAGAACCAGTCAGAATCAAAAAAGGACAGGTGACTTGCTTGGGTCCTGCATGGAGGACACCAAAGCTGGGCAAGAGAAGGGGACTGGGCCATTCTGAAAGTCCCATCTGCAGCCTGTGCCCTGAGCTGGCAGTCAATGTCTCAGATGCTGATTTGACTTTCACACCCAATGGGCTCTAGGCTCTAAAATAGAGCCACAGAGTGGCTCTACCTGATGGACAAGTGTGAGTCAGCATTGTGAGGCTGGACAGGCCAGCCTCACATCAGGCAGAGGGTCTCCCATCAGGTTGGAGGTGGCAGGGAATAGTCACCAGCCTCATCTCTGGTAGGTTTTGCTTTGGGCCACACACATGTGGGTGTTTTGGGACCCCTCATTAACTGTGAAGTTGAGTCACCAATCACTTCTTTCAGGGAGCCTTCCCCAAGAAGAGGGGCTCCTTAGTTCCCTGGCTTCAGAGGCTATGATGTTCCACAGGGCTCTATGGGCTGCCCAAGCGGTCTGGAAAGCTGAAGGACCTGTCCAAGTTCGACGCCTCCTTCTTTGGGGTCCACCCCAAGCAGGCTCACACAATGGACCCCCAGCTCCGGCTGCTGTTGGAAGTCAGCTATGAGGCTATTGTGGACGGAGGTGGGTCATTGGGGTGTTCTGGCCCTTTTTAGAAATGCTGTAATGAGGGCTGGGGATGTAGTTCAGTGGTAGAGCACTTGTCCACTGTGCACAAGAACCTGGGTTTTGTCCCCAGTGTTCTAAAAGGAAAAGGAAATGCAACCACATTAATATCTTCTTGGCTTTGAGATATCGAGAGCTCAGAGGAAAGCATGGCATAGGCCCCTGGCCATGTCCCCAACCCTGATCTAGGTCCAGTGGCTCCGGAGGCGGGGCCCTGGGCAGGTCACAGTTTCACAACTGCACACTAGTAGTGTCCCAGGCGTGCCCTGTCACCCTGGTTTCCTCACTGCCTGATGTCTGGCTGGTCTTGAGCTGAGGGCGGGGCTTACAGCAGGTAGTTAGTTCTGCAGGGGCTCAGCCTCTAGCTTTGGAAACAGCCCTGTCCAACTGGCTGTCTCTGATTCTGGATCCTGTTGCTTGGGACATGGACATATGTTCCTTCCCAGGGATAGAAGGCCCCACAGTGGGCAGCCATTGTGGGCTGGTGTCTGAGGTTGGTGGGGAGAGTGAACTTCAGGTTGGTAGGTGCTAACTAGCCCCTACATTTGATGTGTAACCACCCTGGCAGCCTCCATGGTGAAGATGGAGGTCCCCACCTTGGGCCAGTCTGGCTGCCCATGCCCTATCAAAAGCTGGGCACAGCTCCCTAGGGGTTACCCACTGTCCTCTGCTTTCCCAGCTTGGACACTTGGCCTTTGTCTCCCTGTATCTCCTTATCTCAGCCTGTCCTAGGGCAGACTGCCCTTGGCACTAGAGAACTCATTGGCTAGTAGGCTCTTGGGACCCACCAGTGACACCAGAGGCCAAAGGAGTTGCCTTTAGACAATGCTGTCCTCTGTCCTTCCTATGGTTGCAGCCTGACCCAGACTTAGGGGCCCACTGTTCCCCCTGATTGCACCCCTCTCACCCAAGCCTATGTGGCCAAGAGCTGAGCCTTACTGCTGCCCCTGGCAGGCATCAACCCAGCCTCACTCCGAGGAACAAACACTGGTGTCTGGGTGGGTGTGAGTGGTTCCGAGGCATCAGAGGCCCTGAGCAGAGACCCTGAGACACTCCTGGGCTACAGCATGGTGGGCTGCCAACGTGCAATGATGGCCAACCGGCTCTCCTTCTTCTTTGACTTCAAAGGTTGGTTTTCCTCCCAGCCTAGGTAGGTGGACAGCCCAGCCCCAGCATAGACCTAGCCTGCATGTGTCCATCACCTGGGCAACCCTTTGGGGCTCAGACTTCCTTGTTCCTGGGGAAAGCAGAGTGGGGTGCTCAAGGCCAGTGTCTTCCCCGGGGCACCCACACCTGCTTTATGCCCTTGCTCACAGGGCCCAGCATTGCCCTGGACACAGCCTGCTCCTCCAGCCTACTGGCGCTACAAAACGCCTATCAGGCCATCCGCAGTGGGGAATGCCCTGCTGCCCTTGTGGGTGGCATCAACGTGCTGTTGAAGCCCAACACCTCTGTGCAGTTCATGAAGCTGGGCATGCTCAGCCCAGAGGGCACCTGCAGGTCCTTTGATGACTCAGGTGAGGTTGGCATGGGTGGGATCCTTAGGCTCTACTTTGCAGGGTTCCAATCTATACACAGAATATGGCATCTTGGCTCCTGCTGAGGTGTGTGGAGTGCAAGTGTATACACACACCTACACAACCTTCCCCACACATAGACCCCCCCATTATCCCAGAGCACCTGGCTGAGGTGTTGGTCCACCCTAGGGAATGGATACTGTCGCTCTGAGGCTGTGGTGGCAGTTCTGCTGACTAAGAGGTCCCTGGCCCGGCGGGTCTATGCCACTGTACTGAATGCTGGCACCAATACAGATGGCTGCAAGGAGCAAGGTGGGCCAGAGGGGAAAGAGCACGGGTCACAAGAAATGGGGAGGTGGAATGTTCAAGGCTCGATACCACACCGTTACCCCATCTACCCTAGGCGTGACATTCCCCTCTGGAGAAGCCCAGGAACAGCTCATCCACTCTCTGTATCAGCCAGCTGGTCTGGCCCCTGAGTCCCTTGAGTACATTGAAGCCCATGGTACAGGCACCAAGGTGAAAGCCCTTTCTGGCCGGCCCATACCTGACTCCTACCCTCGCTAGAGAGATTCCTGGCTATAGCCTTAACTTACTCTGTTCCCCACAGGTGGGTGACCCCCAGGAACTGAACAGCATTGTGCGAGCCCTGTGTGCCTCCCGCCAGGGTCCTTTATTAATTGGATCCACCAAATCCAACATGGGACACCCTGAGCCTGCCTCGGGGCTTGCAGCTCTGGCTAAGGTGAGCAGGTTGGGCTCTATGAGTCAGAAGTCTCTGTTACTTGGATAGTGTATACTATGACCACCACTTGACCTACCTTGGAGCTCCTGCCTGCCTATTAACTACCTCTTTGGCTGCTCCATGGCTGAGATGGCAGGGAGGATGAGACTACCCTCAGGGCACATGCCCTGTGGTCAATGTGCTGAGTAGCTTCTGGCCAAAGGAAACACTTGGCTGCAAAAAGGATGAGTACAGTTCTGAAGAATCATCTAGGTGGCCAGGTTCAGCAAAATGCCTTGTTCTGTGATGGGAAGGGAAGGGTGAGCCAGCATCTGCTCTGGTGTCCCCTTTCCTGCTGGGTGACCCTGTACACCTACCTGTTTCTGCATTAGAAGACATGTATGGTTGTTTGGAAGACCAGTCTCTGGGCTTCTGTGCCTGCCTGGAGAGAGGGGTTGTGTTCAGACCTGCTGTCCCTCAACTTGGTGACACAGAAAACCAGTGAGGGCACAAGGCCAGAGAGGACAAGGGTCTTTGTGCCCAGTACCACAGCACATGGGCCCTAGGTAGCCACACTAGGCTGGGGTCCGCTGCTCACTAACCCTGTGTTCTGGCTACAGGTGCTGCTATCCCTGGAGCATGGGGTTTGGGCCCCCAACCTGCATTTCCACAACCCCAACCCTGAAATCCCAGCCCTTCTTGATGGGCGGCTGCAGGTGGTGGATAGGCCCCTGCCTGTTCGTGGTGGCAATGTAGGCATCAACTCTTTTGGCTTTGGAGGTGCCAACGTTCACGTCATCCTCCAGCCCAACACACAGCAGGCCCCTGCACCTGCCCCACATGCTGCCCTTCCCCATTTGCTGCACGCTAGTGGACGAACTGTAGAGGCAGTGCAGGGCCTGCTGGAACAGGGCCGCCAGCACAGCCAGGACTTGGCCTTTGTGAGCATGCTCAATGACATTGCAGCTACCCCTACAGCAGCCATGCCCTACAGGGGTTATGCTGTGCTGGGTGTTGAGGGAGATGTCCAAGAAGTGCAGCAAGTCCCTGCCAGCAAGCGCCCCCTCTGGTTCATCTGCTCAGGTGAGCCTGCCACTTGCTTCCAGGCTAGCCCTCAAAGGAGGGGGGTGGGTCCCCTTTCTTGAGGGCAAGGCTGGTAGGTGGCCATGCTGTGGCCCTGATAAGCTTTCTGTGACAGGCATGGGCACACAGTGGCGAGGAATGGGGCTGAGCCTCATGCGCCTGGACAGCTTCCGTGAGTCTATTCTACGCTCTGATGAGGCTGTGAAGCCTTTGGGGGTAAAAGTGTCAGACCTGCTGCTGAGCACAGATGAAAACACCTTTGATGACATCGTGCATGCCTTTGTGAGCCTCACTGCCATCCAGGTAAGTCAACTGCACGGTGTTACATGCATCCTGGACACGTAGACGCAAGGAACTATATATATAGTCCTGGCCCTGTCCATTGTGCAGACACCCAACATTTACCCTTCCCAGGAGGCCTGGTATGCTCGGTGTGTACCTTACTGTTAGGGATCATCAGCCTAGTGGTCCAGGGGCTATGTGACATGACCTATGTCTCCAATCCCCAGATTGCCCTCATAGACCTGCTGACATCTGTGGGACTGAAACCTGACGGCATCATTGGGCACTCTCTGGGAGAGGTTGCCTGTGGCTATGCTGATGGCTGTCTCTCCCAGAGTGAGGCTGTGCTTGCAGCCTACTGGAGAGGCCAGTGCATCAAGGAGGCCCGCCTGCCACCTGGGTCCATGGCAGCTGTTGGTAGGTATCCTCCCAGGACCCCAACCTCATTAGGCACCAGGATCTTCTTGGAAGGGGTTTCTGGAAGGGGTTTCTGTTCCGGGTCCTTCAAAACAAGCAGCTGCCTTCTTGGTGGGAGAAGTGGGGTTACAAGGGGAGAGGTCACTCTCCTCAGATTATCTTTTTTTTGTGGAGCTGAGGATCGAACCCAGGGCCTTGTGCTTGCTCGGCAAGCACTCTACCACTGAGCTAAATCCCCAACCCCTCAGATTATCTTTATAGGAGGCTTCAGTTCTGCTGAGCCCACAGGCCTAAGCAAGGTATGAAAACACCACACACATGAGATGAGGGTTAAGGAGCTGCGAAGAGCTACTTGCTTGACCCTGGGTGTTCATTGCCCAGCCCTTCCATTACTTATCCCTGATACCCCTGAGGTGTCATTTCTGAGGTGAGACCTGGCTTCCAGACACCTCCTCTTGAGATCAGATGTGGCAGAGGGTGAAAACGCCCTGGGAAGGCCAGTTCTGGGGCTGTCATGTCACTCCACCGACAGACACCCTTGGCCCGAGGTGGCGCTCATGGTCCAGCAGGATGAATGGGGACCTGCTCTGTCACTAGCCACTCTGATTGCAGGTTTGTCCTGGGAGGAATGTAAACAGCGCTGCCCCTCTGGTGTAGTGCCTGCCTGCCACAACTCTGAGGACACTGTGACCATCTCTGGACCTCAGGTGGGCCCTGCAACCATAGAAGGACTTGTGTCCCCTGCTCTTTGCCCTGGCCCTACATGGGAGGCAAGCCCTCCTCAATCTGTCTACCAAGTTCTGAAGGGCCCAGCTGGTGAACTACACTTGTCCCAGGCCCTCTGGGTGAGGCCTAAGCTGGGTGGACTGACTGTACCTGACAAGGGAGAGCAAGTTCAAGCCCGTCTGACCACTGGCCTTGATGCCTGCAGGCTGCAGTGAGTGAGTTTGTGGAGCAGCTGAAGCAAGAGGGTGTGTTTGCCAAGGAGGTGCGGACGGGTGGCCTTGCCTTCCACTCTTACTTCATGGAAGGCATTGCCCCCATGCTGCTGCAGGCTCTTAAAAAGGTTAGTACCTGGCTGGATACATGGACCTGAGGGTGTGGTAACTTGACTTCACTTGCTAACCAAGCTCCTGTGTGCAGGTGATCCGGGAACCACGGCCACGCTCAGCTCGCTGGCTCAGCACCTCCATTCCTGAGGCCCAGTGGCAGAGCAGCCTGGCCCGCACATCTTCTGCTGAGTACAATGTCAACAACTTGGTGAGCCCAGTGCTCTTCCAGGAAGCATTGTGGCATGTCCCTGAGCATGCTGTGCTGCTGGAGATTGCGCCCCATGCACTGTTGCAGGTGAGCACCTGGTCTGCCTGGGAAAGGGGCACAGCAGCTGCCAGTCAGTGGAGAAAAGGATTATGGCATGGAAGAGGTCAAAGCCTAGCCCTTCTTTGCCATGCATAGGCTGTCCTGAAGCGGGGTGTGAAGTCCAGCTGCACCATCATCCCCTTGATGAAGAGGGACCATAAAGATAACTTGGAGTTCTTCCTCACCAACCTTGGCAAGGTGCATCTCACAGGGTAGGTCCCCCTCCTCCCTGCTGCTCCCATGGGGGCCCACACTACCCTCCATGAGAAGGGCTGCTGTTGGCCTAGCTCAGTTCTGGCCCTCAGCTTGGCTGTCTTGGGGTCTTGAAACAAAGGGGCAACAGGTGTTTCAGACCTCAGGGCCAGGTGTGTCACTCAGCCCCCTTTTCACCAGCATTGACGTCAACCCCAATGCCTTGTTCCCACCTGTGGAGTTCCCGGCACCCCGAGGGACTCCTCTCATATCCCCTCACATAAAGTGGGACCACAGTCAGACCTGGGATGTCCCAGCTGCTGAAGACTTCCCCAATGGCTCCAGTTCCTCCTCTGCTACAGTCTACAACATTGGTGAGCAGGGCCTCGTGGTGGGTAGGTTCCTTTCCAGGCATGTGGGCCAGTGCTGAGGTCTCTGTCCCTTACAGACGTCAGTCCTGAGTCTCCTGACCACTACCTGGTAGACCACTGCATTGATGGCCGGGTCATCTTCCCTGGCACTGGCTATCTGTGCCTGGTGTGGAAGACACTGGCTCGCAGCCTGGGCCTATCCCTAGAAGAGACTCCTGTGGTGTTTGAGGATGTAATCCTTCATCAGGCCACCATACTCCCCAGGACAGGTAAGAGGCACCTTCAGTAGGGGCTGCTGGGATTGTTGGTACCTCTGCTTTGACCTTCCTTCTCTGCAGGGGCTGTCCCTCTGGAGGTGCGGCTGCTGGAAGCCTCCCGTGCCTTTGAAGTGTCTGAGAATGGCAACCTGATAGTGAGTGGTGAGTGGGACCTGGCTGGGCCTATGGGACTGGGTACCCCAGCTCCTAGCCTGCCCTGCCCCTTGCTCAGGTCCTCCTGCTGCCCTGTCTCCTACAGGGAAAGTGTACCAGTGGGAAGACCCTGACTCCAAGCTCTTCGACCCCCCAGAAGACCTGAACCCCCCTGAGTCTGCACCGGTCTCCCGCTTGACCCGGGCAGAAGTGTACAAGGAGTTGCGGCTGCGTGGATACGATTATGGCCCTCACTTCCAGGGCATCTTTGAGGCCAGCCTGGAAGGTGGGCAAGAGCATCCCGGAGTCAGCATGATTACCAGGGGCCATGTCTCACTGCTGGGCCATCTCTTGCTGGGATGCAGGGTAGATAGGAGGAAGCAGAAGCTCCTGGAGCAGATGAGATCTGGAGTTCTGACCCAGCTCCTCTGCTGCAGGCAAACACGGCAAGCTGCTCTGGAAAGACAATTGGGTGACCTTCCTGGACACAATGCTGCAGATGTCCATTCTGGGTGTCAGCCAGCAGAGTCTGCGGCTGCCTACCCGTGTGACATCTATCCACATCGACCCTGCAACCCACCTGCAGAAGGTGTACACACTGGAGGGGGAGAATCAAGGTAGCTCTGGCCCTAGCTCTATTCACCTGTGTCCTAGCTGGGCATTGCCTACACTGACCAGTGTGTCTCCATAGTGGCTGATGTGACAACAAGCCTCTGTCTGGGCAGCACGGTGTCTGGTGGTGTCCACATCTCAAGACTACACACAACAGCAGCCCCACGACGGCAGCAGGAACAGCTGGTTCCCACCTTGGAAAAATTTATTTTCACGCCCCATATGGAGGCTGAGTGCCTGTCTGAGAGCAGTACCCTACAGAGAGAGCTGCAGCTGTGCAAGGGTTAGGAGCCCCTCTCCCTGAGGAATGCAGACTTCCCTTCCTAAGGCCTGTACTGTGGGAAGCTTGGGGTTGGTGGGGCTAGAGCCTACCTTCAGTGGGCTTACATTGTGGCTAGGCACAGCTTTCTGCTGTATCCTCCCTTCATCCGGCTGCTGTCCCTCTAGCTGCTGTCTTGTCCTATGGACAAGCTGGGCAATGGGTCTTGGAAGTTGGCTGGAGGCCTTGGAGAACATAGGCCTTTCTCCCTCCCAGATCTGGCACAGGCTCTGCAGACCAAGGCCGCCCAGCACGGGCTGAAGCTGACAGTGCCTGGGCCAGAGGACCCTCCACAGCATGGGCTGCCTCGGCTGCTGGCAGCTGCTGGCCAGCTACAGCTCAATGGGAACCTGCAGCTGGAGTTAGGCGAGGCACTGGCCCAAGAAAGAGTCCTGTTGCCAGAAGACCCTCTGATCAGCGGCCTCCTTAACTCCCAGGAGCTCAAGGCCTGCATAGACACGGCCCTGGAGAACTTGCCTACCCTCAAGATGAAAGTGGTGGAGGTGGGTGCTGGGCAGGTAGACAGGCCTCGTGTATGCATGGATCCAGGGCAATCTCAGACTGAGCGCAAAAGCAGGCAGTTGTGATGCAGTAGCTCTCTGTGATCTTTCTGCTTTTGTTGTTCCACCTTAAAGCCAAGGGTATGTATGAGATACCAGAAGGAAGGCTTCTGGGAAAGCATCCTGGATGCCTTGGGTTCCAAGCTGGGACATTGTAGACAGACTTGGAGGGTAGAAAGAACAGCCCAGGGATGCTTATCCAACCCCCACGTTTTTGCTGCTTCCTAGAGGCAGCAGATCTAAGATGTTCCCCTACCTCAGGTGCTGGCTGGACAAGGTCACTTGTATTCCCGCATCCCGGCACTGCTGAACACCCAGCCTATGCTACAGCTGGAGTATACAGCCACTGACCAGCACCCACAGGCCCTGAAGGATGTTCAGGCCAAGCTGCAGCAATATGACATTGCTCAGGGCCAGTGGAACCCTGAGGATCCTGCCCCCAGCAGCCTGGGTGCACTTGACCTCCTGGTATGCAACTGTGCAGTGACCACTCTGGGAGATCCAGCCTTGGCCCTGAGCAACATGGTGGCTGCCATCAAGGAAGGTGGTTTCCTGCTAATGCACACAGTGCTCAAAGGTCATTCCCTTGGGGACATCTTGGCCTGCCTCCCCTCTGCGGTGCAGCCTGGGCCCAGCTTCCTAAGCCAGGTACTGCTGCTGGGCATGCAGGGCAGGTGAGGGCTGAGTATGGCCCAGCCAGCTCAGCACTTATGTAAGACCTCATATACTTAGGAAGAGTGGGAGAGCCTTTTCTCAAGGAAGGGACTGCACCTGGTGGGCCTTAAGAAGTCATTCTATGGTACTGCGCTCTTCCTGTGCCGCCGAGCCATGCTGCAAGACAACCCCATCTTCCTACCTGTAGAAGATGTCAGCTTCCAGTGGGTGGACTCTCTGAAGGTCAGGCCTTGGGACTGGGTACCTCTCCTTGCTCTGGCATGGGACCCTCCTAGAGGCTGACCCTTCTTTGTCCTACAGAGCATTCTGGCCACATCTTCCTCCCAGCCTGTGTGGCTAACAGCCATGGATTGCCCTACCTCGGGTGTTGTAGGCTTGGTGAACTGTCTCCGCAAAGAGCCTGGTGGACACCGGATTCGGTAGGAGAGACCCTGAGAGACACCAACTTTCCCTCCATCCCTTGCTCCCTCCCACCCACCTTTGGTATCCTTGCTTTTTGTCTCCACAGGTGCATCCTGCTGTCCAACCTCAGCAGCACATCTCATGTCCCTAAGTTGGACCCCGGCTCTTCAGAGCTACAGAAGGTGCTGGAGAATGACCTGGTGATGAACGTGTACCGAGATGGGGCCTGGGGTGCCTTCCGCCACTTCTTGTTAGAGCAGGGTGAGCCCATTGCTGCCCTACACTTGGGGGGCCAGAGAGCCTGGCCAGGTTGGCTCTGTGGCATGCTTGTTTCCTTTTGTCTTCAGACAAGCCTGAGGAGCAGACAGCACACGCCTTCATAAATGTCCTTACGCGAGGGGACCTTGCCTCTATCCGCTGGGTCTGCTCTCCCCTGAAACATGCCCAGCTCACCAGCCCAGGAACACAGCTCTGCACTGTCTACTATGCCTCACTCAACTTCCGAGACATCATGCTAGCCACGGGCAAGCTGTCCCCTGATGCCATCCCAGGTGCCAGCCAGGATGGGATCTTGGTGTGACTGGGTGGCTGGGAGTCGGGTGCATGTGCAACCCAGTGAGAGGGATGTCCTGGGGAAGAAAGGTGTTCCCCTACACTTTGTACCCTGTACCCTTAGCAACCTGTCTTAAAGATGGGACTCTTAGTGCTAACATGAGCCTCCCTTCTGTCTACTTATAGGTAAATGGGCCAGCCGGGACTGCATGCTGGGCATGGAATTCTCAGGCCGTGATAAGTGTGGCCGGCGTGTGATGGGGCTCGTGCCCGCAGAAGGCCTGGCCACCTCAGTCCTGTTGTCACCAGACTTCCTCTGGGAAGTACCCTCCAGCTGGTGAGTGGGCTGGCTGCAGTTGGGGGATAACATGATCTTAGTGGTGGCCAGACTAATTCTGTGTTGTATCCTCAGGACACTGGAAGAGGCAGCCTCTGTGCCTGTTGTCTATACCACTGCCTACTACTCCCTAGTAGTGCGTGGGCGGGTGCGGCGTGGAGAAACAGTGCTCATCCACTCGGGCTCAGGTGGTGTGGGCCAGGCAGCTATCTCCATTGCCCTCAGTCTGGGCTGCCGAGTCTTCACCACTGTGGGTAAGGTCCCTGCCCCTCCCAAACCTTCAGACCTTCTTGAGCTCTATGGTGCAAGCTCATTAGGGCCCCTCCCCTGACAGGCTCAGCTGAGAAGCGAGCATACCTTCAGGCCAGGTTCCCCCAGCTTGATGATACCAGCTTTGCTAACTCACGAGACACGTCATTTGAGCAGCATGTGTTACTGCATACAGGTGGCAAAGGTAAGTACCCACCCAGGCCATTGCCTGAGAGTGGTTCATGCAGCCAGTCTAGCCCTCTCTCTGGACTGAGGAACGGATGAGCCTGCATGACCAAGAGGACCTGTTTGCCACCATAGGGGTCGACCTGGTCCTCAACTCCCTGGCAGAAGAGAAGCTACAGGCTAGTGTGCGGTGCCTGGCTCAGCACGGTCGCTTCCTAGAGATTGGCAAATTTGATCTTTCTAACAACCACCCCCTGGGTTAGTAGTCCTGGGGGCAGGAGTGGGGGCTGGTGCGGGGGCTTGGGGTCTCCACCAGTGAACATGACTCTCCCGTTCAGGCATGGCTATCTTCTTGAAGAATGTCACTTTCCATGGGATCCTGCTGGATGCACTTTTTGAGGAGGCCAACGACAGCTGGCGGGAGGTAGCAGCACTGCTTCAGGCTGGCATCCGTGATGGGGTTGTGAAGCCCCTCAAGTGTACAGTGTTTCCTAAGGCCCAGGTGGAAGACGCCTTCCGCTACATGGCTCAGGGGAAACACATTGGCAAAGTCCTTGTCCAGGTGAGGTGAGGCCCTTGGTACCTACCCTGGCTTTGGCTTGCAGAGTTTGTTTCTAATTGCATTTACTTATGTGGTATGTGCATGCCATGGCACATGTGTAGAGGCTAAAGAACAACTTGTAGGAGTTGGTTCTCTCCCGTGTGTGTCTTGGGGATCCAACTCGGGTTATGTGGCTGGATAGAAGCACCTCCAGCTGCTCAGCCGTCTCGCTGGTCCTTGCCACTCTTGTTTACCTGCAGGTGCGTGAGGAGGAACCAGAGGCTGTGCTGCCGGGGGCTCAGCCCACCCTGATTTCCGCTATCTCCAAGACCTTCTGCCCAGCCCACAAGAGTTACATCATCACTGGTGGCCTGGGTGGCTTTGGCCTGGAGTTGGCCCGGTGGCTTGTGCTTCGGGGAGCCCAGAGGCTTGTACTGACTTCCCGGTCTGGGATCCGCACAGGTAAGCAGGTAGGGGTACCTGGGACAGCTGGTGATATAGGCTTCCCTTTGGTGGAAGGTGTTCTGGGAGGGGCTGTAGGCCACTCCCTCTCCTCTGGTGCAGCCCCACAGCCCTGTGTCCCACAGGCTACCAGGCCAAGCAGGTTCGAGAGTGGAGGCGCCAGGGTATACACGTGCTAGTGTCAACAAGCAATGCCAGCTCACTGGAGGGGGCCCGCGCTCTCATCACCGAAGCCACAAAGCTTGGGCCTGTTGGAGGTGTCTTCAACCTGGCCATGGTGAGAAAGGCATCCTGGGCTCCAGATACCTCCAAAGCCTGAGACCCAGGGTAGCTGCTAAGTGGGGTAGAACCCCAGAGCTGCAGCAGCACTAAAACCCTTTCTCCCAGGTCTTGAGAGACGCTATGCTAGAGAACCAGACGCCAGAACTCTTCCAGGATGTCAACAAGCCCAAATACAGTGGTACCCTGAACCTCGACAGGTGGGCAGTAGTTCCATTTAGCATATATATTTATATGATCCCACCTGTATTTGGTCCCTGCTGGACCTGGGGGTCTGGGGGAGGCAAGACTGTGCCACCTGTGGCCTTCTCTGGACTGCCCTGGAGAGGTTTTGGCCTGGTAAAGTGACATGAACACCCACAGGGCAACCCGGGAAGCCTGCCCTGAGCTGGACTACTTTGTGGCTTTCTCATCTGTAAGCTGTGGGCGTGGTAATGCCGGCCAAACCAACTACGGCTTCGCCAACTCTGCCATGGAACGAATATGCGAGCAGCGCCAGCATGATGGCCTCCCAGGTGGGCCTCTGCCCAGCCCACCTCTGCTTGTGGCTTCACACACTCGCCAAAGCACCTGACCCACTGCCTCCCTTGCCCACAGGCCTTGCTGTGCAGTGGGGTGCCATTGGTGATGTAGGCATTGTCCTGGAAGCGATGGGTACCAATGACACAGTCATCGGTGGCACATTGCCCCAGCGTATCACCTCTTGCATGGAGGTGCTGGACCTCTTCCTGAATCAGCCTCATGCAGTCCTGAGTAGTTTTGTGCTGGCTGAGAAGAAAGCTGTGGCCCATGGTGATGGTGAAGCCCAGAGGGATCTGGTGAAGGCCGTAGCACACATCCTAGGTGAGCCAACTTCAGGGACCTTCCTAGTCTCTGAGCCTTAGTTTTTCCATGTATAGAAGCAGAGGACAGGATTACATGGTCTGAGTGCTGTCCTGGGTGATTGGCAGTGATGTGGGGAGCAATGCCTATAGTGATAAATGGACCTGTCCTGGGCTCAGCACTCTCAGCCTGTACCTGGTTCCTATGTCTAGGTTGTCCCCACATCCCCTTCTAAATAATGACCCTTTGGTCTAAGTAATCCCCTTTGGCAGGCATTCGAGACCTGGCAGTTGTTAACCTGGACAGCTCGCTGGCAGACCTCGGCCTGGACTCACTCATGGGTGTGGAAGTACGCCAGATCCTGGAACATGAGCATGATCTGGTGCTGCCAATGCGTGAGGTGCGGCAGCTCACTCTTCGGAAGCTACAGGAACTGTCCTCCAAGGCTGGTTCAGCTAGTGGTGCGTACCAGGCAGCAGGCTGTGAGAGGGTCCTGATGTGTCCCATCAGAGCATCCAGTACTAGAGGCAGCAGCACTGTCCTTAAAAAGAGTACTTGGGACCAATGCCTAGTACATATATGCACATCCTCACAAATGCACCAGAGTCCACTTGCCAAGGCTAGCCTCTATCCTCTGTCATTATAGAAATGACAGCTTCCAAGTCCAAGAATGACACAGCCCTGAAGCAGACACAGCTGAACCTGAGCATCCTGCTGGTGAACCCAGAGGGCCCTACCCTAACACGACTCAACTCAGTGCAGAACTCTGAGCGGCCTCTGTTCCTGGTGCATCCCATTGAAGGCTCCACCACCGTGTTCCACAGCCTGGCTGCCAAGCTCAGTGTGCCCACCTATGGTTTGCAGTGTACCCAAGGTACTGTGCACATGCTGGAGCAGTACTTGCTGCCTTGGGCCTCCATTTCTCACTAATTGCTGAGCCTTCTGTTGTCATTACAGCGGCACCTCTGGACAGCATTCCAAACCTGGCTGCCTACTACATTGACTGCATCAAGCAGGTGCAGCCTGAGGGGCCCTACCGAGTGGCCGGGTACTCCTTTGGAGCCTGTGTAGCCTTCGAGATGTGCTCTCAGCTTCAGGCCCAGCAGGGCCCAGCCCCCACCCACAACAGCCTCTTCTTGTTTGACGGCTCACACACCTACGTACTGGCCTACACCCAGGTAAGAGCTGGGCCAACTGGTCCTGAGTGCTGCCTCCTGTGTCTGGATTTGAACACACTTCTGGGAGGGTCCTGTCGCTTCGGTGCCCGCTAGAGCAGTCTCTCTTCCCCTGGCAGAGCTATCGGGCAAAGATGACCCCAGGCTGTGAGGCCGAGGCTGAGGCTGAGGCCATATGCTTCTTCATAAAGCAGTTCACTGATGCAGAGCACAACAAGGTGGGCCAGGAGACACCCCAGAGTGGGCAGGAAAGGCAAGGCTGGAGCTGAGAATTGGGGTCTGTGCACCTTTGTCATGGACCAGAGATTGGGGTGCTTTAGAACCCCATCTCCCCAGTGGAAGGCAAGGCAGTCTGGCCCCGCCCCCATACTCAGAACTGTTCCCTGTAGGTGCTAGAGGCCCTGATACCACTGAAAAGCCTGGAGGACCGGGTGACTGCTGCTGTGGACCTCATCACCAAAAGCCACCACGGCCTGAATCGCCGTGAGCTGAGCTTTGCTGCCCAGTCCTTCTACCACAAGCTTCGAGCAGCTGAGCAGTATAAACCCAAGGCCAAGTACCATGGCAATGTGACACTGTTGCGTGCCAAGACAGGTGGTACTTATGGTGAGGACCTGGGTGCTGATTACAACCTCTCTCAGGTGAGTGGGGCAGGTGAGGTAAATGTGCTTGCCACAGGTGTGATGGCTGATGGTGGTCACAGAGTGAGATGTGCATATTTGCAGGTGTGCGACGGGAAGGTGTCTGTGCACATCATTGAGGGTGACCACCGTACGCTGCTGGAAGGCAGTGGCCTGGAGTCTATCATCAACATTATCCACAGCTCCCTGGCTGAACCTCGAGTGAGTGTACGGGAGGGCTAGATCTGCCTACCATGAAGCCACACTCCACACCCGCCACCAGAGATGCTCCAATCCCCACCACACCCTAAATGCAGGGACTGGGGAGGGTCCTGCTGGTGGGACCTCTGCTCCTAGTGGCCCAGCACCACCCCCTCCCTTGGTGGCTGCTAGAAACAGGACCATCACATGTGTCCCAGCCACCTAGTGGGGTTCCCAGAGCCACTGACTTGGAGACACCCTGGTCTGTGAAGAGTCAGTGGAGGCCAGCAGGAGCCAAACTGAGCCTTTTCTACCACGTGGCATTAGCCGCAATGGTTGTTTCTCCTTAAATTCTCATATTTATTGCATTGCTGGGCAAGACCCCCAGGGCTCATTCTAGAACCCCTTAAAATGGCAGAAGCCATGTGGGGCAAATTCCTGGGAAAGTTTCCAGACCCACTATGCACAGGCTGCTGGCTGGAGCCCCTTTTTACCCTGGCCTTGGCCCTGCCCACTGCAGGGCAGGGTATGGAGAGGGCTGGTTCCCGGGGAATGAGGACCCCAGCAGACACTATAGCCCATGGCCCTTGGTCCCAAGCACCTCCGGCTGCACCCATGATGCAGGGCCAAGCTGACCCTGCGGACCGCACCGGGCACTGACTGTATTTGTTTTCCAAGAGAAGATTCAAATTGCTGCTTGGGTTTTAATTTACTGCAGCCGTCAGTGTAAAGAACCGTGACCGACTTTTACACCAGCCTGGTAAAAATGCTGCTCTTGATGCTTTGCCTTCCCACAATTAAACCACATGTGAGCGCTGGCCTCTGTTCAGTCTCTGTCCAGTCCTGACCTGGGGTTCAGGTTCTAGCACCATCTGGGGACCCCTCCCCAGTGAGGAGTAAGAGTGTAAGGGTGTACTGATGAGTGTTTCAGCATGTAGAGCTGGCTGCGGTATGAGCAGAATCTGTCCACCTTCAAGTTGCTCTAAGGGCATCATCGGCTTAGTTGGTGCCAGGCACTCTAGAGGAAAACTTGAGCAGTACCTGACTAGTGCTGCAACTCCCTGGAAGCAGGTGACATGGCCAGTACAGAGGGGTAAAGAGGGTCTCTGAGGTCCCCAAGGAAAGTAGGCACAGCCAGCCTGTATACATGGGCTTGGGTAAGCCTTGATGGGTCAAGGGCCAGGATTAAAGGAGGTCCCCAAGCCTGAGTGAGTGTCCAGGAGACTGTCGGGAAGCAGCAGCACTCTTGTCAATGGGTGGTGGCAGACAGAGCTGCACCCTGGCCAACCTAGAGAACCTTCGATAGGGCACAAATAGGGTGCTCAGAAGAGTCTATCCCAGTCGGAGTTGTCAGCCCAAGACTGACAAGCATCTGGCTAGCTCTGGTCCCACCTAGACAATTCTTCAAAAAGCTCTTTGTTATCCTTCTTAGGAAGGACCTGCCCCATCTCCAGTGTCTGGGTTACCCAGCTGAATTCTAATGTGACTGTCCTAGAGAGGCCTGACTCCCTCACACTGCTTTGTGATCCTTAGGGACTCACGTGGTGTTATATAAGTCCATTTTGTGACCGGCAATAAAATCTTGAGACTCCTTAAGACCACTTTGCTCCTTGCTCTTTCTGATTATCTCCCATGTGATTTAAACAGTTGTTGATCTGGTGATACTGCTCAGTGGGTAGTCTTGCTATGTGACCTGAGTTTGATACCTGGAACCCACATAAAAGTGGAAAAAACTAAAAGAGTTTTGTCCACTAACAGAGTGGAACAATACTAAAATAAATGAAAAAAAAAAAAAATTAAAAAGCAGTTGCTGTTCACAGGGATCTTGAGAGGATGCTGGTGTAGCAGGAAATTGAACATCTCGCTCATGGGCGTGATACTAGTGAGTCCTGCCATCGATCAGAAATAGTCTTCAGCTTCTGCTCCAGTGCATAAATCTATCTTGTGTACTTGACCAGCAAAAATGACTTTAAGGGGCTGGAGAAGGCTCCATGGTTAAGAGCACTGGCTGCTCTTGCAGAGGACCCATGTCAGCTCACAGTCATTGGTGAGGTCCCAAGGGACCTCATGCCCTCTGCAGGAACCCCACACACAGTACATAGATATACATATAAGCAAAAGGTTTCACATACATAAAACTAAATCTAGAAGAACAAACAAAAGCCCCAAGACCATAAGGGTCAAAGTTCTTTTTGCTTTTTTGAGATAGGGTTTCTCTGTGTAACAGCTCTGGCTGTCCTGGAACTCGATCTGTAGACCAGTCTGGCCTTAACAGAGATCTACCTGCCTCTGCCTCTGCTGTGATTAAAGGTGTGCACCACCACCACCCAGCCTGGGTCAAAGTTTCTAACTAAACTGCTCTGTGCAAAGCTCATTGGGTACCTGCATACCCATTACCTCAGCAGGCAGAGGCCAGCCCTGGGCTATGTAAGAAGCAAGGGGATGCCTGACAGTGGTAGTTAGTTAGTGCACACCTTTAATCCCAGAGGCAGGCAAATCTCTTGAATTCGAGACTACCCTGGGAAGCCAGGGCTACATGGGGGTGAGGGGTGGGAGAACACAGGACAGGTACGGCCACAAGATGAACCTATCAGAACACTCAGAATAGACACTAACTTTAGGATACCAGCCAGAAAAGTAAGCTAGGTAACCATTCCAGGTGTTCAGAATAGTAAAGTATGTAAGAAGCAAGAGAACAGACCTAAAACTTGTGAGAGGCAGTTATCAGGACAGGGAACAATCTGGGCTGATCTGCAGGGACAGGTTTTTGTTTTTTCAGATAATGAACAGAGCTCAGGAAGAGAAGGGACCTCATGGGTACTTTAGAGTCCCAAAGTAAAGGGGCAGGGGTGCAGCTTGAGAGGGAAAAATGGCCTGTGTGTAATGTGCACAAGGCCCTGTTTTCAATCTTTACAGCTGGAAAAGGGGGTGAGGGTTCATCTTCAAATTTTCAGATTCAGACTGGAGAGATGGCTCAGAGGTTAAGAGCACTGGCTGTTCTTCCAGAGGTTCTGAGTTCAATTCCCAGCATCCACATGGTGGCTCAACCATCTATAATGAAATCTGGTGCCCTTCTAGTATGCAGGCATGTATGCAGATAGAACACTGTATACATGATAAATAAATATATCTTTTAAAAAATTTTTTTGCAGGTTCAAGAAACAAGCTTCAAGGCTCAGGAAACATGCCATTAGCCTGGGTCTATCACAGTCAAATTGTTCAAAAACCAACAAGAAAGAATATTAGAAGCAAAAACTTGAGGTTGGAGATTTAGCTCAGTGGTAGAGCGTTTGCCTAGCAAGCACAAGGCCCTGGGTTCGGCCCTCAGCTCTGGGGAAAAAGAAAAAAAGAAGCAAAAACTTTTCTGCTGTGGAAAGATGGAGTGAGTGGTGTTCCCACTCACCCTCCTGCTCAGTTAATATAGCTGGGAGTTTCACACACATAGTACATTGAACAAGCACATGGAGATAAAACCGAATACTAAATAGGAGGTCGTGTGTGCGTGGGTGTGGGTGTGGGTGTGTGGTTCCTTCAACACCCAGAGAAGAAAGGAAGGGAGGAAGGGAGGGAGGGAGGGAGGGAGGAAGGAAGGAAGGAAGGAAGGAAGGAAGGAAGGAAGGAAGGAAGGAAGGAAGGAAGGAAGGAAGGAAGACCATCTGGCCAGAGGGCCAGGAAAGCTAGCCTAGCAAACCAGAATAGAAGGTTGTAGCAAGGACCCCACCACCTTCCCTCTAGTGGTATAGGAAAGATCTGGGGGACCAGAGATGTTCACTGCAACCCCTTAAACCCTGATCTGAAGAAACAAAGACCCCTTTCTACCTCAGAGGCCCCCCTACCTTGATAGCCTGCAAGGCGACAGCAGCCAGACCTTTTTCCATTTTGTCCTGAATGTTGACACTGAAATGACAGAATGCCCTTAGAAAACAGCTGATGTGCCTGGATGTAGTTCATTGTAGAGTGCTCATCTATGGTCAGGTGGCCCCGGGTTTCAGCTCCATTATCGAAATAGGGAGGGAGGAGTGGAGGGAAAAGAGGAAGGAAAGAATTTAACTGAGTAGGTGGTGTGCACCTATAACCCCAGCAAAGAAAATAAAGCAGCTGGCACCCCATGAGTTTTAGACATGAGAGACCCAACTACTGAAGACAAACAAACAAAAACAAACAACTACAACAAAAACCTTAGTAGAAGGTTCAATAGCAGCAGAGTCAGCACTGCCCAAAGCTATGCCTAGCTCACACATATAACCCCAATCAGCACTGAGAGGTGGAGGCAGGAGGTCCAAAAGTTTAGTCAGTCTCAGCTACATTAAGTTGACTAGCCTGAGCTAAGTTAGACTCTGCCTCAAACACTAAGCTGGGTGGGAGAGGCAAGTGGATCTCTGTGAATTCAGTACAGCCTGGCCTACATAGCAGGACAGCTAGAGCTATATAATAGAGAGCCTGTCTCAAAAATCCAATAGTAGTAGTGTAGTAGTGTAGTAGTGTAGTAGTAGTAGTGTAGTAGTGTAGTAGTGTAGTAGTAGTAGTGTAGTAGTGTAGTAGTGTAGTAGTAGTAGTGTAGTAGTAGTAGTGTAGTAGTAGTGGTGTAGTAGTGTAGTAGTGTAGTAGTAGTAGTGTAGTAGTAGTAGTGTAGTAGTGTAGTAGTGGTAGTGTAGTAGTGTAGTTGTAGTAGTGTAGTAGTAGTAGTAGTGTAGTAGTGTAGTTGTAGTAGTGTAGTTGTAGTAGTGTAGTAGTGTAGTAGTAGTAGTAGTGTAGTTGTAGTAGTGTAGTTGTAGTAGTGTAGTAGTGTAGTAGTGTAGTAGTGTAGTAGTAGTAGTGTAGTAGTGTAGTTGTAGTAGTGTAGTAGTAGTAGTGTAGTAGTGTAGTAGTGTAGTTGTAGTAGTGTAGTTGTAGTAGTGTAGTTGTAGTAGTGTAGTAGTGTAGTAGTAGTAGTGTAGTTGTAGTAGTGTAGTAGTGTAGTAGTGTAGTAGTGTAGTTGTAGTAGTGTAGTAGTGTAGTAGTAGTAGTGTAGTTGTAGTAGTGTAGTAGTGTAGTAGTGTAGTAGTGTAGTTGTAGTAGTGTAGTAGTGTAGTAGTAGTAGTGTAGTTGTAGTAGTGTAGTAGTGTAGTAGTGTAGTGGTGTAGTAGTGTAGTAGTGTAGTAGTGTAGTAGTAGTGTAGTTGTAGTGGTGTAGTAGTGTAGTAGTGTAGTAGTGTAGTAGTAGTGTAGTTGTAGTGGTGTAGTAGTGTAGTAGTGTAGTAGTGTAGTAGTAGTGTAGTTGTAGTAGTGTAGTAGTGTAGTAGTGTAGTAGTGTAGTTGTAGTAGTGTAGTAGTGTAGTAGTGTAGTGTAGTAGTGTAGTAGTAGTAGTGTAGTTGTAGTAGTGTAGTAGTGTAGTAGTAGTAGTGTAGTTGTAGTAGTGTAGTAGTGTAGTAGTGTAGTAGTGTAGTTGTAGTAGTGTAGTAGTGTAGTAGTAGTAGTGTAGTTGTAGTAGTGTAGTAGTATAGTAGTGTAGTGGTGTAGTAGTGTAGTAGTGTAGTAGTGTAGTAGTAGTGTAGTTGTAGTGGTGTAGTAGTGTAGTAGTGTAGTAGTGTAGTAGTAGTGTAGTTGTAGTGGTGTAGTAGTGTAGTAGTGTAGTAGTGTAGTAGTAGTGTAGTTGTAGTAGTGTAGTAGTGTAGTAGTGTAGTAGTGTAGTTGTAGTAGTGTAGTAGTGTAGTAGTGTAGTGTAGTAGTGTAGTAGTGTAGTAGTAGTAGTGTAGTTGTAGTAGTGTAGTAGTGTAGTAGTAGTAGTGTAGTTGTAGTAGTGTAGTAGTGTAGTAGTGTAGTAGTGTAGTTGTAGTAGTGTAGTAGTGTAGTAGTAGTAGTGTAGTTGTAGTAGTGTAGTAGTGTAGTAGTGTAGTGGTGTAGTAGTGTAGTAGTGTAGTAGTGTAGTAGTAGTGTAGTTGTAGTGGTGTAGTAGTGTAGTAGTGTAGTAGTGTAGTAGTAGTGTAGTTGTAGTAGTGTAGTAGTGTAGTAGTGTAGTAGTGTAGTAGTAGTGTAGTTGTAGTAGTGTAGTAGTGTAGTAGTGTAGTAGTGTAGTTGTAGTAGTGTAGTAGTGTAGTAGTGTAGTGTAGTAGTGTAGTAGTGTAGCAGTAGTGTAGTTGTAGTAGTGTAGTAGTGTAGCAGTAGTATAGCTGTAGTGTAGTAGTGTAGTAGTGTAGTAGTAGTGTAGTTGTAGTAGTGTAGTAGTGTAGTAGGGTAGTAGGGTAGTAGTGTAGTTGTAGTAGTATAGCAGCAGTATAGTTGTAGTAGTTGTAGTAGTTGTAGTAGTGTAGTAGTGTAGTAGTGTGGTAGTGTGGTAGTGTGGTAGTGTAGTTGTAGTAGTGTGGTAGTGTAGTAGTGTAGTAGTGTAGTAGTGTGGTAGTGTAGTAGTAGTGTAGTAGTGTAGTAGTGTAGTAGTGTAGTAGTGTAGTTGTAGTAGTGTAGTTGTAGTAGTGTAGTAGTGTAGTTGTAGTAGTGTAGTAGTGTAGCAGTGTAGCAGTGTAGTAGTGTAGCGGTAGTGTAGTTGTAGTGTAGCAGTGTAGTAGTGTAGCAGTAGTGTAGTAGTGTAGTTGTAGTAGTAAAACAATAGAAATTACCCCAGTCTGAACCTGCTGGGGCTGCACCAGTGGCTCATGGTTAAAAGCACTTACGGCTCTTCCACAGGATATGGGTTCCATTCCCAGCACCTACATGGACATTCACAACCATCCTTAACTCCAGTTCCAGAGGAGCTTATGGCCTCTTTTGGACTCTGAGTGCTGTCACACATATGGTACACACATACATGCAGGCAAAACAGTTAAATACATGAAATAAATAAAGCTAAATTTAAAAAAGAAGAAACGAGGGACTGGAGAGATGGCTCGGTAGTTAAGAGCACTGACTGCTCTTCTGGAGTACCCAGGTTCAGTTCCCAGCAGCCACACCGCACCTCACAACTGTCTGTAACTCCAGTTCCAGGGGATCTGAATTCCAACCTCAGAAAAAGAAGGAGGAAGATGAAGAAAGGAAGGCCATCCGGCCAGAGGGCCAGGAAAGCTAGCCTGGCTAACCTAGTCACACAGACATACATGCAGACAAAACAATGCACATAAAATAAAAATACATAATTTTTTTAAAAGAGGAAATGGTTTGCATGCTTCACTAGAATGGGTGAAATGAGCTTGGCAGGGACTAGTACTTACATTTCTAATACAGCCCACAGCAGCCACCAAAGGAGTCACAGACACATGTGTGGCCATGGCTCGGGTGCCCACTAACATCAAGCAGTGTTCCTCCATGCCTCTGCTTCAGTTCCTGACTCCAGGTTTCTGTTGGGTTCCTGCCCTGACTTCCTTTCATGATGGACTGTGACTGAGAGAATAAGCCCTTTCCTTTACACACACACACACACACACACACACACAAGAAAGGAGAAACATGAGTCCGGGTGTGGTGGTGTACACCAGCAACCCTAGCACTCATTTGGGTGGAAGAGGTGGAGATCAGGAGTTCAAGGCTGTCCTTGGATACATAGGAATTTGTCCTGGGCTACATGAGACCACATTCAAAAAACAAAGTTAAATGTGCATCTAACATAGGACTTACCATCCTAGGTGTATAAATTACCCTACGTCCACAGGAAGATTTGACAGGAACATTCATAGCAACAGTTTGAATAAAAACCACTCCAGATTCATAAACAGGTGAATGGAGAGACAAATGTCAGAGCACCCCATAATATAACACTGCTCAGCCATGGAAAGAATGAGTTGTGCACTTCAAACCAAAAACAAAGACTTGACACAGGTCTATGTGTATAAAACCCTAGAAAAGTACAAAAGTCAATAGTGACAAGGGTGTCATGGATAAAGAGGGTTGGGGGGAACAGGAAAACTGGGGTAGTGACATACACTTTCATTATCTGACTGTAACAGTTTCGCTTCATATATGGGTATCTATAGACATGTAATTGTCACGTTATGTATACTTTCAAAATATTAATTATGCCTCCATTAAGCTGTTTAAGGAGGGATTTATAAACAAAATAATAGCCAGTTAGATCTCTAAACATATAAAAAGATGTTCAACCTCTCATTATAAGGGAAATAAAAACTGATAGTTGCAACAAGGGTGATTCCTTACCAGTCAGGTTGATACAATTTCAAACATGACCACACAATTCTGCGGATGCTACAGGGAAACTGGCACCAAAGCAACACTAGTCAGAGGCATACACAGAACAAAGGGTCTGGGGAAGACTAAGCAGCACACAGAAAAGTCACCTCTGTGTTCAAGTTCCTTGGAAAGTGCCCTGACTACACACCACACACACACACACATAGAGACACACACACACACACACACACACACACACACACACACACACTGTAAAATTATGTAAAATCGCAAAACATTAGAAATGACCTAACAGTCCCTCATAGGTGTCTGACAGAACAGATAGCATCGTGTGTGCAAAGGAGTAAGGAAACCTGACATGAGCTTCAAGACAACAAAGGGGAAGGACAGATAATCCCAGGATGGTGGAGCACACCTGTGATCCTAGCACTTAGCTGGCTGAAGCAGGAAGACCACCATAAATTTGAGGCTAGTCTGAGCTAGAGTAAGTTCCAAGCCAGCCATGTGAGACCCTGTCTTAACAGAACGGACCAAACAAGAAAACTCGATGATAATGCCACTTTGTGTATGAGGAAGGATGGTGGGTGGGAGGAAGAATAGTCGTGGAGAAGGGTATTTCTCAGGATAGACTGTTTAGTTCAGCTGGTTTTTTTTTTTTCCAGACATGGTGGCACATGCCGCCATGCCCTCTTCTTCCAGTACTTGAGAGGCAGAGGCAGGCAAATTCTGTGAGTTTAAGGTCAGCCTGGTTTACACATCAATTTCCAGACCAGCTAAGGCTACATAGTGAAACCCTGTTCAAAAAAGTAAGAAACGGAAAATGAAGAAGAAAATAAGACAGAACAAAGTGGGAACATATTGGCAGAACCTAAGCTTCAGTGTGGGTCATATTGAACTAAAAGGGTCCTATGCCCCTGGTGGCCAGAAGGGTTTGGAGGACAGTCCCCAGAACAGCAGCCTTTGCTGGTGAAGTCTCCAGAAAGTCATTGAAAGTCCTGGAAGTTGTTCTGAGGACTCTCAGCCAAAGGAAAAACAGTATTCAGGAAAATCTACCAAGTCCTGGCAGGAACAGTGAGTTTGGGGCACTTGCCTTGGCCCATCCCTCCTCTCTGCCCACATGATGCAAGCTCCACTCTAGATGGGTGCAGCTAAGGACAGGCTCCCTCCCCCAGGGGCCAGCCTAGGGCTACCACACAGGCTCCCAAAGGCTCTCCATCCCAGCTGTGTTCTGCATGGCACACTGCTTCTTTTTGAGCAAGAACTTATGCAGGCATCCCCCACGGTCCTTCCTCACCAAGTCCCCTCTGGAGGTTGGAAGTTCAGCTCCCAGGTGGCAAGAAGAGGAGTCCAGTCTCAGTGTCTTTGCCCAGGCTTACAGTCAGATGGTGGGTCCCTGCCAAGAGAGGTGAACGGAAATCATAGGCTGCCGCTTCTTGGATGCCAGTTCTGTAAGCTGGCTTGGCGGCCTGTGCTGCCAGCTGACAAACAGTGCTGGAAGGTTCCACTAGGGGGCAGGCCAACCTAAGGGCAGGGAATGCCCTTGCTCATCCAAAGGGACCCCAGGAAACAAAGCATAAAGAAATTCCAGCCCAAGACTGTCAACAAACAATGGAAACTTGGGCTGTTGCATAAAGACCAAGACAAAAGTAGGGAAAAAGGACTAAGAAAGGGATATGGTGGAGTGCTGGCCCGGCACACACAAAGCCTGGAGTTTGATTCCCAGCACAGCATAAACTAAGTACTTGGGAGGTAGGGAGATAGGAGCAACAGGAATTCAAGGTCATCCTCAGATCCTCAGCTAGAAATTTAGTTCAAGGCCAATCTAGGTTAGAGACCCTGTTAAGAAAAACAAAAACAAACAAACAAACAAAAAATGGCTGAAACATTGCTAAATATGTTGAAAAAATTAACTTACAGATGAAAGAAGTTCAGCAAACCCCAAACAGCAGAAATGCCAAGAAAACCAGTCAGAGCTGGGGTGTGGTGGCACATGTTTGCAATCCCAGCACTCAGGAGGACAGGCAACAGGATGGAGAGTTCCAGGCCAGCTGGAACTACAAGCGTGTGTCATCACAGCCAACTGTTTTTTGTTGTTTTATCTTTCTCTTTCTTTCTCTCTCTCTCTCTCTCTCTCTCTCTCTCCCTTCCTTCCTTCCTTCCTTCCTTCCTTCCTTCCTTCCTTTCTTTCTTTCTCTCTCTCTCTCTCTCTCTCTCTCTCTCTCCCTTCCTTCCTTCCTTCCTTCCTTCCTTCCTTTCTTTCTTTCTTCCTCTCTCTCTCTCTCTCTCTCTCTCTCTCTCTCTCTCTCTTTCTTTTTTGTGAGATGATAGAGGTTCAGAGATTTACAAATAAATGAAAGTGAGAGCATTGATCTCTCTCAGATCTGACCTATAAGGACCCATGATGCTTTTAGCTCAAGGAGCAATTGTACCAGGTAGAAGTTCAGATCTATAGAAAGGACCACATGGTGCTGGAATTGCTATAAGTGGGTCACTGTGAGGGGTGTGCATTTTGCTCTCTCATTTTCTTTTCTTTTTCTTTTTTTTTCTTGTTTGTTTGTTTTTGTTTTTTGGTTTGTTTTTCTTTTTTCAAGACAGAGTTTCTCTGTGTAGTTCTGGCTGTACTGGAATTTCCTTTGTAGACCAGGCAGTTCTCAAACTCAGAAATCTGCCAGCCTCTGCCTCCTGAATGCTGGAACTAAAGGCATGCACTACTGCTGCCCAGCTCTTTCCTTACTTAAAAAATATATATATATTATTTATTTATTATGTGTATTTAGTGTTTTATCTGTATGTATGCCTGCATACCTGAAGAAGGCATTGGATCCCATGGGACTACAATTATAAGCTGCCTTGTGTGTGCTGGGAATTGAAATCAGGACCTCTGGAAGAACAGTGTGGTGATTTGAAAGAAAATGGCCCCCAAAGAGAGTGGCCCTATTAGGAGATGTGGCCTTGTTGGAGTAGGTGTGGTCTTGTTGTAGAAGTGTGGAGGGGGGCTTTGAGGTCTCATATATGCTCAAGCCACACCCAGTGAGACAGAACACTTCCTGTTGCCTGTAAGTTACTTTTCCAGCACCATGTCTGCTTGCAGGCCACCATGTCCCACCATGATGATAATGGACCTCTGAACTGTAAGCAAGCCACCCCAATTAAATGTTTCCTTTATAAGAGTTGCTATGGTCCTGGTGTCTCTTCACAGGAATAGAAACCCTAACTAAGGAAGAAGTTGGTACTAGGGACTGGGGTATTCTGTGAAAGACCTGACCATGTTTTTGTTTGGGACTTTGAAACTTTGGGTTAGGAAAGTGCCCTGTGTGCTTTTAAGTAGAATGCTTTAAGCACTGCTTAATGGACCATACCAGTAGGACCATGGGAGACAGTGGTGCTAAGAGTGATTTAAACTGTGGGGGGCTGGTTCAAGAGGTTTCAGAGGGGAAGAATTTAATAGGTTGCCTAGAGATCATTCTTGTGATATTTTGGTAAAGAATGTGGCTGCCTTTTTTACCTTGTCTGAAGAGTCTGCCTGAGGCTAAAGAGAAGAGTTTTGGATTACTTCTGTTGGCCTAGTATAGACTCAGTTGTGTGGATATTAGTGTTAACTCTCCATCAAAGATTTACAGTGAAAAGGAGCAAGCTGAGCAAATAAAAATACAAATGTACAGATTTGAAAAAAGGGGTACCAGGAAGTGGAATGGAGCTAAATCCTGTGTTCAAGGAGAGAAACAGACTAAGAAATGGAATAAAAGAAGTGACCTCAGGGAAAGATCCCACCCAGCTAAATTTCCAATTTGTGCAAAGGAATGAAAGGAAAGCTTAGAGATGCATGTGGTGGGGCACGCCTTTAATCCCAGCACTGGGAAGGCAGAGGCTGGTGGATCTCTGAGTCTGAGGCCAGCTTGGTCCATAGAGCAAATTCCAGAACAACCAGCTTAGGCAGTGAAGGGAATTATACAAAAACAGTGAAGATATAATTGAATGAGGGGACCATGTTCCGGTCCTAGCAAGCAGCAGAACTTGGCAGTTTCAGCCAAATGGTTCTGGCTTTAGAGTCAAGGATAGAAGAAAGGGGTTATGGAATTGTCTTCATACCTTGAGACAAGGCATTTGTCAGTGGTGCCCCTGATTAGAGGTCCAGAGAGGCCATTTCATGAAGCTGTGAAGTTGAAGCCTGGATTGACTTGGAGATGCCAGTGTCATGGAATACCTGCTGAGGAAAGCTGCTAGCAGGGAGTGGAACCAGCCCTAGAGAAAGGTGTATTACAATCAACAAAGCTGAAAGGACTTGGAGATCTGAAGAGAATTTTGACATCAGACGTGGATATGCAGAGTTTGGAATTTGCCTAGCTGGTTTTCAGTCTTGCTTTGGTCTAGTATTTCCTCACTATACTCAGTTAAGAGCAGTGATGGTGTACCCCTTTAATCCCAGCACTTAGGAGGCAGAGCCAGGCGGATCTCCGTGAGTCTGAGGCCAGCCTGGGCTACAAAGCGAGTTCCAGGACAGGCACCAAAGCTACACAGAGAAACCCTGTCTGAAAAAACAAAACAAAACAAACAAACAAACAAAAAAAAAAAAAGAGGTTGTTATAGACTATGGGGACTTTTCAAATTGGACTGAATGTATTTTTGTATTATGATATGGCTACAAGCCTCTGAGGGCCAGGGAGTAAAATGTGGTGATTTGAAAGAAAATGGCTCCCCAAAGGGAGTGGCACTATTAGGAAGTGTGGCCTTGCTGGAGTAGGTGTGGTCTTGTCAGAGGAAGTGTGTCGCTGTGGAGGTGGGCTTTGAGGTCTCACATATGATCAAGCCACACCCAGTGAGACAGAACACTTCCTGTTGTCTGTAAGATGTAGAACTCTCAGTTACTTCTCCAGCACATGTCTGCCTGCACGCCACCATGTCCTATAATGGACTAAACCTCTGAAACTATAGTGACTCACCCCAATTAAATGTTTCCCTTTATAAGAGTTGCTGTGGTCATGGTGTCTCTTCACTGCAATAGAAACCCAAATTAAGACAAGCAGCAAACGCTCTTAACTGCTGAGCCATCTCTCTATCCCCTCTCATTTTCTTACAAGGCAGAAAATGAAAGTATCATAAGTGGCCTCTGTAATCCATATCATTATAAAATACATATCAGGGGCTGGAGAGATGGCTCAGCAGCTAAAACCACTGGCTGCTCTTCCAGAGGTCCTGAGTGAAGTTCCCAGCAACTACATGGTGACTCACAACCATCTCTACTGAGGTCTGATACCCTCTCCTGGCATAAAGGTGTACATGCAGATAGAGCACTCAGACATAAAGTAAATAAATAAATCTTAAAAAAAAATACGGGTTTGGGGATTTAGCTCAGTAGTAGAGTGCTTGCCTAGCAAGCACAAGGCCCTGGGTTTGATCCTCAGCTCAAAACAAAACAAAACAAACAAACAAAAAAAAACCACATACCAACAATAGCACCAAACCTGACAAGCAGGACTCAATGACAAGATGTTTCCATAAGGTTTGTGGAGTTTGTATGACAGCAGAGGTGAGAAGTGGAAGCATGTGATTGTACAATAGAAACTTTTGACTCTGAAAACTCAAGGTGCATGTAAGTAGCCTTAGAACAATTAGGGAGTGGTAAAATTAGTCAGACATAGTGGTACATGCCTTTAATTTCCGTACTTGGGAGACAGAGTCAAGTGGATCTCTGTGAGTTCCAGGCCAGCTGAAGACACATAGTGAGGCTCTGTCTCAAAAAAAAAGCAGTAAGATGAAGTAGTACTAAAAATCCAATAGAGAAAATGAAATAAAGCACTACTATAAAGAAAAAATAGGGTTGGGATTTAGCTCAGTGGTAGAGCGCTTGCCTAGCAAGCACAAGGCTCTGAGTTCAATCCTCAGCTCAATAAAGAAAGAAAGAAAAGAAAGAAAGAAAAGAAAGAAAGGAAAGAAAGAAAGAAAAGAAAGAAAGAAAAGAAAGAAAGAAAAGAAAGAAAGAAAGAAAGAAAGAAAGGAAAGAAAGAAAGAAAGAAAGAAAGAAAAGAAAGAAAAGAAAGAAAGAAAGAAAGAAAAAAAGAAAAAAAAGAAAGAAAGAAAAAACAGTTTGATGTTGTCTTAGGGTTTTTTGTTTTGTTTTGTTTTGTTTTGTTTTTCGAGACAGGGTTTCACTGTAGCTTTGGAGGCTGTCCTGGAACTCACTTTGTAGACCAGGCTGGCCTCGAACTCACAGAGATCCGCCTGCCTCTGCCTCCTGAGTGCTGGGATTACAGGCATGCACCACCGCCCAGCTAGTTAGGGTTTTTATTGCTGTGAAGAGACACCAGGACCACGACAACTCTTATAAGGAAAAACATTTACTTGGGGTGGCTCACTTACAGTTTCAGACATTCAATCCATGATCATCATGGTGGGGAACATGGCTAAATGCAGGCAGACGTGGAGTCTTAACATCCTGCAGGCAACAGGAAGTCAACTGAGACACTCAGTAGGATCCCGAGCATAGAAAACCTCAACTCCCGCCCCCAGGGACACACTTCCTCACTTCGACAAAGCCACACCTCCTAATAGTGCCACTTCTGTGAGATTATGGGGGTCAACTACATTTGAACTACCATAACTGTCACAGTTGGTTCACAACTCCAGGCTGCACTCCATCACTTTGGAGAAGTCAAAACAAGAACTGGCTGGGCGGTGGTGGCGCACGCCTTTAATCCCAGTACTTGGGAGGCAGAGCCAGGCGGATCTCTGTGAGTTCGAGGCCAGCCTGAGTTACCAAGTGAGTTCCAGGAAAGGCGCAAAGCTACACAGAGAAACCCTGTCCCGAAAAACCAAAAAAAAAAAAAAAAAAAAACCGATAAGAACTTAAAGCAACTTTTTATTACATCCCTAGTCAAAGCTGGGAACCCTGAGTTAGCGCCTGTGTGCCTGTGCTCAGCTTGCTGTCTCCACTCTTACACAGTCTGGGACCCCATGCCAATTTACCATGGGGGTAGGTCTTCCTACTAATCAAGATAATCTCCCACGGGCATGCTCACAGGCTAACCCAAACTAGACAACCTTTAAAAAAAAAAAAAAAAAAAAAAACCCTAACTTTAAAAAAGTTTGTAAGGGTTGGGGATTTAGCTCAGTGGTAGAGCACTTGCCTAGAAACCACAAGGCCCTGGGTTCAATCCTCAGCTCAAAAAAAAAAAAAAAAAAAAGTCTGTAAGTGCTTTGACTGCATGATTGTGTGTGCACCCTATGTGTGCCTGATGCCCTGAGAGGCCGGAAGTGGGCTTCAGATGCCTATAACTGGAGTTAAGGATGGTTGGTTATGAGCCACCGCCATGTTGGCACAGGGAATGGAAACCGGGTCCTCTGCCAGAGCAGTCAGTGCTCTTAACCACTGTGCAATCTCGATAGCCCTTGGATAATCCTTTATTGAGATTCCCTTCATGGGTAATTCTAAGTATGTCAAGCTGACAATTAAAACTAATCATCATATTTACTGGGTTGTAGCCTAGCCCAGCACTGAACTTGTGGCAAACTCCGCCTCTTAAGTGTTGAGATTACAAGCATGAGCCACATGCCTGGCTTGACTTTCTTATATTGAAGTCCATTTTTAGCTATCAAGAACACAGCCATGTCAGCTCTTTATTTTCTTCCTTTAGTCTGTTGCAGAAAAGAAGCAACACAGGATTACCACGCAGAAGAGACAGGGTCTCTTTAACCCTGTCACTGCTGTGTTAAATATAAACTGACCAAATGTTCTGACCAAAAGGAAGAGATTGTGCCCCGCAGTGGTGGCGCACGCCTTTAATCCTAGCACTTGGGAGGCAGAGGCAGGTGGATCTCTGTGAGTTCATAGGCCATGATGGTCTACTGAGCAAGTTCAGGACACCAAAGCTACACAGTGAAACCCTGTCTTGAAAAACTTAAAAAAAAAAAAAAAAAGGGAGGATATTGGATTGGTGAGGTGGCTCACCGGTCGGTCACTAAGCCTGACCACCTCAGTTCCTTTCCTGGGATCCACAGTAGAAGAACAGAACTGACTCTTGCGAGTTAAGGTGCACACATAGATAGATAGCCAGGGCTGCACAGTGATATCTGGTCTCATGATGATGATGATGATGATGATGAAGATGATGATAAGGAATAAAATAAAAATAAAACACCAACATCAGCCTGAGAACTCAAAGTGACCAGACCAACACCATTTTTCTTTACGCACGCTCCTTTGCTCTAGGAAGTTTCTCTTTACTCAAGGGCAGCCCAGTGCCTGGGCTGAAAAGTCCAGTGTAAGTGGCCGGGTATGTCAGCCATACCCTGTAAGAAGGAGGGACTGAGGGATGCTGGGAAACCTGAGGCCAGGTCCGCTTTGATATGTTAAATAGATACCTCAGCCGTTTGTCCAGGGTTTGAAATTTAACAACCTCTTGTAGCCTTTCCTATCCAAGATCTGAAGTGATAATTCGTTACCACGTTTCTTACTGTATTATACTGAATTTACGTCTTCTGTCTGAAGGGCTGCTCTGGGAACGCGAGGTGGGGCGGCAGTGGAGGTGGGAGGAATGGTTTCCCAGTGCCAATCGTCTGGAAGGTACAACGTGGCCCCGGGCATGCGCAGTCTGTACCTGCTCAGCTCCAGGTTCTACGAGACCGGTCCCCTCAGCGCCGAGCGGTCGTTTCCGAGGATTTTGTTCTCCGCCGCACCGCAGACCGCGCGGAGGGCCTGGCAGTGCGCTTCCGGCCCCGGGACTTCCGGTGGCGGTGCGCTAAGTCTGAGCTACGGTGCCCGGTGGCTGCCGCCGCGTTCCTGGGGTCCTCGTGGCGGCGCCGCGGGTAAGGCGGAGGCTCCGGGGCCTTGTGTGTCCCTTTCTTTTGAGCGTGCCCGCAGCCACAGGCCTTTGTGGAGCCCGGCTAGCCCCAGCAGTGCGGGAAGTAGTCCTAATCCCAGCCCCCCGTCATCATCCGGTGGCGACCTCGGCCCCCTGGCCAGCCAAAGGGACAGGGTCAGAGCAGGAGGCTCTAGGCCAGACCAGGAAGGGCGCCTGGTGGGCTGACGTGCTCGCTGCTCTCCCTGCCCAAGATCCGGGGCGGCGCCAGGCCTCGTGAAGCCGGTGGTCTCCTCTGGCCAGCTCCCGCCCGCAGGGGCGCAAATTCGTTGTCCGGGCACTGATCCGTTTATCCTCTACACCAGTTCCACCAGGCTGGCATTTAATCCAGTAGCAAATGAAGGGGTAAGGTCCAGAGAGGGTGAGTGACATGTCAGGGTCACTGCTAGAGGTGGGGTGGGATGGGCAGCTCGACTCGGCGCCGGCTGACACCTCTCCTGTCATTGTGTGATAGCTACACTTACACTTTGTGTGTGTGTTGGGGGGGGGGGGCAGCAATAACTGACAAGATGGTCAGCCTCTTTCAGTTGAACTTTGTACCCTCCCTGGGTATGGTGGTATACTATGGCTGAAATGAGAGCCTGGTCTTCTGCCCTTAGTGTGGAGAGGATGCCCAAACTTCAGGGTTTTGAGTTTTGGAGCCGCACCCTGGGAGGTGCCCGACATGTGGTGGCACCCATGGTGGATCAGAGTGAGCTGGCTTGGAGACTGCTGAGCCGCCGCCATGGAGCCCAGCTCTGCTACACCCCTATGCTGCATGCCCAGGTCTTCGTTAGAGATGCTAACTATCGGAAAGAGAACCTGTACTGTGAAGTATGCCCCGAGGACAGGCCTCTCATTGTGCAGGTGGGCATCATGGCTACCAGGTAGCAGCTGAGTTCCAGACCCTATATATGGGAACAGCATCACCAAGCTTTCATACCCAGGAGGAGGGTTGGGGTAGTGGTGGTGGTGGTGGGGTCCCTGCAGTTCTGCATTGACACATGCAATAGGAAACAGCTGCTGAATGAACTTCCCCAAAACTGGGCTCTTTTCTGGGAACTAGTGTAAGCCTTGGTGAAGGGACAGCTTAGGTGATGTGAGGGATTTGTAGCTCCAGGGTCACCTTGATACTTACCCTGTCTCGGTGCCCTCCTGTCTCAGAACAATTAGGCATTGTTCAGTTCTTTAGAAGTTAGTGCCAGTGACTCCTGTTACACATCCAAGGAAATGTCATACATATATAACTCACATTCCTAGTGGTGTGAGATGTTCCCTGCTTTATCATATTGTAAATGTTGGTGGAAAGACCACCGCTAATTAAGTCACCATGGGGCTCCTCACAGGGCTAAGTGGCCTAGGGAGGGAGGGTCTTAGACCTGGTTTAACCATGGATGACATTCATGTCTTCCTCAGTTCTGTGCCAATGACCCAGAAGTGTTTGTCCAGGCGGCTCTCCTGGCACAAGATTACTGTGATGCCATTGACCTGAATTTGGGCTGCCCACAGATGATAGCCAAGAGAGGTGAGGTCATTTCTACAGTCCTGTGTTGACTTCCATCCAGGCCAGTGCTGAGTCCACTAGGCCTCCAAATAAGGGGTTAGACTTGATCTGGTGGAGCCTGGGTGTGGGTGGGTATGGGTCAATCTCTGCCTCTGATTGTGGTGACACCTGTCGCCAGCAAGCAGCCCTTTTTTGAGTTTATTATCCTGGAAAGTGGCTGTTCTCAGGTACTTGACTGGGGACCAGGTTCTGCTGGCCACATAGATATCCTCTAAATAAATGTGATCAGCTGGTGGGAGGCCCATGGCTCTGCAATAGCGCACTCAGGCTCACTGGGCTCCAGGCAGGCACTACTGACTTTAGGCTCTGTGGTGTAAGTGTTCTGTGTAGCCAGGTGGATAGCTCCCAAATCAGGTATTAACAAGCAGCTTGACTTTATTTTTACCCCTGCTCCAACCAGAGACACTACTGATTTTGGAGAGTCTGTCCTCTATGTTCTGAGGAACTGGCCTAGTAAGGGGTTCATGACAATGTGGATGCAAGAGTGACATTGGAGAGCAACGAAGAGAGAGATAGGAAAGAGGGAGAGAGAGAGAGGGAGAGAGAGGAAGGGGAGGGATTTTCCCTTAAAATGAGGCTTTTACACCAGGATGCAGGGTGGTGCCAAGGAACTGGATTTCAAGGGGTGGGTCAGAATATTAACAAATATATTGATGTCAAACTCTGATTAAATCAATGGTGCTATTAGTCTTCTCTTTATAACAACTATAAGGACTTAAAGAACAAAAAAAGAACAAAGAAAGAAAGAAAAGAGTGACATTGGGCCATCTCGTCCTTCCCAGGTCACTATGGTGCCTTTCTGCAGGAGGAGTGGGATCTTCTCCAGAGAATGAGTGAGTTGACTGCGTGCTGCCGTGTCAGCGAGCGAGAGAGTCCCAGAGACAGTCTGACAGGGCTCCTAAGCACAAGCCACTCGGTTAGGGCTCAGGAGCGGACAACGGTGATCCCTCTAGAGGCTCTTGGCCACAGCACTTGCCCTGCTGGGAGGAGTTGACTATAGAGTCCCATGGCCTATACCAGCCATCCCCTTAGAACCAGACATTAACTACTAGGACAGTGCTCCCAATGCTCCATGGGGACAACCAGGTCTATTGGGTGCCACTTCTCACTGGCAGTCAGTGCAATCCCACATCACATGTGAAGACAAGGAAAAGGCCAAGAGTATTCCCCTAGACCTGCTTTTTGGCAAAGCTAGTGTGGTTCTGTGTGCCTGGCATATTGGGGCTTGGCCACCTTGGAGTAGGACCATGGTTTCCTCAGAGAACATCTTTTTTTCTCAGTTCTGTTGGCTCATGAGAGACTCTCTGTTCCTGTCACATGCAAAATCCGTGTCTTCCCAGAGATTGACAAGACAGTGAGGTATGCCCAGATGCTGGAGAAGGCCGGCTGTCAGGTGAGGTCATGGCTCCCAGGAATGGTTGTTGGGATCCGGCAGGCAGTCTGGCCTCACATTATAGCACTATCTCTCTCTCTGACAATCTTCCAAGACCAGAGGTGGCTTTTGCTCCTCCTTCAGCTCTTGAGTGGGGGTTGCATCTAAGATATTTTCTGTGGGCAGGGCAATGGGCCCCTCCCAACCCCTTTTCTTTAAGACCTGCTACCCTATTCTCAGACCTCTAAAACTGTCATCCCAGCTCCAGGGTGTTGTCTGTGTTGGGAGTAACATTAGGTTCACTTACTACATCTTAGGCTTTCCAGACATCAGCCATGGCCTTCTTTAGGTGAGCTCAGTATCCAGCCTTTCTGGAAGACTAGGCATAAGCCACAGGATAGCAGACCTGGTGCCCTTCGCCAGTCCTGCATGTTCAGCATGGTCAAGTGTGCTGAGACACGTAGCTTCTGGAAGCAGCAAGAGTCACCCTTGCTAGCACCCTGCATCTTGAGTTCTACGAACCTTTTTCTGTGCTTGGGGTTCTGCATCTTGACTGTTTTCTAACTGCAGCCTGGGGCTCTTCTACAGGGGCAGGGCTCTCAAGACCCTGGGTGCCAGGGACAGACCCATGCCAAGCTGGCCCTTGTTCTTCCCAGCATGGAAAGCTGAGAAACATGACCAAGTCCCTTGTAATTGGTTTGGGACCTTGGCCTAGAGCAAGGTTGAACCAAGTGTTTGTCTGTCCTAGCTGCTGACTGTGCATGGGCGCACCAAGGAGCAGAAGGGGCCCATGGCAGGAACAGCCTCCTGGGAGCACATCAAGGCAGTTAGGTGAGTGGATACAGTAGGTTGGGTGCAATCATTGGTCTTATGGGCTTTGTGGAAGGGACATAAACCTAGTTCCACGCCTTGGGATGTTCAGCATTACCCGATGTCCTAGAACTATCCGGGAAGGAAGACAGCAGTACCATAGAAGGCAAGGTGTCTCAGCAAGGTGAACTTGGTGGCTGGTCTCTGTCCCTCCTGGCTTAGCACTGTCCTAGTATGGTAGGGTTAGGCTTCTCTTCCCCCCACAGGAAGGCTGTGGGAATCCCTGTGTTTGCCAATGGGAATATCCGGTGCCTGCAGGATGTGGAGCGGTGCATTCAGGACACGGGTGTACAAGGGGTCATGAGTGCAGGTGAGCAGATGGATGACTCAGCCTCGTTCTGTCCTTGTAGACCTGTTTACGTAGACAGTGTTCACTGTCCTGTCTGCTCCAAGAAGCCTAAACCCTTAAACCAAGTTTTCCAGACTTGCCAACCCTATAGCTAGCCAGTGACCTGAGTAGCCAGGAAGGTGTTCCAGGCTTTCTTCCCCACTTCCCAGAGGGTAACCTGCACAACCCTGCCCTGTTTGAGGGCCGGAGCCCTGCTGTGTGGGAGCTGGCTGAGGAGTACCTGCAGATTGTACAACAGCACCCTTGCCCACTCTCCTACGTCCGGGCCCATCTCTTCAAGCTGTGGCACCACACGTGAGTTGCTTCTTGGGTAGGAGTTGAGAGTGGGTCTCTCTAAGCAGTGTTATAGCCCTGCCTGGAATATTCTATGCTCTTCCCAAAACAACTTGCTATCAAGTCTGCTGAAGGGCTGGTGGCTTGGCAGTGAGGGAGGGCAGGAGCCTGGGTGGGAAGAGGTGTTGGCATGTGACCAGCACTTGGCTCAGGTGGTGACTGGGAGTGACAGGCATCTGCCTCAGGCTGCAGGTACATCAGCAGCTTCGAGAGGAGCTGGCCAAAGTGAAGACCCTGGAGGGCGTGGCTGCTGTGAGCCAGGCGCTAAAGCTTCGGTGTCAGGCAGGTGCAGGGCTGTGGGAGCCCAGCAAGTTCTGTAGTGGGCCAGCAGTTTAGGTCTTTGACAGGTCTTGGGCCTTTGCAGGAGGACATGTCCAGGCAGCAAGAAGGAGTGAAGCCAGCTGGCGACTTACCTGCTTTCCACTGGATCTGCCAGCCCTACATCCGGCCAGGGTGAGCTGAACCAGCCTACAGGGGGAATGCACACACAGGTGCCCTTTGCCATCTCCTCTAGTCACTACGGCAAGTCCCTGTTCTGAGAAGGAAGAGGAGGCTTTGTGTGGAGAAAGTGCTTTGGGTACTTACCCAAGATCCTTTAGTCCTGTGTGGCTTTGTCCTTGGGGTTAACAGGTGGACCTTGGGGCTGGAACCTCCAAAGTGGGCAGACTCATCTATGATCACAACCTGCCTGGGCTCAGTGGCACAGACCCTGGGCCCCTGAACTTAAGGTATTATTCCAGGAAGGCTTAACTTCTCTGTTAGCCACTCTGTTGTGTGGACTGCACCTATCGATGCCCTGTATCCTTGGACAGGCCCTCTTTGCTTGGGCAGCCAGAAATAGTTACTTGGGATAGATGAGAGAAACACGCATGTCCTTGGCACCAGAGCCCTCCATGGCTATCCAGCCCCTCTGCTCTGGGACCCGCCCCATTTGGCAGTGGTGAACTGATCCCATCTTAGGGGTGTCTTTGATTCCACTCAGGCCGAAGGAAGGGAGCAAGGGGAACGGCGGTGGTCGCAGTAAGCGGGCTCTGGAGGAAGAAGAGGGCAGCATGGATGGCTTGTCCAAGAATAAGCTGAAGAAACAGCTGAGGAACCCTCACAAAACCTTCGACCCTTCCCTGAAACGTAAGTGCTGCTCTTGCTGTCCAGGCCAGGGTAGTTGGGCAGACTGTCCAGACACCTCATCTTCATCTTCAGTACTGGAGATAGGATCCCAGGTTCTCGTTCTCTCTCTCTCTCCCTCTCTCTCTCTCTCTCTCTCCTTCTTTCCTTCTTTCTTTCCTTCTTTCTTTCTTTCCTTCCTTCCTTCCTTCCCTCCCTTCTTCTTCTTCCTTCCTTCCTTCCTTTCCTTTCTTTCTTTCTTCCGAGACAGGGTTTCTCTGTGTAGCTTTGCACCTTTCTTGGAACTCACTCTGCAGCCCAGGCTGGCCTTGAACTCACAGATCCGTCTGGCTCTGCCTCCCAAATGCTGGGATTAAAGGTGCCGGCCACCACCGTCCGGCTATCTGCCATGTTTAAAGCCTAGGTCCAGAAACAAATGCCTAGGGACATTTCTCCTGTGCCCAGACCAGACTTTGGGTATGACACTAAGAACCTGTGGAAGGCTGATCTATGGTATGTTGCTATAAATCTACTTAATGTATCAGACAAGGCCATTGTACAAGCTATTCAAGTGACCACAGAGGAGTTTGCCTGTATGTCCTTGGAACTCACTCTGTAGAACAGCCGTCCTTGAACTCAGAGATCCACCTGCCTCTGCCTCCTGAGTGATGGGATTAAAGGCATTCCCCACCACACCCAACTAAAGCATTTAATCCCCACCCCCCACTTCCAGACAGAGTTACTCTGTAGTTTTGGTGCCTGTCCTGGATCTCACTCTGTAGACCAGGCTGGCCTCAAACCAGACATTCTCCTGGCTCTGCCTCCTGAGTGCTAGGATTAAAGGCGTGTGCCACCACAGGAAGTGGGGCATTAGGACAGGGGTTCTGATTTTACCTATCTGTGTGTGTGTGTGTGGTGTTTTTGTTTGTTTTTGTTTTTCAAGATGGGGTTTCTCTGTGTAGTTCTGGAGCTTGTCCTGGAACTTGCTTTGTAAACCAGGCTGGTCTCGAACTCACAGAGATCCACCTGCCTCTGCTTCCCAAGTGCTGGGATTAAAGGTGTGCGCCACCACCGCCCAGCTGTTTTTTGTTTCTTGGGGTAGATCACTTGTTAATCTAGGCTGCCTTGGATCTCACTGTGTAGTCCACACTGACCTCATACTCAGCAGCAATTTCAGTGCTGGGATTACAGGCATGAGCCACCATACCTAGCTGCCCTTTTTTTCAGTGAGCGACATGGTAACAGACCTAGGGCTTTGGGACACTAGGGGTGGAATGGACAGCCACCTGCCTCCTGTTCAATTCCAGTGAGGCCATGCTCACTCTTGTCATGTCAGCCATCTCTTGTCATAACTAGCCATATCCTCAATCCTTACCCAGTCTCCTGGCACAGGTGGCCACGGCAAGATTTGTAGAGGTGGGTGACAGCCAGTCACCCTGACTTGCCTCACGTTCATCACATTCAACCAGCCCTCTTTTTGGTTTTTTTCCAGCCAAATATGCCAAGTGTGACCAGTGTGGAAATCCAAAGGTGAGCTGGCCCTTCTGTTGAGTCTGCCCTTCTACACAGATGGGCAGGGCAGTCCCCATGGATGTTGCTGGAATCTGGTACTACCTACCTCAGAATTTAGCCTAGGTAGGGTGTTAGCCTCAGTTCACTAGCTTTCCTGTACACAGGGCAACAGATGTGTGTTTAACCTGTGCCGTGGCTGCTGCAAGAAGCGAGCATTCAGAGAGACAGCAGATTGCCCAGGTGAGCAGATGCCTGCTGCAACCAGCCCATCCACCTCCAGCAGCAGTGGGAATCTTGGCTTCCTAACCACCATTCCCCTATTGCCCTCCCTGTCAGGTCATGGATTGCTTTTTAAGACGAAATTAGAGAAGTCCCTGGCCTGGAAAGAGACCCAGCCTGGGCTGCAGGATCAGCAGGTGAGGCCTGGAACACCAGGTGGTTTCTCAGAAGTCATGGGTAGTGCCCTAGCCTGAAAGTCAACAAGAGCCATCTCCACCCCAGGACAGCTACTGAAGCCTAGACATTCTTAAGGACATGCCTTTACTCAGGGAATCTCCTATTTGACACAGAAGGACATGTTGGTGTCCTCAGGCAGGGGCCTGGCAGTGTTGCACCAAGGGTACCTTGGCTGAACTCACCCTGTTCCTACAACTTGTGTTTCCAGCATTGAACAATAAACCATTTCAGAAATGCATTTGCAGAGATCTAATAATGGCCTATGACTGCTGCTCCCAACCCAAATCCAAGGAGGCTGCTCTCCTGGCTCAGTGGACCTTGGGAGCCAGGAGAGCAGTATGAAATGAGTGGGGTACTCCCTGCCTTTTCTGAGTGGTCAGAGCATCCAGGGGATTGCCCTGGATCAGATCTTCCAAAGCATAAAGGAACAGAGCCCGTGGCAATAACCAATCTGTACTTTAATGTACTACAATGTTGCAGTCAGAACTACACATGGACAGGAGGGGTGTGAGGTACCCCTACCTCATTGCACACTGTTTGTTTCATTGGGACAGAAACCTAGAGTCAGGCCTGAGTGGCTATAATGGGCAGCTTGCCTACCACAGCAGAGAGTACCTCAGAGTGGAAGGCCAATGAACTGGCATCCAAGTGGCCAGGCTGCTCTAATGAACCACACATAGTCTGGAGCCTTCTCTTGAGGAAAGCAGGCAGGAAGCCCAGGTGCTGCTTCCATGGACAGGGTAGGAGTGCAGCCCATCCTCTGAAGGTCAGGGGAATGCCTTTCACATGTTGGTGCTCATCCGTGACTGGCTGTTGGCTGGAGTCAGTTCCCCTTGGCTTCCTTCTCTAGGAGGAGACTGCAGTGGACAGGGAGGGTTCAGTGGAGGCTGTGTAAGTGCTGCCCATTCCTCCGCATCCCAGGCTGCTCACCTTGACATGGATCTGGTTGCGCAGTACAGCTGCCCTCAGAATCATAGCCTTGGCACGTCGTTGGAACTCTTTGCCCATCAGCAGGGACTTCTCAAAGGTAGTGCTGCGCTGATCCACATCTCGAGCATACAGTATCTGTTCAGGCATGAGAGGAGGTTCAGAATGGCCCAGAAGGTCTCCACACCACATACTTCCAGCAGTCCCAGCCCTGCCTACCCACCTTGCTGTGTGAATCAATGCGGGCATTAATGAGCCCCTCCAGGATGAGCTGTGTTAGCTCATCCTCCAGAGCTGCAACTGTTGTGTTGAAGGCTGCGGCCATCTTGTGCATATCAGCTGACACGTAGGGGCTGAAGTACTACAGGACAGAAGCCACAAGCTGTCCACTGCTCCTCAGAATATCTATACCCCACAGAGCCTCTGTCACCCCTCTCCTCCACTTACTTGAATGAGAGCCCGATTGCGAATCTGGGTATATAGTGTCCTAACATGGGGGGCCAGGTACATGTCCAAGAGCAGGTTGTCCTGCAGAGGAGAACTGGTCAGTGACCTGAGGCACAATCTAGCCCAGTCTCAATGCGACTATACCGTTGTTCCTTACCTTCATCTCATCCAACATCTTCAAGCATGAGGCATACTTGGACTCATAAAATTTGAAGATGATATCTCTGACCTGAGGCTCCAGCTCCAGGAACAACTTGAAGGAGCTGAGGATACCAGAGTGCTCAGCTAAGAAGGGACAGAAGGGCCTGATGCTGGGCAGGAACAGAAGGTAGGAGCCCACCACCTAACTTACCTGCTGGAGATGACATTGCGTTGCAGCTCCTGCCGGTCAAAAGTGGCTAAGGCACACAGGCCACCATAGACAGCCACATTGCTGGGGGACAGCAGCTAAGAGGCAGAAGGGGAGGTGGGTCCAGAGACCTGGGATCCTGGGTCACTGGTACACAGACCAAGGAGGAAGCCCAGAGTTGGGGCCTGGCCTACCCTTCCCACTACCCAGACAATGCTTAGACCTCATTCAGGAGAGATTAACAGCTCAATCCATTAGCCGTCATTTCCTCTTATGGACTTGGACAAACTGAAGAGTCCTACATGCCATGCCCCTCCTCACCTCTGGGAAGTCGCAGTGATCAAAAGAAGCCAGAAGGAAGCACTTAGCAGCTTGCTTATACTTTCGTGCAGCCAGCTCAGCCAAACCTAAAAGGGGACCAAGGAGGCGACAGATGAAGCTAGGCTATTTAGAGAAGGCTGCTAGAGCCCTAGGAGACCGTGGCCTCTTGCCCCCAGTATTCCTCAGTTTAGAGACAGAAATCCTAGCTGCTAGTAAAAGCATCTAACTGAAGACATTCCTGTAGGTTAGGTCTGCAGGGCATCCTCAAGATGCCCATACAATATAGCCAGGCTCAGAAAACTGACCTACTTCCCCAGGCCCCACCAGCTTCTCTACTTGAACTTGAAGCGAGTGACAGACACAGACACAGACACTGATGTCCTGAAGCCTGCCAGTACTGTATCTCCAGCTATCTCTCCGACGTGGGCCCTATCTCAAGGTGTGAGGGCTGGAGATGGCTGGAAGCCTCACCTGCGGCACACTTGAGCTTGGTGAGGATGGCTTGGGTCTGGCTGTCCCGCTCTCCACGCTGCTACAGGGGAAGGCAGCAGACATGAGAAGCCCCCTACCCTGCCCTCCTCATTCAAGGAGCTCTACTCCTTGTCCCCAACCTACCCTGAGAAGGGACAAGAGCAAACTCAAAGGGAAACAGAGGCTAGGAATGGGTTTGGGGGCCTACCAGGGGGCCAGACTTGTAGAGCAGGATATCCATGGAGATGGACCTTACCTCAGCAATCTCTGGAGTAGACTCAGCCTTGCTGACATAGCTTAACACGTGAGACCAATTTTGCAAGTAGACACTGACCTGGCAGATGATTAGACAAGGCCAGACTAAGTCTGGGTTGCCTCTTCTGGGCCCTCCATGCCTACCCACCTATCACCCAGGCCACCTTGATGACATTGAGGCACATGTTGATGACATGCTTAGCACTGGTGCAGTAGTCTCGGGCTCGTGAGTAACATTTGAGGGCGTTGCTGAGGTCCCCACAGTCCAGGTAGTGATCACCCAGGTCATCATGGCCTCGCCTGTAAGCCTGGCAGTGAGTGGATACTGGTCGAGGAACCAGCCAGGCCCAGTTGCCCACCTCCCCTGCCCAGAGCAGGCCAGCACCTGATGCTTTCTTTGATAGAATTGCCCTTATAATTCTTCAAGTCTGTGTCCAGCTTCTCCAGTTTCAATAGGGCCTTCTTCCGAGTGGCCTCCACCCAGGCTGTGTCCAGGGGTGGGGGCTCTACTCCACTCTCAGGTATGGCATCGGGTGCATTCTGCAGCTCCCTGAAGGATAACCTAGCTGTCAGGACAGTGACAACCACAAGGACCAGGGAGGAAGGGGAGGGGACATCACAAGCCATAGCTGGTCCTCAAGAGGCCTTTGCCTATCTCCTTGCCCCACCCAAAGGGGCCCAATCTGTACCAGAGGCACAGAGATAATTCCTGACCTAGGAGACCGCAGTCAGATAGGGAAGTTTAATGGAGAATGAGGGGTTTTCACCCAAGTTTTGTTTTTGTTTGTTTGTTTTTGGCAAAGCCATACCAGGTTCTCAGGAATTAGGAACCCCAGTTGTCTGCAGGGGCAAAGGAGGCCAGGGGAGGGAAGTGGCTGCCACCACTTCCCCGCCACAGGGAGTTAACATGGTCACGCTTCCCATACACAGAGGTACTGCTACAGGCACATCACAGGCGGGATGCTGGGCGTGACAGGAGCACAGAAAGGCCTCTGCCAGCCCAGACTTGGTCACTTGCCCCCTCCAAGGCCTTACCTGGTAGCCTCAGAGAGCTTCCGGTGGATCTCTTCATACATATCCACATTAAAGGTCCTCTGAACGAAGGACAGGGCCATTTTCAAGGCCTCTACCCGAAGTGGAGGGCAACGGTCAGCAATAAACTGCAGCCGCTCAATGCGCATCAGGCCACTGTAGCTGGCTGCATACTGCTCCAGATCCTGGAGTGGGGTGGGGAGGGAGAGGGTCAGGTGAGGTAAGCAAGGACCAGATAGCCTCAGCCAGAATACGAAATATTCCCTTGGGTCCTGGGCCTGCAGAATTGACTACTGTCCCAGATTCTGGGAAGAGATCACTGGGGGTGGATTAAGGACCTTCAGATTCAAGCTCTGCCCTGGAAAGTGGGAACATGGGCATACCCTAACAAGTGATGGACGCTGGGGTGAGAACAGAGAAAAGTGTGTTGGCTTCACATTGTGTGCCTTAACGGAACTGTTCCCACTAAGACAGTGCAGAGCCTCAGAACTGCCTGAAAACCCAACATAGGTGGGCAAATGAAAACCCAGTTTCGTAGCTCAGAAAGATGTAACTAAAGTGGTTGCTAAGAATCATCAATCTTTCAAAGCTATACTATAGTGAGGAGCCTGACTTGGACCCAAGTTGCCAGAAGTCCTGCCCACATGAGGATCTGTACCAGGGTGGGGTTCTCCACCACGTAATTCACATCAGGTGCGTTCTGGGGATCTTCCTGTGGATCTACATCAATCTGCATGGGTTCCACAGCCCCCTGCAATAGAGAAAGAGCACCTTGACACATGCACCAGGGAGAGCAGGGGATGCTTCTGACCTCCGCGGTCAGTTCTGCCCAAGATTTCCCAAGGCACAACTGCACTGGGCTCCCACAGGTACTGGTCGCCAAGTGCCCGCCTCAGCTCTCCCACTCAGGTGTTGGGCACAATTCTGACTTCAGGAGCCCTCAAGCGTTCTCAGCCGCCATACTAATGTAGCTTCCTCCAGGTCACAGAGAATAAAGTAGATTGACACCCTATCTATCTGCAGGTCAGGAGAGCCAAAGTAGGCAGGCAACGGTGCGGAAGAGGTTGGTTGCGGACTCGAGGGGCCAGGGCCTCGAGCGACACCGGAGAGCCGCTTCCCGCAGGGCGCGCAGCGGTACCTCGGAAAGTAGCGTGCAGGCCGACAGGCTGGCGCTTAGGCTGTAGTCGCCCGACGTGCCGGGCCGCAAGTCTGACCTGCTGTGCGCAGGGCTGCGGCTCAAGTCGGAGGCCGACGACGAGGCAGAGCTGGGCGCCGGGCTGCCCCGCATCCTGGCTCGACGCACCTCTCCTGGCCAGCCAACACCCGCACGAAAAAGCGTTGGCGCGCGAGGCGGGGGCGGGGCGGGGGCTGGAGCCCGGAGCGGCCGCGAGGCTGGCGACGCTCGCGCGCCTAGGCCTGAGCCGCGGGCCCCGCCCCGCCCGCTGCCAGCCCCGCCCACCAGGCCCGACCAGGACCGAACCGCCGCGCGGCGAGCGCAGCCGCCAACCCCTACCTGCAAGTTAAACACCTGAACCGGCAGCGGCATCTTCCACCCCCGGCGCCGCAGAGCGACGTTCACTTCCGGGGCGGCGCGGCCGTCAGTTCCGGGTCAAAGCTCGGGGCGGGGCGCTAGTCGCTCTTAAAGGGGCCGCCGCATTCTCAGGCGGGCGCCTAGCGCCCGGGCCGGGGCGATCGCATGAGCCGTGTGCGGGGTGTGCTGTGCCGGGCCTGCCTCGCGCTGGCCGCGGTCCTGGCTGTGTTGCTGCTACTGCCGCTGCCGCTCTCTCGCGCTCCCGCACCCGACCCGGGTCTGGTCCCGACCGCTGGTCTGACTCTCGAGGTCTCCCGCCTGCAGCCCGATGACGTCTTCATCGCAGTCAAGACCACTCGCAAGAACCACGGCCCGCGCCTGCGACTGCTGCTGCGCACCTGGATCTCCCGAGCCCCTCGGCAGGTGCGCCCCCGCCCCCGCAGGTTCCTGGATCCCGGGCTCGCCACCGCACCCCTGGGCCCGGGGACCCGCACCTGCTCCCAGACCTACTCACTGGATCCTCCGGCACCTCATGGTGTTTTCTCCCACAGACGTTCATTTTCACCGATGGAAACGACCCTGAGCTACAGCTGCTGACAGGTGAGACGCTCTCCTGGACTGAGTTGTAGCTGCCCGAGTCATTCTGTTCCTGTGTCAGGCACTTGACTAGATTAGAGTCACCTAGCTAGTGGAGGACAGAGCCAGGACACCCATCCATGGCGAATCCACCTTTCAGTGCCCATCCTTCCAGTCACTAGATCCCTACCCGCCCCAGGTCCTGGCAGGGTGCTGCTGGCCAGTGTCACCCACATTCCTGGAGGAAGCCCTAGCAGCAGTCGCCTGTCAAGGCTTGGACAGTTCCCACCTGTGCTGTTCTAAGTAACCATCATCTGTTTCAAAATGAGGGCTGTGGTAGGGCTGCAGTCGAATGTGGTCCAGTGGCTTGACAAGGCTATACCAGCCTAAACCTAAGGAGGCAAGCATGATCACATTTCCCATTTCCAACTGTGCAGGCGGCCGCATGATCAACACCAATTGCTCTGCTGTGCACACCCGCCAAGCACTGTGCTGTAAAATGTCAGTGGAATACGATAAGTTCATAGAATCTGGACGAAAGTAAGTGACCTCACCCATCAGAGAACCCAGGGCTGAGCATGGTGGAAGCTCCCACCCAAATGGGAACCTCAGTGCATAGGCCTCTCCCTCCACCGCCAGATGGTTCTGCCATGTGGATGATGACAACTACGTGAACCCTGAAAGCCTGCTGCACCTGCTTTCCACCTTCTCTTCCAACCAGGACATCTACCTGGGGCGACCTAGTCTGGACCACCCCATCGAGGCCACTGAGAGGGTCCAGGGTGGTGGCACCGTGAGTGCTGGGCCAACATCCTCCCTGAGGCTGACCCAGTGAATGCTGCAAGAGTGAGGATGGGCTGAGACAGGCATTGGCAAATCAGGCACAGTGACAGAGAAGGGCCTGGAGGCCAAGGTGACTTGTTAGGAACACCTTGTGCCTTCTGCAGACTCTCCTATCTGGTGGCCCAGGGTGACATGATTCAGTTGGAAGGTTGATGGTGGGGAGCCCTGTCCTGGGCAGGCTTGACCAAGCTTTTCCTTTTTCCAGTCAAACACAGTGACGTTCTGGTTTGCTACTGGTGGGGCTGGGTTCTGCCTGAGCAGGGGCCTTGCCCTCAAAATGAGTCCATGGGCCAGGTAAGTGGGAGACTGGGGGCCCGGCTGCCTGGCCTGGGGGTGTAAGGGCTCCAGAGGTGCTGACCAGCCTGCCCTCCAGCCTAGGCAGTTTCATGAGCACAGCTGAGCGGGTCCGACTGCCTGATGACTGCACAGTAGGCTACATTGTGGAAGGGCTTCTGGGTGCCCGTCTGCTCCACAGCCCCCTTTTTCACTCCCACCTGGAAAACCTGCAGAGACTGCCATCTGATGCTGTTCTGCAGCAGGTAGAAGACACCCCAACCTGGGCCTTACCCCACTCCTACAGGGACCCAGACTATCTCCCCAGGGGTCTCCCAGTTGTGCAGTATTTAGGAGAGGGCTAGCCTCAGGATATCCTTGTCCCTGGGGAGTGGACCCTGAGCCAAGACTTTGCCTGATGGATGAAGGACCCTCAGGAACAGAAGCTCATGGCAAGCCTCAAGGGGGCTTCTTTATGAAGGGCCACTGTCTTGCTTCCCTAAGCCTGAGGGGTGAGTGACATTTCCTCTAGCTGGTGGAGTGCCCAAGAGGAAAAATTGACCCTCACTCTCCTGATCCCCTCCCAGGTCACCCTGAGCTATGGGGGTCCTGAGAACCCACATAATGTGGTGAATATAGCTGGAAGTTTCACTATACAACAGGACCCTACACGGTGAGTGGGCACTGGGGGCTTTTAGCCCTGGAGGGCTCTGGTGTCAGCCCCCTGTCCGGCAGGCCTGACCTCACTTCTTCCCCTGACAGGTTCCAGTCTGTGCACTGCCTTCTCTACCCAGACACCCACTGGTGTCCTGTGAAGAACAGGGGTGAGGTAGCTTTTCAGTAACTGATGACCCCTGGTGGCTGCTCTTCTTGGCTCCCGCAGGCCTTGGATTCAAGCAGTCAGCAGAAAATGAAGCTGCTTGAAAGCCTCCTACAGTTCCTCTTCCAGTTGGACACCAGGTACCTCGGGAAAGTGAGGATGGTTGGGCTGTCCATGCTGAGATGCATCCAGAGACAGCAAGAAAGGCAATCCTGTGGAACCACAGATGCTCCCAGCCCAGCTTGAAGGGCTTCCTGTTGATAAGGTCTACTAACCCAGTGACTGTGGCCCAGGAGGGGACTGGTTCCCAACCTCCCACAGCTGCAGCTTATCCTCCCCTGCAGAAGATGGTGCTGGATGGGCTGGTCACTAAGGGGTGGGCTCCAGGCCTAGGCTTCAGGCCTGGCCACAGACTTCCTGGAGGGCCCGCAGGGCCACTGTCAAAACCCGGAACGTGCAGACTGCCTGGCCAGTGGATGCTTCCGACCAGCCCCAGGGCTGTGCTCCCATTACCTCAGTCCTTGCTTCCAGAATCGTCACCGGGAGGCTTCCTTCCTCTCACTTGATGTGTAGGGTTTTTCTTCCCCGAGCTTCCCACAAATCAGTATCACGGAGCCTCTCCCTTGGGCTCCACAGGAGCAAGATGCACACCCAGCGCCCACTGTTATTGGGGTGCACTGGGGAAGTGGCGACAGTATTGAGTAAAGGTGTCTTTGCCGTCCTTAGTTTGGCTCCTCTTGTATTAAGTGACCAAGACACCTGGCAGGTCAGCGTTGCAGATGTCCACACAGCAGGAAGGCCTGTTCCTCCAGCAGTGCCCACCTCCTTAACCCTCTGTAAGGCCAAGCAGGGATTACAGAGTGGTCTTTCTTAACACACGTGATGGAGCCACTGATACACATATGTGAGCTTGGCTGCTATGTGCATAACTGTGCCTCAGTATAAAGGCCAATATGGGCACATGTTTTGTGCATGGGTATGCTGGTTATATGAGAGAGTGTAGGAGTAGCTACTATGTGCATGGCTGTGCCTGAATACATGGGAGTGTATGGGCATAGCTGATATGTGCATGGGTATGCTCCTGTACACAGGCACATGTACAGTGTTTGTGTGAACATGCTGAGAAAGGATGTGTACCCTGTACCCTGGTCCATGTGTACTTGTGTGTGTTGGTGTATACAGATGCAATCAATGGTCCCTGGTTTAGGATAGTTCAACTTAGGACTTTGTTTTGTTTGAGACAGTGTAGTTAGAAGCCCTCCAACTACAAGACAGGGTCTTTTTTGTAGCCCTAGCTATAATGGAGCTTGCTATGTAGACCAGGTGAACTGTGAACTCACTGAGGTCCACCTGCCTCTATCTCCTGAGGAATGGACAAAAGTTATGTGCCACCACACCTGGCAAGGACTTTTATGTCATGTAAAGTAGGGGTGAAGGCAGGGTTCATGGTAGAGCACCTGCCTGGAACTTGTGAAGCCACAAGAAGCAGGGGGCATGTCGTGGTGTTAATGCTTTATATACTGTAGAAATCATACTCCAGAGCCAGGGTGGAAGCTCACACATGTAATCTCAACACTGGGAAGGCTGAGACGAAAGGATCACCACAAGTTTGAGGCCAGCCAGGGCTAAATAAAGACACTGTCTCAAATAATCCTACTGTATGTTAAATGGTCTTCTCCTGGACTAGGGACACATTGTACAACTCTCTCTCCAGATACTGAGTAGTTGACAGTCTCAGCAGTGAGGTCTTGAGGATGGATACTGCTGTGTGCAGAACAGGCTGTGTTGTTAAGCAAAGGTGCTCTGGAAGCTAGGTATGTTAAATATATTTCCCATTTATGATGCTTTCAACTGGGATTGGGCTTATGGCTTCCCAGTGTCACTGGAAGAGCTTGTGTGTGTGAAGGGCAGGAAGCAATAGGTCAGGATGGGATTGTGCTCACTAGAAGCGAAACATGCCCCAGAGCCCTGCATGGTAGTGCAAGCCAGTAATTTCCCCACCCGGGAAGATGGAGAGTTCAAGACCAGCCTGGGCTATAGAGACCTGGTTTCAACACAAAAAAGACACTGGGGGCCAGTGAGACGGCTCGGTCACTGCCGTGCTTACTATGCAAACCTGAGGATAGGAGTTTGGGCTACAAAACAGACACTGAGAAAAAATAAGCTGGGCATGGTGGCGCACACCTTTAATCCCAGCACTCGGGAGGCAGAGGCGGGTGGATCTTTTAATTCAAGCCCAACCTGGTCTACAGAGCTAGTTCCAGGATAACCAGGGCTACACAGAGAAACCCTATCTCAAACAACCAGAGAGAAAATAAAATAAGACTCTCTGTACTTGAGGAGTGGCACCTGAGGGTAGCCTCCACATGAGCAGGACACAAACACAAGTGTGCATGCACACGACAAGAAGAGAAATTCCATTTTGGGTCAAACCTTACAGGTCTTGGGGTCCTTAGACTGCTGCATTCCCAGGAGAACCTTTGGTTCTGTACAGTCATGTTCTGGGTAGAAGGGCAAGGGCTGAGGCTGGGAAACAGGCATACAGTTGAACTGGATGAGCTTGAAGCACGAGAGCATGGAGCTGTGGAAAGCTGCTGCAGAAAGAATCCTTATAGCACATTAAGATGCTATGAGGAAAGGTGTTACCTGTATCAGCCAGTTCAGGTATGACCTATGCACCTGCCTGTGACCCCAATGTGGGGATGTGGTGCTGTAAGCCACAGGAATATGTTATAGAGATTCAGCTGTATTTAATAAAGCCATACCTAGAAAAAGGTCAAGAAATCTTTTCTAGAGGGAAGCCACTTATCAGGGAATATTTGGTGTTAATTGGCTTTTAATATTCAGCTGCTTTTTGCTATGAATTGCTTGTGCTCATAATTTCCCCAAGAACAATGTGTGTGGACATATATGCTCAAAGTACTTGAATAAGGTCACATAGACAAGGCTTTCTGCCTTCAGGCTCCCTGCTCCCTTTTTAGTACTTGTACTGGGTATCTGCCTTTTGCAAATATCTCCTTTAACTACATCCAAAGATGCAGCCAGCTCCTGACAAAAGCATCCAAGGACGAGCAACGAACAGAATAGCTGGCCAGGCCACCCACTAGGTGCCTGAAGCCCCTGAACTAAGGTAAAACATCCTTCTGGAGACAGCCTGGCTCCTAGGCCAAATACCTGCCTCCTGAGGCCAGCCTAGTCTACAAAGCGAGTTCCAGGAAAGGCGCAAAGCTACACAGAGAAACCTTGTCTCGAAAAACCAAACAAAAATAGAGAGGAAGGAAAGCTGGAGGACAGAGGAACAGAAGATGAGGGTGAGGTCGAAAGCATAAGAATTTAGCTATCACTATGGCTATGAGAGGACAGGAAAAGAAGGAACAGAGAGGAACTGAATGTCAGAACAGAACTGAATCTGTAGATAGAAGTTTGTTATAGAGAAATAAAGTAAATGGATATAAGAAATTGGTGTGCATAGAGATTCCTTTCCCTCAGGTAACCCCACGCTGGGTGTATTATCTTCCCCACAACTCTGAGAAGGATTTTCTCAGGGCAGGCCCCTGGGAAAATTCCAATAATGTGGCAAATCTCAACTCCATCCACCACCTGGAATTTGGAAGCACCCTCTTTGCCCTTAGCATTAAAAAATTTCCTCCTTATCCTGCACTGTATTCACTCATGAGTTCCATCAGTAAACAGTATCTTTTGGCTACAGGGACCAAGGATGAGAACAAGTCCACAACAACAGGAGGGTTGTTTGCAGACTCTGCAAGGAGGGGTCACCACCCAGAGCAGACAAGATTTTGACTGCCAGAGGCTTCCCAGAGTTGTATCCCCAGTATCTCTACCTGTCAAGGCTGGTCCTGTGATCCAAGCATCGCATAGCCCACTAGTATCTGTGAAATAGTAGATCCCACACCATCACTGGTATCTTTGGTTCATGAGGAGAAAGCAGATGTAAAGTTCTCTTTAATAAATGATCTGTTAGCTGGGTGGTGGTGGCACACACCTTTAATCCCAGCACTCAGGAGGCAGAGGCAGGCAGGCCTCTATGAGTTTGAGGCCAGCCTGATCTACAAAGCAGTTCCAGGATAGCCAGGGCTGTTACACAGAAAAACCTTGTCTCAAAACAGAAGAAAAAAAAAAAAAAAAACAATCTGGGTGTATGGTAATGCACACCTATAATCTCAGCACTCTGTGTACGGAAGAAGAAAGATTAGGAGTTCAAAATTTCATAGTGAGTTTAAGACCACCAAAGCACAAAGTGGTGTGTCCATAATGCATAACCTTCTGAATATAGCTTTACTTGTGATGTTTTCCTGTCCACAGTTCAGTTTCTGATTTGTTGTTACTATGTGTGTGAGTGTGTGTGTGTGTGTGTGTGTGTGTGAGAGAGAGAGAGCGAGAGAGCGAGAGAGCGCTCTGCTCTGTGTGTTTACCTGTACATATTCATGTCCATGTAGAGGCCTGAGGTTGATGCTGGCTGTCATCTTCAATTGATCCCCACATTGTTTTTGAGACAGGGTCTCTCAGTGAACCTGAAACTTACCATTTCAGCTAGACTGGATGTCCCAGAGCCACTATCCCTCCTCTCTGCTCCTATGATCCTCCTGCCTCCTCACCCAGAGCTCGGGTGACAGATGTGTGCTGCCTCCTTATTCAACTTTTTACCTGGATGCTAGGGATCCAAACTGAGGTCATATTTGCACAAGGACACTACCCACTGAGCCATCTCCCCAGCCCCACTTTTGGACTCTTCGGGATGTATGGTAAGAGAATCGTGTTCCTCTTCGTGTTGACTCCTGGTTCTGGCAATGCTGCTTGAGCCCCACTGGCGCACAAAGCTACCGATTGCTCTCAAAAGCCTGTTCCCTTCTTGGGAAATGCCGAGGCGCCATCTGCACAGCTGGCCCTTCTCTGACAGTTGTGTGTATGACACTGAGGCCAGAAAGCCTTCCAAGGCTTCTTGATGTTCTGTTTTTAATTCAAAGAGCAAGATACCCAGAGCTACCAGGAGCTCCATACCAAATCTCCACAGTGCTCAGGGAACGTGCAGCCATGAGATGAATCGATCCTGATGGAAACTTATAAAACAAACAAGAAGAGAGAAAGGCCCCTCTCCTTTGTGGAAGCTAAGCTGAGCTTGGGTTGTCAAGGATGTGTGGCTAACTTGTGTCAATTCACTCTTGTTGGTCAAGTTGAAGGCCATGCACAACATTTTTGTGTTTCTCTTGGGTGACTAGCCACGAACTCTTGTCTAGTTTCTGTCAATGGCTGTAGATTTCTAACAATTTTCTATTCTGATCTGGTCATTCCCACAGCTCAGATATTCTGGGAAGAGACTTGAGTCTCAGACTTGAGCCTCTGGTGGTCTGTGAGCTACAGTGGAACGTTGTGCAGGGAAGACTAAAGGGAGCGCACACCTCAGGACAGGGGTGGAGTATGAAGATAGCAGTGGGGGTGCAGGGAGTAGCTGGGAGATTGAGGGCCTGCTGAAGCACTGGGAACTTAATAGTGTGGGCTCGGGGCCCAGAAAGGCAAGCACACACAGCAGGGGGCGCTGCAGTACAGAGAACCACTGGCTAGGGCCAGGATGGCAGTCCCATGTCCTTCCAGCACCAGTATGGTGAAATTTTATTTGTGCTGAAATGATTTTTTGTGTATGTTAATAAATAAAAGTGCCTGGGGGTCAGAGCAAGCCATTTAGCAGAAGCCTGGCAGTGGTAGCACATGCCCTTAATCCCGATCACATGACAGGCAGATCACTGTGTGTTCAAGGACACCACCAGCATGGAAACACACGCCTTTAATCTCAATACCAAGCATAGAGACCTGGAGGTCTGTATAGACAGGCAGTGATGAGGAAGTCGTGTGGATGGGTAGAACCAATGAGAAGGCAGAACAGAAAGTCAATAAAATGACAGGACACAGGAAGTAGGTCTCTTTCTGAGGGGAAGGATGGCAGTGACAGGAAGGGGTAAGAAGGCGGTCTTGGTCTCAGCTCTTGGCTGCTGCTCTGATCTCTTGGGCTTTTAACTCTGCATTTGGCTCTAGGTTTCTTATTTAATAAAACCATTCAGAATTACATCTACACACCTGGGACTGGGTCCACTTCTAGAAAGCCATTGAAGCACCTTATTTTCTCCTTTGTAAAGAAGAATAGAATCCAAGGTCTCTCTATGTAGCCCTGGCTGTCATGAACCTCATTTTGGTAGACCCAACTGTCCTTGAACTCAGAGATCTGCCTGCCTGTGCCTCCTAAGTGTTGGGATTAAGGTGTATGCCATCACACAAGGCCAGGCCCTTTTTTTTGGGGGGGGGGGGATACGGTTTCTCTGTGCAGCTTTGCACCTTTCCTGGAACTCACTCTGTAGCCCAGGCTAGCCTCGAACTCACAGAGATCCACCTGCCTTTGCTTCCTGAGTGCTGGGATTACAGGCGTACGCCGCCACCACCACACGGCAAATTATTTTTTTAAAAAGATATTTACAAGTTCAGCTTGAAGACTACAGAGACAAGACAGGACTGGGTCCAGACTGACAGACAATAATTTGAGCCAGGATAGGCACCAAAACTACAGAGAGAAACCCTGTCTCAAAAAACAAAAGCAAAAAACAAAACAAGGACTAGAGAGATGGCTCAGAGGTTAAGAGCACTGGCTGTTCTTCCAGAGGTTCTGAGTTCAATTCCCAGCAACCACATGGTGGCTCCCAACCATCTGTAATGAGATCTCGTGCCCTTTTCTGGCATGCAGATAGAACACTGTATACATTTAAAAAATGTTTTTGAATGGGCCACAACAACCAGTGTGTCCCTGCAGAACTGAAACCCAAGGACAGTTGAGTGTTTATCATCTGCCAGGTCTTCCCCCAACCTTTGTTTTTACAACAGGTTTATTGCACGTTAACAAAAAGGGAGGCAGGTTTATTGAGATTAAGTACACTAGGGGCCGTAGGTTGTGTAATAACAACTGCCCGCTGGTCCCTCAGTGCTCATGTACCAAGGTGATCAGATGCTAGGTGGGTCTGTTACTGGTCCAGTATTAGGTATTCCTTTTTTTATGGAAACAAGAGTATGAGAACATTGCACCATTTTTTGGTGTCTCTTCAGATAAGATATCCTGTCGTGTGTGTGTGTGTGTGTGTGTGTGTGTGTGGTTTCTTGCCTTTTTCTTTTTCTTTCTTTTTTTTTTTTTTTAAACTTTCTCACTTTTATTTATGGCAAATATTCCCCGATCTCTTCTGGTCAAAAGTTCTTTTGAGACAATTCCATCAGCTTTAGTCAATCAGAGAATAGAATCATCTGATTGGCCCATCCTTCAAATGGCCCCACAGATAGCAAAAGTATCAAATTGGCCATAAAACTAGCCTGTGACCTTATCAGCCTACACAGAGAAACCCTGTCTCAAAACAACAACAACAACAAAACCAGCGACCTTGTCAGCCTTGGCCACATTCATCTGGATGTGTATATGGTCCATGTCTGATGTGGTTGCTCCCAACCATTTCCACGGCATGTACAGGTCCATGAACTTGCCGGCTCTTCATGTCCAGGCCATGCCTGCTCTAGAGGCCAGTGGGAGTGAGAAAGCTCTTGCTTTTCTTGAAACAGGATTTTTCTAGTAGTATTTGCTAGCTTATGGCTTGCTGTGTAGATCTAGCTGGCCTTGAACTCAGAGATCCATTGCTTCCCTGAATGCTGTGGTTCAAGGTATATGCCACCACATGTGGTGTTTGCTTATTTTTTTGACACAGGCTCATATATATATATATAGCCCAGTATGGCTTAGAACTCGCTGTGTAGTTGAAATTCTGATCCTGTTGCCTCCACGTCAAATGCAGGGATCACAGAACTTCCTCACAAGACTCATTTTAGACAATACTGGGGATGGAACCCAGAGCTCCGTGCATTTGACAAAAGTGTTCTACCAATTGAGTCACATCTCTAGCCCTCTTTTGTTTTTAATTTTGTGTGTATGTGTGTGTATACAGCAAGTGTGCAGGTGCACAATTGTGGGCATGTGTGTGGAAGCCAGAGAACAACCTTGGGTTGGTCATCTTCAGAGATACCGTCAACTTCATTTGAGACCAGATCTCCTTTTGGCTTAGACCATCAACTAGGCTAGACTGGCTTGACCAGTGAGCCCCAGGGAACTGCCTGTCTCCATCTCCCTAGCGCTAGGATTGAAAGAGCATGCCTTTAGTCTCAGCACTCTGGAGGCAGAGGCAGGCAGATCTCTTGAGTTTGAGGTCAGTCTGGTCTACAGAGTGAGTTCCAGGATAGTCAGGACTACACAGAGAAACCCTGTCTTAAAAAAAACAAAAAAGAGGGGGCTGGAGAGATGGCTCAGACGTTAAGAGCACTGATTGCTCTTCCAGAGGTCCTGAGTTCAATTCCTAGCAACCACATGGTGGCTCACAACCATCTGTAATGTGATCTGGTGTCCTCTTCTGTCCTGAAGTCATACATGCTGTATACATAATAAATAAATCTTAAAAAAAAAAAAAGAAAAAGAAAAAAGAAAGTATGCCACCATGCCTGGTGGTATTGCTACATAGGTTCTGCAGATCAGATGAGAGTACTCATGGTTACCTAGCAAGCATTTTTTCAATCTTACCACCTCCTCAGACCCTAATAAGGTTTTTTTGTTTCTTTAGTTTTGAGAGAGTCTCATTATGTAACCATCATTGGCCTAGAACTTACTATCGATCTATAGATCAAGCTAGCCCACAGAGCTCTGACTGCCTCTACCTCCCAAGTGCTGAGATTAAAGGTGTGTGCCACCACCATGAGCAGCTCCTGATAGAGTTTTAATGTTTCCCAATGGGCATAATATGTTGATCTGGGTTGTCTTAGTTAGGATTACATTTTGCTGTGATGAAACATCATGACTCCCCCTACCCCCTGCTCTTGGTGGTGATGCACACCTTTAATCCCAGCACACAGGAGGCAGAGGCAGGTGGAGCTCTATGAGTTCGAGGCCAGCCTGGTCTACAGAGTGAGTTCCAGGACAGCCAGGATGACACTGAGAAACCCTGTCTTGAAACAGAAACAAAAAAAGAAAAGAAAGAAAGAAAAGAAAAAAAGAAACACCATGACCAAAGCAAGTTGGAGAGGAAAGAGTTTATTTGGCTTACACTTCCAGAGCACTGTCCATAATCAAAGGAAGTCAGGGCAGGAACCTGGAGGCAGGAGCCTAGGCAGAGGCCATGGAGGGGCTGCTTACTGTTTGCTTCTCCAGTACCTGCACAGCCTGCCTTTTGTTGTTGTTGTTATTTTGAGACAGGATTTCTCTGTGTAACTGAAATCCCAGAGATACACCTGCCTCTGTGAGAGCCAAAGTTACATTTTAAGTCTTAACTACTATGCCTAAGAGATCCGTGAAACAAACAAACAAAATGTCTGATCTGCAAGCCCCTTGCCTAAGGACATAACAAGCCATGTTTTTACTCCCCTAAACGAGTTTGTTTGACCTATCTGCATCAATGTGCTTGATCACTTGTGGGCAGGAGGTTCACAGGCAGGAAATATGTCAGGATGTATGCTTGCCCCTGATTGGATCTGATGGGAATTATGGGTTTTCCCTCTTAAGCAGCTGCAAATCGTGATTGTGGGCTATTTCCCAGGAACCTGTGTATAGACCTGGCCATAGTCCATTCACCAGGCCAGTATTTAAGCTTGCTTCAAATTTGGCTTTAAACCATGGTAGTGGTCTTATTCTGTGGTGGCATTGTGTTCCCCAAAATATTATGCACTCTAATAAATTTATCTGGGGTCAGAGTACAGAACAGCCACAATATTAAACATAGAGGATAGGTAGTGGTAGCACATGCCTTTAATCCTAGCATTCCAGAGGCAGAGATCCCTCTGGATCTCTGTGAGTTCAAGGCCACATTGGAAACAGCAAGGCATGGTGACACATGCCCTTAATCCCAAGAAGTGTGCCTTTAATCCCAGGAAGTGATGGCAGAAAGCAGAAAGATATGTAAGGCGTGAAGACCAGAAACTAGTAGCTTTTGGCTGGTAAGCTTTTAGGCTTTTAGCAACAGTTTAGCTGAGACCCATTCGGATGAGGACAAAGAAGCTTCCAGTCTGAGGAAACAGAATCAGCTGAGGAACTGGCAAGGTGAGGTAGCGGTGGCTTGTTCTGCTTCTCTGATCTTCCAGCATTCACCCCAATAACTGGCCTCAGGTTTGTTTTTAGTAATAAGAACTTTTAAGATTCCTGCTACATTATTCTCCACTGGTGGAATTAACACCTTTGCCTCCAGGTGCTGGGATTAAAGGCGTGTGCCACCACCTCCCAGCTAATCTTGCATTCTAATAGAGTACAGGACTACCAGCCCAGGGATGGCACCACTCACAATGGGTTGGGCCCTTCCCCATTGATAACTAATTTAGAAAATGCCTTACAGACGGTTCTTTTTTTTTTTTTTTTTTTTTTTTAATCATAAAGTAAAACTTTGTTTACATACATTTGAGATCCCCAAACATTCCATTGGTACCCTTGTATAGATTTCTACATTATTGCTCAGAAGTCAAAAAAGGCATAACCTTTTGCATCCAATCAGAGGCCAATACTAAATTTAAAATTCTTGGATGTATGATGTCAAGAGACCAGCTTCCCCGGGGCATACATTATATTTTCCCTAGTTACCTTTTATATTTAGAAATTGGGTGCTCACAGGAAATGTGGGAGGCATATTCACAGGATTCTGGTGGAATACAAACATGGTAAAACAGATTCATTTTGGTATTGTAAAATTTAGCATATGCCAAATTGTTGAATTTGCATCCATACACATTCACATTATGTTGGTTAGTGTCATGTTGCTATTCTTTCCATTCACTTGATTTCAGAGTGCCAATGAAGACTTGGTTGAAGGTCCAGTGTGGTTCTGAGAAAGTGGTCAACAATAGTAGGTATCATCCTAAATGTTGTATCTTGTCAAATTCCATCATTGGCTTTGGCTTTTTATTTCCTCCTTTTTTTTTTTTTTTTTTTTTATAAAATCTTTATTGACAGATAATTCACATTGTATACAATTTTCCTGTTTGCACAAATTGATAGACTTTAGTCCAGCATCCTCATAGGTCCATGACGCCATCACTAATGCCGAATGCCATTTATTGAAGGAGGTCTTTGTTTTTTTTGTTTTTTTTAAAGATTTATTTATGTATTTATTATGTATACATAAGAGGGCACCAGATCTCATTACAGATGGTTGGGAGCCACCATGTGGTTGCTGGGAATTGAACTCAGGACCTCTGGAAGAGCAGTAGTTGCTCTTAACCTCTGAGCCATCTCTCCAACCCTGGAGGAGGAGGGGGGGGGAGAAGGGAGGGAGGAGGGAGGAGGTGGTGGAGGTAGAGGTGGTGGTGGTGGTGGAGGTGGTGGTGGTGGTGGTGGAGGTGGTCTTAAATACAGGCTTACAGCACAAAGGGAGAACCCCAGAGGGCAGAAGTTCGCTTGCCATGTTTTACAACCTTGCATCTAAGCTGTTAACACCCAATATGCAGGATACACAGACAAGGAACTTCCCTTAAGTATTCTGGAGGGTGGAACCCCGCAGGGAATTAGCATAGGGAGGATATCAAGGTCAAGGTCAGCAAGCAAGGCAACAGTTACCCAAAAGGGGGGGGGCCGGGGGGCAGGGCCCTACAGGTCCCCCCTTTACTACAAAATGAGCTTCTGACTTAGGTTGCATTGTATGTCAGCAGGTCACCTTACCCATCATGGAGACACCTGCCCAGGCCATACAGGCGCTCGGTCTTAGGTTGGTGAGCGCCCCCCCCCTCCCCCCCCCTCCCCCCGCACCCTCCAGGCATTACCCTCTATGAATACTCAAATCATACAGGCTCAATTGTGTGTGAGCTGCAGAGTTAATTAACTGTTGCCAAAGATCTCAAAGTACAGCCAGTTCTTGTGGGGCATTTCCTCAGTTGAGGCTTCCTCCTCTCTAATGTCTCTAGCATGTGTCACAAGGGTTGAATAAGCAGATTTCACTCTTTGTAGTTGAATCAATCCAGTGCACCTTAAGAACTACACCCTTGTGCCGGGGGCTGCTCTGTCACACACACCCCACTTCCCTTCAGCCAATAACCATGACAGAAGGAGTTCTTGATTGACTATATCCTCCTTTTTAAAAGCCAACCATCCTTGATCCCAATCACAGATCAGGAAGGGCCACCACAGACCTGGGTCTTACAGGCCATGAGGTATTGGTCACTGGCACGGGCATAGGTGAGGGGCAGACAAGGGGCAGCAGCAGATACAACAGGGGAAATCAGCAACATCCTGCACAAGACACTTTGGTGTGACAATCCCACAGATGGTCTTGCAATACAACTGCTTTTCCCATGCACCAGGTGTGAGCTTTCAGGGTTTGGAATACTGTGGTTATTTATTTAAGCAAATTAGCCCAGCCCAGCTGGTATGGAAGGGAGAGATCCTGGAGTCTAAAGTCGGGCATGGATGGGGGTTGGGTCCACAGGATGGAGGTAGAACTGCTGGGCTGGGGCAGAGTCTTGATGTGAGGGTGGGGCCAGGAAGACCTCCAGGGGTCCACTGCAACTGGGCAGTCTAGGAGGCCAGGTAACCAGCGTCCACCATGATGCCAGAGCCACTGGTAGAGGCACTGCTGTCGCTGAGCAGGAAGAGGATACTGTTGACAACGTCCTCCACCTCTGCAGGAGAGCAGAACAGTCAGGGCTTCTGCTTGTCCAGCTGCTGGGAGCCAACACTGATTCCCTCACACACATCCTCAGCTGACCTGCAAACTTCCTCAGTGGGTGGCGCTCCTTGAGCTTCTTGGCAAACTCAGCATCTGCAGTGACTTTCTTGCCCATATCAGTCAGCACCACAGTAGGGTTTACAGAGTTTACCCGGATCTAGGGCCAGAAGTCATAGCTGGTGGTACAGTCAATGAACTAGCCCTGGCCACACAGCTCAGGACTCACCCCAGGTCAACCCTGATGAGCTTGCTTACTCTGTCCAGCTGAACACTGACCCCACTGCTCAGCATCCCCAAGCCTCATCCCATCCTCACCCCCAATCCCCAGCCCATTCCCAGGTACCCATCACCTGTCCCTCAGGTGTGGACCCATGCCCCTGTGCCTACCTTGTGTGGCCCCAGTTCCATGGCCATGGCTTTGGTCAGCATAGTCATTGCGCCCTTGGTGGAGCCTGTGGATGTGTGTGTGCTGTGCTGAGGACAAGTCCTTCTTCTGAGAGACCCACCCAGAACCTACTCCTGTCCCCACCACAATGGAGGGTGCACTCACAGTAGTTGGTCAGGCCAGGGAAGGTGACATAGGCCACCATGCTGGAGACATTAACAATGGACCCTGCCACTCCACGGTCAATCATACCCTTGGCTACCATCTGGAAGAAAGAGTTGGGGGTAGTTCAGCCTGCCTTGCCCTGTCCCCCCTCCCCAGGGGTTCATCTCTGGGCCACAGCTTTCCTGCCATCTCACCTGGGATATTTGCAACACAGAGCGCACATTCACATTGAAGGACCTGGCAGGAGAGGAACAGTGGCATCCTGTACCACCCATCTTTAGCAACCCTCCCCAGCCTGCCCACTCTCCCCAAGTGCCCACCTGTCAAAGGCCTCCTTGGTGGCCTCCAGGAAAGGCTGTACCAGTGCCACTGCTGCGTTGTTCACCAGCAGGTCCACAGGGCCAATACCACCCAGTGCCTTCTCTGTGGCCTCCCAGTCACCCAGGTCCACGCACACAGGCTCTATCCCCGGACACTGTGGGAGACATTGGTTCGTGGACAGAGATCAGCTTCTGATGATCTCTGAGGTTGGGGAGTAGGCCCAGGCGAGGCAGGGCTGTGTGCCTCACCTCTTTGGCGAGGCTGACAAGGTCTGCGTTGTTAAGTGTCACGGCCACCACTTTGGCTCCTGAGGCATGCAGGGCCTTCACAGTGCCCCGTCCAATCCCTGTAAGGAGGGGAGAGTGGTGGCTCTGGTCACAGCTGGGGTCTGGGTCCCAGCGGGAGTAAAGGCTTTCCCATATCCCTGTAGCCAGCAGTTATAAACCAAGGTGCTCGCCAGGTTATAAACCAGGATTAGATGGGACTATCTCTGGGTAGAGGTCAGACTGACTAGTATCAAACCCAAGGAGGCGCCTGAGAGCAGCCCCCTCCTGCTGGGGTGCCAGAGAAGAGTACCACTGGTGCTCATCTGCACAGCTGGATTTAGGGGCTGTCTTAGAGCCAGCTAAACTTGTCCTTCAGGGTGTAGCACTGACTGTGGTGGCCAGGGAGAGATGGGAGAGATTGGCATTCTGTCGTGGTGGGTAGTGGGTCTCCAGCCAGGTGGTAGATGCAGGTGAGTCCTGGGTGAAGTCAGATTCTGTAGGACTGAGCTGTGACAAGGTCACCTGGGGCCCCTACTTGGTGTTGAGGCTGGCCTCTTTTCTCTCCCTCTTCCACTTACCTCTCCCTGCCCCCGTCACCAAGGCCCTCAGACCACGGAAATTCATCTTCATGCTGCCGACACCAATTGTCCTGTTGCAGCAAGAGGAGGGCTACGGTTGTTAAGGTTGGACTGGCAGGTGGGACAGGGTTGGGCTAAGGGCACGTGGCCTGTTGCCTGAAGAAGCCATAAAAGGAGAGTGTGCACACGTGTAGAAGGCCTGACAGAGCAGTGGAGAAGAGTCCACACACACACACACACACACACACACACACACACACACACACACACCTGTCACTGTGGGGGGCCTGACACAGCAGTGTAGTGGGAGAGGAGGTGGCAGCCTAGGAACAGAATTTGCTTTCTCAGCATTCCAGCACCGAGTCTTGAACCCAGGGCCTCAGAGCATGCTAAGACAATGATGGGCCACTGAGCCACACCCTTTGCCTAGGGAAGTGAAAATTCTTGGTTTGGGATTTGCCTTGTCTGGACAGATGCATCAGCTTGTGACTTTTAATTTTATTATTATAAATGAGGGTAGTGACTTGACCTACTTGGAGCAAGTGACTGAGATGCCTACTTGGAGCAAGACCCTGGGCACTGAACCCAAATGCCCAAGGACCCAAGGACCTACTGCCTGCAGTCTGTCCAGTGAGTATGATGGAGTTCTTCTTACCTATCCCTCCCAGGTGCCCCTCACCTGCTGCCTCAACCAGCCTGGGACTCTGCCCTTGGTGACTGCACTGAGGTACCTTCTGTCCTCTGAGGCAGGACTCTTAGAAACCTAAGTGTGGATTCTTGGGTTTCCTGCCCAAGTAGTGACCCTTGCTTGAGTCCCTCTGTGGTCTCTGCTTCTCAGAGTAGGGAGGTGTCTCTTTCAGGGGCAATTTGAAGAAACAATCAGAGGATTTCCTGTTCAATTCCACCACTGGCAATTTGTCTAAGGGTGTGCTGAGGCTCTCCTATCTTGTGTGCCAGGGTCATGGAACAAATACATCTGTCCAGGAAGTCATGGCAGGTACCAGGCAGGAGGCTCAGGCCCACAGACCACACCAGGGACAGCCCCAGTGAACAGGTGTGCTCAGACTCCTGCCTGCTGCCTTTCCCTTCCTCAACCCAGGCTCAGCAGCAAGACTGTGACTCTCTGAAAGATGGCAGCTGAATTTCAGGTGCTCTACATGCCCTGAGACCTGGGAGGTCCCTGGCATGATTTGTGTGTGACTCCCTCAGAGAAGGTGTCTCAGGGAGCCTCACTAGTGTGGGGACAGCTGTAGTGTGGGGACTCCTGTTCTGAGTGTCCTGGAACTCAGGGGGACAACAGACACTTTGAGAGATGGGGGTCAGTGCCATACCAGAGTCTGTCCCACGACACACAGAGGTTGACACCTCATAATTTGCTGCTGTCTCAAAGAGTCTCCTCATAGCATTCAGGGACAGACCATACCTGCTCACTGTGTCCTTGATCCCAGCCTGGGCAAGCTGAGTCCTACAACCAACCTCCCAGGTGGCACTGGATACAGAAGTCTGGCCAGATTCACCCAGCAAGATCAAAGGCCTTCCCCTTCTATGATGAAAGCAGTTGATTGTGACCAACTTTCCATCTGGTAGCTGCTGGATCTCCTGGGGATATGGTGGCCTGTCAGGGATTTGTTGTTGGTCCCCACTGCTGGCCAGTTGGGCGTCGGGGAGTGGTTTATCAGTAAAGACCCAGTTAATGTGGGTCCATGCCTCTAAGACTGTCTCTACAGCCATTGCCATGAGCTGTAGAGAATGGCTGATGGCCACAGTGTAGATTTAATTCTAAACGGTTTTATTAAATAAGAAACACAGAGCCAAATGCAGAGTTAAAAGCCCAGAGATCAGAGCAGTAGCCAAGAGCTAAGACCACCTTATCTTACCACTGGCTACCGTCCTTTCCCTGAGAGAGAGACCTTCCTGAGTCCTGTCTTTTTTGTTTGTTTGTTTGTTTTCGTTTGGTTTTTGGTTTTTGGTTTTTGGTTTTTTGAGACAGGGTTTCTCTGTGTAGCTTTGTGCCTTTCCTGGAACTCACTTGGTAGCCCAGGCTGGCCTCAGACTCACAGAGAGCCACCTACCTCTGCCTCCCGAATGCTGGGATTAAAGAAGTATGCCACCACCGCCCGGCTGTCCTGTCTTTTTCTTGACTTTCTGTTCTGCCTTCTTATTGGCTCTAAGCTCAACCACATGACCTCCTTGTCACTGCCTGTCTATACAGATCTGCAGGTCTCTATGGTTCGTGCTGAGATTAAAGGTTTGGGTCACCGCTTGGCTGTGTCCTTGACCACACAGAGATTCTGTCTGCCAGGTGATAGGGATTAAGGGCATGTGCCACCACCGCCAGACTTGTGCTAAATGGCTTGCTCTTAGCTCTGATCTCCAGGCAACTTTATTAACATACAAATAAAATCAGCACAAACAAAATATCACCATATTTCCCCCTTCTATTCTAATAAAAAGAGAAAGAAAGGAAAAAAGTTATAACTAATATAAGAAAAACTATATACAATAAGTACAATAACTATATATAATATATACAAGCAATAAATACCTAAACAATGTCTAGTCCATTTGCACTTGACAAACTCAGAGAAAATAATTCCATTATCTATCCTATTTTGGTAAGTCAAAAATGTACCTGATTCACTTTTTGTTTGTTTGCTTTTTGTTGTTGGTTTTTTCAAGACAGGGTTTCTCTGTGTAGCTTTGCTCTTTGGAGACCAGGCTGGCCTCGAACTCACAGAGATCCACCTGCCTCTGCCTCCCGAGTGCTGGGATTAAAGGTGTGTGCCACCACCGCCCGGCTCTGATTCACTTTCTGTCCTAACTTATATCACTAACAGAACTATCTTATAATGTCTTTCAGATTTATACACTTACAACTCTTTAGTGAGTTTCTTTTCTAAAATTCTTAACAAGGAAAACTAAATCATATTGTTGGGTTTAGAAGGCAGAACAGAAAGTCAATAAAAAGACAGGACACAGGAAGGTCTCTCTCTCAGGGAAAGGACGGTAGCCAGTGGTAAGATAAGGTGGTCTTAGCTCTTGGCTACTGCTCTGATCTCTGGGCTTTTAATTCTGCATTTGGCTCTGTGTTTCTTATTTAATAAGACCATTTAGAATTTCATCTACATCACAGGAGGGGAGCATCAGCTCCTGGGTTTTGTGACTGTAGTCCTCTGTTAACCTTGTTAACCTTGCTCTTTGGGGATCATTTCTCCAGAGTGGAGATATCTTCACCCTCCATAGCTCTTGCCTTACCTCCTAGCACCTGTGTTGTCTGAAGATTTCTCAACCCAGAGCCACATGCTGAGCTCTAACCCCAGCATTATTTGAGGAACTATTGTAAAACAGTTTCCTTCAATATTAAAAATTCCAGGGCTCGAGAGATGGCTCAGAGGTTAAGAGCACCGACTGCTCTTCCAGAGGTCCTGAGTTTAATTCCCAGCAACCACATGGTGGCTCACAACCATCTGTAATGAGATCTGGTGCCCTCTTCTGTATACATAATAAATAAATAAATCTTTAAAAAAAAACAATTAAAAAAATTCCATCCTGCAGGGAAGCTCCTTAAGCAGGAAGGCAAACAACTTAGCTTCAGGAAGTCCCTGCAACTGACCAGTTTCACTAGTTTCCTCCCTGTCAATTAACCAAAAAATCTGACAGTCACTCTCAGCCATGTCAAGCTACAGAGAAAACTCTGAAGGTAGACCAGCTGTCTGGAAAAATCATCTGAGTTGCCTGGAAGAGGTTTAGACCAACAGAGTCATTTAGAGAGGACAGTCTTCAACCTGATGAGTTGCCTGCAGGCTATGCAGTATGCTCCAGGTTCCCAGCTTTTGTGAACTGTCACCAAAGCTGAGCTGGGTGAATAGGCTTTGGTTCTGGAATCATTGCTGCTCCTGTAAGTATGCCCTCACCCATATTCTTGTAAAGAACCCCAATAAAACTGTTGGCTCATTAAGTTGGTCTTTGGTGTTATCTGTATGTTGATCTTTGTGGGCTTCCTGTCTGCAGTGAATGGACATGTGTGTTGTGTCTCCCCAGGAAAGATCTTGTTGCACAACAGGAGGAAAAGCCTGTGGGAGGAGACTAGGGAACACTGGCTCAGAAAGACAACTGACTCTGACCTCTGGCCTCTACTCAAGTAGTACTGAAGTGCATATGTGCATCTGCAAGAAATATGCTCACACCTGAAGAAGACCCCAAGCCCTGAACAGTGGGGGCTTCCTCCCACCCCAGATTAGGCACAAACCACTCCCAAACACCTGTTTTCACAGAGAGATCCTTTATTAAGTGAGAAAGAAAAGTAGTTCCTTTCTGACTCAGGCAGAAAACAGCAGCAAATGGCCTTGCAGGTGTAACTTTTAAGAGGAGGAAAGGGGAGGTCTGTGTTAGAAAGGACTAGGACGCTGTGGTGAAGGAGATAGGGACAAGGGAGAAGGGGAAGGTGACAAGAGAAAGGGGGAGGGGCATTTTCCCCCAGAGGGACAAAGGACTGCCTCTGGATAGAGAGGAGACAGAAGATGGTGGTTTATAAAGATAAAGGGGAAACCCTGTGTTAGGATGAGGTGTTAATTTTAATTGAGCATGTTAATTAGGTGAGCCAAAAGGGGCTTTTGATTGCTGGACTTTGGTAGTCATCCTCTGGAGGAGGAAGTGGTCAAATAAGGTACTAGACCTTGGAGGCTAGCTTTAGGAATGTAATCTAATCATTTTTAGCAAGGCAGAGGGAATGGGGGAGAAGGGCAAGGCCTGCCAGAGCCACATGCTTGAGTGGGCTAGTATCCCCTAAACACCCACACAGATGCAGACTTAAAAACCCAGTGAATCAGAGTGTGGTGGTTCCCACCTATAACTCCAGCTCTTGGGAGACAGAATTGTTGTGGGATAATCTTTTTGTACACTGTGAAGATGTGTCATTGTGATTGATTTAATAAAAGCTGACTGGCCAATAGCTAGTTAGGAGAGAATAGGCAGGGTTTCCAGGGAGAGAGAGGAAGAGGAGGAGGAATCTTGGCACAGCAGAGCAAGTTGGATGTGCCGTACTGAGCAGAGGTAAAAGCCACATGGCAGAATGCAGATTAATAGAAACAGCTTAATTTGAGTTATAAGAGCAGTTGGGGATAAGCCTAAGCCAAAGGCCAAGCTTTTATAATTAGTAAGTGTAGCAGGAATCTTAACAGGTCTTATTAATAAAATCAAACCTGAGCCAGGTATTGGGGTGAATGCTGGAAGATCAGAGAATCAGAACAAGCCACAGTTACCTCACCTCGCCAGTTCCTCAGCTGGTCTTGTTTCCTCAGACTGTAAGCTTCTGAGTCCTCAACCAGAATGATTCTCAGCTGAACTGTTGTTCAAAAGCCTGAATGCTTAACCAGCCAAATGTTTAACTAGCTCTGGTGCCTGGTTTTTATGCCTTATATATCTTTCTGTTCTCTGCATCACTCCCTGGGATTAAAGGCTCTCTTTCTGGGATTAAAGATGTGAGTCACCATGCCTGGCTGTTTCCAGTGTGGCCTTGAACTCACAGAGATCCTCCTGGCTCTGCCTCCCGAGTGCTGGGATTAAAGGCGTATGCTACCACTGCCTATCCTCATGTTTAATATTAAGGCTGTCCTGTTCTCTGACCCCAGATAAGTTAATTTTGGGGAACACACAATATTTTGGGGGAACACAATACACAAGTAAGAAGTCTCTATGTTGTTATTTGGGAGCTGGCATCCACAGTCTGATAAGAAAGCTTGCTATACTGAATCACAGCTTTAAGTTTGAAGCCTGTCTGTGAGGTAGGAACTGTGTCCAGTGGTAAGAGGTGGTCTCTGAGTAAGACCTGCTCCCTCTGCTCCCTCAGAAATTGAATGCTTGTGGCCACAGGAGGTGGTGGCCAGCCTGATGCAAGTACTGTGAAGGTGCAGGTGCAGCTTTGCTCCTCCGGCTTTATTTACTTATTATTGTATGTGTGAGGTGTTTGCCTGTACGTATGTGTGTGCACTGGAGTTACAGATGGTTGTGAGCTGCCATGTGGGTGCTGGGAATCAAATCCAGGTCCTCTGGAAGAGCAACAAGTGCCCTTAACTACTGAGATGAGGGAGTCCCTGCAGATATCCAGGCAGGGAAGTGAATCACTCAAAGAATGAAAGCCCGGTGCAGATTGACTTTGTCAACCTGGATCAGACTTCAGGGAGTATAATTTGGCAGGTGATGGTGGTGTGTTCATTGTCAGCATATTTATAACACAGTACAATTTGAGGAAAAGTTTCCAGGCAACAATCAGTCCAATTCCAGACACACAATAAAGCTTAAGGTGTGATTACACAGAAACTCATTTACAAAGTACATGTGACTATGAGGGTGGGTTCTACAGCTGAAAGGCCAAAATCTAGTGTGATCTCTGACCAATAGCATAGAAGTCAGCAGGCCATAAAGTACTTGTGATGTCTCCCCTAAGTATGGGTAACAGTCTAGGGAGGGAAGAGTCAGGGATAACCATTTGGGGAATTAGGGTGAGGTCTGCCTCTACAGATAGCAAGAAGGTCACCAGGTCGGTAACAAAATACATTCCTAGGCTTCTGGGTGGGAAACCAAGTATTTTATCTCCTCCATTAAGAGATAGATACTACCGGGCAGTTGGCACACACCTTTAATCCCAGCACTCGGGAGGCAGAGGCAGGCAGATCTCTGTGACTTTGAGGCCAGCCTGGTCGACAGAGTGAGTTCCAGAAAAGGCACAAAGCTACACAGAGAAACCCTGTCTTGAAAAACTAAGAGAAAGAGAGAGAGAGAGAGAGAGAGACAGACAGACAGACAGACAGACAGAGATACCTATGTGTTTAACATTCCTGGTTTCCATAATGATCTGTGGGTGTAAGGACCTCTGTGCCCCCAGTACTGAGATCTTTGCAGCCTCTCTACCTTATCTTTATAAGATTTTTTTTTTTTTTTTGTTTTTTTGTTTGTTTGTTTGAGACAGGGTTTCTCTGTAGCTTTGGAGCCTGTCCTGGACTAGCTCTGTAGACCAGGCTGTCCCTGAATTCACAGATATCCTCCTGTCTCTGCCTCCCAAGTGCTGGGATTATAGGCATGTGCCACCACTGCCCAGCTAAGATTTGTTTTTATTGTGTGTATGCACATGTATGCACATGTGTGCACATGTGTGTCCAAGTTCCCACAGAAACCAGAAGAGGGTGTTAAATCCCTCAGAGCTGGAGATAGAGGCTTTTGGTTACTGCCCTGTGTGGGATCCAAACTCTGGTTCTCCAAGAGAGCAGTAAGTACTCTTCACTGCTGAGTCATCTCTCCAGCCCCTCTGTGGTGGTGTGAAGGAGAAGGGCCCCCATTGGCTCATATGTTTGTATGCTTGGTCACCAGTTAATGGAACTGTTTAGAAAGGGTTAGGAGGTATGGCCTTGTTGGAGGAGGTATGTCACTTAAGGTAGGCTTTGAGGTTTCAACAGCTCTTGATAGGCCTAATGTCTCTCTCTGCCTGCTGCTTGTGGATTAAGGATGTAAAGTTCTCAGTTGCTGCTCCAATGCCATGCCCACCTGCTTCCTGCTATGATGGTCATGGATTCTACTACCCTCTGGAATCATAAACCACAAATTAAGTGTTTTCCTCTATAAGAGTTACCTTGGTCATGGTGTCTCTTCATAGCAATAGAATACTAAGACACCCTCCTCCATGTTATTTTTGAGATAGGTTCTCTCAGTGAACCTGGAGCTTTCCATTTCGGCTATACTTGCTGCTGGTCAGTGAGCCCTCATGTACTCCCTATCTTTGCCTCTCCAGAATTCAAGTCATTGATGTGTGCTGTCTCCTGACATGGATGCTGAGAATCCAAACTGAGGTCATATTTGCACAAGGACACTATCTACCGAGCCATCTGATAGAAAATTACAACATGTCCACACGGTTGGGCTTGCCTGGTAGACTGCCTAATTATTTCCAGTTCAAACAGCCATTTCCAGGTCAGAACATCTCGAGTGGCTAGGACTCCATGGCTTTACATGGTTGCGTAAAGCACACGCAGCCATGTAATCTACACGCATGCGTGGGGTAGCCACATGCGGTCCTGTACGCATGTGCGGCCCACTCTTTAAAAAGCCGGCGCCATTTTGCACAGGTCTCTTCCCTCTTCTCTTATCTCTCTCCTCTCCCCTTAACCACGTGTGTGTTTCACACAGGCCTGTCACATTCACATTTCTATCCTCTTTAGTAAAAACTCTTCTGTGGTCTTGTCGTGTACGGGATGTGTTCCTCGCGGGGTAAGAGTGCCGCTAAATAGCTAACATTGGTGCTGTGAGGGAACGGGTGCTTCCGGGCGCTCTGTGCCTGGAAACCCGGGAACCAGGGACAGAAACTCTGTGCTGCACAAACCGGGAACTCTGCTCCGTTCGCAACAGTTCACTCTCCATTAGCCTGGTTGCACAAATCCGCATGCAACACCGCTACTGATTGGTGAGTTTTTCCCCTTTTCGGCTAGTGTAACCGGTTTCCTGAATCCATGAGAACGACCATTGAGCATCCGATGCCTCACTGGTTATTCTTGAAGCCACGGTCTTCACTGGCTAGAGTCGGCCCCTATCCCAGGCCCAAATTTCCAGCCACCTCCCACATCTGCAGCTTGAGATATTTTTTGCAATGGGACCACCACCGTCAGGTGCGTCCTGGGGCTGTGTGAAGCCGGCACATTCTTCGAGCCTGACGGGGCGGCTGGGCGTTAAGGGCTCCCGGGGAGTCCTTGCTTCACATGAGGGGGGGCCCAACTTATCAGCTGATGAGCTGATAAGGTGGCTTGTGCCCGAGATCCCTCCAGCTTCTGGGAGGTCTTGGCTCTGGATCACATTTGTTTTTTATTTTTTTATTTTTCTGCCTCTCCGCTGCAGACATGGGGAATAAGGCTTCCAACCCGATCAGTCCTTCCTCTCCCTTAGGCTGTCTTCTTGCATAAGGATTCCTAAGCTTATCCGTCTCTGTACTGAGAGATGGCCCAAGTATGCTTTAGAAAATAACAAAAAATCCCAATCTTTTACGGGAGTTATCTAATTCTGGCCAGCGAACAGGCAAATGGAAAGAGTTGTTCTTTATCTTAGCTTTCTCTCACTCAATAAAGCTCTAGAAAGGTAACCATGGCTTGTGATTCTTCCGCCAACCAGCACGCACCTCCAGCTGGTCGCTGTGGGTGATGCCCAGCCATGAGAAGCGCAGCTTTCCACTACTGATACTGCCATGATTTTTCACAGTGAGCCTGCTGTTCTAATGGCTGAAATCTGAGCTATATGTTTGCGACGGACAATCCCGGGGGTTGTCCTCAGGTTGTGCTGGCAATGGCAGGCATATTTTTGCTCCCAACAAGAAGGAGCAAAAATGGCATCTGGGGTCTACAGGGTGGACCCACGGCAGCACAGTTGCAGCTCTTCCCATCCCTTGACAAAAGCAGGGGGTGGGGGCACACACGGGGATGGAACTTGAGCTGATCTTAGATCTTACTTCATTCTCGGGACGCCTGAGTTGAAGTCTGATCCCGGTTTGTTATTTTAATTTTTTTAATTTTCCACTCAGTTACAGCCATAGGACAGAGGGTGGATACCACCCACTTACATTGGCGGATGGGGCAGGTACCGGTAAATCTGGCCGCTTAACAGCTTTGCGGTACCGGTAAACCTGACTGCATAACAGTGTGGCAGGTACTTCAGCCAGTGAACGGGAAAATAAGAGTTGTTTCATCTCCAAGCTTTCTGCTAAAGCTCTAAACCCTTTCTTTCCTTTCCCACTAAGGCGTCTGCCACGTGTAACCTTTTCTGTCTGACCGCCGGCAGTGTGTGGGCTCAAATGCGCGGGCTTGGGCGGTTTCTAAGACTGCCCTAACTCACTTTAACTCCACCCACTCATTCTCAAACTGCCTTGAGAACCACAAATGGGTCTAAAAGAAACTGAGATCTAAACAATTAAGTTTACAATAATCAGGTTGGCTCCTAAGCCAAAAAAATCAGCTTATAGCCTCAGGCAAGTCTTCCAAAGGATCGGTTTACAGTCTGCCTACTGGCAGATCTTCCAAAAGCTGTCCTTAAACCACCAATCGTCAGGAAAAATTCAGGACACAGAGTAAAGTCCGTCTCTTATTCCCTGCTAAAGTTAAGTATCTGGAGAACAAGGCTCCTGACTCCACGGGCAAAAGAGTCATCTATGGCATTTAAGGTGTGCCAGGGAAGAGACAGAAGCCCGAAAACAAAATTGCCAAATGCTGGCACTCACTGACTCCCAAAAGCTGTTGGGTCCCTGTTTTAAATGAAGGCCACGGGCTAGCGAATGCCCTGCCCATCAACAGCCTTGTCCTTGTGCTGCCCAGAAAGACAACCAGTCAGCTGACTGCCCCTAGGCGCCAAGACGCATGGGTACATCAAGCTAAGACCTCCAACAGACCTAGACTTGGCTACAGACACAGCAGGGAACCCAGAACTGAGCAGGGAATCGATCAGTTTCTTTCCTTCTGGACACCAGAGCCATTGACTCAGTCCTGGGAGTTTTAGGATGTCACTCCTCCTTTCTATTGTCGGGAACAGAGGACAGCCTTATTTACCTCACCAGATTTAATTGTACTTTCAGAGTTACTTAAGGAGAAAGATTTCCAACTAAGATAAGAGCTCATTGTCTCATTTCAAAGTTACCACCTGTGTTTCTCATGTGCATACAGACGGCCATGATCTTTGCCTTGTACCTAATTCAAAAAAATAAGTTCTCTTCCACTCTCAAGCTCCAGAGGACATCAGGATCCACTGCCTTGTCACTAATTCCAGAGGAATAAGGTATCACCCCTTTCCCAACTAAGGCCACACAGGGCCAGGGAGGCAAAAGGGACCATCAAAATATCCAGGCAGTAAGGATATAACAATCTATCACTGTTTAATACTCAGCAACTGATCACCTGTGTAAATGTGAACAAAACAAACAGGTGCCTTAAAGAAACTACCTTAAATAAGGCTTGTCTCAGGTAAAAATCAAGCAGAGTACTGAAACATCACAGCCACCTTTTTAACATGTCTCCATCCAGACAGGCCAGATCTACCTCAGATAAATGTCAACTCCAAAAACAATAATAATGAGTCTTTTCTCTAAGTGTTTTATGTCACCAGTGTCCTGTCAGACAGAAGGTTCCCAGCCACACCATGAAGGACGGACAGCTGCAGAACAAGGCATGACAGAACTTCATCCCAGGACCAGCCACACCATGGAGGATGGACACAGCTGCAGGACTTCATCCCAGGACTTCAGGAGCCAGCTTCCCCATTTCCCTTCAAGGACCAATTGACGTCCACCATTCAGCCTGAAGCAGTCTTTGAGAGAAACGGCACCCCATACCCATCCATCCACATTTTTTTTCTTTTTTTAAGAACAAATAAGTCAGGAATGATAGAAAATTACAACGTGTCCACACCGTTGGGCTTGCCTGGCGGACTGCCTAATTATTTCTGGTTCAAAATAGCCATTCCCAGGTAGAACATCTCGAGTGGCTAGGACTCTGTGGCTTTACATGGTTGCGTACGGCGCACGCGCGTGGCCATGTAATCTACGCACATGCATGGAGTAGCCACATGTGGTCCTGTACGCATGCGAGGCCCACTCTTTAAAAAGCCAGCGCCATTTTGCACAGGTCTCTCTTCTCTTCTCTTCTCTTCTCTTCTCTTCTCTTCTCTTCTCTTCTCTTCTCTCCTCACGTGTGTGCTTCACACAGGCCTGTCACCTCTATCCTCTATTAATAAACAGCTCTTCTGTGGATTTGTCGTGTTCGGGACGTGTTCCCCTTGGGTAAGAGCGCTGCCTAAATAACTAACACCATCTCCCCGGCTCTATTTTTGGATTCTTTAGGGTACACAATCATGTGCCTTTTCACGTTCATTCCTATGTTGTGTCTTCGCTGGTTGCGTCCTGCTGGCTTACTCAGCTTCCAGTTGCTCTTGCAAACACAGCTAGAAAGAAAGGAAAATTGCTATTGGGAGATCCTAAAGCTCCACCTACATAGTTGGCCCTTCTCTGGTGTGTGTGTGTGTGTGTGTGTGTGTGTGTGTGTGTGTGTGTGTGAGTGAGAGAGAGAGAGAGAGAGAGAGAGAGAGAGAGAGAGAGGGAGAGTCTTCCAGAGCTCCTTGGACATTTTGTTTCTAATTCAGAGTAGGCCACTATAAAATCTTGCTGTTTCTCGTGGGTTACTGGCCATGAACTGTTGTCTGGTTTTTGGTTATGATTATAGACTTTTCTAACCAGTAATTTTCTACTTTGATCCAGTCAGTCATGCAGCTCAGATACTCTGGGAAGAGACTAATCATCTCAGACTTGAGTCCCTGACGGTCTGGCTAGCTGCAGTGGAGCACAGTAAAGGAAGTCTAAAGGTGGTTCAGACACTATGGGAGCAGGGGTAGAGCGACTCCAGCTGGCACAGTGAGAGTGAGCAGGAACTTGCAAGTAGGTGCTATTAGACCCCAAGACAGCCAGACAGCCTCAAACATGGGTCCCGTGGAAAGGTGTCCTGAAGTTTTCAAGGGCATGTCTATGGTCTTTGGTGACCTCTTCTCACCTGTGAACTAGTCTTTTGAGCATTCCAGAAACCCTACACCTCTTCCACTGCAGGGTAAGAGAGGCAGGCCCAAGAGGGCATAGTTAGACTCAGCTATCAGCTAATGACAGCGATTCACAACTCAGAACTTGATGATGACTGAGTTGGAGCTGGGACCCTGCACGTGGGCTCAGCCCAGTCTCTGTCTCTGAAGGGAGGTAGGACAGATGATGATGGCAGCACAGCACTGTGCACACTGCCAGGATGGCTGGTTAACTGGTGTTGTTAAAATCCTTCCCCACCCCCCTTACCTACAACACCTACCCTAAGTCGACAGAGGTGTAATTCCACCAAAGTTCACCAGGGGGAGCCAGTGAGATTACTAAGTTTACAGTGCAATAGTTGAGGGGCTCCCAACAGAAGTGCAGGGGGCCTGGCCTTAAAGCAACCACACCGGGAGGTCTGTGCCCGGCAGGGATGATGGCTTTCCCAGGACTGCTTAGATGGAGCCCTGTAGTTAGAGTTTTCCTGCCTGGCCCACAGTCAGGACAAATCTCTCTCACCCGCCAGTCCCACAGTCGCTCAGACCCAACCAAGAAAGCACATAGAGACTTACATTGTTTAGAAACTGTATGGCTGTGGCAGGCTTCTTGTTATCTACTTTTTCTATCTTAAATTAACCCATTTCTGCTTATCTATACTTTGTCACATGGCTTGTGGCTTACCAATGTCTTTACATGTTGCTTCTCATGGCGGCGGCTGGCGGTGTCTCCTCCCAGCCTTCTACTTCCCAGAATTCTCTTCTCTCTTGTCCCACCTATACTTCCTGCCTGGCCACTGGCCAATCAGAACTTTATTTACACAGAGCAATATCCACAGCAGAGCCCCCTTTCCCTGGTCCTTCCCCACCTATATCTTCTGGCTCCTCTCCTAAGATTACACCAGGCCCCTTGTAATTGGGGCAGGACTGCATACACTCAGGTTCCATGATCCTCCCTAAACCCTCCCTCTGTGAGAGAAGGTAGACAGTCAACAAACCCAGTTGTGATTATCTTGAGGCAGAAATCCTGATGGTGGTGGCAGTTAGGCTTGTAGGATAGTCCAAAACTTGACAGAAGAGGAGACTGGGAGGAAACCATAGCTAGCATTTGTCCTGTAATTGTCTCTGGGAAGCAAGAAATTGGAAAAATATTTTTCTCTTCATTTTATTTTAAAAATTATCGATAATAGACACGATGGGCATATAATTGGTATGTAATCACAAAAACAGATATTATATACATGAAAGTTAAATTTTGAATGTGCTGGGGGTATAGCTCAGTGGTACCACATTTAGTTGGCACTCACAAGTCACCAAGAAAACAAGGTAATTGCGTATACTTGGACTGGCATCTCACACCATGTTTTTTTTAAAGAATATTTCCTAGGCTTCTGCACCTGCCTAATCACCTGGCAGGGACTGAGATCAGAGGAGGGACACAGGCATGTCGAACCAGGGATGGGAGGTCAGTAGTGCTGAGTGAGAGCTGCTAATTGGTCCCTTCCCATTATTCATAGACTATTTGAAAACAAACTTCACTCAATGGTCATGCCGATAAGCCGAATGGAGAAAAATTGGAGTAGCAGCTGATGCACCCAGAACTTCGTAGCGCAGGCTCAGCTCCCGGAAAAGCAGGCACACAGACAGCAGGGGGCGTTGCAGTACAGAGAGAGCCACTGGCTAGGGCCAGGTTGGCAGTCCCATGTCCTTCCAGCACCTGGGACTGGTTCCACCTCTGGGAAGCCACTAAAGCACCTTATTTTCTCCTTTGTATAGAAGAATAGAATCCATGGATGAGAGCCTGTTGAGTTGTGTGTATGTGTGTCTCCTAGCAATGATGGTTGAATGTTGTCAATATTCCTTTTGGTGGTCACAACAGAGTAGGGCACATAGGAGTGCCCCACATTCTCATGAGACGGAGTGGCGTGAGATCACAAGGAAAGAAGAATTAAACACCAAGTATGTGTAGCGCAGTCTTATGGGGCCTAGAGTGTGAGCTCATCCCTCAGAGGACTCAAGCGAAAAGGGATGAGTTACTTGATTGATGCAGGGAGGTTTTTAGGGATAGAACCTGTGAGAGATTATGGAATTTTGGCTCAGGGTCACACCAGGATCTCAGTGTCAGGGTCTGGGTTCAAATCTGCTGGGGAAAAACCTTACCTGGCTAGTCACAGTAAGGCCAAGGGGTGCTGGTTGTTGTTCAGGACACAGATAGAAAGCAGTAGTGGTGGGGGAATTGGTGGGGGAAGCTGAAGATCTTCAGTGTAACTTGGAAAGTGAGATGGCTCACTTGCCACCAAGTCTGAAGGCCTGAGTGCTATCCCTAGAGCCCACATGGTGAGAGGAGAGGATCAGCCCCTGCAAGGCATCAGTGACCCTTTCACATGTGCGCAGAGGCACATGGGCACTTGTGTGCATACATGCACATGTGCACACAAATTAATTGATGATTAATTAATGTAAAAACAGGAAAGATGAAACATAAAATGGTAATAACTCTTGTATTTATCATGTGCCTTGCATTTGTGTGCTCACATGTATATATGTATACATGCTCTTGTATTCATAGATATACATGCATGTATGTAGACATGTAGAAGCCAGAGTTCAACCTTGGGCATATTTCCTCAGGAGCCATTCACCTTGTATTTTGAGACATGGTCTCTCATAGTGAACAGGAGCTCACCAATTCAGCTAGGCTAGTTATCCGGCTAATCCAGGTATCTTAGAGCTTTTATTGCTGTAAAGAGACACCATGACCACAGCAACTCTTTTTTTTTTCCTGGGGGGGTGGGTTTCGAGACAGGGTTTCTCTGTATAGCTTTGCGCCTTTCCTGGATCTTGCTCTGTAATCCAGGCTGGCCTCGAACTCACAGAGATCCACCTGGCTCTGCCTCCCCAGTGCTGGGATTAAAGGCGTGCGCAGCTGCTGCCGCCACCACCCAGCCCCACAGCAACTCTTATAAGAAAAACATTTAATTATAGTGGCTCACTTACAGTTCAGAGATTCATTCCATTATTATCATGGTGGGGAAGCATGGCAACATGCAGACAGATGTGGTGCTGGAGTAGCAGCTGAGAGTTCTACATCTTGCAGGCAACAGGAAGTTGACTGAAACACTGAGTGGTGTCCTGAGTATAAGAAACTTCAAATCCCACCCCCACAGTGACACACTTCCTCCAACAAGGCCATACCCACTCCAACAAAGCTGCATCTCCTAATAGTGCCACTCCCTATGAGATTATGGAGGCCAGTTACATTCAAACTACCACATTCCACTCCCTGGCCCCAGTGAGCTTATAACGATATCATAATGCAAAATGCATTTAGTACAACTTCAAAAGTCCCCATAGTCTATCACAGTCTCAATAATATTTTACTGGACCAAAGCAAGACCAAAAACTAGCTGGGGAAACTCTAAATTCTGCATCTCCATGTCTGATGTCAAAATGCTCTTCACATTTCCAGCTTCTTTCAGTTTTGTTAACGGTAATACACTTCTGCTGTGGAATAACCCTGTGAAGATGTGTTGCTCTCATTGTTAATAAAAAGCTGACTGACCAGTAGCTAGGCAGGATTTTCAGGGCAGAGAACACTGGGAGAAAGGAGGATGGAACTGGAGGAGTCTTAAGCCAGATGTGGAAGAAGCAACAGGAGAAACTCACAGATGAGGTAAACAAGCCTAGAGACAGCAGCATATAGATTAAATCAAATGGGTTAATTTAAGTTGTAAGAGCTGGCTAGAGACAAGCCTAAGCTATTGCTCGAGCATTTATAATTAATTGCAAGTCTCTGTATGGTTATTTGGGGAGCAGCTGATGGGAGAGAACTGATTGGTGGTCTAGACAGACTCCACCTACATACTTCTTTCTCTTGGGCTGGTTCCACTCCCTGTTAGTAGCTCTCCTCAGCAGGTATCTCACAACTCTGGCATCTCCAACATCTTGGGTTCTCCAAGGCAATCCAGGCTTTAACTTCACAACTTCATGCAATGGCCTCACTATTAGGCCTCTATTCAGGGACATCCCTCACATATGCCTAGCTTCAGCAATTGACTTTCTTTAGGCACAGAGGCAAATTCCATAACCTGTTTCTTCTATCCTTAACTCTAAAGCCAGAACCACGGGGCTGAAACTGCCAAGTTCTGCTGCTTGCTGGGACTGGAACATGGCCCTCTTGTTCAATTACATCTCTGCCAGATTTCTGTTCTTCACTGCCTAATCTTAGCTGCCCTGAAACATGTTCTGTAGACTAGGCTAGTATCAAACTCAGAGATCTGCCAGTCTCTGCCTCCCCAGTGCTGGGATTAAAGGTGTACCCCACCACACTCAGCTCTAAGCTTGTCTTTAGTTCCTTTTCAAAGGTTGGAAATTTAGCTGGGTGGAATCTTGCCCCAGGTCACCACTCACTTTATCCCTTTATTCCATTTCTTTTTTCTTTTTTTTTGGGGGGGGGGGGTTTCAAGACAGGGTTTCTCTGTGTAGTTTTGGTGCCTGTCCTGGATCTCACTCTGTAGACCAGGCTGGCCTCGAACTCACAGAGATCCACCTGCCTCTGCCCCCGCCAAGTGCTAGGAGCATGTGCCACTGCCTCCCAGCCCTTTATTCCATTTCTTAATCTGTTTATCTCCTTAAACACAGAATTTAGCTTCATTCCAATGTCTGGTGCTCTTTTTTTCTCCTTAAATATTTTTCCTTGCTCAGCTTGCTCCTTTTCATTATATATCTTCATTAGAGTTAACACTAATAGCCACAGGGCAGAGTCTGTACTAGGCTGTTGTGATATTTCTTCTGCCAAAGGAATTAATCCAAAACTCTTCACTATAGGCTTAGGCAGATTCTTTGGACAAGGACAAAAGGCAGCCACTTTCTTCACCAAAATATCACAAGAATGATCTCTAGGCAACCTACTAAAATTATCCACCTATGAAACTTCTTGAGGCAACCCCCTCCCCATAGTTCAAATAACTCTTAGCATTTCTGTCTTCAGTGATCCTACTAGTATGGCCCATTATGCAATGTTTAAAGCATTCCACTGCTTTCATAACCCAAAGTACCAAGGTACACATTCCTCCAAACAAAAACATGGTCCAGCCTATCACAGTAATACCCAGTTTGTGGTACCAATTTTCATCTTAGTTTGGGTTTTTATTGCTGTGAAGAGACACCATGACCATGACACCTCTTATAATAAAAAACATTTAATTGTAGTGGCTCAATATGGTTCAGAGGTTCAGTCCATTATCATCATAGTAGGGAACATGGCAGCATGCAGGCAGGCAGCATGCAGGCAGGCAGGGTGCTGGGGTAGTAACTGAATTCCACATCTTACAGGCAAACAGCTTGATTGAGACGCCAGGCAGTGTCCTGAGCATAGGAAACTTCAAAGACCACCCTCATAGTGACACACTTCCTCCAACAAGGCCGTACTCATTCCAACAAAGCCATACTTCCTGATAGTGCCACTCCCTATGAGATTATGGGGGCCAGTTACATTCAAACTGCCATACCAGGGACCTTGTCTGCTTCCCCATAACTGGGATTACAAGTTTGTGGTACTACATTGTTTTTTACATGGGTTCTAGGGATCAAACTCAGAAAGACAAGCACTTTACATAGTGACACATGTTGTAAGGTAATCTTTTTGTACACTGTGAAGATGTGTCATTCTGATTGGTTTAATAGAAAACTGAATGGCCAATAGCTAGACAGGGTTTTCAGACACACAAGATGCTGGGAAGAAGAAAGGGGAAGTTGCCAGCCAGATGCAGTGGAAGCAGCATGGGCATTACAAAGTAAAGGTAATCAACATCCATAAAATAACATAGATGAAAAGAAATGGGTTAATTTAAGTTATGAGAGCTAGTTAGAAACAAGCCTAAGCTGTTGTCTGAGAGCTTTTATTATTATTTTTGTTTTGTTTTGTTTTTTGAGATGGTGTTTCTCTGTGTAGTTTTGGTGCCTGTTCTGGATCTCACTCTGTAGATCAGTCTGGCCTTGAACTCACAGAGATCCACCTGGCTCTGCCTCTCTAGTTCTGGGATTAAAGGTGTGTGCTGCAGTACAAACACAATGTTTATATGATATCCAAACTCTAATTCTATGTCAAATGGCAGCCTTGAATGCATGGAACAGAGTTGAGAAACCAGGAAAGAAAACTGAGTCATTTACAAAGGTTATACAGGGCCCAAAAGAATTTTTCACAGATTTCTTACAAAGACTGACTTCAGCAGTAAAGAGAATGGTCCCAAATTCAGAAGCTAGCCAGATAATAATTGAACCTTTGGCTTTTGAGAATGCAAATGCAGCATGCAAGAGAATAATCAAGCCATTAAAGGCGAGATCTGCACCCTTGGAAGATTGGATTAGAGACACGGTTAATGTTGAGGCTCATGATCATGATAATATGTGAGTAGGAGAAGCAATTTCAAGAGGTTTGAGCAATGTCAGATGTTTTGTATGTGGAAAGCAAGGACATTTGAAAAGGGACTGTAAACAGGGCACTTCTAGAAACAATGTTTCTTCAAGGAACAATGGCAACAGAATGCCCCTTCCTTCTGGAGTATGTAGAAGGTGTGATAAGGGAAGACATTGGACCAAGGAATGTAGATCAACAAGGGACAGACAAGATAATACTTTGCCCCAGTCTTCAGGAAACTCCCAGAGGGGCCTCAGGCAGGCCCCTACAGTGAATCCAGTTCAGACCTTTCCTGTAGTCGTAGAGGAGACCCCTACTCAGAGCAGTTAAATGACCAAATGCCTATTGGAATAAACCAGGCTACTCAGAGTAATGGAACAACTGAGACAGAGAGAACAGAAAATTCAGGAGAGACCATAAAGAAAAATTTTTGGCAAACTTCTATAAATGAACAAAGACCAAAATTAACAATAAAAATATGGTGTTTTATTGTCTGGTCTGGTAGACACAGGTGCTGATGTGACCATAATTGCACCAGAATTTTGTACTGCCACCCAGTGAGAGCTTTTATTATTAATAATAAGTCTCTGTGTAGTGATTTAGGAGCTAGTTGGTGGGACAGAAAAATCTGCCTACAAATGGCATCCAATGTCCAGTCAAGTATATCCACATAGGACCTGAGAAAGCTTCAAAAAAGGTTCTAAAGGCTAGATAGTGATGGTGCACGCTTTTAATCCTAGCACTCAGGAGGTAGATGTAGGCAGATCTCTGTGAGTTTGAGGCTAGCCTGGTCTGCAGAGCTAGTTCCAGAACAGCCAGAGCTGTTACACAGAGAAACCCTGTCTCAAAAAACTAAAAAAAAAAAAAAAAAAAGTCCTAAACACACAAAAACAGAGCCAAAAGTGGCTTCCTATTCTTGTGACTCTCATGCCAGCCCTGGTACAGAAACATGTCTCCTGGGAGCTGCCTGAGTGCTGGAGCTGCCAGTGTGCCATGGGCTAGGCTGTGTAGATGGTTTAAGGTTTAAGATTTTGCTCATGCAGACAGAAGAGGTTACAGATATGCAGTGAAGCAGATTCAGACCAAAAAAAAAAAAAAAAAACCCTCTAAATAGTTTAAAAATAATAAAGTCTTTAAAGAGAGAGTAAAGTAATAAAACAATAAGCCACACAAAGATGGAAAATGCATAGGGAGTCTGGATCCTATATGATGTCTTGTCAACTTTGAATTATTTTAATGCTAATGCACAAAAAGCAATAGCTTCCAGAATAATAGAAATCAGATTTTTTTTTTTTTCGAGACAGTGTTTCTCTGTAGCTTTGGAGCCTGTCCTGGAACTCACTCTGTAGCCCAGGCTGGCCTTGAACTCACAGAGATCCACCTGCCTCTGCCTCTGCCTCCCGAGTGCTGGGATTAAAGGCGTGTGCCACCACCACCCAGCCAGATTTTTTAAAAAATCTTTTTATTGTATTTTTTATTGATTCTTTGGGAATTTCACATCATGTACCCAGTCCCACCAATCTCCCAGTCCCTCCACATCTACCTCTCACCCTTGGAGTGTCCCTCACAAAGGAAAACTAAGGAAGAAATAAAAATAAGATAAAGATAAAAAAGAAAAAATGATAATAAATAACTAAATAAAAAATTAAAAATACAAATAAGAATATAAATTTCAATTAAAAACCAAACAAACCAACAAAACAATCAAGCAAACAAACAAAACAACCAAAAAAATGATCCGTCTTTGCCTCTCCACCATTTCTTCCTTTGTCTTAGAGGCATTGGGAGCTGTTGTGTGTCATCCAGTAGACCCTTTTGTTGTATTGTGTTCCCCAAAATATTGTGCACCCTAATAAACTTATCTGGGGTCAGAGAACAGAGCAGCCACTAGATACAGAGACTAGAAAATGGTGGCACTCACGCCTTTAATCCTAGCATTTCAGAGGCAGAAATCCCTCTGGATCTCTGTGAGTTCAAGACCACATTGGAAACAGCCAGGCATGCCTTTAATCCCAGGGAGTGATGGCAGAAAGAGAAAGATATATAAGGCGTGAAGACCAGAAACTAGAAGCATTTGGCTGGTTAAGCTTTTAGGCTTTGGAGCAGCAGTTCAGCAGAGACCCATTCAGATGAGGACACAGAGGCTTCCAGTCTGAGGAAACAGGATCACCTGAGGAACTGTCCAGGTGAGGTAGCTGTGGCTTGTTCTGCTTCTCTGATCTTCTAGCATTCACCCTAATAACTGGCCTCAGGTTTGATTTTATTAATAAGACTCTCTAAGATTCCTGCTACACCCTTTTATCCAAATAGCTTTTCTTGCAAATATTCATTGTATAATGTGTTGTGGGTCAGGTTCAAGGCCTCTGGCCTCTGGCACACCATCAACAGTGGACTCCCACAGAAACTCTGGAGACACAGAAATTAGATTTGACTGTGGAAAGTTCCTGAGTATCTTGGCTACAGACATGGAGGAGGAAGGAAAAAAAAAAAAACCCTACAAGACAGGTGATGTATATTTTACCAGCTCAAACACCAATGAAAACAGATGGCCCAGGTGACCCAGCCTCTCAGGGTGCCTCTGCTGCAGTTTCCTCAGCGTTCTGCATCCAGAACAGCTTCAAGGATGCTGGCTGAGATGGTCCAGCCTCACAGACTACTCCAGCCAGATAAACCTTGCTTTTTCCCATTGCACAGAGACTGGACAACAAATGTTACAGCTGACTTTACCAGGACTCGACCATCACCCCAATTTTCCCAGGGTTCCCTACAGATTCCAGTGTTCCCAGACAACAGGAAGCAGTCTAGAGAACGCAATGCCCACATTCCCAAGAGGTGGGGTGGATGGCTTTTGGTCATTTGATGGGTAATAGATGTTTGTTATCTTTTAGGGGGCATTGGTTACAAATTGTTACTGGTTATGGTCAGGAAGAAAATTAAAGGAGTTAGATTCAAGGATTTCTTTCTAAAGGAAAAAAGGGGGACATAGTAATAGAAATGATGAAATAAAAGGGTGGATTGTTTAGGATACTTTTTTAAAAAGATTTATTTATTCATTATGTATACAGTGTTCTGCCTGCATATATGCTTGCACACCCAGAAGAGGGCGCCAGGTCTCATTACAGATGGTTGTGAGCCACCATGTGGTTGCTGGGAATTGAACTCAGGACCTCTGGAAGTGCAGTCCATACTATCTGTCCAGCCTGAGTCTACTTTTAAACAACCACTGGTCTTAAATATTGCATTGGTATGGATTTTTGTATATTGATACAAATTTAAGGTTATTTTTTGTTATACTGTGTATTTATTTCTATTCTTGTTTAAGGCTTTGTAACTATACAGATAATTTTAAAATGTTATGTAATATTTTAGTCTTTGAAAGCTATTTAGGATAATAAATACAGGTTAATAGTCATCTGTAACATCAAACTTATAGTAGTCATGTTAGGTATGTTTTCAGGGTCATGCAGAGATATATTTTTAGATAGATAGATCATATTCAAACACTCCAAAGACCTATGGGATACAGTGATATTTTATCTGTGTCCCCCCCATTTAAGTTTATCTGAGGATCAGAGGAAAAAGCCAGCCACTATATTAAACATAGAAATCAGGTAATGGTAGCACACGCCTTTAATCCTATCACTCGGGAAGCAGAGATCTGTCTGGATCTCTGTGAGTTAAAGGCCACACTGGGAACAGAGATATGGGTGGTGGCACATGCCTTAAATTCCAACACTAGTTAATCATAAAGATCTGGAGGTCTGTATAGACAGACAGGAAGTGACAGAGCTGGGCAGGAAGAGGAAGTGAGATGGCAGAACAGAAAGGCATATAGGCGTGGGTAGACAGGAAGTAGGTCTCTTTGACGGAGGATCTCCAAGTGGGTAAGAACGTTCTGCTTTTCTGGTCTCTCAGCTTTTCACCCCAAAATCTGGCTCTGGGTTTTTTTATTTAATAAGACCTTTTAAGATTCATGTTACAACAGAAAATAGCATTTAAAATGTTTCAATAATACAAGGTTTTTCATGACAGTGAGGCAAATCTGCTCCTGGCATCACCAATTTACTTCAAAAAAGAATGATGGGCATCAAAGAACCTCCGTATTGAGTTTGCCTTCTTTATGGCAAAAGTTACCCACTAGGCAAGAAACTGCCCTTGGCTCAACTGCTGACAGTATGCTGTCCAACCTGGACAAGCAGGACACAAAGAAAAGTGAGTGTCAAACTTTGTGAAGACAGGGTAGGACAGTCCTTTAAAAATTCCTGCTTCACAAAAAAGTCTATCAGGAAGCCAGGCATGGTGACATGTGCCTTTAATCCTAGCACTCAGGAGGCAGAGGCAGGTGGCTCTCTGTGAGTTCCAGGCCAGCCTGGTCTGTAGAATGAGTTCCAGGATAGGCTCCAAAGCTACACAGAGAAACCCTGTCTCAAAAAAAAAAAAAAAAATCTATCAGATCTATCAGATATGCTAGGCCTGTAGGCTGAAAATGGATGCCCCAGTAGTGTTGCAGAGGATCCTTGGGGTGGCTGTCCAGGCAACCAGCTGTTTCTATTGTTTCTTTTAGTTTTGGAAGTTGCTTGCTCTGTACTTTCTGTTTACTAAGATAATATTAGCCTTCTGGGGTCTTTGATGGAATTGAAGACTAGATATTCATAGTTTTTCTTAGTTATGATAGAAGATAGATTAGGTACAGAACTTTGAACTTAGCAAGATAAGATAAATAATAAAGTATTTTCTCCAAAACTTTATTTTTCTCCAAATATAAATGGACTAAACATTTTGAATATAATTCTTACCTGATAATTGTTCTTATTATATATAGCTTTACTATGCTAGAATTAAACCCATTCCTTTTTATTTAGACAAAAAGGTGGAAATGTTGTGGAATAATCTTTTTGTACACTGTGAAGATGTGTCATTCTGATTGGTTTAATAGAAAGCTGAACAGCTGAATAGCTAGGCAGAATTTTTAGATGCACAGGACGCTGGGGGAGTCATCAGAAAGACCCAGAGAAAGCAGCATAGGCATTACAAAGTAACGGTAACTGAGCAATGTAAAAGAACCTACATTAAAAGATATGGGTTAGATTTAAGTTATAAGTTATAAGAGCTAGTTAGAAACAAGCCTAATCTATTGGCCGAGCTTTTATAATTAATGATAAGTCTCTGTGTTGTGATTTGGGAGCTGGCTGGCAGAAAGAAGACATCTGCCTACAGATACATCTTGCCAGGTAAGTGTATATTTGTGTGCACATGAGTGCACATGAGCTTGGAATGGAACCAGAGCCTCACAATGCTACCTAGCACCTTACCTGTTGTGGGAGAATTGTTTGTGCTGCCACTCCATGGTGCCAATAAAGACACCTTGAATCAAGGTTGGAGTCAGTGATTGGCTGACCGGGAATTAGCCATAGAGTTGTCAGAAGACTGAGGAAGTCAGAGAGAGAGAGACAGGAAGAAAGAAGTAGGGACTGAGGGGGATTTCTAGGGCTTTTGAATTCAAACAGGAGAGACCTCTTCATTAGGAGAGGTAATAGTTAATCAACTATATAACCATTCTATCTAAATTAATTTATAAGATGAACAAATGTCTTTCATTTGATTAGACATAATCTGCCAAAAAAGGGAAACTCCCAAAAGTCAGGGTTGAGGAAGGGTTTTGCTTTTGTCTTTCCAGGAGAATAAAAGGATCAAACTAAAGAATCTGAAGACCACTGGACAAATGAGACATCTGAAGAAGGAGGACATGTCATCTAGAGACAACATCCCAAGAAAAAGAGTAAACTGGCCTAATGGTATATCAAGCTTCAAACAGGATAATATTTTGTAAGTCTTCCCAAATGTTTATCTTATTTATTTATTCATTTATTTATTTATTTATTTATTTATTTATTTATTTATTTATTATGTAATCCAAACTCAATAAAATTTAAAGCTGGCTTCAGAGTTGGAGCATGGCTCTCTCCTTCTCTAAACCCAAGCATGCTTGTTAGAGGAAAATCCAAAATCTCTGTCTCATGTCAGAAGAGCCACCTGATACAGAACAAAAGAAAACCAAAATTAAGAGATTATTCTATTGCCACTAATCTCATAATCCTTTGGTTTTATCTTAACTCTTTAAAACTTTTCTTAAGGTATAACTATTATCTCAAAATTTATTATATATATTTTTTTTCTGTTGTGATGTTAATGGTCATATAGAATACTAATTCTAAAATTAGGCTTCATCTAGCTTCCTGTATGTGATTTTGGGCTTGAGTCTCAAGAAAGTAATTAGAAATTAAGCTTGTGAGGCCAGGCGGCGGTGGTGGTGTGTGCTTTTGATCCCAGCAGTTGGGAGGCAGAGGCAGGCAGATCTCTGTGAGTTCAAGGCCAGCCTTGTCTATAGAGCAAGTTCCAGGACAGCCAAAGCTACAGAGAAACGCTGTCTCAAAAAACAAACAAACAACAAAAAAAGAAAAAAAAAAGAAGGAAGATAAGAAATTAAGCTTGTGTAGCCCAGATGCATTTAAGAAATTATGATCCTAAAACCTTTCCAAGATCTGCTGTATATGACATTTAAAATGCTTAAGTTTTCTGCAGTGAACCATGACCATCCCTAAGCAACCTTTGAAGTCCCCAAAAGTATGTTGGGGCCCCACAATGATGAATCTACCTAGATTGTGGTAACACCACTAAGCTGACAAATACCACTCAAAGATAAGCGTTGGACTACAAACTACTCAGGACAATTTCAAGGCAGTTAACTAAGATGGTCCAGCCTCACAGACTACTCCAGCCAGGACTTCGGATAAGCCCTGCACTTTCCCATCACACAGAGACTGGGCAACAAAGGACTCAGCTAGCTCTCCCAAGACCTTCTCTTTATCTCAATTTTTCAGGGTCTCCTAAAGATGCTGTCACTCCTATACAACAGGAAATTATTTTAAGAACACAATGCCCACATTCCCAAGAATGTGGTAGGTGTTTACCATTGTTTAGGGTGGTTGCTTACATGTTGTTATTGGTCATGGTTAGAAAAGAAACTAAACAAAGGAGATTAGAGTCTAGGATCTTGTTCTGAAAAGAAAAAGGGGGCATATAGGATTGATAGGATAAAAGGGTTGATTATTGAATCTACATTCAAGCTAAAAAAGCAACTACTAATCCCAAATATTTTACATTGGTATGGATTTTTGTGTGTTGATACAAATTTAAATTTATTTTTGTTATACTATATATGTTTCTACTCTTATTTAAGATATTTTTGTATATTGATACAAATTTAAGGTTTTTTTGTTATATTGTATTATATGTTTCATTTTCTTTTTTAAGGTATTGTACCTATGCAGCTCATTTAAAAATGTAATGCAAAGTTCTAGTCCTTAAAAGCTATTTAGGATAATAAAGAAATACAAGTTAGTAGTTAGTCATCTATAACAAACTTATAATCATGTTAGGTATGTTTTCAAGGTCAAACAGACATTTTAAATAGATAGATGGTCTTCAAACAATTCAGAGACCTACAGAATATGCCATTTAAAATGTTTTAAAAAACATAAGGCTTTTCTGGCACTGGAGAGATGGTTCAGTGGTTAAGAGTACTGACTGCTCTTTCAAAGGACCTAGGGTTCAATTCCCAACACCCACATGGCAGCTCACAACTGTCTGTAACTCTAGTTCCAGGGGACTGGAAACTCATGGCAAAACACCAATGCACATAAAATATAAACAAACAAATAAATAAGCAAACAAACAAACTGACATGGGCTTTTCATGACAGTGAGATATATCTGTTCCTGGCAATACCAATTTACTTCAAAAGAACCTCCATATGGAGTTTGCTTTCATTTGTGGCAAAGTAACCACGGGTCAAAGAAACTGCCCTTGCTTCAACTGCTGATAGAATGCTGTCCAAACTGGACAAGCAGGGTGTGAAAGAAGGTGACTGCCAAACTTTGCCAAGATCAAGTAGGTAGGACAGTCCTTCAAAATTCCTGCTACACAGAGAAGTCTGTCAGGTATTCTAGGCCATCCATCTTCAGCCTACAGGCCTAGAATACCTGACAGACTTCTCTGTGTAGCAGGAATTTTGATGCCCCAATGTTGCAGAGGAACCTTGGAGTGACTATCCAGGCTGTAGCTTGAATCCTAATTGGTCTTAATAATAAAAACCCAGAGTCAGATATCAGGGTAAAAGCTGAAAGATCAGAGAAGCAGAGCAGCAGCCACTGACAGACTTCTTAACTCTAGGAATCCTCAGACCAAAAGGGCCAAGCTCCAGTCTCCACCCTGCCTTATCACATCCTCTCCCCCCCCACCCCCCCACCCGCCATATCACTTCCTGTTTCCTCCTTGCAAGTTCTGGGACTAAAGGTGTGTGTGCCTCCCAAATACTGGGATCAAAGGTATAAGATCTCAAGTGCTAGGTTTAAAAGTATGTGCCACCATCACCTGGCCTCTATGGTTAGTTAATAGCTAGCTCCACACTCTGATCTCCAGGAAAGCTTTATTTGTTAGAGCACAAACAAAATATCACCACACAGGCAGCCAGGTGTCTCTGTTGCTTCTTAGTTTTGGAAATTTTTTGCTCTGGACTTTCTGATTACTTAGGTAATATTTTATCCTTCTCAGGTCTCTGATGGGCTAAAGACTAGATAGTTGTAGTTACAGTTTTCCTTAGTTTTGATAGAAAGTAAGTCAGGTACAAAACTTCAGACTCACCAAGGTAGAATAGATAATGGAGTGTTTTCTTTAAATTTACCAATACTAATGGACTAGACATTATGAATATATATATATTTTAGCTGAGGATCAAACCCAGGGCCTTGCACTTGCTAGGCAAGCGCTCTACCACTGAGCTCAATTCCCAAACCCTTGTTAATATATTTCTCACTTGATAATTGTTCTTTTTTATTTAAAATATTTTCTTTCTTTAAAAAAATAATTTATTTAACTTTATTGTATGTGCATTGGTATAACAGTGTCAGATCTCTAGGAACTGGAGTTACAGACAGTTGTGAGCTGACATGTGGGTGCTGGGAATTGAACCCAGGTCCTCTGGCAAAGCAGTCAGTGCTCTTAACCACTGAGCCATCTCTCTAGCCTGATAATTGTTCTTATTGTATATAGTTTTACTATATTGGAGTTAAAGAATCCTTCCTTTTTATTTAGACAAAAAGGGGAAAATGTCAGAGAATTGTTTATACTGCCACTCCATGGTGCCAATAAAGACACCTTGAATCAAGGATGGAGTCAGCAATTGGTTGACCAGGATTAGCCATAGAGTTGTTGGATAACAGAGGAAGTCAGAGAGAGAGACTCAGGAAGAGAGAAAGTGAGGCTGAGGGAGACTTCTGGGGCTTTTGGACTGGGAAAATGTGGAGAGTAGGGTCAGATGATCATCCCTTTGCTGCTTCTTGGATTTATCAGGTTTTTAATCTCAATTTCTGACTTCTGAGTTTTTATTAATACTAACACAATTTAGGTAAATGATATACTTACCAATGAACAATACCCAAGCTGCTAAAATTTTAATATTAACAAGTGTCTACGAAGAAATCTCCTTGATAAGGTTTTATTGGTGAACTTGCACTGTACACTAATTTCACTAAAGCTGAGAGTCCTCTCCAGGTGATTATATACAGAATGGAAGTCAGACATTTTTCTGTTCATTTTGCATCTTTCTCCTTTAAACACCTTACTGTCCACTGTGACCATGTTGTGTGCCATATTACCCAGATGCACATAGACCTGCAGTCACCCTGGATTCCAGGAGCAACAAGGCTGATAAACATCTAAAACAAAGGGCAGAAATACCCCAAACATTGGTGATCTGACAGACTACCCCAAGAGAGAGCAGTTATCTGACAGTGAGCCTGCACCTCAGAGTCTGAAGTCATTCAATGAGAGTTAATGCTTCCAATTGCCTCCAGAACCAGAGTTCATATATGATCAACCAGACCACAGCTTGGCCAGATCCCATAAACTGCAGGCCTGTGGGGCCCACAGAGACTCCAGCTTGCTTGTTTCCATTTTGACTTAAGGTCAGAGACTCTAAGCTTGTTTTCCCCTGCAAGACTGCATAATAGTCCAAAGGCATGATTACCAGGTGTCTTATACTTCAAGGCCTATTCACAGGATGGTTTGCCATAGGTATGGTTACCAGATGTTTTGAGTACGAAGGAGGTATTTTCACTTGACTGTACTTTGTACCTTGAACTGTGATGTCCTTGAAAAGGGAAGATCTTTTTGCCCCCCCCCCCCATTGCTTTGGGTATATAAAGGCTGTGAGTAATAAATTCAATGTCTGAGGTATTGACCCATAGCCCTCCTGAAGCTATCATGTATCTCTGTCTTTTTCTTCATCTACATCTATATTTCATAGCCATCTGTAGTCAGAAATTTCTCCAGTCCTGCCTTGCCCAGCAGTCCAGATGAATCTCTCCTACCTGCAGTCCTACAGCCGCTGATAAAATAATTACTCAGAGGCTGATATTAATTACAAACCATATGGCCTATGGCTTCAGCTTCTTGCTAGCTAGCTCTTTCATCTTAAATGAACCCTATTAATCTATATGTTGCCACATGGCTGTGGTATTACTGATTTGCTGGCATCTTGTTGCTCCTTTGGTGGCAACTGTGTCTCTCCTTACACTTTTCTTCCTCTCCCACCTGCTTTAAATAAAAATAAACATTAATATTTTGGGAATTTCGGTGTAGGTTCCCATACTACTTCCTGCTGATTGGGGGTGCTGGCAATCTTATGAGGATCCTGAGAAAATTAAGAATTATAATTAAATCTTTGCTGTAGTAGTCTGTGAGTCTGGATCATCCCATCCAGTTGCTTTGAAGCTGCTTTGGATGTTGGGTCATCTGGGCCATGACTATCATTGGAGACCTTTCAGGGGATCTTGGTTGATTAAACCATATTAGCCTGAAAGCAATCCACAGGTTCTCATCTTCTGTGGAAACAAAAGTAGAACCTCTTTTCCAAAGCAACATATCCTTAGACATGAATTTGGAAGTCAAGATACCTTTAAAAATAAATTATATATATATATATACACACACACACACACACACACACACACACACACACACACATATATATATATATATATATATATATATATATATATGTTTAACTCAGCAGCATTTACAATCAAATGTCTCTCTCCAGTTAAAAATCCCAAAGACAACACAATCCAGACTCTCTGTGTAAATTCCATCTTTACATGGCTAAACTTTCATATTATTTTTATTGTCTCTTTAAAGACTATTTTTTAAAACTATTTCTTTATATAACTGCCTATACTCCTTTTCTTCTCTCTTCTAAGCCTACATACATTTTTACATACATTGTAAACCATTTAGAGTTTTCTTCCATCTGAATCTGTCTTATTGTGAATCTATAAGACTTTTCTGGCCAAGAGAGAGTTTAAACTGTTAAAAACAGTGACTTTGGCTGTTGACTCCGCCCACCTCAGCTTCCCAACAGGGCAGAGGTACATTGGTCATGCTCACCACCAGCTCCGGGAAGCAGTGGGTCTATGCCTCCATCCAGCAGCATGTAGCCCAGAAACTCTTTTTTTGTCTGTGCTAGCAAAGGTAAATCCACCATGCAGTGTGCTGCAAGGCTTGGAGACACCTCTGTGTATCATGTTGGGAATCCACCATATCGTAGCTCAAGCCCACATGCCTTGGAGTCTCTGTATCATGGCTTGCTATCATTTCCCAATTCCACTTCAGAACTGTTCAACAGGTCAAGCAGGACTCGACACAGGCCTCTGCACACTGTTATACAGCAATCTACTTTGAGAAGCTATGGGCGGTGCCTTTTAACTTGTACAAATAAATCATCACTTACCATTCTAAGCCTTGTGGTTAATGCTTGACAGGTGATAGTACCTACAAAGTCATCTTTGCATCTACATTTAAATTCAAAATGGAGTCACCCAGAGCAAGGCACAGTCTGAAGCCACTGTTTCATACAATATGTAGTAACTGAGAGCACAATTCAGCCATTCTTAGGAGGCAGCCCATAGGAGGAGACAGATGTCTAGAAGGGTCTGGTGAGGTCTGAGAGGGTAGAACCAGTTCATAGTGGAGCGGTTTCTAGAAACCCTGAGACTCTGCCTGGTTGGTGGGAAGGGCTTCTCCTCTTGGTCAGTTGCAGGAACTGTGTTAGGAAGCGAGTAGGGGGCTGACGGCATAGTGACCTAGTCTACAGTGGTGAGAGTCCCCTCAAAAACGTGGGGACCCAGCAGCACAGCCTCAGCTCTGGTTCACAGGTGCCCACAAGTTGGGATCCCCCTCTCCATCCCACCCTGAAAGACGCTGAAGGTCAAAGGGCTGAAGCTTTAGTTTCCCTGGGGACAGGGTCAGGAGTGGGGACTTTTTTGGGGCAGGAAATTTCAGGTCCTTCTTCTCTGTCCTGGCACCTATCTGCCTCTCCAGCCCCACTTCTTTTCTTTCTTTCTTCTTCTTCTTCTTTTTTTTTTTTTTAATTTTATTTAGTCTTCTCTCATACCAGACATCCTCACTGTAGTTTTGCCTGCTCACTGCTTAATCTGGAGACTATTTAGGCAAGTTTTCCCAGCTGTATCTTCTTACATAAGCCTCTCTGCCAGATCCTGCACTGCCCAACCCAAAAGAGCTTAGATTTTGGGAAGGTTCAAGTTTAGGAAGTTCTTTGTTCTTGTTCGTGAGTCCTTTTATAATCTAATTATGTAATAAGAGGGAAGGGTACAAAAGCCAACAGGACCATTAATGTCCAGGCAAAATAAGATACAAGCTTGGGTGACCCTTGGTTGAGGGGGACCCTGCAGGTGTTATTTAGGGAAGAGAACCCTACAAAGAGGTAAGAATGAAAACCCGGTACAGATTGACGTCGTCCCTGGATTCGACTTCCAGAAGTCTAGTAACAGGCAGTTTAGTCCCAGTGTATTTAAGGCCAGCATAATTTGTAAAAGTTTCCTGTGTAATACAATTCCCATTGCACAAGAAAGTGTAATACATTGAAACTCAACTCAGGGTGTACGTCATTTCTTCGGAGATGTGTTCTGGAGATAGGTGCTTGTCTTAGCTCAAGACTCTAGGGAAGAATCTGGGCTGGTCTCGATCATACAGATAGTGGAGAGGTCATTTGGGCTATTAGCCACCTCTGATCCTGGTTGTGGGGCCTTGAGATGGCCTGACCCAACAGATGACACAGATCACTGGGCAGTCAACCACTTCCAACTCTCAGCTTTTCTGGATCAAAGAACAGGTTTTTCCTCTTTCCCATTGGAAAGACAATCAATCCTGTGTGCTTAACATTCCTGGTTTCTCTGGAGATCTGTGAGCACAAGGACTTTCCTGCTGTGCTCCCAACACTTGGTGTCCATCCCAGGGCAGGGGCCTTTGTCCTGCCTCTGCCTGGCCCAGGTGCACATCTGCCTTAGCTAAGAACAGGAGACCACCCACAAACCAGGGAACCTTGGAAGATGAGGGGACCACAGGTGACCAGAAATCAGAAGCTGACCGAAGGCCCATCCTTGAATTTGTATTTTCTTTTTCTGTTTTTTGTTTTGTTGTTGTTGTTATTGTTTTTAAGGGAATGTTGTTGCTTTGAGACAGGGTCTCACTATGCAACCCTGGATGGCCTGGAACTCACCTTAAAGACTGGGCTTCAAACTCAGAGATCTGCCTACCTCTGACTTCTGAGTACCATACTCAGCTCTGATTTTATATTTCTAACACACAGACACACACACACCACGATTCAGCTTGGTGAGTAAAGGGAACCCAAGATTCTGCTCCCTGTGGGGGGTTGGCCCTCCTACAGTATGTCACATCTAGGACAAGCCTGGATATTGGCTGGGACCCCTAACCCATCCCACATTGTCCTTTTCAAGACCCTGAGCTCAGCGTGGGACCCTTAGCTTGTCCCAGCAGGTGCCTGGAGGCTCCCACCCTTCGTAAGTCCTCTTGTCTCTAACTCTGAAGGGCAGTTCCAATCCAGCTTGGCCTAAACTTGGCTGATGTAATTCCTTGTGAACCCAGACTCCAGTTTCAAGTTGTTTTGTCAAGAGCTCTTTCTATGTCTTGAGAACAGGAAAATCAAATAAAACCTCCCCCTACAGAGCCCCAAAGAAGGATTTTTCTTTTCTTTTTTTCAATCCAAAGAAGGAATTTGAGGGGGAGGCTCAGAAGCTTCTAGAAGGCTTTAGTCCAGCTCCAGCTCATTTATGTGTTCAGGAGAGGTCATACCTCTACATACACATCACACCCAGAAGTTCCACTGACCCTGGGGGTGGGGGTGTCTCCTGAGACACAGACTCTGCCTGCTTATTTGCCTACCTGCTGGGCTACCTGAGGTACACCACTACCCCACTGCTCTGCCCCTTCTGATAGCTCTTCCTTTTGTTTACATGTGCACACACAGGGGTGCACAGTGAAGTGCCTCTCTCCAGAGTGGCCCCAGGCTTGTCAGGGCACATCCCACCCTCCACAGAAGCCTCATCTGTGGAAGCCAAGATAGGACACGGTGCCTGTTAGCTCAGTGGTGAATGGACTTGTAGGAGTTACACAGCCTACAGCCAGTCTGAGCCAGTTCTGCACTGACCGCTCCCCTTGCAGGGGCACTAGCAATCTGAGTGGAAGGACAATAGGACACAGGACCACAAAGTCAGTGAAGACCACAATCAGTAAACCGTCAAAGACTATATGCATTCCAGATCTGCTGGGGCTACATAGCAGGACTCTGTCTTTCTGGGTTATTTGTTTGTTTGTTTGTTTGGGGGGGTTGTTTTTGTTTTTCAAGACAGGGTTTCTCTGTGTAGTTTTGGTTCCTGTCCTGGATCTCGCTCTGTAGACCAGGCTGGCCTCAAACTCACAGAGATCCACCTGGCTCTGTCTCCTGAGTGCTGCACCACCACCGCCCAGCCCAAGACTGTGTCTTAACCCCCAACCCAAATACCCAAAACAAGAGGACTGTGCTGTGACTAGCCTGTAAAGTCCTACCACATGCTTCTGACCATCTGTCACCAACATACCCAGATTGGTGGCTCCAGCACAGACACATCACTTCCCTCTTTAGATATTCAGAAGATAGGGAGATGGATCTTCACAGATGATAGCATTATCACAAAATAATGACATAGTGACCACAGTTAAAGCTGCCATTGTGCACACTGTTTCTTGAGAAAGCCTCCTAAGTTATCACGGTAAAAACCACCTGCTATTAACTGTGGTCCTGCTTGAAAACTCTTCCCTCTCAGCCTGGTAGAAAGGATTACCAGTAGAAGTTGTAATCTGCCTACACTTACTTCCTCCGAAGCTGTGCTGACCGTCCAGTCCTGTGCTTAACGCCCATCATTATATAGGATACCATGCAGGTTTGCTGCCATGATGAGGTCATGCTCACTGGACCCGCAGGTGTGACATGTGCTGCAGGCCGCAGGAAAATGTATGGAATTCAACTACTATCACAAAAGCCACTACTTGGAAAGGTCAGGGACTTCTCCAAAGGTCAAGCCATGGCTTAAGAAGTCTTAGTGATATTTTAGCTTTTGAATATATATTAGCTGATTCCTACAATGATTTTCTTGTATGCTATGTATGCTTCCAAGAACTCATAACAGTGTATTTTATTTGAAATACCTATCAAACATCCAAGGCCAAATGATCTCCTGAATTAAGGTATATTAGCTCAGACCCTCATTTCTTTCTTTCTTTCTTTCTTTCTTTCTTTCTTTCTTTCTTTCTTTCTTTCTTTCTTTCTTTTTGTGGAGCTGAGGATCAAGCCCAGGGCCTTGTGCTTGCTAGTCAGGCACTCTACCACTGAGCTAAATCCCCAACCCCCACTCCTTTCTTATACAGCCTTCATGCTATTTATACTAACATTATAGACTCCTAACATTTACCTAGCCACTCCTAGGAATGTAGTTTGAGCACATAAATTCGCTTTTTGATATATTGACCAATCTTAGCTCTCAGTTGACCTCCTCCTTTACCACTCCCTTTTTTGGTAGTAAAAGAAAGTCTAACGGCCACTGCCTGAGGAAAACTCTTGTCTGCCTTTATGACCCTGTAAGAATTCAAGCCTGGTGACCTTGCTTTAGCTAGAGCACTGCTATTGCATGGGTATATATATAACTGTAAACCTCAGAGACTTAGGGGGATTTTGACTGGGGAACTAGATGGAGAACTAGAAGAATGAGATGGAAGATGAGGAAGACCCAGGTGAGGAAGAACAAGATGGGGCAGAACTAAGAGGAGAGACTTAAGATGGAACTTAGAGGGGACAGCAGATAAAGGTAGAGAGAAATCAGGGAAGAAAGGAGCTAGGCACAAGAACAGAACTGAAGCTGTGTAGATAGGATTTTATCTCAGAGGAATAATTTTCCCTAAAATAATTCTTACTGTTAGTAGCTTCTCTTCTGGGCCCCTGGAAAGAATATCATTAGGGCTGGTCCTTAATAATATTCAGTAGACATAATAGCTCTCCTCACTCTACTATTAAGACACCCCCCCCAAAAAAAAAAGCTGGGTGGTGGTGGCACAAGCCTTTAATCCCAGCACGTGGGAAGCAGAGGCAAGCAGATCTCTGTGAGTTTGAGGGCAGCCTGGTCTACAGAGTGAGTTCCAGGACAGCTAGGGTTGTTACACAGAGAAAACCTGTCTCAAACAAACAAACAAAAAACAAAACAAAACGAAAACAACCCCCCCCAAAAAAAGACACGTTTTCCAAGGTTGGTGAGATGGTTCTGTGACTGTTGGGTTTGCCTTCATCTTTTATTTGGGCCATGGAGGCAGGATGTACAATAGTCTGTTAGAAACATACTGATGTAATACAAAACATCCAAGAAATTTGGGACACCATGAAAAGACCAAACCTAAGAATAAATAGGGATAGAAGAAGGAGAAGAATACTAACTCAAAGGCACAGAAAATATATTCAACAAAATCATAGAAGAAAACTTTCCTAACCTAAAGAAAGAAATACCTATGAAGATATAAGAAGCTTACAGAACACCGAATAGGCTGGAACCAAAAAAAGTCCCCTTGCCATATAATAATCAAAACACTAAACATATAGAACAAAGAAAAAATATTAAGAGCCACAAAGAAAAAAACCCAAGTAACATATAAAGGCAAACCCATCAGAGTAACACCAGACTTCTCAATAGAGACTATGAAAGCTAGAAGGTCCTGGACAAATGTTATGCAGACACTAAGAGACCACGGATGCCAACCCAGACTATTATACCCAGCAAAACTCTTGATCACCATAGATGGAGTAAACAAAATAGTCCATGATAAAAACCAGATTTAAACAATACCTATCCACAAATCCAGCCCTACAGAAAGCACTAGAGGGAAAAATCCAACCTAAAGAAGCTAAACACACCTATGAAAACTCAAGCAATAGATAATCCCACACCAACAAACACCAAAGAAGGAAAATGCAACACGACCACAAAAAATAACAGGGATTAACAATCACTGGTCATTAATATCCATCAATATCAATGGTCTCAACTCACTTATAAAAAGACACAGACTAACATAATGAATAAGAAAACAGGATCCATCTTTCTGCTACATACAAGAAACACACCTTAACTTCAAAGACAGACACTATCTCAGAATAAAGGGCTGGGAAAAGGCTTTCCAAGCAAATGGACCTAAGAAGCAAGCTGGTGTAGCTATCCTAATATCTAATTAAATAGACTTCAAACTAAAATCAATCAAAAGAGATCAAGATGGACATTACATATATATCACAGGAAAAATCCACCAAGATGAAGTCTCGATTCTGAACATTTATGCCCCAAATACAAAGGCACCCCCATTCATAAAAGAAACATTACTAAACCTTAAAATGCACATCAAACCCCACACATTAGTAGTGGGAAATTTCAACACAACACTCTCACCAAAAGACAGATGTACCAGACTGAAACTTAACAAAGAAATAAAGGACCTAACAGATGTTATGACTCAAATGGACTTAATAGATATCTACAGAACATTCCATCCTAACACAAAAGAATATACCTTCTTCTCAGCACCTCATGGAACCTTCTCAAAAATTGACCATAGGCTTGGTCACAAAAAAAAAATCTCAACAGATACAAAAACATTGGAATAACCTCCTGTATCTTATCGGACCACCATGTCTTAAAGTTAGACTTCAACAACAACAAAATTATAAAAAGCCTACAATCTCATGGAAACTGAATAATACCCACCTGAAACATCAATGGGTCAAGAAAGAAATAAAAAAAGAAATTAAAGATTTCCTAGAAGTCAAGAAAATGAATATACCACATACCCAAACTTATGGGACACTATGAAAGCAGTGCTAAGAGGAAAATCCATAGCTCTAAATGCTGACATAAAGAAGTTGGAGAAATCTCACACTAGTGACTTAACAGCACAACTGAAAGCATTAGAACAAAAAGAAACAAACTCACCCAGGAAAAATAGACGCCAGGAAATAATCAAATTGAGGGCTGAAATCAATGAAATAGAAACCAAGAGAACAATACAAAAAATCAATGAAACAAAGAGTTGGTTCTTTGAAAAAATCAACAAGATCGACAAATCCCTAGCCAAATTAACCAAAAGACAAAGAGAAAGCACCCAAATTAACAAAATCAGAAATGAAAAGAGAGACATAAGAACAGACAACAAATCCAGAGAATCATCAGGTCATACTTCAAAAACCTGTACTCCACAAAATTGGAAAATCTGGAAGAAATGGACAATTTTCTGGATAGATACTACATATTAAGTTAAATCAAGACCAGAAAAACCATTTAAATAGACCAATAATCCCTAAAGAAATAGAAACAGTCATCAAAAGTCTCCCAACCAAAAACAGTCCAGGACCAGATGGTTTCAGTGCAGAATTCTACCAGATATTCAAAGAAGAACTAATTCCAATACTCTTCAAATTGTTCCACACAATAGAAACAGAAGGAACATTACCAAACTCTTTTAATGAGGCTACAGTTACCCTGATACCCAAACCACACAAAGATGCAACAAAGAAAGAGAATTACAGACCAGTCTCCCTCATATATTGATGCAAAAATACTCAACAAAATATTGGCAAACCAAATCCAAGAATACATCAAAAAAATTATCCACCATGACCAACTAGGTTTCATCCCAGGGATGCAAGGATGGTTCAACATACGAAAATCTGTCAATGTAATACATCATATAAACAAACTGAAAGAAAAAGAACACATGATTATCTCATTAGATGCTGAAAAAGCCTTTGACAAAATCCAACACCCCTTCATGATAAAGGTCTTAGAGAGATCAGGAATACAAGGAACATTTCTAAATATAATAAAGGCAATTTACAGCAAGCCAACAGCTACCATCAAATTAAATGGAGAGAAACTCAAAGCGACTCCACTAAAATCAGGAACAAGACAAGGCTGTCTACTTTTCCCATGTTTATTCAATATAGTTCTTGAAGTTCTAGCTAGAGCAATAAGACAACAAAAGGAGATCAAAGGGATACAAATTGGAAAGGAAGAAGTCAAACTTTCACTATTTGCAGATGATATAATAGTATACATAAGTAATCCCAAAAATTCTATCAGGGAACTCTTACAGCTGATAAACTCCTTTAGTAAAGTGGCAGGATACAAGATCAACTAAAAAAAAAAAAAATCAGTAGCCCTCCTTTACACAAATGATAAAAGGGCTGAGAAAGAAGTCAGAGAAACATCACCCTTACAATAGCCACAAATAATATAAAATACCTTGGGATAACACTAACTAAACAAGTGAAGGACCTTTTTGATAAGAACTTTAAATCTCTAAAGAAAGAAATTGAAGAAGATATCAGAAAACGGCAGGATCTCCCATGCTCATGGATAGGTAGGGTTAACATAGTAAAAATGGCAATCTTACCAAAAGCAATCTACAGATTCAATGGAATCCCCATCAAAATCCCAACACAATTCTTCACAGACTTGGAAAGAAAAATACTCAACTTCATATGGAAAAACAAAAGACCCAGGATAACTAAAAGAATCCTGTATAATAAAGCAACCTCTGGAGGCATCACCATCCCTGACCTCAAGCTCTACTATAGAGCTATAGTAATACAAACAGCTTGGTACTGGTATAAAAACTGACATACAGACCAATGGAATCAAATTGAAGACCCTGATATTAATCCACACACATATGAACACCTGATTTTTGACAAAGAAGCCAAAACTATAAAATGGAAAAAAGAAAGTATCTTCAACAAATGGTGCTGGCATAACTGGATGTCAATATGTAAAAGATTACAAACAGATCCATAGCTGTCATCATGCACAAAACTCAAGTCCAAGTGGATCAAAGACCTCAACATAAATCCAGTTACACTAAACTTAATAGAAGAAAAAGTAGGAAGTACTCTTGAATGCATTGGCACAGGAGATCACTTCCTAAATATAACACCAGCAGCACAGACACTGAGCACGACAATTACTGAATGGGACCTCTTTAAATTGAGAAGCTTTTGTAGGGCAAAAGACATGGTCAATAAGACAAAAAGACAGCCTACAGAATGGGAAAAGACCTTTACCAACCCCACATCTGACAGAGGACTGATCTCCAAAGTATATAAAGAACTCAAGAAACTAGACATCAAAATACTGAACATTCCAATTAAAAAATGGGCTAAAGAGCTATACAGAGAATTCTCAAAAGAAGAATCACAAATGGCTGAAAGACATTTTAAAGAAATGCTCAACATCCTTAATCATCAGAGAAATGCAAATCAAAATGACTCTGAGATACCACCTTACACCTGTCAGAATGGCTATGATCAAAAACACTAATGACAGTCTATGTTGGAGAGGATGCGGAGTAAAGGGAACACCCCTCCACTGTTGGTGGGAGTGCAAACTTGTACAACCACTGTGGAAGTCAGTATGGCAGTTTCTTAGAAAATTGAGAATTGATCTACCTGAAGACCCAGCCATAACACTCCTGGGCATATACCCAAGGAATGCTCAATCATACCATAAAGATACATGCTCAGCTATGTTCATAGCAGCACTATTTGTAATAGCCAGAACCTAGAAACAACCTAGATGCCTGTCAACTGAAGAGTGGATTAAGAAAATGTGGTACATATACACAATGGAGTACCACTCAGCAGAGAAAAACAATGACATCATGAAATTTGCAGGCAAATGGATGGAACTAGAAAACATCGTCCTGAGTGAGGTACCCCAAACCCAGAAGGACAAACATGGTATGTACTCACTCATAAGTAGATTCTAGATATAAAGCAAAGAACAATCAGACTGCAACCCACAGAACCAAGAAGGCTATATAGCAGGGGGGACCTTAGGATGACTGTGGCTTATAAGTTTTGGTTTTACTCAATCACTGGGCAAGCCTCAATCAAACATGTCACTAATTTTTTTTTTTCTTTTTTCTTTCTGGAGCTGAGGACCGAACCCAGGGCCTTGTGCTTGCTAGGCAAGCGCTCTACTGCTGAGCTAAACTCCCAACCCCCATTGCACTATTAAGATAAGAATTTATACTGTATCAAGCTGATAACAGAAAAATAAACTAATTAATTAAAAAAAAACATACTGATGGATTTATGTTACCAGATCCTCAGAATATTTCTCCTAGAAGATGAAAGTTGTCTGTCATTTATGAAAGAATTGTATGCTGGATGGCTTTTGTCAACTTGTCACAAACCTCCATATATCTTGGAAGATGGAATTTAAAAAAGACTTTTTAATGTATATTTGCCTGCATGTATATCTGTGCACCACATGTGTGACTGGTGCCAGTGAAAGGCAGAAGAGGATGTCAGATCCCCTGGAACTGGAGTCACAAACAGTTGTGACCCATGTGGGTGATGGGAACTAAACCCAGGTCCTCTACCGGCCATCTCTTTGGCACATAAAGAAGAAATCGTAATCGAGAGAATGCCTTCGTCAGACTGGCCTGTAGGCAATTCTGTGGGGTGTTGTCTTGCTTAGTGATTGATGTAGGGGGGCCTAGTCCATAGCAAGCAGTGTCGTCGTTAGACAGGTGGTCCTGAGTTGTATACACTAGCAGGTTGTGGTGGTATATGCCTTTAATCTCAGCAGTTGAGTGATAGAGGCAGGTGGATCTCTGTGAGTTCTAGGCCATCCTAGTCTATACAGTGAATTCCAGTACAGCTTGAGCTACATGGAGGGACCCTGTCTCAAACAAGCAAACAAAAACAAACAATAAACAAAAGCAAGCAGGTTGAGCAAGCCATGAGGAGTAAGCCAATAAGCAATGTTCCTCCATGGCTTCTGCTTTGATTTCTGCCTCCAGTTCCTGCCCTGACTTCTCTTTATTATGACTGCAGCTGATGAAGTAAACCCTCTCCTCCCCAAGTTGCTTTTGGCCAGTGTTCATCACAACAATCGAAAGCTGACTAGAACAAGTGGGCCTCTTGTCTCAGAAATCCTCAGGGCTGCCCACTGATCCCAATCCATACGTCTTCTTTAGGAATAGAATTTTCCCAAATAGAAGAATCTATATTGTTTGAGGATACAGAATAGTTGCCCTGGAACTTTCTTATCAGAGATAGTTAATTATGGCTATATGCAGCCATGGCTAGTGCCAAGGATGTGTCCACACAGGTGGAGCCTGTGTCTGCCTCTGCCCACCATACTTACTGCCACAGTGAGCTCATTTCTTTTCCTTATTAAAATATCCCCAGTATATTGTCCAAAGTATAAAAAACAATACACAAATATATTCCAAATGGCATTTTTCCTGGGAGATGTGTAAATAACATCTGCCCCCTCTTCCTTAGGTCCCAACGACAGACCAAAGGACAGTTCCACCACAGTTCACCTTGGGGAACCAACAAACATATTGTACTTACATACAGAATATGGGTGAGGGGTTACTAACAGAAGTGTGAGCGACCACACTGGAAAGCAGCCATGCTGGAACGTTGTCACCTACCGTGGACAATGGCTTTCCCACAGCCTTCTCAATGAAACCCCTTCCTCTAGGCTAGGAACAGCTGCTTGGAAGATGGCAGTGGCTTAGCACCAAGGACAGAGCCATGCAACATAGCCCAAATTAAGAATTAAAATTTCAGGACAGGAATCAGCATACTTTTTTTTTTTTTTTAAAGGCCAGAGAGTAAATCATTGAGACTTTGTAGGCCATACTGTCTCTGCCATAATTTACCAATACTGCTGTTGGTAAGATGAAAACAGCTATATTCTAAACAAATGGGCATGACTGTTTACAATAAAACTTAATTTACAAGCCAGGTGTAAATCCTTTAATCCCAGCAGGAGGAGGTTGGGAGGTCCAGAGGTTGGGGGATCTCTAAGTTTAAGGCCAGTTAGACCTACAGAGTGAGTTCCAGGACAGTCAGCACTAAACAGAGAAACTCTGTCTCAAAAAACAAAACATGGGGCTGGAGAGATGGCTCAGAGGTTAAGTGCACTGACTGTTCTTCCAGAGGTCCTGAGTTCAATTCCCAGCAACCACATGGTGGCTCACAACCATCTGCAATGAGATCTGGAGCCCTCTTCTGGATACATAATAAATAAATAAATCTTTGCATGGTCGTGGTGGTGGTGGTGGTGGTGGTGGTGGTGGTGGCGGCGGCGGCGGCAGATGGCGCACATTTTAAATCATTAAAAAACAACAACAAAAAAAACACAACAATAAATTCTATTTACTAATATAGGGCCATTATTTATAATCCTTTGGTCTAGGTAGTGAACAAATAGATATCTATGAATGGTACATTATGTTCTTACTAAAAGTTAATGATTTATATTATAAAAAACATGAGAAAATGTAGTTAGAGTTTTCCTGCCTGGCCCACAGTCAGGACAAATCTCTCTCACCCACCAGGCCCATAGATGCTCAGAACCAACCAAATAAACACACAGAAACTTATATTGCTTACAAACTGTATGGCCGTGGCAGGCTTCTTGTTATCTACTTCTATCTTAAATTAACCCATTTCTATTAATCTATACTTTGCCACGTGGCTTGTGACTTACCAGTGTCTTTACATGTTGCTTGTCATGGCGGCGGCTGGCAGTCTCTCCACCCCAGCCTTTCACCTCCCAGAATTCTCTTCTCTCTTGTCCTGCCTATACTTCCTGCCTGGCCACTGGCCAAACAGCATTTTATTTATACAGAGCAATATCCACAGCAAGAAAATGCTATAAATATTGTAAGACAGAGTATATGAATATGGTCACGGCTGCAAAGAACACACCAACATATCAAAGTAGACAGTAAACTGAATGGCTAACTAAGGCTACAGTAGGAGAGCAGGGCAATAAGAGGATGTTTTTGTCCATGTTTCAGTCATTACTAGTATTATTTTTATTTTATTTCACTTGGTTTTTCGAGACAGGGTTTCTCTGTGTAGCTTTGCGCCTTTCCTAGAACTTGCTATGTAGACCAGGCTGGCCTCGAACTCACAGAGGTCCGCCTGGCTCTGCCTCCTGAGTGCTGGGATTAAAGGGGTGTACCACCACTGCCCGGCCCAGTTTACTTTTGTAATAAAATATTTTGAAAGAAAGAAAGGAAAAGAAGATGAGAAGGAGGTGGCGGTGGCAGCAGCCGGGCGTGGTGGTGCACACCTTTACTCCCAGCACTGGGCAGATCTCTGAGTTCAAGGCCAGTGTGTTCTAGGAAAGGGAATTCCAGGACAGCCAAAGCTACACTACTCAGAAAAAAAAACAAAGCGAAAGAGTAAGACAAAGGCTTGGTGATGTTGCTGGTTTCTCCTCAATTCCTCCAGAATTTTAGCTGAAACAAAAAGAAAAAGCAAGGCTGAGGAACTGATTCAGTGGGCAGAGTGCTGTGCAAGAACCTTGATGCGGATCCCAAGAGCCCACATGCACCTGTGAGCCCAGCTTTCCTATGGGGAAATGGAAAGCAGAGCAGACAAATTCTTGGAAGCCCAGGGGCATCTGGCCTGGCCTGGCCTAGCCAGTGGTAAACGTCACTACAATAGGTGACTACAATATATCTGCCGTCTTTCTGAGGGTCACTCAGTCTCAATGTGGAGCCTGGTTACAAGAGGGACAGGCAGCCAGGTGGTGGTGGTGGCGGCAGCACACACCTTTAATCCCAGCACTCGGGAGGCAGAGGCAGATGGATCTCTGTGAGTTTGAGGCCAGCCTGGTCTACAGAGCGAGATCCAGGAGAGGCACCAAACTATGCAGAGAAACCCTATCTCGAAAAGGCAGCAGGTGGGGAGCCTGAGCATACCTGCTGCTTGGGGCTGTCCCTGGGATGAGTTGTGCTTTCGAATCTCCTGCTTGGCACAGCTGCCTTGTGCCCTGCCCTTACTCCCCTGGAAAGAAGTGTTCATTTCACAAACCCTATCACACAAGCTCAGGAAGGGCTTAGCATGGCCTTTGACAATTTCTTAGATGAAGAATTAAGATGGACATTTTTGTTTGTTTTGTTTTTGTTTTTAGAGACAGGGTTTCTTTGTGTAGGCCCGGCTGTCCTGGAACTCTGTAGACCAGGCTGGCCTCAAACTCAAAGAGCTTCACCTGCCTCTGCCTCCAGAATGCAGGGATTAAAAGCATACACCACCTTGGCTAAGATGGACATTTAATCTTCTGATTGTTTCTCAAAACTTCTCCCAGGGATCCGCCCATATGCTCTGAGATGAGGAGTCCCACCTCAAAGGGTAGAGGGTGCCTCAGTGTGGTCACCAAGGGCAGAATGTCTGGGGGCAGGTGGAGGTCACCTGGGAGAAGCAAGTAAAGATGACAGACTTCAGGAATGCTGGGTAGGGTTAGGTGGGAATAGACTTGCCGCCTGACCTGGTCCAGGGATCAGCTTACTGCTCTTGCTCATTGGATGCCTGCCCCTGTCCCCTATTGACACAGAGCCGATCCAAGATGCTGGATTATCTCCTGAGAACTGTCAATGCAGAGAGGTTAGCCATGGGCACGGCTGTCCCGGCCCTTCAGTCAGGCTGGAGCTTCCACAACTGACTGGAAGTCCAGCTTCTCTTCTGTTAACACTGTTGCCGGCCAATGCTTCTGTCCAAGAAATGCATTCAGAAAACCGAAATTTCTATTCTCCTAGATCAGGAGTGTGGCCCAGTGGTAAAAGGATTGCCTAGCATGTGATCAGGGTCAAGACTAAACTAGACCAAAGGAAACACAAATTTCATTGCCGGCCTCCGACTTTCCTGTTACATGGAAGTGAGCTCCTCTAACAGGCATATGTGTGTGCACAGTCTCTCATTTCTTCTTCAAACCCTAACAAGCAGCTGGCTGGCATATTTGGGGAGTGAGAGGTCTATCTGTGGAGGAAGTGGGTCATACCACTTCGACTCCACCTCTGCCCCGCCTGCCAGCTCAGCCATAAATATCTGAGCCTGTCTCTTGCTGCAGGAATACACTGGTGTTGGCAGCATGAAGCTGAATTTCAGTGGCCTGAGGGCCCTGGTGACAGGGGCAGGGAAAGGTGAGTGTGTGCAGGTTGGGGAGAGGAAGGGGGCCCATCGCAACACAGAATAGGGGCCCTTGTCACAGCTCAGCCCTCCAGAATCTGACCTACACTGACTAGGACTGACCCATTTATGTTACCTGGCTGGAGACGTACCAAGACAGAATGACAACCCCATCCTGGCCATCACAATACCCATGATGGGTTAACTTAGTTTGGCTGCAGGATAGCTCCTAGATCCAGACTGGGCAGAAAGGCACCAGGGTCAGCCTTCGCTGGAGCTTATTAAGGAGCCAGCTGCCCTCTAGGAAGCTTTCACCTGTGATTCTAACCCTTTCTGGGACCAGGCCTATAGGGCCCTAATCCCCCATATTCCCTCTTTGTAGGGATTGGGCGTGACACTGTTAAAGCCCTGCATGCCTCAGGAGCTAAAGTGGTGGCCGTGACACGTACCAACGCAGACCTGGTCAGCCTCGCCAAAGAGGTGAGGCACACAGCCCTGCCTCGCCTGGGCCTGCTTCCCAACCTCAGAGATCCATCAGAAGCTGATCTCTGTCCACGGACCAATGTCTCCCACAGTGTCCGGGGATAGAGCCTGTGTGCGTGGACCTGGGTGACTGGGAGGCCACAGAGAAGGCACTGGGTGGTATTGGCCCTGTGGACCTGCTGGTGAACAACGCAGCAGTGGCACTGGCACAGCCTTTCCTGGAGGCCACCAAGGAGGCCTTTGACAGGTGGGCACTTGGGGAGAGTGGGCAGGCTGGGGAGGGTTGCTAAAGATGGGTGGTACAGGATGCCACTGTTCCTCTCCTGCCAGGTCCTTCAATGTGAATGTGCGCTCTGTGTTGCAAATATCCCAGGTGAGATGGCAGGAAAGCTGTGGCCCAGAGATGAACCCCTGGGGAGGGGGGGCAGGGCAAGGCAGGCTGAACTACCCCCAACTCTTTCTTCCAGATGGTAGCCAAGGGTATGATTGACCGTGGAGTGGCAGGGTCCATTGTCAATGTCTCCAGCATGGTGGCCTATGTCACCTTCCCTGGCCTGACCAACTACTGTGAGTGCACCCTCCATTGTGGTGGGGACAGGAGTAGGTTCTGGGTGGGTCTCTCAGAAGAAGGACTTGTCCTCAGCACACGCACACACACATCCACAGGCTCCACCAAGGGCGCAATGACTATGCTGACCAAAGCCATGGCCATGGAACTGGGGCCACACAAGGTAGGCACAGGGGCATGGGTCCACACCTGAGGGACAGGTGATGGGTACCTGGGAATGGGCTGGGGATTGGGGGTGAGGATGGGATGAGGCTTGGGGATGCTGAGCAGTGGGGTCAGTGTTCAGCTGGACAGAGTAAGCAAGCTCATCAGGGTTGACCTGGGGTGAGTCCTGAGCTGTGTGGCCAGGGCTAGTTCATTGACTGTACCACCAGCTATGACTTCTGGCCCTAGATCCGGGTAAACTCTGTAAACCCTACTGTGGTGCTGACTGATATGGGCAAGAAAGTCTCTGAAGATCCTGAGTTTGCCAAGAAGCTCAAGGAGCGCCACCCACTGAGGAAGTTTGCAGGTCAGCTGAGGATGTGTGTGAGGGAATCAGTGTTGGCTCCCAGCAGCTGGACAAGCAGAAGCCCTGACCGTTCTGCTCTCCTGCAGAGGTGGAGGACGTTGTCAACAGTATCCTCTTCCTGCTCAGCGACAGCAGTGCCTCTACCAGTGGCTCTGGCATCATGGTGGACGCTGGTTACCTGGCCTCCTAGACTGCCCAGATGTGGTGCACCTCAGAGTGGCTTCCCTGGCTCCACCCTCGAGACAAAACTTCTACCGATCTCACAACCTGCTCCCTATGCCACAGCCCTGCCCTCAACACAAGATCCCAGCTCCCAATGTTATTGTCTGATTCCACAACTACTCCATGCTCTGGACCTTGGGGTTCTTGTTCTCCTTATTTGCTTTGCTGGTCTCATTTTCCTAAATAAATGGGCTGCCATGTTCCCGAACCATTGCACAGGACTCCTTGGGGGTGGCCCACTGCAAGGCTGGATGCTGAACCAGGTCCTGGTGCAGGCATTTCATCTCAAAGCATGGTACCTTTCTAAACCTACGTGCCTGTGACCAATGTGACCAAAGGATGGTTCTTCTGAAAAAAAGGGCTCTGTGTTGTCATGTGACTTCTCTTAGGTTCCTCACCTGTCCATCACTGAGTCTGACGCGTCTTGTGTTCTGACCCCAACTCAGCAATCAGGGGAAGGGAGGGGAAGCAGGAAAGGGGAGATATCCTGGACCAGGTCACTCCTAAACCTGTGTACTCTTTGTGCAGAAGGAGAGGAGCCATTGGGCAGGAATTGGAATCTCTCAGTCTTCTCTGGAACCCACTTCCCTGGCCTGGTCCATACTTAGGAGCATGCTGACAAGGCTGCCCAAATGGAAGCTCTCCCAGTTAGCTAACTGGTCTATCACCCTAGCCAGAATTAGCACAAGAGTCTTGCAACTCGGCTGCTCAAGGTATCTCAAGGGCCCGGGCAGGCTCTCTTGTATTTGCTTGCATTGGCCCTTGGCATCTGGTAGATTGTTGGGCTTGAAGTGGTCAACCATTTGAACTGATACAGGGTCCAACTCAGGGCAAGCGGCAGGGCAGAGGAGGATGGGCTCAGGTAAGACCTTCTAAAGAGCACAGGACATAGGTTCTGAGAGTACCTCTCTCCAGAGAGCAAGGCCTGAGCTGCAGCCATGTCCACCCAGGACCGCAGAACAGTGAATGAGATTTGTGCATGTCCTGGAATACTGAAACCACTAAGAACTCTAAGCAGCTGTGTCTCGGTGTCGGCAGGCTGGATGCTGCCTCTCTCTTGGTTTCTGTCAGGCAGATGGCAGTGTTCACAGACAGCCTTACAGTGGTGGTGAGCAGGTCAAAGATTGGGGAGGTAGGCACTTGACTACCTTTTGGCTGCTTTTCTTTCCTTTAAATTAAAAAAAAAAAAAGTTATTTTATGTGTATGGGTTTTGCCTGCATGTATGTCTGTGTACCATATGCATGTCCACAGAGGCCAGAAGAGGGCCTGGATTCCTCTAAAGCAGATGTTTGTGAGCGGTCATGTGGATGCTGGGAATCAAACTGGAGTCCTTTGGAAGAACATAGAGCAGTCTTAACCACTGAGCCCCCTGCAGCTGGTTTTCAAATCTGAATCAGCCCATGCACATACCTCCTTGGGCCCAAAGCCCCAAGTGATGCAAGGCCCTGTCACCAGATCCCTGCTCCTGGCCAGGAGATCCTTAGGGCATCAGCTTTAGTCTTCTGTACCATGACCCGAACAACAAAATATTTTTATAGGAGACACAGTACACACTTGGACATTCATTAATCTGTAACTGACTTGGAAAGTAATATTTGTCTGGCCAGTTCTCACGTACATCTTTGAACCCAACCCTCTTTTCCTGCCCGCTTTCTGTAAAGGCCTAGTGACCTGATACAAGCAAGCTGAGTGAGGTGACTTTGGCTTCAGCTCCCCTTGATGCTAACTTGGGGCCTTGTTGGCAACACTGTCTTTTTCGGATTTATCTGGATGTCCAGTTTTTGTTTTTGTTTGTTTTGTTTTGTTTTCTGTGAGTATTACATATGAGCTACTGTGACCGTCTCCCAAGCTTAGGGAAAGAACCTATAAAACGTTTTTGGACATGGCTCTCAGGCGCACGAATATCCGTAAAACACCTGGCAAAATTGCTGTATCTGGTTCTCATGGAAATTTTCTTGGCAGAGAAAACCATGCAGACCACAGCTCGCTAAGCTGATTCCATGCTTTGTAGTTGGGATCAGTCTGGTGCAGTTTGAGCAGCTGTGTCCCTCGGTCACGCCCACTGCAGTTCAGCCAATCAACACGACAGAAGGAACTATTATTTTAATATCCTCGCCCTTTTCCAGACGCAGCCCACGCGATTGGCTCTCCTCGCCCCGCCCACGATTCCGGAACTCCAAGTCCATCTTGCCTCCCGCAGGATCTGGCCAGGCCACCATGGACCTCGGGCTTGCAGGTCGGCGGGTGCTGGTGACCGGCGCCGGCAAAGGTGAGGCGGCAGGAGAGGGGCGCTGGCGGAGTCGGGCTGGTTTGAAAGAGAGTACCCGAACTAATCCTCGCTCGCCTCAGGCATCGGGCGCAGCACTGTGCTGGCGCTGCAGGCGGCTGGCGCACACGTTGTGGCCGTGAGCCGGACACAAGCGGACCTTGACAGCTTGGTTAGCGAGGTAGGCACTGTGTCCAGAGGCGAGGAGACGTTCTCTAAGTGAGACGCTGCACCCCTTGACGCCCTTCACCTATAGCAAGCTTCTTTCTCACTGTAGGCCCGCCCCGCCTCTGGCATTGGGTGTTGGGGTGGGAAGCCTCTGTGCTCCTTCGCTCCTTCCTAGCTCCGAGGTCTGCGCATATGGTCGGGGGTCCATCAAGCCATCCAGGCTCCCTGAGTTTGGAAGAAACTGAAATGTCCGCTGAGAGAGCAATCCTAGGTCCAAGAATGCTGGGCAGAGAGGAAGTGGAGTGCCCCGAGGCGGGGCTGTGTCTCTCAGCTCTAGGTTCCACCTCACAATTTGCTGCTGCGCCAGGAACCCCTGAACCTTCCAGTTGAAAGTCCCCTTCCAGGTCCAACACTCCCAGACTAGCTACCTTTCCTCAGGAAGACAAGGCCAGCAGCACCACATTCTTGGAATACAGTTGCTTAATAATAGCTTTGCTTTGTCCCGATACACAGTGTCCTGGCGTGGAGCCTGTGTGTGTGGACCTGGCAGACTGGGAGGCCACAGACCAGGCCCTACGCAGTGTGGGACCGGTGGACCTGCTGGTGAACAATGCTGCTGTGGCTCTGTTGCAGCCCTTCCTGGAGGTCACCAAGGAGGCCTGTGACAGGTAAGCCAGCAGGGGTTGGAGAACCATCCCGTGCAGCAGCTGCAGTCCTGCCCCTGACCAGGCTGTCCACTCATTCACTACTAGGTCTTTCAATGTGAATCTTCGGGCTGTCATCCAGGTGTCTCAGGTGAGTTGCCCTACTTGGCTGGAGTAGGAGCTCTGAAGGCGAAGGCTAGTTCTGCTTCACATCCCTCAAAATTTCAGATTGTGGCCAGGGGCATGATAGCTCGGGGAGTCCCAGGAGCCATCGTCAATGTCTCCAGCCAGGCCTCCCAGCGTGCACTGACCAACCATAGTGTCTACTGTGAGTAATTCCAGCTGTGTCTGGTCCCCACCCCACTACCACTCCCCGGCCAGCTCTTGGCATCTACAACAACCTTCCTCACAGGTTCCACCAAGGGTGCTCTGGACATGCTGACCAAGATGATGGCCCTAGAGCTTGGGCCCCACAAGGTGTGTTGGGCTGGGGCAACTCCTTCAATCAGTCCTTATGGCTAGGGCACCCTTCTGTGTTGTTTATCTTGCTGGCCTCCTTGCAGATCCGTGTGAATGCAGTAAACCCCACAGTAGTGATGACACCCATGGGCCGGACCAACTGGAGTGACCCCCACAAGGCCAAGGTTATGCTGGATCGCATCCCACTTGGCAAGTTTGCTGGTAAGTTAGGCGGGAGTCCAGACTGGAGCAGTACCAGCAGGTCTAGTGTTGGCCTGGGCCTGGGGATCGGTTGGGGCTGAAGGACCAGGGAAGCCTCCTTCATCTTTGCTCTTGACATCCACCTGCCTACAGAGGTGGAGAATGTGGTGGACACCATCCTCTTCCTGCTGAGCGACCGAAGTAGCATGACCACTGGCTGCACTCTACCAGTGGATGGGGGCTTCCTGGCCACCTGAGCCCCACCACCACCTCTCTGCCCAGCCCTATGCTCAGAACATTGTGCCCTCCATCCCTCCAATAAATGTCTTTGGCCAGCCTGTGTGCTGACTCTCAGATAGGCAGAAATCTTTGTGCCACCGTGATCCAAAGCACATATAGCCTGGTTCCTACATAGACTTTCAGGCCTTGCCAGCTCCCTGGCATAGGGTGGAAGGTTGGACCTTCCAGAAGGCTGGATCCTCAAGAGTTTGGTCAGTTTGCCTAAAGATAGCCTGTCCAGAGGTTTCTGGAGTGGAGCTGTGGGTCGTCAGTAAGCACTGCACAAATGGCTCCCTGTGATTCTGATGTGAATGCCAACTGACCTTAATTACAAGTCAGTGAACAGCACACACACCAAAGACAGGTAGCAGACATCACTAATCTGCCAGTGAGCCAAACAACTCAATTTCTAAAATGTGAACATCCCTACAACTTTTTGTGTGCCATTTACAGCATAATGAGAGTCCTGGTGTATTTAATTTACAGTATCTCGCTTCTAAAGGCCCAGACTGCTGATACATCAAGTCCAGCCAGTGCAGTTGGCCACATTCCGTGTGTAGAACTCGCATTACAGCTGACTTCAAGCTATCCACTTGATATCATTTGATGTGGAGTGGGGGGACATGGAAGTGAGGAGGTCCATGGCAGCAACCCACTACATACAATAACATGAGGTGCAAAGGGTAGCAACATACAAAGTAATTATGAAATTAATTTGTTAATTTTGTTCTCAGCACAACTAATAGAAAGTTTATGTGATTTAATTATTAATGAGAGCTGTTTAACAACTGGCTGGCAAACTTCCTGAAAAAAGGTAACAACCAGGTCTCTGAGTCAGCATGAACACTTGCATGCATCACTGGGAGGAGAGTGTGTCCCTGAAGGGCATCCTCTGGTCTCATGTCTGCTCCAGGGAAATGCCTTCAGCCTCTGGCATGATGTCTGAGCTCAGGACCATAACTTTGGGCCTCCTGGGCTGCACCCCTCCACTTCAGCAACCTGTTAGCATCTCATATCAGCCAGACATGTGTCAGCAAGGCTTCCAGAGCTTCATCCTCTTTATAGACTATTTATTGCCCTTAGTTCAGTGAGAGCTGCTGAAGCATGTCCCCCAGGGCCCAGGTTTGCATACAGAGGTCATCCTGTGTACAGCTAAGCGTGCATACCTCTGCTTTGATCTGAGTGTTGTCCTCTCCCTCACTAGGGTGTGTTAAGCTCAGAGCTTCCTTTGGAAATGTAGTGCTGCTAGGAATGCCAGGCTCTTCTGCCCTCCTTAGGTGAGGGCTAGGGCAAGTACCGGGGTGGAAGGCAGGGCAGACAGTGAGACAAAGGAGGTGGTGAATGTTTATTGTATAAAATAAGAAGGGGCCACCCTTTCCTGGGACATGATGAACAAAACCCACCCCCACCCTATCCTCCAGGGAAGCCCATCCTGGGGCTTCCCTGAACCCACCCCTGCAGCCCTGAGGGAGACCCTGCTCCCTGCTGGCCTCCCATAGGGACCAGGGAAGGCTGGAGCTATGTGCCAGAAAAAGGAGGCATAGGGGACAGGACCCCATCACCCCAGCCTTGTCCCCATGCTTCCCTCCCCACCCACACCACTTCCCACAGCAGACTTAGGGCACCAGACAGCTCAACACACGGGCACACTTGAGCAAGGGCTCCTCAGCCTGGCTGGCCAGACAGGGCTCTAGAAGACAGTGCACTTCTTGCCTGGTTTTTTCACTGGAGGTGGGCAGAGCACTGCCCTGATGGCCTCATCAAACACTGTCTTCAGACCTCTCTGGGTCAGGGCTGAGCACTCCAGGTACTTGACAGAACCTAGAACATTGGAAGGAGGACAGATAGCAAGAAAGGGAACAGCAGAGGGAGTAGCTGTAGATGGTGGAGCAGCACAGGCAGGGTAACCTCTTCAAAGCACACCCCCAACCTGTGCCCCATGCTTACTCACCAATCTCGCGGGCCATGGCTAGGCCTTGTGGGTAGGTGATGGGTGCCAGCTTCTTGTCCCGCAGCCGTTCAATGGTGTCCTTGTCATCACGGAGGTCCAGCTTGGTGCCCACCAGAAGAATGGGTGTGTGGGGGCAGTGGTGCCGCACCTCTGGGTACCACTGTGGGAACAGAGGTCCTGACCCCACAGGCTTCAGAGACCCTTATGCCTGGGGGCAGGGCCCCTAATCTGCCCAAAGTAGGCCCCAGCTCCTGAGGCTTTTTTGTTGGGCTTGGCAGTGAACAAAGATACCCATCCAGGAAGGCCTGAGACCTGTCTACAGCTTCTGAATCAGGGCCATGGCCAGTTGTAAGCTGTGCCCACTAACACCTTCGGTTCCTCCCTCAGCAGAAAAGATCACTAGCAGAGACCCCTGAAGGGGTATGCCTTCTGCTAGGACCCCTAGGCCCACCCTACCTTGGCTCGGACGTTCTCAAAGGAGGCCGGGCTCACCAGGGAGAAGCAGATCAGAAAGACATCCTTCAGGGGGAGGGACAGACAGAACTGACCAAAGGGTGTCCAAGCAGTCTGTGTCTCCTCCCCATCCAGGAACCACCCAACTCCTAGAGCTGGCCCTCCTGCCACCTACGGTTTGAGGATAGGAGAGTGGCCGAAGCCTATCGTAGTCTTCCTGGCCAGCAGTGTCCCACAGCCCCAGGTTGACCGGCTTCCCATCCACCATCACGTTGGCTGAATAGTTGTCGAAACTGCAAAGTGGAAAGGCCGGGCTAGGCAGTGACGCCAGGTTCCTGGAGCCCAGCCAGCAGGCCTGAATTCTGAAGCCCACACAACCCAAACTCTGGCCAGCGCCTCAGCCTCACCATGGAAACCCAGAACCAGGGCCACTTGAATTAAGACCTGGAGCCTAGGGGAGGTCCCGTACGTGTGTGACTGGCCTCTAGTGGCCAGCTCCAGCTACCTCCCACCCCCATGCACTCACACTGTAGGGATATACTCTCCCGGGAAGGCGTTGGTCGTGTAGCTGATCAGCAAGCACGTCTTCCCCACGGCACTGTGGAAAGAGGTTCAGCCCACGTGGCTCCAGGGCCGAGCCTCCGCCCCTTTCCTCCCCGCAAGGGCAGACAGCTCCCGCAGAGCAGGAGGTTAGTTTGGGTGACTGGGGTGGGGTAGGTAGGTCTGCTAACAGATCGGCAGCCACCTGAGACTGGTAAAAACTGACCAGAGCAGGCTGGCCTCCGAGAGAACACAGTAGTGGGCGCGGCTGCAAGGGCTCACAATCCTGGATAGGGCGCGCCGCAACGCACTGGGGCGTCAGAGCTCCCAGCACCTTGGGTAGCTAGCTGGCGCGAGGGTGGAGCCACCCAGGAATCAGCGCAGGTGAAGCCCGGCCCCACCCACTGTGAGCACCGGGGCGCAGGCCGGGCAGCATCAGGTGTGCCCGGGCTAGAGGAAGGTGGACAGCTTGAGCTTGACCCCACCCCATCGGCCCCTGGACGCACGCGGCCAGGCTATCTATGGTGGGGGCGCGGCGGAGCCACCTCGCCAGGACCTCAGTCTGTCTGCCCCGCCCCGCCCCGCCTCACCCCGTAGCCGCCTACTAGCCCCTCCGCCCCTGGGCTCGGGACAGCGCACTCACCCATCGCCGACCACCACACACTTGATGGCCTGCATGGGCGCGAGGCCGGGCGGCGGCGGGCGCGGCCGCGAGCCGAGCTGCGGAGAAATGCCCGGCGCCGCAGCGGCCGCGGACCCGAACGCCGAGCGAGCGGCCGGAGACAGCCGAGCGCCGCCGAGTGCTGGGTGCGAAGACAGCCGAGTGTGCGCAGGCGGGGCGGGGCAAGGGGCGAGCAGCGGTGGGGGCGGAGTCCTAGCCAGTCCTTGAACCCCGAAGGCTTACACTGAGGGTCCACACCCAGGAACAAGGATGTGGTGCAACGCAGCTCAGATTGGTGATGCCAGCGAAATGGATGCGCAGGGCAGCGGAGCCCAAATGCTTCCCAGGGACACCAGCCCGCCCTGAAGCTAAGAAACCCTCCTGTCCACAGACCCAGTACAGAGGTGGCCTTCTTAATTGCCTGGTAGCAATCGGAGCAACCCAGGAAGGTTCATTAAGAGTCTGGGGCAGCAGGTGCAGGAGAAAGGAAACTGGACAAGCATGTATCACCAAGTACAAAAGTCTTGTATTTCCATTCTGTCATCGGGCATCTGTTCCCTCCTACCGCAGTACTGTTCGGGTTTGTGTTTCTGGGATTGGGTCATCTGAGAGCATTCCTGTGCACTTTGTCTTGCCTATGCTAGTGGTGAGCTGCGGGTGAACTACCTTGGATGGTCAGGTGCGCCGGTAAGCACCAATGTTGGCAGAACCCCACCCTGACACTGCAGCTAACCCTTTTGAACCCTGGGGCCTGTTTTTGAGAATGGGATGCACCATTTCTGCACTTGCAGGGCGCTTCAGGTCTCCTTGCTTCCCTTCATTTAGGAGGACTCAAGGCTCTCAGAGGAGACCCCTGCACGTAAGCCAGGACAGCATTTTGCAGGAAGCTTGCCCTCTGGGCCTCTTCATCCCGGATGCGTGAGATCTCTGCCTCTTTGAGCCTTAGCTTTTCTCGGAGAGACGCATTCTCACTCTCTCTGTCCAGCAGCGCCTCCCGGTGTTCACTCCCGACCACTGCAAGTGAGGGCTCAGTAAGCAGGGCGTGGGCGCCTTGCCTGGTGTCCCACACCTTTAATCCCAGCACTCGGGAGGCAGAGAGAGATAGGCGGATCTCTGAGTTTGAAGGCCAGTCTGGTCCACAGAGTGAATTCCAGGACAGCCAAGGTTACAGAGAAACCCTGTCTGGGGGTGCGGGAAGGAAGGGATGCATCTCTAGGGGAGATCCCCACCCCATCCCAGGGCCAAGCTCAGCTGTCCAGGTGACATGTGGTAACCTTTCAGCTGCCGCTCCAGGGCTGCCACCTTCTCCCTCAGCACCTCCTGGGCCACCAGGTCAGCCTGCAAACGGCCCATCTGCTCCTGTAGTCCCACTCTCACCCTGGCCACCTCAGCTGCTTTTTCTTGGTCCTTGCTGCTCAGCTCCTGGGATGGGGTTGAGGACGGTGAGACCACAGCCTGGCAATGCACCCCCAGAGTGTGTGCTCCTTGAAGCCGTGCTACCTGTTGCAGTTCTTCCAGGCGCCGCTGCTGCCCCTCCATTTGCAAGTTCAGCTGGCTGGCCCGTGTCTGGGCCTCAGCTACCATCTGCTTCTGCTGTAGGCAAGTAGCCTGAGCCTCATCCCTTGCCTGTGCCAACAGCCGAATCTTCTCCTCCAGGTGAGCAAGGCGGTGTTGCTGTGGGCAGGGAGATGGCTGCTGCACACGCGAAGAGCTCCCAGTCTGAGCTCAAAACTGGAGGGACAGACAGTCTGCAAGCAGACTAACCTCCACCTCTCCGCAAGGACCAAGGAGAGGGCTTCATGGTACCACACAAGTTATCAGTCACTAAACTTGTTCTGAATCCAGAAGCATCTCTTGCTGGGCTTTCCTCCTGCATCTCAAGCCAACTCTATCTTCTCTAGCCTTCCTCTTGCCCATGTGGTACAAGCAGCAGCAAGGCCCTGCTGGCCACTGGGATCTCTGAGCTCCAGTCCTGAGGCCCGCAGCCCTAGTCTTGCCCACTTCAACCAGACTCCTTTGCAAGGTGCTACAATTGGCCCCTCCATACTTGTAGCCAAAGCTCACCTCCTCTAAGCGAGCCTGGTTCCTGGCTTTGATGAGCTCCTCCTCAGCTTGGCCACGCTCACTGAGCACTGCTGTCTTCATGCGGCTCAGCTCCTGCATGGCAGATAGCTACTACTAGTCCATTTTGAGAACACGCTGCCTCCCTGGGCTCCTTTCACGCCACTGAGCAGCCAGGCTGGGAAAACTTTTCCATAACTATCCTCAGAACCACACAGCTGCTCCTTGCTCACTGAGCAGGACTTTTACTGCCAAAGAGGTCTAAATGCCATTTCTAGTCTCTGACCTTTCAGGGATGGGTGGGTCCTGGTGAGACCTGAGGCTGAAACTTAGGGGTGCTCCAGGGTCCTGAGGTCAAATGTCACCCTACACTCAACCCAGGGCCCATATGGTCTCACCTCTTCCAGGGACAGCCGCAGAGCCTCTAGTCTCTGTATCCTCTCCTGCATGGCCCTCTCACTCTCCTCCAGGTGACGGGTCATGTGATCCACCTGTCCAAATGAAGGGTGTCAGGGCCAGCAAACACAGGCTTCCCTAGCCCTCCCCCCCATGGAGTCCCTACCCTGGAAAGCAGGTATCATTTGGCAAAGGCCTGACTGGAGTGTCCTGGTAACCACCAAGGGCAGAGGCTGTGATCAGAACATACAGCAAGGAAGTCCACAGCTGCCTGAACTATGGATACTGTTGCCTGCAACTCTGGTATTATCAACTCAAGGTTCACTGACCAGGGGCATGCACTGGGAATATTGCACCACACAGGGCTGATCTGTAGGCCCCAAGTGGAGACAGGAGAACCAGGGGCATCCATCCATAAGACAGCACCTCCTTGGAGTGCAGCTTTTCCAAGTCTTCCATATTCTGTTTGGCCCTCCTCTTCTCCACATCCAAGCGCTCTGGAGGACCCAATAGGGAAGAGTATGGTGAGTCTTTTCTAGGGGTGCGTCCCTGGAGCTCCATGTGCCCTTAGTGCCAAGCCTGTCCATGCCTACCCTCAGCCTGAATAGCACGGATCTTCAACTCAGCTGATGAGTTAGTCAGCTCCTGCCTGGTCAGAAACAGCTGCTCCTGCTGAGACTTTACCTTCCGCTCCAATTCATCCACCTGAGAAGCAGGCAACACTAGAGCGAGCTTCACCCAGCCCTGCTACACTACCCTGGGCTCTTGGGGTGGCTGGCTCGATCCCCCTTGGGCCACACCCCTCACACCTGGCTTCTAAGCAGCAGGTTCTTTTCATTGGCAGCAGACAGGTCCCTGAGGAGCCTGGACTCCCGATCTGCAGCTTCCTAGGTGAGAAGAGCAGAGTGACAACAGATGCTCCCATTGGGCTGTTACCATGTCCTCCATCTGCCTACTGGTCCACACAGCCCAGCTCCTACCTGCTGCTCCAGCTTGCGCTCCTTCTCCTGTCTCTGTGACAGGCTCTGCCGTTCCTGTTCTGCTGTGGTCAGCAGCTCCCCCAGGTCCTGGGCCTTCTGCTCTGACAGGACCAGTGCGGCCTCTGTCATCTGCAGCCTACAAAGAGGAAGACCAGCCGCAGGCCAGCTCCATCAGAATGTCACCTGCTTGGCAAAGGTCTTCTGTTCTCACTCCTACCGAGCCTCTACTCAAACCCCAGGAAGCATCTGCCCCTCCTCTGCCCTGTGGGCATGGCTGTAAGTCTCTAGGGTGTGTGAAGGCCCCTCTCCTCTGCCTTACTTGGCTTTGAGGGCATTGATGATGGACTGTCTCTCACTGAGGGCTTCCTGAAGCTGCCCAGCTCGTACTGCTGATGCCCTGTGTGGAGAGAGGTGGTTCTGGGAAATCCAAACCCTACAGCCCCTGGCTTCTCCCAGTCTGGCAGCAGCTGTTGAACTCTGCACATTCACGTCTGTAACATGGCCGTGCACCCGGCACACAGCTAAGCAGTCCACATTTGCCACTAACTGCCAGCCCACTTGCTTGGAAGCAATGACCTTGTTTTCAGCCTTGTAGCAGACAGGGCTCAGGTTAGGTCATACTCAAATCAGAAGCCAGGCCCTGAAGCGCAGGTACCACAGTTAAGCTATGGTCCTTCCTGCAGCCCCAGGGCTCACTCACCTGCTGTTTCTGGCCATCTCTTCTCGTTGCTTATCAATTGTCTCCATCAAATCCAGAAACTGGAGACAAAGTCAGTCAAAACACCATTAGAAGCAAAGCCTACCCTGGTCAGGGAAAGGAGTACAGACTCCCATCAACAGTGTCAGGCTGCAAAGGACATCTTGACCCCACTGCCTCATTCAAAAGAAGGTGGACTGACAGGGAGGCCTGCCGGCTAGGACTCCCTGTTTGCTCTCAGCCCTGAGGTGAAGTCAGCGTACAGGAAGTGGGACCAGGAGGCCACCGTAGCCCTGGGTTGCCTTGGCTTAGAGGCCTGGAGGGAAGGAGGAGGGAAAGGACAAGGAAGGAGGCAGCTTGGCTGAGCTAGGCGCAGCCCAGGGCTAGTGAGGGCACTATGCTCACCTGCTTGGATTTCTCTTCCTGGAGGTGCTGAACCTCCTTGCTAAGGATGGTGGCGCGGGCTTGGTTCTCCCGAAAGGCAGTGAGCCGGTCCTGGTTGTGGTCCATGGCTTGGTCTGTCAGAAAGAGCCATGCTATCCTGGGCTGAACATTAGGGCAATGACTAACCCAGACTTGTGCTGCCTATGTCTGGAAATTGGTCATCTGAGAGCCCACCCTACGCAAGGCAATATCTCCACAACAAATCAGACATCCCCATCCAGTGCACCTGGGTGAAGCATTTCAGTGGAGGACAGGACTGGGTGATGCAGGACCTTGGGACAGGAGGTCTCTTGTACATATAGGGAAGCTGCTGTACCACCCCCAAAGGTGGGCGCTTCCTGGAGTATCTGGCTTCCCCAACAAAGGTCAAGGGGTATATGACTTTAAGAGATGGGTGCTATCTTCTCAAAAGACTGACAGCATATAAGCCAGATGTGGTACTGCATGCCAGTGATCCCTGAACTTAGGTACCTGAGGCAGGGGGATTATGAGGTCAAAGCCAGCCTGGGCTACATAGCAAGACTGTCTTTCACATACACAAAGATCAAACATAAAGCAATTATAAGGCCTATGCCCACACAGATACAGGGCTGGGAACAAGGCCGCACTGGAGATGGCAAAAGAGTCAGGCACAGCCAGCAGCAGGTGATGACTGCAGCAGGGATTATGGCAAAGTCTGGAATCCAGGACTCCAGTGCTGATAGTTCAGACTTTGGTGGGTGATACTATGTGACAAAGTACTGAGCTTGAGGCAAAGATATCATCAATAAGAACTCAGGGTTTATAGGCAGATGAAGGTGAGTTCTGACATAAGTCAGCACAAGCCTGGCACCCCCACTCACATTCACTCTATGCACAGACTAGGGGGGTGGGGGGAGACACCAGGAAGCCTTCCTAGCTCATTCAGGTCATCTGATGGCTGTCAGAGCAAAGGCTTTAAGCCACAGGCTTTAGCTTCTTGCCTGTGAAACCAGCACCCCCTGACTACATAGGTACTAAGATGTGTGAGCATCTGAGAGAAGCCTGGTATAAGCTGCTTCCCCCTTGACCGAGGCTAGCTACTCATATCCTGAGCCCCCATGTCTTGAGCCCTGAGCCACACCCTTTTATGGTGGATGGGCTTCTGTTAAAGGGCCTCATGCCTTACTCCAACTTCTAAGAAGGTAGCAGCCCTGAGAGTCCATACCCACAGCTCTCAGGACATCACCAGGGATGTTGTTCCCAGCCAAGTCCAGCCTCCACAGGGTTCTGTTGCTGGGGAGACAGTTCACCAGGGCCCGGCCCCCCAGGAGGCCAATGTTATTCCATCGCAGATCTGGAAGGAAACCTATTGTCACTGGGTTGGATGGGAGGTACTGGCCCAGCCCAGGATGCTTCTTTTGATGCTTTACTGCCTGTGGCTGGCAATATAGCCAGGAGCCCAGGCCAACCTCTCCAGCAGCAGAGGGGAAGGGTACAATTTAGTACAGCCCAATGTACCCAGGTCTCATAGGGGTACAGCAGAATTCAGGAGACCTCACCCAGCTGCTGGAGGGTGGTGTTGCCCTTCAGGGCCAGGGCCAGTTCCTCTGCTCCCTTGTGACTGATCTGGTTGTTTCGGAGATCCAGCTGCCGCAGGGTGCTATTGGCTGCTACACCCCCACAGAAGGTGGCAAAGGCATCTTCCCACATGCCAAGGTTGTTCCACTCCAGGGTGAGACTACGGGAAGGATGGACACAGGTTCTTGGCTCAACAGAGCCCTTGTCCCATGGGGTCCAGGGCTCTCCACCAGTGGGTGTGGAACAGGAAGAAGTGGTGGAAAGTGAGCTGGCTGTAGGATGTATCCTCTGGGCCAACCCTAAGCTGCACAGAGAGGAACAGGTGAGGCCTGAATGTAGCCCTACCTCTGAATGGACTTGTTCTGTCGAAGGAGCTTCCCCAAAGCCTTGGCTCCTGTAGCTCGGAGGTTGTTGCCCTAGAAAGGGAACACCCTGGCCAGTCATTCTTGTTACCTTGGCTCCAAATACCACATCTCTGCCTCACAGACTCAGGCAGTGCAAAAGGCTAGGAGGTGGCTCTGGGCAAAGGCATGGCTGCCAGATCCTAGTTTTCCTGATAGTAGCAGCACCATAGTGCTCAGTCCTTGGCATTTATGTGAACACTGTTGAGTCGGGCATGTAGAGCATGCTCAAAACCACACTCCCAATACCCATGGGATCCTCAGAGAGCAGTCCTAAGACCTTGGGTATTGGGAACTCTTTCAGACAGTCTCTAGCCACTATCAAGACCCCAGGTCCCTGGGTCTGTCTCTTTCCACTGCCGAGGGTACAGGCCTGCTCACCTTTAGATCCAGATGCTGCACAGTGGTGTTGGCACACAGCCCTTGGAACAGCAGTGTGGACCCTGTGTAAAGGGAGTTGGAGAAGAGGGACGTGTGTCCTAGTGGTGACATTGTTTCCCCACTGCTGTAAGGTCACGTTAGAGACATCTGAGTCTGCCAGGCCTGACCTTTCTTGAGTCAGCATGGGGAACTGTGAAAGCCAGACATTAAGGCTTCTCTATTACAGTGACATTGACCTCTACTCCTAGGTTTTGGAAAAGAATGCTAAAGAAGACAAAGAGAGGAGAAAACAAAGGGGCGGTGGGTGAGGGAGCAGGGAACGCACTGACTTCCCTGCTTACAGCTACCCAGGCCAAACATAATCAGGACACCCGCCCTTAGGCCAGCCAGGAGGCAAAGGGCTTGAATCCCACTCAGAAGTTTCAGGTGCTGTTCCGAGGCCAGTGGCCTCACCTTCCTCACTCAGCATGCAGTCGCTGAGGACAAGCTCCTTCAACGTCGCCTCATCATGCAACAGCTTGCCAAGGACCCTGCAGGTGTCCACCGTCAGGCTCTGAGTAGCCAGGTCCAGTCGGCCCCGTGGAAGTTGGTGCAGCTGCTGCAGGACAGCCTCCTGGGGCTCAGCCCCACTCTCCTTGCACAGACGGCTGTAGGAACGCCGGATCTCCTCCATGTCTCCGAATGCTGACAGGACCTTGCAAGCATGCCCCTAAAAACAGGCTGCATGTAAGCTTGCTAGGCCGATGGCTGGGAGCCCCTTTCCCTAGAGAGTGTACACGGGGGCGTTGAGCTGAGCTGGCCCTATAAGGGGAGGCCTAGAAATGGGAAATAGAAAGGAGGTCAGAACCGCTCGAGGAAGGGGTTTGGTGATAGGGACAGCCGGAGCGCAGAGCACTGGCCTAGGAGAGGAGGTAGGCGCATTGCACATACCCTGATCTGGCCCTACGGCCCTAGCCCGCCCTCGCGACGTGGCCTCGGGTCACTGATGCTGTGCTCTGGACGCCGTGCCGCGCGCCTCAGTATCCAGGAAGAGCTCCGGAATGGAAGATAGGAACTACAACTCCCATGAGGCATTGCGGAAGAGGTGCTATCGGTAGACCAATGAGAGCGAAGGGCGGGCTTGCGCTGGTTCTCAAGCCACAGGAACTGAAGCAGGGCGCTCCGATTCATTGGTTGGGAACACAGGGAAGATGCGGAGGAGGGAGAGGGGGGATCAGATGATTGGCTACTGGTTTTGAAGGCGGGACTTCATGGACGCGCTCCACGTTCATTGGTTGAGATGTGGGAGGGTTCCGGCGAGCGCGCACTGAGACTGTGGCCATGGAGGAAACCAGCGGCTTCCGGAAGGTGAGGCCCCGGGGGGTAGGGGGGAGAGGGTACCAGTTTAGCTTTGGGCATTGCTGATCCCCGCGTGACACTTGTGCACACTCGAAGTCAGCCTTACCGCTGTGTTCCCGTGTCTTTGGTGTGGGTCCGGCAGCCGGGTGGACCTGGGCAGAGCAGCCCGAGCGCTCTGCCGCTTGACTGAGCGAGTCCGCAGATGGGAGTCTGGACAGCGCTGCCCGCAGATCCAGGCTGGTGACAAGGACTCTTCCCAGGAAGGACCAGAGGGCCTTTTCCACCCGGCCAATGAGGGTGCGTAGGGCACACTGACGCGAGCCTCCACTGTTTTGGGCCAGCGTCATTTCTCAGTGACAAGCAGCTATGCAAGGACTCGCCCATCTGCTGGGGGAAACTAAAGCGGAGGTTAGGAGTTTTTGTTAGGCTTTTTGTATCAGGCCGGTGCGTGCCCTGTGCGGAGTTCGGGCTGACTTCCACACTCCGTTCAGGACTTGAATAGTTTTGGGGGCTTTGGCCAGAATCGGGGTTGCGATCATTCATTGGACTACAGTGACCGGGCTGTCCCAGGAGAGAGTGATAGGAAAGGAGGGACCTGTATCCCAGACTGTGGCCTTATGGACGAGGAACAGGAGCTCGATGTACCACAGGCTTTTCCCTAATCCTGCCCTCCAGCAGTCACATCCACTCGTTCACTGACTGGCCCATGGAGCTGTAGTGCAGTCCTGTGCTGCCTTTTCTGTTACCTCCCCTGGTAGTGTGCAGGGAGAAAGACCAGCAGATGGCGCTGTTCTCACGAAATTATACATGGTCCCTCCTGACAAGTTCACCTGTGCCTTAGACTCATTATGTTCATTCGCACCTGTGCCCTTCTGCGACGAATGGGTATCATGGCCTCCCATGTGACTGATGCTCGTGAATCCAAATTCACCTTCCTCTGTAGGCCACCCACTGTAGGGTCCTGGGTATTGCTGCCAACCTATTGCCTTTTTCCAGCCATTCCCCATTCTGTTCTGCACTTGGTAAACTTGAGTGGTCTGCTGGCTTCACAAACTGCATTCTCAGGGTTCTTCGTGTCTCACTTAGGGTGTCCCCACCAAATTCTTAAGTGTGGATTCTCACCTTCATCCCCATCTCACATTGCCACCAACCTTTCAGGGTTTCAAACCACCCCTGAAACTTGGCCAGTCCGCTGCCACCACCACCACTCATGTTGCATCATTACAGCTAGGTCTTGCTAGACCCAGTCAACAGGTGTCTTCATTTACAGCTAGAAATGACTTCCAACTACTTGCCAAAGGAAGATCAAGGGTTCTCGGGTATCTGTCCAGTTACCCACCCCTCCAGCCACAGCTACTGTGTCTGTCTGTGCAGCAGTAATCCAACCTAGGTAGTGTTGACAGTCACGGCTGCCAAAGGGGTCAGATTTTCTCAAAGCTGCCACGGCTGATTTTAGGAGCATGTGCCTCCATCCTCCTGGATCTGATAGAGTATTATCTATACCAGGAATGATGTTCCTGGACTTTTTCCCCATCTCTTGTTGCTCCCTTGTCCCTATAGGCAAGTCTCTCAAGCCCCTCTTGACAACCCCTATGACATCCTCCCTCAAAGCACAGCTGGCCTCATCCCCTCAACCTGGGAAGAGGCCCTAGGATGTTACTATTTCTAACTGAAAGTTATAGCCATGCTCCATCCAGAACTGATACTGGTGGGACCTGTTGGGAATGGCACTGACTCCCTGCCCTTCCTCCAGGAGCTGGTGAGCAGACTACTGCATCTGCACTTCAGGGATTGCAAGACTAAAGGTTTGGGGCACTAGTGGAGTGGGGGAAGAATGTGGGGCCCTGGGAGGAAAGGGAGGCTGTCCCATAACCCACCCTTTCCATTCAGTCAGTGGGGATGCACTGCAGCTCATGGCAGAGCTCCTGAGGATCTTCGTAATAGGTGAGCCAAGGGCCCTCACAGCACCAGTAGACAAACTAAGCAGTTTTTTCTCAGCTACTGCCAACCCTAGGTCCTGTCCCTTAAAAACTTACCCAAGAGCCATCTAGGCCCCCTCTGAGGGCCTACAGTAGGTGCAGAGGAGGCCTAGTAAGGGCAGGGCTAAAGTTGCCCAGCTTCCCCCAGCTCACTTCAGTGTTTCTCCAGAAGCTGCTGTCCGTGGGGCTTGGCAGGCCCAGGCAGAGGACCTAGATGTTGTGAATGTGGATCAGCTGGAGAAGGTGCTTCCTCAGCTGGTATGTGGGATGCAGGTGGGGCAGCCTGAGACTCTTCAGAGTGGTGCCTGTGTGATCACTTTGAGCACACCTCTCTTCCATAGCTCCTGGACTTCTAGAGATTGCACCTGTGGCCTGCAAAGTCTAGGATGAATTCACATCAGCACTGACATCTAGTTTTCAAGCTCTCCAGCTTCCAGAACATGGGAAGACCCCAGCAGCTGTTACCCTTCCTAGCTATTGCCTCTGGGGATCCTTGTGAGACAGGTGCAGGGAAAGGTGGACCAGCCTGCCCACAGCCACAGCCACCCACCCACCCCCAGCCTTTCACTATAAACAAACCAGCCGCTGGCAGTGCCGCCTTCTTGCCACCTACATCAAAGCTTCTGTGTAGCTTTGTAACCACCTGACCCCCACCCCCAGGATGCCTCCTTGAGCTATAAATTTGTTCTTACAAAGCAACATCAATAAATCAACACCATCTCTCTGAGCCATGGCCTTCTTGTTACCATTAATCACCCGAAGTCTAGTTGCTTCAAAACCTGAGCCCCATGTTCCCTTCCATCCATCTCAGTGGGACAAATGCAGAACTCTCAGAAAGGACAGGATAACAAACAGCATGTGTGCACATGCTGCAGTAAAACTGGAGCCTTCACACATGTGGCTGGCTCACTTGGAAAGTTACTCCTGCCACAGGCCACAGCAACTGCCACTAGTAGGCAGTGGGGTCCAAGAATGTTTCTGTGAATTAGTAATGGTTCACTGGTGGAGGCAGAACCAGGATACACAAGATGAGAAGACTGGAGATCTCTTTTCTGCAGAAAGGGCCCTTAGGCTGTGACCATGTGACCATGCTGAACTGCAGAAAGGCTCTCCTTTAGCCCTGACCTGCCCAATTGCAGTCCGGGTATAGGTAAGGGACAGGCTGTGCCTGCAGAGGTGGAGCTGAGAGGCCACCCTGGAAGCCCAGTCCAGGCTCGAGCCCTATAATGATCAGGCCAGTTCTCAGGAGACATGCAGGGTTATCTTGCTAACCCCTATACATAGTGCCCCTTTAGGTCTTGGGAGGCACTTAAAAAGGTCCTCTGACTGTCAGTCCAATGTGGGGGACACCATGGAGCACCCAAGAATTAGGAGACACAGTTACCCAACACCCAGGCCCAGAATCGAGAACTGTGTCAGTGGGAGTGAGCGGTCAAGTAGGAAAAGACAGGAATATGAAAGGACAACAGCTATTCTCACAGGGCCCAGAATAAGACTTGAGGGCAACCTCTGAAGGCAATGGTTAGACTGGATTTAGCTGGATGGACAGAGTTGCTCTAAGTGCCACATACACTCACAGTAGGTTTCTAGGTCCTAAGCACTGGGGAGCCAGTGGGAGATGGGAGACATTCAGGAAGGAGCTGGTTGGTGGGACACAGCTCCAACCAGCTCCAGTGCTGGAACCGGACCTGCACTCCCACTGAAGGCATACAGGAAAGGCTATCTGAACACCCTAGGCCAGGCACAGCCAAAGGTAGCTTTGTGGTTAAGTGCCTGCTGCCTCCTCCCTGGTTGTATGCCAGAAGCTTGGAATAGCCCCAGGCTGTAGGTAATTTGCCAAGGAGGCTTCCTCCTACACTTCTGTTCATTCAGTAAAGTGGCTAATGAGGTCAGATATAAATGAAGAGGAAGCTGGCCTGCCCAGGGTTCTGGCCTTCTCAAGACCTTCACAGATACCTCAGCTTTTTTTTTTTTTAAATAGGAACACCCTGTGGTACAGCCAAACTCCCAGGGGTCTACGGGGCAGCAGTGAATACGAAGACTAAGCTGGATGAGGCCTAAGGGCCCTTTCTGTAGAAAAGAGGATCAGAGGCCTTGAGAGAAGCGCGAGTCTTTATTCCTGCTCGGGGTGGGTGGGGGTGGGATCCTGTGGCTGGTGTCGAGCATCTCCAGGCTGGTAGCTCTCACCTCTTGCTGGCTGTGATACAAACACCAGAATGACCACATGCTCCTGGGTTGCTGCCCAGCCACCCTGCCCTACCCAGTTAGTCTATGACAGGCAGGCACCTGGCAGCTTCAGCCACTTGGGCACTTTGCCCAGGCTTCTCCTCACAGGCTGGATTGTCCCTTGAACGGGCTCTGGGGGCCCCAGTGCCCCCTCCTCAGTGATTGGCTCAGACTCCAAGGACACAGGGTCAGGGGCTGGCAGCAGAGGTGGGGACCCAGTGGCCCGGGACATACACCTAGGGATGAGAGGCCAAGGCCAGGTGGTGGGCACAGTCTTGGAGGAGCTCCCAAGCCCTCAGGAACTTACCTGGCCACCAGCACATCAGCCGCCGATGGGGAGACGGTGTGTTCTAGAAGTCCAGGTTCCAGGTAGAGACCTTCAGAGGCCAGAGCTCACCCTCAGCCACAGAAGAGACCTACACTCCACCCACACACTGCAAGTGGGGACAGCAAGCCAGGTGCCCCAGGGAGGTGGGCACTGGGCTGCAGATCCCCCAAGCCCACAGGACCTCTGCGTGAATACCTTCTAAGGAATCTTGCTTTGGGCATCAGGGAACTAGGATTCAGGGTAAGCCCTGTTGGCAGAGGTCTCACTCACCTGCTGGTTCTTCAGCTCCAAAGTGCACAAGGGCAGCAGGGAAAAGGTTTGCCTACGGGGAAGGCAGGGAGCAGGGAGGGCTCAGAGGGCCAGACAGGCAGCATTCAGCAGGATTAGGTCTCCCAAAGATGATTCCATCCCTTCCTCTGGCACTCTACTCGCATGGACCACAGGATAGCAAAGCACCAGTTAGGAGCCCCACTTTTCATTTGTGTGAACTATGGTGTCCTCCTTCATGATCCACTGCCCAGCTGCAGTACCAGTGCATTTTCTGTCAGTCTGGAAGCCCACAGTGCACTTGAGTCTATGACTCAGGCACACCTTGCTGAGGGGTCAGAGGAGACACAGGGCTGTTGAGTGGGACTCTGGGTCTACCAGCCTGACACTGTCTAGGAACCTGTGTCGCTGCCCCACTGACATACAACTCATACCACCCCTCCCCCGATTATGGTCCCAAAATAAGAGTGAGAGACTATGGGTGGACTGGGGCATCTCTACAGTTGGGAATGTACCGAGAGCCACTGGGAGACAGGAGTGCCCTAGCAGAAGTGGCCCAGGCTCCCAAAATCAAGCTGAAAGATGCTTCAGTGTAAGACACACTGGCCCAGACGGGGCTGTCACCACTGGACTAAGCAGGAAGCTGGAGCCAGGACCAGCCTAAGCTCCTCCTATCCCACCCAAACAAGGATAGTGCCTTGAAAACCCAAGTGAGTGCCTGGGATCAAAGCATCCTTAACCACATCTATCCTAAGGGGGTGGAAGGTATGAGGTTTCTATCCAGGGGATTGGCCCTACTTTCTCGGGCACAGGTGTGGGGTGGGAGCAAGAAGTAGACAGGGTTGCTTCCATTGACACCCTTGGACACAAGGCTCTGAGGCCTCCTTAACAGGGTATGTGACAATACTAGCCCCCGAGAGGCCCTAGTATCACACATGAGAATGTTTTCCTCTTTTTCAGTCTCTGTGCCCAAGCGGGGGAGGGGGGGTTAGGGCTGGGGCTGGCTGACGTGGCCAAAGACTCAGGGCAGCCAGGAGCCTGGCAGGACCTGAGAAGGGGCTGCAGCTGCAGGCTGAGGGCATTCTTTCCATGCGGCTCCAGGCTCCTGTGAGTGCCACAGGCTGGAGGGGTGGGTGGGGTGGGCGGGGTTGGGGGGGATGTTAAAAGATTAATAAGAGCAAGCTTCAAAGGCCAGGCCTAGGAACGCTGAAACCTCAGCCTCCAGCCGGCAGCAGAGGGACACAAACAAGGGCGGTGAATGCTTTGAAACGCAATTGTGAGGTCTGCGATCAAAGCATCATGAGGAGGCCTGTGGGGTGGGCGGGGGGCTGCCCTAGTGCCCCTGGAAAGGCGCCAGAAGGAAGCCAGGGATCCAAGCAGGGGGCATGGGGAGGACAGTGTTAGAACCTTCCTCAGCCCAGAATGGCTGGCTCTATCTCCTACTAAGATAGCTCTGCAGTGGCCAGGGCCACCTTCTATACTACTGCCAGTAACTGAGTAGAGTTCCCTGGCACACTATGACCTCATTCTTTCTAACACTTCTGGGATCCTGGCTGGCACACCCACAGGATTTTATCTGTTTCCTACCACCACAGTCAAGGGGCTCCCTTGGAAGTGACGGAGGAGGCAGCTATCATGTGGCAGCTCCAAGGCTGGACCCTTACCCGACAGTGCTTAGGAAGCTCAAAGAGGGCCAGGTAGAACCCAGAACACCAAGAGAGGAAAGGCCAGCTGTAGGCTCTGTCCCCACATTGCCTACACCTAGCCCCAGATGAGGGAGAGGTGAGGGCAGTAGGTTTGTTGACATTAAGGCTAATCAGTTCTCAGAGGAGGCTGGGCCTTCATATAAAACATATTGGACCTCTCCCTGCAGCTTGGTCCCCTGTGACAGTGGGAGCTTCTGTCCTCTCCAGGACCACAGACAGGAACAGCCACCACTTCGGTTCATAACCAAAAGCAAGACTGCCACCTTCCTCTTTCTTTCCAGGACCAAAAAATCCTGTAAGAGGGTAAGGGTCCACCCCTTGGGGGTTTTGCATTCTTGAGCTGCCTGACTACACACTAGCCATTGCCTTGAACAGCAATCCAAGGGAGGAAGCAGCAGGAGAGTGGCCTGTACTCCAATGATAGGGCACAGGAAATCCCTGGTTGGGGGACTCACTGGTTCCCTCACAGTCTGGGGCTCAGCTGGAGGTGTGAGGAGTCCTCTGGGCCTTGTTCAGTTCTGTCAGCAGCAGGGCCTAGGGCCTGCCCCACTGCTCGCCTCTTCCTCTTCCTCTCTCTGAACTTGCAGATGGGACACCCACCAGCCTGGGGCAGGGATTCAGGAGACATGGGGAGGGAGTCCTCTCCCACAAGGGGGCCCTCCAGGACCCTAGGACCAGCTCCTAGGTGAACTCATCCTCTCTTACCCTTCAGTACCTGCCCAAAACTGAACCCTTGCCCATTTGCTTGGGTCTCTGGGGGTCCCAATGGAACAAGGGACAAGTGGACAGAAGACCATCCCAACCAACAAATGGGATTCCACCCTCTGCTCACTCCACAGCCCCCCATGGGCTACTCTGCCCCACACTAGAACTTAACACTGACCAGGACTCCAATCAAGCTCTAACCCATTCTCTCTATCCCCAGCACAGACACACACACACAGAAGCAGTGGGACAGACTTGATCACCTGACCACAAGTTTCAAGCTACAATTCCCCTGCACCCCGCCCCCAGACTCCCAGGACTACAGAGAGCTTCGGGGAAAGGGATTAGGGCAGCAGATGACCAGCAGTTCCCAGCATACACCAGAAGGCAAGAAAGACCAGACCTCTCCAAGCTTCAGACAGTACAGAAGGCCAGGTGGGGCTGGGCACAGGGTCTCTAGGCTTCCCCTGCTTTGACTGACTTCCCTCCCTGTGGCACCAACAAAACATGGCTGATCTCCAAAGCCTGGAGCAAGGAGGTAGGCTGGGGCAAAGCAGGGAGACCAGGGCTCAGGCCCAGGAAGCTTACAATGCAAACAGGGCTCTGTTCCCACCTTCTGTGGTTTTAGTCCTCCTTGCCCCCACTGCCCTTAGAAAGCCCTTGTTCTCCTGGGCCAGTGGCATCCCCTACATGCACCCCTTATGGTCTACTGTGGACCACCCCTGGGCAGGAGACAAAAAGCTGCAGCTTCCAGGGATGCTGCCTGCTCACCTACCGGAGGGGGGCAGGCTTCTTTCCCTCAGCAGCAGGCAGGGATGCCACCCCTCGGGAGGCCCTGTGGCTCCAGACAGGGCTGACGGATGAAAGGAGACGGCTGCTGGTAGTGGGGCAGAGTGTCACCAGGAATCAGGCAAAGGCGGATGAGAGGCACCCTGGGGCTTTGGGGGTGGGGGGGGTGCATGTGAATCCCCACTGGGGGAGGGGACTGGGCACTGGCCCTGAATCCCAAAGCGTCTTCCAGATTCAATGTTTATCAACAGACTGGCCAGCGAGGTAGGGAGGGGCAGAGATGAAGGAAGAGGGCCGGCGCCTGGAGGTTCATAAGCCAAGAAGGGAATCACAGGGTCACAGGCCCACTCTGGGGTACCTCCCTACTTTCCGTTACTCCAAAGCCATGTGGCTCCACTTCTTCCCTCAACAGCCCCTGGTGAGCTTCCAGCTTGCAGGCCTGCTTGCTCCCAGCCCCATCCCAGCTCCCAATGGTGGCAGCTCTAGGCAGCCAGCGGAGCCTGTCACCCCCAACCCAGACCTTTGTAGAGGCCTTCAGGCGCCTCTGTTGTTAATTAAAATATCTGAAGACTTTGAAAAGGAAACCATTAGGCCAGAGGGGCTAGGGAGGCCCCAGCTGCTCTCCCAGGGGCGAAAGGACAAGGCATTCATTCCTCCTGGCTCTGCAGGGCACAGGGTCAAGTAGCCTCTCTCTGCCTTGGAGCTCTCTGGACCTCCAGAGGCCCCCTGGAAAAGCCTGCGGCCAGCCATGGTATTCCTACCAGAGACCAGCAGGGGTCCAGGGGAAAGGATGAACCCAGGAGAAGGTGGCAGAGATAAGGGCCAACAGTGGCTAAGGACCCCAGCTCTCTCGGGGCTCTGTACTACTCCTGGACCAAGCTGCCAAGCCCCTTCCTCACCCAGATACTAGGGGGGGCTGGTGTCACTCAGCAGCCCAGGGTCCAGGACCTCCAGGTGGCCCCAGATGAGGACAGCAGGCCAGCTAGTTGGGCAGGCCCATCCCCACCCCGGGGCCAGGCAGGAAGCGGAGGAGGTTGGAAAGCCCTGTCAGAAACAACTTCAGAGGCACACTGCTCCCTCTGAATTTACCGGCTCTAAAAGGCTTTATTACCCACCCGCAGGGCCTGCCAGGGCGCTCCTTCCCAACCCAACCGCAGCATCGTGCCCTGCCCTCCCAACACAGCCAGCCCCAGCAGCACCCTTGTGAGGCAATTGGTACCTGAAAGAGAGTCAGCGTGTGGTCGTCCAGGACCATTTTGGGAGGAGCGATGACTGTGGAGAGAGAGGGCTGTCTTTCAGGACATGGTAGCCCCCCCCCCCCGTACCTCAGGGCACTTGTGAAAAGTCTGTCAGGTCACAGGCTATCCTCCCAGCTCTGCTGCTCAAAGGGATCCTCACCACCCTGGGGACAGCTATGCTCCTGGCCTCCCTTACAGCCTGAGCCACAGGGTGGGACTGGGAAAGAGGCCAAGCTGGGGAGCTAGGCACTGACACTCCCTCCAAGGGACCACAGGGTTGGGTAGCCAGACAAATCCCAACCCAGAGAGGAGGTCACACTTTACAGACTAAAAAAGAAGGAAGAAGGTCAGTGCCAGATGAAGCGGAGGCAGGGTGAGGGGCAGACACTCACACAGGTAAAAGGAGAGCTCAGGATTTCCCAGGTGGCTCCTAACAAAGTCTCGCAGGTCCCCCACTGTGGAGAAAGGGAGCAGCAGTTGACTCTTCCAATACTCATTGCTCAAGGTCCTGCTGGGAACCTAGAGACATCAGCCCCAGGGCTATCCTGGCAATGCAGACTTGTTGGTAGATGCTAAGTCCTAGATGTGGGGATTCAACAGTGTATTCCCCACCTTCCTAGATGGTCAGCCATCCTGGATGGACCACAGTACACGCTGCTTCCAGGATCAGTATCTTGAGGCAAGAGTGTCCTGCCTACTGAGAGCCATGCCAAGCTAAGCCTAAAGCATCCCCAGCACCTCTTGAGGACCCAACTCCTCAACTTGAGCTTTTCCAGGGCTCAGGCCTAGAACTACTTCATCCTCCCTGTCGTAACATAGACATTGGGCCGGGCGGTGGTGGTGCACGCCTGTAATCCCAGCACTCGGGAGGCAGAGACAGGTGGATCTCTGTGAGTTCAAGGCCAGCCTGATCTACAAAGCAAGTTCCAAGATAGCCTCCAAAGCTACAGAGAAACCCTGTCTTGAAAAACCAAACAAAAAAATAGACACTGGCTCTGATGGCTTTGATGCCTTCTTCTGAGAGGCTTCCGACCTGCTCATGTCCAAAACACTCAGGATCATGAGTTCTGAGGATAGGACAGAGGACTGTGAGAAGAACCAGCACACGTCCTCAACTGGGTCTGGATCCACAAACGCTGCAACCTCAGAGCCATTTGAGTGTCATATGGAGAGAGAGAATGGCGGCCTGCAACTACTCCATCTTCCTGGAGTTCCAAAGGTGGAAACTATAGTCCTGTGGCTTAGAACCACCCAACAGGGGCCCAGTGGCCCTCCCCAGGTTACTACAGGCACTCACCAGTCTCACTAGGGCGGAAGAAGCCCTGCAGGATGTAACGGTCAGGGAACAGGACTCTCAGTGCTACCTGTGCAGTCAGAAGGAACAGTCAGAGCTACACCCTGTACAGGGAGGGGTCTCATTACTCGGTTCCCACGACAGGAGCCATCAGTTACCCCAGGCCAGGGTTTCCCCATGATCCCCAATACATCTGCTCTACAAGGAAAAAGAGCCAAGTGCCCAAATGTACTGACATAGGCACTCTAAAAACTCACCAAGCTCAGAATGGTGGCACACTCATGAATTCAAGGTCATTGCTGCCTATAAAGTAAATCTGAAGCCAGCCTGGACTACATGAGCCCCTGTCTGAATGGATGGATGGATGGATGGATGGATGGATGGATGGATGGATGGATGAATGGATAGACAAATGGACAAATTCATATATTACAAGCTGTGTATACTTTCAAATCTGCTCTGTTGGCTGGATGCAGTGATGGCTTGGACTCTCAATGCTCAGGAGGTAGAGGCAGAACACAAAGTTCTGAGCCCACCAAACACCAATAACAAAACAAAAATGAAGATTTTTTTTTTCATCACAGGGTTAGGGGACAGGCAGTGGAAGAACACTTGCCCAGCATGTACAAGGCCAAGTTCAATTTTCAGCACTACAAAGAAAAAAAAAGCTTTTCATCCTAAAATGCTGAGAGATTAGCTGGCCATCTTGAGCCTCTAGTACACAAACCTGTCATGATGCCTACTCAGCCAGGGAATACATGTCCCATATGGTAGTGTGGGCTATGCAAGCCTGGGGCTGCCTAAGCTGTGGACCACCTGTGGGCATTATAGTCACTTGCTGGGGCGTGTCCTCCCCAGGGAACTTAAGGACCTCCTTGCTTACCTTTGGGTAGCGTTCCAGCTTTTCTTTCATCTGAGCCTCCCTGAAGGCCTTGGTCACTAAGGGAGCTTCTTCTAGGCGTTTCCTGTGGTGAAGAGGGCCAGGTCCCAGTCTCTCAACAGAAAAGCTCCTCACCCTGAGCCTCAAAAACAACTGGCTCCCCCTCACTCTCCAAGGTCTCCAAGAGGGTAGGAAGGGACCAGAGTAAAGGTCAACATAGATGAAAGCCATGAGAGATGACTACAGGGCCAGGGGCACCCACCGCTCACTCTTGAGCTGGGCTAGGCGTCTCCTCACATCATCCACAGTCACTTCAAAGAACTCGTCAGGTACCTCTGCTGGCCAGGACTGCAGCAAGTCTTCCAGATCAGGGTGGCACACTACAGGATCTCGGTCAATGGGCTATGAACAGAGAAACTCAGTTGATAAGGTTTCAGCTGTGTGTGTGTGTGTGTGTGTGTGTGTGTGTGTGTGTGTGTGTGTGTGTGTATGCGCGCGCGCGTCTCAGCCCCCACAGTTGGAATAGCATGCAGACTCTCCATCCCAGCTCACCATTTCACAGCCTATGTGTAACTTAGGGCCAGAGTAGGGCTTGGGACAGCAGTATTTAGAAGCCCTGATATCAGCTCTCGGTGGGCATCAGTGCTATCCATGGGAACTGAACTACAGGGCAGCCCAGGAAATGTCCTAACAGACTTCTTGCCTCAATGGAAGAACTTCAAGATCAGGATGCCAACTTGGGGAGGTGCACCCCAGTTGGAGGCCACGTCAGGGGTTCCAGAAAGGAGGAACAGTAGAAGCCACCAAATTAGAGTGTTGGCAAAAACTCCAGCCAGCTGCCCCTAATGCCCTCTCTCAGCCGCAACCCCAAAGCCAGGCTGACTCCACCTCTCCCCTGGGGAGCAAGCTGGCCCTCCCTCTGCCCACCCAGGGACAGAGGAAGGGACAGCGTCACTCCTAATTGACATCAATGGCAATGAAAATTACAAGGCAGGCCCAGTCGATCTGTGGTGCCCAGGAGGGTGGTATACCTCCTCTGTGCTAGGGCCACCCCATGGAGCCAGGCCTGACCAAGGTGCCCAGTCAGGCTGGCAGAGCCCATGTTGGGTCCTGTCCTGCAGACAAAATAGCTGTAATGCCACAAGCCAGACCCTGAAATGCTGACAACCTGGGGACAGGTTGTCTGACTCTTAAAAACAAGCTTCCCTGTTCTTGCCCTCCAGCAGCCTTTCACAAGGCAGGGCCAAGCCATTTGTCATCATTCTAAAGATGGCTTCAGGCCCAGGGAGGTTGACCCTGCCCATGACCAAGGTACTCACCCTCAATACATCCACACTGAGTGTATTTTTATGTATATCTGTCCCAAATGTCTCCTGGGAAGTCCTCCCAATAACTACTGTCCATGGACACCAGATCTCTACAATCTACTAAGTTTTACCATATTGCTCTAGCCATAGAGCCCATCTGACCTTGGGCTACAGAGCTAAGAAAGGTTGGCTGAGGCCTGTACAGGGGTCCACAGGTAGCTAATCAGGGCCCTAGGGGGCGCTCCTTCAAAGCCACAGCCACAAAGTAGCCACTGAGGGCAGTCTGCTCTAGAGGTCTAACATGATGCTAGGTGCCAGGCTGCCCCCGTGGCCACAGTGCCTGCATTCCGGCAGGGCCACGAGCTTGTCCAGGCTCCAGTGGGAGAGCAGAATATAGACACATCCTGAGCTACAAGCAACAGTGTCCATGGATGGCCTGTCTAGGCTGAGTGGTGGCAACCTGGGATCCAAAGGCAAATGTAGCCTTGAGCATTCAGGCTCAAAGACTGGAGGAGCTTAGAGCCAGGCAGGCTTGCTGCCAGTTCTGGACCCTCCCTAGGTACAGCCTGGGGGCAGCAGGGAGGACAATGGATTGCTAGTTGCTTCCAGGACAGGGGACACAAGGGACATCAGCACCACATTGCTCAGGGGCTGTTAAATTTTAATCAGAAAAATAAAACTGGCCTCTTTCATTGTTTTGGACCCTCCTGATTCCTATCTACTCAGGAGAACTGTCTACCGCAAAGCACTGGGAGTCCAGTGACCAGAAGGACAGGACAAAGAGCTCACTCAGGACAGCTCTGCATCAACTTAAGAGCACTAAGGCACCTGCTGGCAAGGATCGAGCTAAGTGAGCAGCTACAGAAGGGTCCAAACCTCTAGAATTTTCCATGATACCTCACAGGGTCTGCAGCTGGGCTGGTAAAAAGCATCACATTGTCACCAGTAGCAGCCAGGGAACACAGAATAGAATGGAGAAACTCCATTGGTCCCACAGTCCTCTCAAGACAAGCTCATCCCAGAGCTGCTGGGCAGGGAGGTTGCAGCAGGCAGTCACTAGCATGGAGGCCACACAGCTGCGCGCGCGTGCGCGCACGCGCACACACACACACACACACACACACACACACACACACACACACCCGCCATGCCTGACCCTGTTTACTTGGGATACTCTCCCAGTGTCTGCCATCCTGCCAACATTGACAGTTTTACATTCGATTCACATCCAAGGTGTACTTATAGAGATGTTTGTAGACAGAGAACTTGAATCTGGAGATGAGACAGCAGGGGAAAGAAAAGCTCACAGTGACAGCCATCAGGGACAGTCACGCCTGACAAAGCCAGTGAGACAGAGCATCACTGAGGCCTGAAGGAGAGAAAGGGACTGTCCTGCCATTCCTCCAGCTAAAAGGGTGCTAAAATCCAAGATAATGTCTTAGAACCACAGTGTGTTGTGAGGAGGACACAAAAGGCTGTATTCCATTGGGCTGGGGCTGGGAGAGGGCTCCTGGCAATCACAGTGAGAAGCTTGGGCAGGAGGCTCCCAAAGACAAGCCAGTCACATAGCCTACTGAAGGAATAGAGAGCTCAATGTGAAGGGCCTCCCAAAGAGCCTTTCCCCAGGAGGCCTGTGCATGTTGGGCCCAAATCCTCAGAATAAGCCTACAGGGTCAGGGCATATTATGGTTGCTATGTGACTGGTAAAGAAACTGAGGCACAGAGTGCCTGAGGAACAGCTGGTTTGGGAGTACAGACACAGAGGGCAAGGGCGGAGGGCCTTCCTGCTGTCTGTGAGGCTGTGATAGATGGACATGAGGACGAAAGACCCTTTACTAAAGCCTGTACAGGAGGCTTTGATTCCTGGGGACCCAGCAACACAACGGATTCTGAGGCTTAGCTAGCAGGTAGGGTCTTGTACACTGACCAGAGAAGAGACAAGGTGAGCAGGAGATAGCCCAAAGAGCTGAGCAGGGCAAAAAGCAGCAGTCTCCCATTGCCCATAGCCTCAGACTCCACCACACCTGACCCCAAGCAGCTAGGAGCTAGGATACAGGAGGCACATAGGAAAGAGGCCCTGAGAAGCAGGCTGAGTACTACTGTGAGCAGTGTCCAGGCTGGAGCCACCCCAGGGTCAGTGGGAAGTAGAGAGTAAAGGACCATGCCAAGCAGAGAGCCTGGCCATTCATGGACACCCCACTCATATCAGAAACGGCCCTGCTGAAGTTTCCTTTTTTGACAGGGATTTTCCAGGACATGATGACAGATGAAAAAAAAAAATGTGAACACTATTTAGATATGACCTCGATCTCAGATTTTCCAGCTTCTCCATGAACAGCGGCCGCCGGCCCCCTTTGCTGCTCTTCCTCAGCCCAGCCGGCGCTGACAATGGCTTTGGTGAGAGGGAATGTGAAGCGTTTCCCCTTGAGGCTTTGAGCTTAAATGAATCACTACAAGAGGGATGCAGGCCAAACCTCTGAGTTACTCACAGGGCTCAGCCACCCTTGGGAGGGAGGTGCCTGAGCACATGGACACCATCAAAGGCCCTGGATGGCACAGCAGGAGGCAGCTGTGCCAGAGTATGAGGCCAGACCGATTCAGGCTTGGGAATAACACAGAGGGATGCCAAGACACCTATGGTGAAGCTCGACCCCATACACTGACAGAGATCTAAAGCAGGTCTCCATTTTCACAATCTTCTCTGAGCTGTTTACCTTCTCTACTGTGGACCTGAGTCACTTCCATCTCAAGGAAATGACCAAAACCTTTTTTAAAAAAGAGAGCACAGCCAGGCATGGTGGTGCACACCTTTGATCCCAGCACTCAGGAAGCACAGGCAGGCAAATCTCTTCAGTTCAAGGCCAGCCTGGTCTACAGAGCCCAGGACAGCCAGAGTTACACAGAGAAACCCTGTACTAAAACACCAAAATAATAATAATAGTAACAACAACAATGATAATAATAAGAAGAAGAACAACAACAACACAGTTGCAAACCCTGAGCCCACAGCAGTGGAACCTGAGCATTTTGGAGCATTTTGCCAAGGCCTCATAGACATCGATCATCTCCCAAAAAGTAACTGGCCAGATCAGTGAAGCTAGAGCATGGCCTGGCCCAGGCTGGCAGCTGCTCCTGGGGGTTCAGGAAAAATAAAATTCCATGCTGGATCTGGTGGCACACATCTTTAATCTCAGTACTCAGGAGGCAGGGGCAGAAGGACCTCTATGAGTTCAAGGCCAGCCTGATCTACATAGTGAGTCAGTTCTAGGCCAGCCAAGGCTCCACAGTAAAACCCTGTCTAAAAGAAAAACATCCAAGATAGGATTGAACACTGGAACGTGCACACAAGACAGATTGGGAGCCCAGGTTAGGTGAAACAAGTGGGGCCCTTGCTCTACTGGACCATTCCCTACCATACTTGCCCAGTGAGCAGTAAGCCCTGGAGTTACTCAGTGAAGCATAAGGAGGGACAGCTCAGCAGTTGAGATCATGTACTGCTCTCACAAATATCCAAAGTTTAGTCCCCAGCACTCACAATGGATGGCTCATAACCACCTGGAACTCCAGCTCCAGGGATCCAACATCCTCTTCTGGCATATGTGGGCACTACATACATTTACACATACTCACACACAGACATGCACATATATACATTATTGAAAATAAAAATAAGATGAGTGTGGTGGCATATGCCTTTAATTCCAACACTTAGGAAGGAGGCAAGCAGATATCTGTGAATTTGAGACCAGCTTGGTCTACATAGTGAGTTCCAGGCCATCCAAGGCTACATAGTAAGACCTTGGTTCCTAAATAAATAAATAAAAATAAAAATCTTTAAAACAAAACAAACAAACAAAAACCCAGACACTCAGTTGGCCACTGCAAAGTCTCTGAACCATCTGCCGGCAAACCTCAGTGGACTTTCCAATTAAGGCCTGGCCTGCAGCTCTCAAAAAAAAAACCTGAGCTTAGTCCTCATAGCCTGAAGGTTTTCCATAAATACCCAAGCACAGCAGGGCCCATGGCCAGCCTATGAAGATGACAGAAACAGGAGCCCCTAGGGCAGATAATAGCAACATAGTCTTTATCCATGGGCACCAGACTCCAGCCATCCACAGATACTTGCCCCCCTGCCCTGCCCTGCCCTGTTCAACATTCATGGGTCCAAGTAAGTATTCTCACCAAGTTTGGCACAACAACCCACTTCATACTTCCCAAACACCCCTATAGACTCCTTCCATCCCCATTAGTACTAACTAGCCAGCAGCCCAGGGTGCAGAGGCTGAAGGCCAGACTGTGTGAGCAGGGCATGTGGGGCAGGAAATCCCCAGAAGGGGAGGGGTAGGCAGGCCAGGGGCAGCCAGTCCTGCCCAGGAGGACCCAGGGCCTTTGATCAGGGTTGGCCCCTGTGCCAGCTGCTGGGGAGGCTGCAGGCATGGGGGTGTGTGTGCTGTGATCGGCCTGCAAGTGAGCTAGAGCTACAGGGCGGCCTCCTGGGCTGTGGAGGGACTTCAAAGGACATGGCCAGGGGGCGCCAGGCAGCCCCAGCCTCTCCCAGAGCCCAGTTCTGATCGCCAGTAAAACTACCTTCTAATAATTAATGTCTGACATCAAAGGCAGGAACCGCCAGGCTCTGTGAACCATCCTGGGCCTCAGTGAGGACCTGCCTGTATTTTATCCTGTCTCTTTCTTCTGAGTCTTTATTTAAATCCAAAAACCACACACAGGCAAAACATTAATGGGAAACTTGGAAACTCTTTTTGATTACTAAAGTGTACCTTTGAAGTTCCCCAAAAAAGTTCTGTTTTGTTCCCGTCCCCCTCCCCCCAAGACTGAGTAGGGACAGAAAGCAGATGCATGTGGCCAGCCAGCCCTCTGGGTGTGGGGCTGTTGGTGACAAGAAGCGCAAGGCAGAGGGCGGGGGACGCTCCACAATCAATCAGCTGCCCAGGCTCTCAGATCAAAGGCTGGAGGAACACAGGCAGAGCACAAGCACCCTCCATGGAACAACCCCTGCTGGCTGGAGGCTCTGGGTTCAGTGCTTAGGGCTGTGCTGGGATCCTGACACAGGGACAGTGACTGCCTATCTGGCAAGCTGACCAGGACAGCTGCTTTGAACTGCTGCACCCACTACACAGTACAGAAAATGGGGTTCAGTTGGCATGGAGGGAGCAAGAAGCTGAAGGCTGGCACCTTTAGGGTGGGAGAAAGACACAGCTACCCTGCCCCATAAACAGAGATGGCCACAGCCCTGGAACCAGCTATCCCTAACCACATGAATCTGCTTTCAATCTGACTCTGGACCCAGGAACTTCATACTAGTCAAACTTCACAAGGGTTCCTAATGATCAGCAAAGTTCCTAATGATCAACAAGTTCCTAATGAATCAGCAAGTTCCTAATGATCACCAACCATGGTTCCTAAAGGAGAAGTCAGGTGGTGCCACCATCCTCTCCATTCCAGGATGAATTACTCCACAAAGACAGTTTTGGGGTTCAAGGCCACCATGAGCAAACAGATAAGCAAGGCACTAAAGAGGTAGACAAAAGTGATCCCTCACCCCTATGGATACAGGTAACCAGCCCCCACCCTCTCATTTGTGGAGACAGTGAACAAGAGTGAAAGCCCCAAGCAGAAGTGTCTAGATAGGAGGTAATCAGGCTACTGGCACCAACACTATGACCTGGCCACTGGCCACCCAAGTAATAATGTCCCTGAGCAACAGTGACAGCCCCACAGTAGTGGACTCAAAGCACCTTGCCCTTTGTTCTAATACACACTATCATGCCCTCAGTCCCAAAGTCATGAACTGTCCTCAGAGCCACTGAGTGAGGGGCCACAACAGGGTCTGAGATTCCCTCTGCATGATGGCGACCAAGACCAAGGTAGCACAGCTCCCATAGTAATGGGCACAGGAGCTAAGCAGTTGAGGTCTAGACCAAGCACCATACAGGGAGATCTTTCCTCAACACACATTGGCCACCTCGGGAAACAAGGTAGGATGCAAGGATTAGCCATAAAGATAAACTCTCTGAAAAATGCACATCATCCAGATGAAGTGCCTTCCAAGAAGTGGGAAGTTTGATTTTGTTTTATTATAAAAATAAAACTCCAGCCGGGCTGTGGTGGCGCAAGCCTTTAATCCCAGCACTTGGGAGGCAGAACCAGGCAGATCTCTGTGAGTTTGAGAGGCCAGCCTGGTCTCCAAAACGAGTTCCAGGAAAGGCACAAAGCTACACAGAGAAACCCTGTCTCAAAAAAACAAACAAATAAACAAACAAACAAAAAAAAAAAAAAAAAAAAAAACCCTCCATGGACAGAAAAATCATCAAATGAAAAGTTCATCCTCACCCAATTTACAAAGGTACTGTTAGTATCCTAACACCAGCAGAAGAGTTGGGAAAGGAGAGTAGATACCACAGCTAGGCCTGCCTGAGCTGGCATGCATACTGGCTAGGCCCTGGGCCAGCTGGGCTGGTTTCACCTCCTCCCCATGTCCAACATGGGACTCTTGGTCTCCAGCCTGTCCTAGGGCTGCCCCTGGCCTCATCTACCTCCTCCAAAGTCCAAAGGTGCCTTGACCATCTCATTCTGGACAGGATGCTGAGGCAATGGGACTCTACCTATGGTGGGAGGGTGCAAGCAGACAGAGCCCAGGGAGGGACAGCCAGGACAAGTCAGCCAAAGGGTCAGAGAGCCCTCCAGAGGTCTAACCCTAACCCTAACCCTAACCTGAAGAAGCCACGCCATGATGCCATGCAAGTACATTCAGGATTACCCACATCATAGGTGATGTCAAGCCTTGAGAAGTACAAGATGCACAGCTGGACAGGCCCACAGTAGGCAGCACTGACCTTCCAAGACTGACGGCCCCTTTGGTAACTACTACCACTTCCAAGTTAGGGAAAACTACTTGCTCTTGGTATATCACAACCACGGGCCATCCTAGAGCACTTAGCCCAGGAGTCATGACATAAAATGAGCAGTGATGCCTAGGTCTATGCAACAGTAGTTGGGGCTGTTGTCCAAGTGTAGAGGAGTCTCAAGACCCTCGCCTGGGATTTCAGCCATTACTTTGTCCTGCCTTCCAACTGCGCGTGGCCTTGAAGTCTTGAGAGGGTTAGAGTGTGTAGAAGGTGGAATGATGGGAGGTGGGGCTCCACTGAGGCAGCTTTTGTTGCCATGCTGGGGCGGAGCCTTTCCATGATACAATTGCTCTTCCATTTGTAACCCTTCACTGATGGACTCATTCCTTTGTTCAGGGTTATACAAGGGGTGAATAAACTGCTCTACACATTGCCCCAGGAAAAGTCACACAACGTCAGGGCATAGACAGGGACTAGCCCCAGTTAATATTAAACTTTTTTGATTCCCAGGCTGGACAAAGAATGAGGGGGGAAAAGCACAGCTTGTCAGGCTATCTCCCCTGTGATTACAAATGCAAAGGTCAGAAATAAAACAGTTAACTTAAACTTACATGTGGCTGAAAATGAAACACATCACTGGTAACTGAGCTGAAAGAAAGAACGGCTTGACCCAGATTTACCCCAAATATAAGAGCTGAAGAGGACAGCGCTTACAGCCCACCAGAAGAAGCTGCCTGCAAACCTCAGCACCTATATCTGAAGAGAAAAATCTTAGAAAACTCAGGAGTTAACACCCTTAGCTTGATAAAGGTGGTTAACAGTGACATCATAGAATGGTCCCCTAAGGCCAAGGCAAGGCTTCCACTAGGATTACCATGACTCAAAGAACACCAGAGACAAGACAAAGAACAGAGACAAGACAGATCAGACATAAAAAAACAAGCCCAAGATGGTCAGAGACCCCAAAACAAATGAAGACATACTTCCTGGAACTAATAAAGGGTCATCTGTGACAGTGTAGCAGGAACTCTGATACTATTCGGCATACCACAAAAAGTAATCTCAAATGTCCAAGTCCTACGTTAAAGGACAGAAAAAACAACTAACTGCACAGAAGAAAATGTGAAGCTGAGGTGGCACAACAATGTGAAAACTAATTCTCCCCAAAGTAAACAGAAACTCAATATAACTCCATGCAATATCCAACAGCAATTTCTCAGGAACTTGGCTAACATCCTGAAAACTATTTGAAAGGATAAAGTCCTTGAAGAGACATGTCACTTTTGGCAAAGAGAGGCAACCATTCCAAGATGAGCCTAGGCTAGAACCAGCAGGGAGCCACTGGAAGGACAGCAGCCCTACAGACTGGGTGTCACAGGGACAGAGCAAGCAGGAAGCTGTGTAGCGGAAGACAGTGCTAGGAAACTGGTTAGAACATAACACTCAGTGGAAACCTAGCGAATCCATCTCATACTCTGTACATAGGACAAAAACTAATCCATGGAGTCAAAGGAAATCAAAGACATCACCTGATAACTCTGAAAGCACAAGGATCAAGAACAAAGGTTCCACAGGTCCAAGCAGCTAGCTTCTAGGCTTTCTGTGCAATGAGGGACACCACCATCACAGTCACAATGGCTCAGCTAACATAGCCCATGTGCCAGGAGCAAGGAAAACCAAAGTAGCTGAAGGACATCCGCAGCATGAAGGCAAAGCTTAAGCTACGAACTCCAGGAGGGATGTGCTCAACCACACTGACCAAAGACACAGTGTCAGGAAACACAACTCTAAGTACTCAGCACTCAAGAGTGCTTACTGCTCTTGCAGGGGACCTAGGTTTGACTCTCAGCACCCACATCTAGCAGCTTACAATTGCCTACCGCTCCAGAAGATCCAATGCCCTCTTCTGGCCTCATGGGTACTTATACTCAAATGCACTTCACACAAACACATACATACACAATTAAAAATAAAATACAGCTTTCTCTCTCTCTCTCTCTCTCTCTCTCTCTCTCTCTCTCTCTTCTTCCTCCCTTCCTCCCTCCCTTTCCACCCATCTCATTGGCAACTGTTAGATGTAGCCAACAGCCCAAGGCAATGAGGAGCTATAAGACTGCAGGCTGGTATGAACCATGTCAAGATATTGTCAGCATGCACAGCAGTACTGGGATCCAAAAGTGTGTTGGGTGGGAAGGAGGCAGGCAATGAGGTGAGTCGAACCACACAGTCTGTGTGTGTGGGGGGGTCTCCCTACACAGGATGGAGACACCCCCCCCAAAAAAAAAAAAAAAAAAAAAAAACACAGAGGATGCTGGGGGAGGCCAAACAACGGGGGAGAAAAGGATAAAGAGGAAAAAGGTACACAAGGCAGTGAAATGACCCCAAGAGACTCCCTCCCTAATGGTGGGCCTCTGTCATTATATCTGTGTCCAAACCTGAATGTAAGACATGGGTCTGGATGGTGGGGATGTGCCCTGTCAGCCTGTGCACTTCATGGGACATCCTGTCTCCAAACACTAATAACAGCAGCACCAGCAACCCTCCAGTGCCTCACCGTCGGGAATGTGAGCATAGTAGGAACAGGGCCACTCTGGAGAGAGGAAGGGCAGAGGAAAGAAGAGGTGTGCAAGTGGGGACACTATCTAACGTCAGCATCCCTTCAGAGTGAGACAAGTGACAGCTAGTCCCAGACTGGCTCCAGGGACTGGGTTTGAGGACCAGGAAGCTGCCTTGCTAATGATATCCCAGGTGGAAACTAAAAGAACTTCTCTCTAAGCTAGGCCTGGTGGCACTTGAATGGATGAAACAGGAGGGTCACAAGTTCAAGGTCATCCTGGCTACATGCTCAAGACTTACCTCCAAAAAGAAAAACAAAGTGGCTAAGGAGATGCCTTAGTGGTTATGACACTCTCTCAACAAGCATGAGGGTGGTATCTCAGGTCCCCAGAACCCACACAAATGCCAGGTTTGAGCCAGGCATCGGTGGCACACACTTTTAGTCCCAACACTCAGGAGGCACAGGCAGGCAGATCTCTGAGTTCAAGGTCAGCCTGGTCCACAGAGTGAATTCTAGGACATTCAGGGCTACACAGAGAAACCCTGTGTGAGGGGTAAGGGGGACACCAGGTGTGCATGACAGCCCACCTATAATTCCAGTCTCCAAAGGCAGAGACAAGGGATTCCCAGAATAGTCTAGGTAGCAAGATTAAGCCACATGGTGAGCTCTGGGTATGACTGAGGAACCCTGACTCAATGAATAGAGTGGAAAATTGATCAAGGATGATTACAGACATCAACCTCAGGCTTCCACATGCCTATGTACACATGTGCATACATATTCATACCCATCTCCACACCATGCACACTTTTACAAAACATGGATACATACATGTACACACATGAAAACATTAAAATAGCTGGGTGTGGTGGCACATGCCTTTAATCTTAGCACTTGAGAGGCAGAGGCAGGTGGATCTCTATGAGTTCAAGGCCAACCTGGTCTATAAAGTGAGTTCCAGGACAGTCAGGACTACACAGAGAAACCCTGTCATGAAAAATCAAAATAATAATAATAATTCAAATATTTTTTAGGAAAATAAATAATCATCTTTCCAAACAGCTGCTTTCCACAAGGCTCCAGGCCATGGCCACCTCATAGCCTGGCCCAGAGCTAACTTCAGGCAATATGCTGGCCAGAGACCCTCTCCAGCCCTTGGGCAAGAAACCACAGGTTTTGCTGAATGAAGTCCTGCTTGGCTGGACTCTGGAAGACTGGGGCTCTTCCCAGGACCAAGCTCGTGAAGGAGCAGAGCTGACAGGCCAGGAACTCCAAGTATTTTCTAAGGAAATCTTCAAGGAAGTTTTACTCATATAGGGTACTCTTGGGTTGCTCAGAGGACCTAAGGACAAGCAAATGCCACACCTGGAACCAAAAAAAAGTGTGCAGATGGAAACACTCACAGCACACCACTTCCCAAGAAGCCAGTGGAAGCTTCTGTCTAAGCCACAGAGTTCCAATGATGAGCCAAATAGAAAACCACACCAGCTTTGAGGGCAGTAACAGACCAACAGTGGCCCACACAATGTCCTCCTGCTGGATAGGGCCATCAGCCAATGTAGGGAAGAAAGAACTGGGCACTGACATGGCATGGACCTTCACCCCCACCCCTGGTGCAAAGACAGTTTCTGGCAGGAGTGCCTCCACAGGTTGGGAAAAGGTGCTCACAAGGCCACATTCTGGCCCATCAACTGTCCATAAAGAGTGATTCAAGCCAGTGGTGGTGGCGCACACCTTTAATCCCAGCACTGGGAGGCAGAGCCAGAACTGTGAGTTCGAGGCCAGCCTGGTCTGTAGAGTGAGATCCAGGACAGACACCAAAACACCACAGAGAAACCCTGTCTTGAAAAACAAAAACAAAAAAAAAAAAAAAAAGAGTAATTCAAAATAAAAGTATTCTCCCATTCCTTGAGTGGAAAAATTCATTCCCAGGATGGTATGATAAGGAGAATCAAGACAATGGGGTGAAGGCAACAGTAACAGCTGCAGCTCAAAGATGGACCCAGAATTAAGGTAAAGAGCTATGCCAGGCGTGGCAGCACACACCTTTAATTCCAGTACTCAGGAGGAAGAATCAGGCAGATCCTGTTCAAGGCCAGCCTGCACTACACAGTAAGTCCTTGTCGCAAAAAAACAAAAACTGGGAAAAAAGATAAAACTATTTTTGCAAAACTAGTTAAATAGGTTGTGCACTGCAATGGCAACACACAGCAATAGGTGCACTACATAGTAATAAGCTCTACCTCAAGAAAGCCCACCATACAGCACAGGTCATTCTAGACCAGGGACCACTGAGTGGGCCATTTTCTGAGGGCTCAGGAGAATGAGCTGCTCTCTCCTCCTAACTAAGATGAGCAGCGGCCAACAGCACTTTCCATGCCAAAGTCATCCCTACCAGCAGGCTCAAATCCCTGTTTTCAATGAAGTTATGGACACCCTGACCTATAGACAATTTCACTGCCTTTCTTACACAATTAACTCCTACCTAACACAATCTCCATCTATGCCTCAAACCTGCTGCCCAGTAACAGGAAGATGACAGGAAAGATGCCTGGCATGGGAATGCTCAAAGCCACTTTCACCTTATCAAAACCTCCCAACCAGGCAGAAGGTGGGTAGCTGCTATTCTCAGTCACCCCATGGGGGTACGCCAGGTTTAAAACCCCATGTAGATCATTCTGGGTGGCACCAGCATGCTGGTGGTGATATGAGCAGTTCCTATTTCCACATACTTAAATGGGAAGCTCAGACAGAACAGTCCTGTTCCCAGGAGATGCCCGCAAACCTGTGGCCACCATGGCCAGCATGGACAGCACTCAGTCTTTGTCAGGAGAAAGCCCTTACCGGTTCAGGCTCCTGCTGAGGCTCCTCACCAGGCTTTGACTTCTTAGGCTTAGAAGGGCCCCCAGGACCAGAGAAAGACTTGGGTGACTTGGCTGAAGGTGATGTCAGAGGTCTAAAGGACGCAGAAGAGCCCCCCAGCCGTTGCCCCCCACCAGAGAAGGGAACAAACGGGGCAGATGCAGACTCCTTTGTGCTTTGCTTTGCCTGAGCATCTGCTGGCTTTGGGACACTCCCAAGGCTGGTCCCTGAGGTGCTTGCATCACCCTGATGGTTCAGGTCTCCTCTGCTGAACTCCCCAGAGTTCAAAGGAAGCAAGGGGCTGCTGGATGCCTGGTCAGCTGACATGGAGGAGGTTGGACTTCCTGGGGCCTTGCTCCTGACTGCAATGGGCTCCTGTTTGCCCATGGTGTCATACTGCTTTATGACAAACCTGGAGAAATAGACAAGTAAGTGTAACACCATCGAGTGGTCATTCCCTCCTTCAGGGTCCCTTTTGAAACCCACGTGTCCTCTTTCCAGAGGAGAAAAGAGAAAATGGCTGGAAGGAGTGGTCCCTGAAGGCAGCTATGGTCACTAATCACCAAGAGTGCTGCACTACCTACATTCCTAACCTCAGGCACATTTTTCTCCCCAGTTTTTCCATATTTTCCACCCCCTTCCAGGCTTTCCACCTCAGACTCCGAATCCCAGGATTACAGGCATGTGCCACACCTAGCTCCCTTTCTTTTAACTAAACAGATCCCAAAGCCTAGAGACTCTGATGCCCCTACCTGATGGTGGCACTACCGCCTGTTAGGCCCAGTGACTGAAGTGTCGTGCTCTGCAAGGCAGCTCTACCAGTCACCTGCAAAAAAAAAAAAACAAAAGACACATAGGCCCCTGCCTGGATCCTCAAGCCTGGAACAACCCCTCTACCTACTGAGCTCTGGTTGGTAAAATCCCCCCAGGCCAAGGGCCAGTGTTGATCATGTACCCTCTCTCCACCCCCCTCAGCTGTCCTTGAAAGTCCCCACATTCTGTGAGAGCAAGTATAGTATACAACTGGTCTGCAGCTGGTGAGGACCTGCTAATCATCTGTCTCCTGACATGGCCTGGCTTCCTCAGCTGTGCACTGAGCCCACTATGTCTAGATGAGGCAGACTGAGCTGAGTTAGGATGCGCAGTGACCCAGAATCCTGTGCTCAGCCTTCAGTTATGCTTTGGGACTCACAGATGCCTCCTTGGCCAGCATTTTGGGGATGAGGGCAGATTGCAGGCCCCATACTCCCAATAACTCCCTGAGCTCCAGGCTCCACAGCCACCACTGGCCAACATCTCCACTGGGCCTCCCCAGTATCTTTCTTAGACCTTCATAGTTCCAGACCACCACACTACAGTCAGCTTCATGGCCCTCTACAACAATGGGCAAGAGGCAGCAGGCAACTTGAGCCTGGGGCTCCAGAGAGATAGGTCCCTGCATCAGGTCCTTCTCAGTACCACACAGGTGTCTGTCTACCAGGTCACAGAGAGAGTCCACCCTGTCTGGTAGACCAAAGGCAAGGTGGTGGTACCCACTCTTCAAAACTCTTTGAGCTTTAGGAGCCCCAAATCAGAATGCATGGTCTCCCATGCTCTTCTGGCCTGGCCAGGGGGACAGACCCTTTCAGCATACCATCTGACTGGGGCAATTACTCTACTATTGCCAGCCTCAGCTACTTCAGAAACACTGCCCAGTCTGTCTAGGTCCTCCCTTCTCCCAGGCCACTTCTGACAACTCAGCTCAGGGCAGAGAGGGCTGAGGCAAGACTGACCACATCCACTGAAGAGCTATCCACAAGGGCAGACAGTCACACATAGCACGAGACCCAGAGTATGTGACCAAGCAGGATGATCAGGCTGGGGTCCCTGGGGTCCTATGATCCATCTCTTCACAGGAAGAATGTGGTCAGAGCAGCCTCCTCAGCCTCCAGGGGGTCCTCAGAGTTCCTCATGCCCCACACAGCCTTGGGTTGAGGAATCTCAAATGGGAATAACAGAGAAAGTCCTGTCCCACCCCAGGGCCTTCCTGAGGACCCGCAGGAACAGCATGCCTCTGCCTAAGCCAGGACAAGGCACCGGGCCAGGGAAGAAACAAAAAGCCCCTGTGAGGTCAGGGGACCCAGAGCTAGGAGGGTCCTCATGGTGGCGGGAGGGGCTGGCGGGCCAGCACAGACTCTGCCAGCTTTGCCTGCGCCACGCTGCACTCAGTTTTGAAAAAGATCAAAACACGGAGCAAAGCAAATATTTACTAAAATGAAACCACTTTTGTGGCTCTCCGGCTTTGAGAGAAGCTGAAAAAACAAACAGGGCACTGAGGAGCTTCAGGAGCAGCCCAGGCGGCCGTGGTGGCTTCCACTGGAGCCGGCTGTTCTGCTTTTTTCCACAGAACACATCATGCTTTCAGGAGCTGTTGCTCCTGCCACTGCTTTGAAGACTCAAGTCAGTGAAATTTCCAGGCTGGAAAGTGGGCTGTGCTGCTGGAGTGTAGAAGAGCAGTCGGGTGGCCAACACCTACCTCATCCCTCATGTACACACAGACAGGGGTCCTCTCCCCCAGCTGCTGCAATCGCTCCCTGTAAAGAGAAGAAAGAAAACATCAGAGCCCACTGCAGGGGAGAGCAGAGACTTCAGGACCCCTAGCCCAGCACTGTGTAAATTCCTGGGATCCAGGCTCAGGGGCTCAGCCCTCTGCTAGCCATTTCCAGCCTTCCTAATTCTCTCCTCTAGCCCATAACCTTCAGAAGGAGGCAACCAAGGGCTGCATGGAGCCCCAAATAGGGCCTCAGCCATCATCACATGGCCAAGGATTCCTCCTAACCCCTCCAGCCAAAAGGCCACCATATGGCACAAGACCTGAAGGGAATAAGCAGGCCTACCCCCATGCTGCACATTGCCAACATCATCTCACAAAACCTCCAAGCAGTCTGGAGGGTTCTGGGTCTAGCCTTTTTTATCTGGAACTGCCTCTAAGAGCTGACACCCAAGACCAGCTCAAGACACAGATCCATTCAGCAGACTCTAAGCAGTCTAGGTTCTCAAGGCTATAAGCACTGCCATGAGCTATTATTCCATTAGCCCAGACCCCAAAAGGGAACAACAGGACTGAGGGAGGGTAGCAATCTCCCAGAAGGGGTAGAGAATATCAGTTCTTGACCTGCAGGCAGCTTGAAGCAATAGCCTGCAGCAATGGTCCAGGCCCTGAAGGACTGGACTGTACTAAGTTGTACTGGATTCCACCATATCCTAGCCATGTCTCTTTGGTGCTGGAGAGCACAAGTGTCCTTTTGTGCCTGGACACAGAAAGTGGGAGTACTGTGCCCTCCTATGAAGAACAACCAGATGTCCACAGGGTTAGCTCCCAAGGTGATAGTTACCCAAACCAGAATGAGAGATCTGGTCTGCCCATCCTGTACAGCAGTCACACACAGCACTCAGCTCCACTGATCAGCTGAGAGCAAAGGCAGGAAAGGGCTGAAAAGCACCACAGATGGATGATAGACATGGTGGGCGCCTGTCCCCGCTCTCCCATTCTCTGTCATTCTCACTACCTTTCAAGCAGTGTCCCTGAGGGCTAAGCACTTGGACCCTTTCTCTTCTCTCCACATATTGCCACTCTGCACATGGAAGCCCCAAGAGGCACCCAGCGGACACTGGCTGGAACCAAACACAGTAAGACACCACAGTAACACCCCGCCCCAACACACACACACACACACACACACACACACACACACACACACACACAGTTTTTGCTGACACAAGGTGACTAGTCGGGGACAGATGACTGGCTGGCCCTGAGCATTTCCTCTGCCAATGCCCATGACAACTGAATGGGAGTTAGTTCCTGCATCTAAAGATCCCATCTCAGACCTTAGCGAAAACATGCTCAAGTCAGTTATTCTCCAAAGGAAAAGGGAAGAGTTGGGCCCGGGGGCAAGGACTAGGCAAAGGAGACAAAGGAGAAGGCCACAACCCATCCATGCCTCATGGTCATTATGGCCCAGACAGACGGGCAGAGTCAGGACAAAAGGATTAGGTAAGTGTTGGGCTTGGACAGGGTAGGGCAAGGAGAGCAGAAGTCAGTAAGTGAGGACCATCTAGATGTAAAACACAATGCAGTACCCTTCTAGGTGTCCTTACCTGGGGCATTACAGAATAAACAGATAGGGGCAGAGCCCAACATCAAGTTATTAGACAGTGGGCAGCTTGGATGTGTAGCTTCTCCAGAGCAAGCATCAAGAGGATCAAATTCCCTCATGCAGAGTCTGAGAGGAGTAGTGTGTAAACATGCCATGTGGTCACAGGCCCAGGAAGGGGCAGCCAAAATAGCTTCCAGACCTGCCACCCCTGCCTAGCAAGCAGAACTGCCAGTCCTGGTGATGAGACTGGAAGACATCCTCTCATGCACTAGTGGGGACACCATCACACCCACACAGACTTCACAGGGCCTAGACTTGGCTAGACTGAGCCATGGGACATCAAGCCCCAGAATGAGAAATGCACCACCAGGTGGTGGCTAGTGGCTTCTATGGAACATGCTCACCCACATGAGAGATGCCCCAGGCATTAAGTGCTTAGTGGCATCTAGCAAGGTCTCCAAGACCAGCAGGAGTCAGTGTGGCTGGCAGGACACAGATGCCATTGCTGTTGGCTTCAGATGCTTGTTTCACCCTTAGGAGTGAAGAGTCTGGGTATTGAGGGCACTGGATGCTGGGGACAAGCACTGTCTACACCCTTTGTATAAGTCATCTGTTCAGACTTCACTAACACCGGTGTTAATATCAGTGCCGTCAAGAAAAGCGTGGCACTACCATGTCCCCAAATACGAGAATGTCACATACAGGTAAAACCAGCAAAAAACACCAGATCTGTGACTACAGGTAGTATGGCTTCTCTTGGTTTAGGTGCCCTCTGAGGGTAAAGCCATGTCCTTAGAGCACTAGGTGCTGGTGCCCACTGCCACATGACAGTGGAGTCCCATGTGCTCATGTTCTGTCTAGTGGGACCAAGGAGACCCAGACAACTGAGCTACACAAGTCTAAGGAAGGAAGCCTTTTGTCCTACCCAGACAGTTTCAGCCAGAAGCTGAGATGATACCCACTGGGTATACAAACTTACCCTGAATATGGCCACAGGCTTGACCTCAGAGCCCCAGAGGAGTGCTATGCTCACCCACAGTCTTCTCTACAACCTGTCATACCCTGTGCACCCCAAGAATCACCCCGCTCTTCTAAGAGTTGTAGCTAACCACTCAGAGTCAAGAGTGGCAGAGAAAGGGGTGGGCCACATAGTAAGGCCAGGGTGGGACAGAGGGACAGGTGCAAAGGACCCCGTTGAGAAAGGGGAACATCTGAGGACAGGACAAATGGAGTCAGTAGGGGTCCTGGGAGTGTCCAGAATATGCAGCTGGCATCTCTGAGGGCAAGTCCCCTCTGCAATGAGTTCATGAACTTGACATTTACAAAACAAACAAACAAACAAACAAAAAGAACCAAAAAATACAAAAATAACCACTATTCCCAAATAGACTTCAGAGAGTAGCCTTGGGGGCAGAGACAGGCAGAATCTGAACCTGCCTGAATCCTGGGGTGCTCCAAAGCACACCCTTCAGTTCATGTCCTCCCAGCCTCTTACACCCCATCTCCTCTGTCTTACTCAACACTTCCTGGTGGCCACTTGCCTGATGTGACCCGCTGGACTGGCCCTACTGACTACACTCCCATGTGGGCTGTGTGGATAGCCACAGGACCTCAGGACATGTGGTGAATTCTGACTCATAGCAGGATGCCTGGGTAATACTACAAAGCCCCAGGGTCCCTGTCTCTCTCCACACATTATTAATCTCCACTTCTATAGCCTTTGGACACTGTTTTTTCCATTTGTGTCTTGCCTAACCACAGAAGGGGTGCTCCATCATGTGACCATAAAACAAGCACAGGCCCATCTGCATGGCCAGTGATCAGTGCAGCTGTTCACCAGACATCAGGGTTTGGAGCATGGGGCAGCTCAGAGGCAGTGACCCCAGCTACTTTCCTGGTGCCAGAGAAGTAGATAGCAGGCCTGGCCAGTCCCTGAGGCAAGCAACTAGGGCTGGCCAGGGTTCCTAGTAAGACTCTCCAATTTCAAAAATGTCATGCCAGGTCTGGAATGACGGCTCTGCAGTAAGAGCACTTGCTGCTCTTAACAGAGGACCTGGCTTGGGTTTCTATAACCCATATGGTGGCTCACAAGCATCTGTTAACTCCAGTTCCAGAGGAGTTATGGATGTATACCATCTATAACATCCAGCTAGGTGTATGTATACCATGTATGTGTGTGTGTGTGTGTGTGTGTGTGTGTGTGTGTGTTACACACACACACATGCAGAAAACATGAAAAACAGAAATAAATAAATCTTCAAGCCAGGTATGGTGGTACATATGCCTTTAATCCCAGCACTCAGGAAGCAGAGGCAAGAGAAGGCAGACAGATTCTTGAGTTTAAGGCTAGCCTGGTCGAGGACAGGGAAATCTTGTCTCAAATAAATAAATAAATAAATAAACAAACAAATCTTCAAAAGTCTTATACCATAAGTAACCTAAGTTTCAACTGATTACATGTTCAAAGGACAATATTTTTTGTTTGTTTTTGTTTTTCAAGACAGGGTTTCACTGTGTTGTGTAGCCCTGGCTGTCCTGGATCTCACTCTGTATATCAGGGTGGCCTTGAATTCATAGAAATCTGCCTGCCTCTGCCTTCTGAGTGCTGGAATTAAAAGTATGTGCCCCACTCCCTTACTCCCTACCCCCAGCTTCAAAGGATAACATTTTAGGTGTACTTAGTTAAACTTATCAATAGTTAATTATGATTCTTTTTACTTTTCATTAACATGGTTTCTATAAAGACCACAAGACATTCCCAGTGGTCTGGGTGAGGGCAGATCAGGCCAGAAAGACCCACGTTCCAAAGCTATACTACTTCTAGTCTAGAAAGCCACCCAGCGCCCCCAAACACATATACACAAAGCATGCTTTATATACAATATGACAACCAGGGCCCTTCTGTGGGCTGTGGACCTCAGTGCCCAGTCTCTGGCACTCCCACAGGCATGGCACTCAGTATTCCTGGATTCTTCCACCTTCTAGGAAGCATCAAGGAGGTGAATACCTAAAACCTTGGACTCACCACTTGGAACTTGCTTATGCATCAAATCTCCACTGATGAGACTGTTGTTCCTGCTACCAGTCCCTATCCCTCACCGTGAGACTGAAAATGCACCTACCATGAAGCATGAGTAGGTAGCAGCTCAGGTCTGAAAGTTCAGAGCTGGAATTCATGAATGTCTTACCTCTGGGTCCAGTGATTCTATCTCTGAATTTATCCTGAGGGAGGAAACAGGATGGCAGGAAGCTGAGTGTTCCACTCTAGCTCTTGCCTATGCAGGCCACACAATGAGGAGCAAGGCCTGCCAGCACAGTATACAAATCAGGTACAAATGGAAGCTATATCCACTCAGTAGAAAACAACATGCAGGAAGGGACACTATGAGCATCTTCAGGAAAACATTTATGACAATCACAAACAAAAAAGAAAGACCTGATAGCACAGAATGACAGCATGCAAGCATTCAGGAGACTGAGGCAGAAAGAGTCTACACTTGCCGGGTGGAGGTGGTGCACGCCTTTAATCCCAGCACTCGGGAGGCAGAGGCAGGCAGATCCCTGAATTCAAGGCCAGCCTGGTCTACAGAGCGAGGATCCAAGACAGGCAGCAAAACTACACAGAGAAACCCTGTCTCGAGAAAAAAAAAAAAAAGAGAGACCGAGAGAGAGAGAGAGAGAGAGAGAGAGAGAGAGAGAGAGAGAGACAGAGAGACAGAGAGACAGAGAGACAGAGAGAAAGAGAGAGACAGAGACCCTGTCTCAAAAAGTAAAAGAAGTGGCAGTAAGATGGCTTAGGCAGGGAAATGTTTGCCACATAAACATGAAGATCTGAGTCTAGTCCCCCCAGACATCACATAAAAAAGCTGGGTCTCATGGCAAAACCTGTAATACCAGTGCCAGGAGACAGAAACAGGAGGGTCCCTGGGCCTTACTGGCCAGCCAATCTACCTGAATTGGCAAATTCAAGGGGTACACATACACACATACACACGCACGCACACGCACACACACACAGTAAAAATGAGTGAGCTAAGGATATATTAGTGGTAGAACACATGCCTAACTAACATGCACAAAGTCCTAGCTTCAATCCCCAGTATCATGAAAGAAAGCTAGGCATAAATTACTCTGTATCCAATACTCCCATGTTTAAAAAGTATCTATAATATCAATGGGCAGACAGGCCAACTGTCATGGGCCCAGGGGCATTGACCTCACTCAGTGCTGCATATTCTCCTGGATCATGCTATTATCTGTGTCTTCAACTGCACTCAAAGTAGGAATCAACATACCCTGAAAGACATGGACACCAGTGTTTTCTCCTACTTCTTCCAGTTCCCTCAGCTCCTTAGCAGGATACAACCTAAGATACTCAAGGGCATTTCACCTTCATTCTCCTGTGATAAAAGACATGACAATAAAGGAGAAGCAGCCCACTTGACCCTGCACTGAGCCTAGGGGGACACCCAAGAATAGCACCTTGGTTCTCAGGCATTTTCTCTGGGCCTTGCATATTTCCTGACATCTTTACACAGCTATTTTGTTTTATCTGTACTCACCCCTAATGCTCCTTGAGGAAACTTGCCCCAGCACCCCAGCACCCCAGCACCCCAAAGTCTGTAATCTCCTTCCTTGGAGACCAGCAGCTTCTTACAGAGATACGCAGAGTGAACTTGGGAACATCCACATCTAGGGTTGCCTGTTCTATCCTCACTCTTCTATGACACCCTGGCAAGAGAAAGAATTCTAGCACAAGAATATCTTCAAGGCACTACTCTGTCCTACACGGGGGTTCCAAGCCTGTCCTCCTTGTGAAGTCAACAGAATCATTTCTGTCCCCAGATCCTACATTTCACAACATCCCTTAAGGGATCTCTGCCTACTGGCCGTGTCTATACAAGCCTCTCAGTCAGGGCCACTGTGTCTTCATCTCTGGAAAGCTCTCTGTTGCAGCCAGGCCCTGTCTGGAGCCTCCATTCTCTGGACCTGCTTTTCAGTGAGTGACTTGACACAGAAGGCTGAGCAACCCCACTGACCCTGAGTGATCTGCTCTCAGCCTCCATGAGTACGGAGCTTCAAGCAGCCCGACAGTAGCCAGCAGTAAGATGCCAAGCCAGGCCCAAGCATTGGCCTAGGTCTGCTCTGTCAGTCAATACCCACAACCACCATAGGGAGGAGCCCATGTAGTTGCAGCAGTGCTCTGGCAGGTGACCTGCAATTGTGGCTGAGGACAAGCTGAGGTGGCCCCAACTGCTGCTGTGTTCCTACATTCCAACAATTCCTTCACACCTTAGCCTCCCAGCCTCCCAGCCTGCCTGCCTGCCTGTCTTCTTCCTCCCTTGTTTTTGGAGACAAGGTCATGCTATATAGCCCAAGCTGGTATGTAACTCACTGTGTAACCCAGGCTGGCTTCAAATTCCCAAGCCTCCTGCCTCAGTGTCCTGAATTATGGGCATAAGCCATGCCTAGCAGAAGAATGCATTTTTTTTGTGTGTGCCCTCATGCATATACACGTTACCAGGCATCAAATTCAGGGCCTTAAACACACTTGGCAAGTGCTCCCTGTGGTATTGTGTTCCCAAAAATATTGTGCAGGTAATAAACTTATCTGGGGTCACTAGAACAGAGCCACAAATGGTGGCTAGAAAATGGGAAGAGTAAGCCATAGCAGAAGTTGGGCTGTGGTGGCGCACGCCTTTAATCCTAGCATTTGGGAGGCAGAGCCAGGTGGATCTCTGTGTGTTCAAGGCCACTTTAATCCCAGAAACCCAGCCTTTAATCCCAGGGAGTGATGCAGAAAGTAGAAAGATATATAAGGCGTGAAAACCAGGCACCAGAGTTAGTTAAGCATTTGGCTGGTTTAGCATTCAGGCTTTGGAGCAGTACAGTTCAGCTGAGATTCATGTGGAGGAGGACTCAGAAACTTCCAGCCTGAGGAAACAGGATCACCTGAGGAACTGTCCAGGTGAGGTAGCTGTGACTTGTTCTGCTTCTCTGATCTTTCAGCATTCACCCCAATAACTGGCCTCAGGTTTGATTTTATTAATAAGAACTTCTAACAATCCTGCTACAGCTCCCCACTGAACTACACCCACAGCCTGAGTGATCCTTTCTAACCAGTGTGTCTATGATCTCACCAGCACTCTAAGGACATGACAGGTCCTAGAGTTCCTGTCTAACACAGCCACCGACTCTCCCTGGCCATCACAGGGTCTCATATTTACATAGCTGCTCACACTTGACTCAACTCATTTTTTTGTTTGTTTGGTTGGTTGGTTTTTTGTTTCTTTTGTTTTGGTTTTTGGTTTTTTGAGACAGGGTTTCTCTGTGTAGTTTTGGTGCCCATCCTGGATCTCACTCTGTAGACCAGGCTGGCCTCAAACTCACAGAGATGCGCCTGGCTCTGCCTCCCAAGTGCTGGGATTTTTTTTTTTTAAAGATTTATTTATTTATTATGTATACAGTGTTCTGCCTACATATATGCTTGGTGGTTGCTGGGAATTGAACTCAGGACCTCTGGAAGAGCAATCAGTGCTCTTAACCACTGAGCCACCTCTCCAAGTCCCTCAACTCAGTGTTAAATCTACTTCAGACCTGGCTTAAATTCCCACTGCCACTAGGGCTGTTGACACCAGTGTCTTAGAGAACAGAACCTGTAGACCTTGCACCATCATCCATAGGGACAGCTCAGCATTTCCTGTCCACCGTAATCAGGTTTTGCTACAGCAAGGCATCCTTCACCTGTGGGGCCACCACAAGAATCAGATTCAGTCACTCTCCTACACACACAGAGCACTGTACCAGGCCACATCTCACTGGCCTGACACATTAGCTTACTTTGTCCTCACACTGCCATGGCACAGATGAGGCCACAGAGACCCAAAAATGGCAAGCAACTCACCCAACGCTGTACAGCAAATACTATTCCTTCTATTCTGCTTGTTAAGACCTTTAAAGTAGACAGACTTGCAGGGGAAGGGGGTGACGCCTGTAATCCCACCACTCAGGAGGCAGAGGGAGGCAGATCTCTGAGTTCAAGGCCCACCTGGTCTACAGAGCAAGTTCCAGTACAGCCCAGGCTACATAGAGACCCTGTCTCGAAAAAGAAAAACAACAACAAAAACCCCAAAAACCAGACAGACTTCCACCCTACAAAGAAAACTTAAATACTATTTTACATACTTCAGAATAACATTTAAACTATTAACCAACAAGAGCTGACAAACCCATATCAGGAAGACTCTTTTGTATAAAGGAATGTCACAGCAACAAGTAGTTAGTGGCCTTTTGCTCATTCTAATCAAGGTTCCCCAAAACACAGATCTTACACAGGCATGGGGAGATAGATCCCATATCTCATTTCCTTTGCTGCTCATCAGTTCTTGGGGTCTTTGGGGTTCCCCACAAAGATGGAGGAACGCTCTTTTTGGAGGACAAGAGGCCAGCAGGCCTGGAAGCTGAGCTGCCAATACCTTCAAATGCACATCTCCAGTCAATCAGGACTGCAAAAGCCAAAGAGCTAGGGCTCTGCAGAAGCACAGTGTGGGTTTCAGGCCTCTGCCAGGAGGGGGCGGGAAAGAGCCTGGGATCTGCCTGCCAGTGCTCACCTGGTCTGTACAAAATGGCTGAGAAGCTCCCAAAGGGTCTGGCGGGAACAAAAAGTGTCCTGCAACCTGGAGCCATCATCCAGCTGTAATGCAATTCGAATCTGGAGAGGTAAGAGGTTAACCCCGAATTAGGAAGAAACACACTATCCCAGCAGACCCAGATTCCTAGAGTCAGGCCCTCCCCACCTCCTGGGCACCCATACTGAGGAGGGGTGTGATACTTGAGGGGACTTCCCAGGAGGGCTGTATCATCAAGTTCATGAACACCTTTATGCAAGCTGCACATTAGTGAGCCCTCATGGAAACGTCCCCTTTACCACTACCCCAGTTGCAGACAGCACCAGTGTAGCCTCTCTGGGACACCAAAGATGAGTTGCTTCCCAACCCAGCCCCCAGCATCCTGTGAGATATGAACACTTAGTTAAGATGTCACCAACTTCAAGGTAGTTACACAACACAGAGGACTAATACTTGGTGCTTTCTCAATTTTTATTTATTACTGAGCATACCACGTTATATGTCTCATAGCAACCACATCTTCAACGAAGAACACATGAGCTACAACCCAAAGTGAAGAAAGCCCCCTAGTCCCCACAGCAGTGTCCTCAACCTTCCTAATGCTGCAAGCCTTTAATACAGTTCCTCATGTTGGGCTGACCCCCAACCATAACATTATTCTGTTGCTAGCCCAGGCGGTGGTGTCACACGCCTTTAATTCCAGAAGTTGGGAGGCAGAGGCAATCGGATCTCTGTGAGTTCAAGGCCAGCCTAGGATACAGAGTGAGTTCCAGGACAGGCTTAGGCTCCAAAGCTACACAGAGAAATCCTGTCTCAAAAAATTAAAAAATAAAATAAAATTATTCCATTACTACTTCATAACTGTAATTTTGTTACTGTTAAGAATTATAATGTAAATATCTGATATGCAGGATATCTGATATGCGACCCCTGTGAAAAAGTCATCTGACCCCCTCAAGGGGTTGCAACTTACAGGTTGAGAATTACTGCCCTAGATCATGTCAGCAAGTGGGCAAAGCTGCAGCTGAGGCACAGCAAGAGCTCTAGGGAGGCTGACAGAAAAGCAAGTGTCTGTCAGCCATGTCCATACAGCAGCTCAGGAACTCTGACCAGAAACATCCAGCTGGCAGGAAAAGCTACCAACAAACCCCAACAAAACCAAAACAATAAAAAAGAACAACAACAACAACAAAAAAAACCTACATAATGAAAGAAAGTTTTGACTCCCAGTCTTGCGTTATTCAAATAGGAAATGTAGCTTTGGCTTAACTAAGGCAGGCAGAATTGATCACAGGACTTGTCTCAACCCCTCCAACCCTTTCTCAGGCCCATGAGCAAAGCTTCAGCATATTTTCCACTAAGTCCACTGCAGTACTATCCCATGCTGCACAGTCCCAACAGAGATAGAGAAGCAGTACCACTGTGTTTCACAACTAGGCACCTACCATGTTCTCAGGCCCCTCACGGCTCCGGGACACAGGCACCATCTCCAGTTTGGCATTGTTAGGCAGGTTGGCAAATCTCCACTGGAGAGAGAGGTCAAGCACGGTCCTCTGAAACCTGCACAACAGACACAGCCATACACTGCCCTGAAAACACAGCCCCATGCCTACTATTCCCTCAGCCACAAGAGCAGAAAGTTAGGACCTGGAGAAACAAAAGGCAAAGTCTCGGACTACAGGGACCTTTAGAGAGGCACAAGACTGCAGGGATAAGAACTGGAATACAACGGATGCGCCTATGCAAAGGTGGGAGCACCAAGAGATACTGTAGCAGATACTGGCTCAAGAGCTGACGCTCAGAAAGTTGTCTCAAGGGAATGTGGCTCAGCTGATGGAGTGCTTGCCTAACATGTATGAAACCCTGGGTTCAATTACCAGTATTGTCAATCCTGGTTATGTTAGCCCATGCCTGTAATCCCAGTACTTAGAAGGTAGACAAAGAAGGATGGGGAGTTAAAGATCATCTTGATTGTGTAGATAATTGGAGACCAGCTTAGACTTTTTAAAACCTTGACACATAAAAGGCCCTACATGATGGGTGACAAGTTGGTAAAAGAAGAGAATGACTCCAGCAAGTTGTCCTCTGACCTCCACAAGCATGTGTGGCACATATCTACCATACACAATTTATATATAAAATATAAAGAAAAAAGAGGGGGCTAGAGAGATGGCTCAGAGGTTAAGAGCACTGACTGCTGTACCAGAGGTCCTGAGTTCAATTCCCAGCAACCACATGGTGGCTTACAACCATCTGTAATGAGATCTGGTGCCCTCTTCTGGCCTGTAGTCATACATGCTGTATACATAGTAAATAAATAAATCTTTAAAAAAAAAAAAAAAGAAAGAAAGAAAGAAAGAAAGAAAGGAAAAAGAAAGTTGTCTCAAGCAAGACCAAAGAAAGTTCACCAGACGATCCTCTGTCATTCCAGCTGCCAAAGTTGCTCTGGCATAGGCAATATATACCAGCCGAAGAAACCCTGTTCCCATCACTCCTGCATGTTGCTATCCAAAGGAGCATGAAACAAGTATAGGAGGAAACCGTACAATAACCGCCTCTGGATGAACAGCCCAGTCCAATGTCCTTAAAGGAATTCAGAGTGAGACCAGACAAGATACAAAGTCACATTAGCCATTACCTCTCTGTCTACATCCTGAAGGGTTAGTGTACAGGAAGGCCTGAAGAGAGCTCAATGCCTCCCAATCAGTAAAGAAAGGCCAATGTGGACCCCCTTGGAGGACAAGGCAAACCTAAAACCTTTGGGTCCTCAACAGGGAGGCGCTAAGGCCTCAGAGGGGCTTCAAACATACGGTTTCTCAGAATCACCAAAGGAACAAGAGATCTGGAAGTGTCAGCAAAGACTCAGGCATTATCTTGGAAATAGCCTCCAAGATGTTTGCCATCTCCAGACAGCTCAGCTCAAAACTGGAAAGTTCAATGACAGTTCGGGCCACACAAAGGTGACATTTGGATCTTAATGCATGGCTCCTGGCATCCCATTATGGGTCAACAAGAAGAGCAGGCAAGAAGGGAAGAACCTTGCTCAATGCCATCTCTGCGGAAAGGGCTGCAGCCTCCACCCAGCGGCCTTCCTCACCTTGTTCCTTCTCACCCTGACTCTGTTAGGTCCCAATGTTAGGATCCTGTGCACGTGCAGCTTGGGGTCTTGCGTCTTACATCATCGGAGGTGCTGGCGACTACGTCGTCACCCAACTGCACCTTAAAAAGCCAGACGCAAACCCCCACCCTCTCTCTGTTCTCTGCTCTCTCTGCTCTGCTCCCCACTTCCCTCCCTGACACAACCGTGGCTTTTCCGGCCGGTGACCAGTGTCACCAACCAGTGCCGTTTGTCTTTCGCCCAGACTCTCTGGGAGTAAGAACAACTGTCCACCCACAGTTCACTGTCTGAGAAAAGTGCCAGCCCACAACTCTGAAAACACACAGCTACACGACCTTGCCTGGGGACCTACATAGGCCACTTGAGAACTGCTGGAGGACAACAGGGCCCTGAGCTCTATTTTAATGAACATTTAGGAGGAAACTACAGAACCAGATAGGTAAATTTGTGTAAAAGACTATTTTTGAATACAGAAAGTGACTAGCCCGACATTATAAATGCAAGACACTGTTGGAAATAACAGTTTTTGGGAGTGTGACCTATTTATAAAGCCTAAGGGTGTTTGGAAAACTGAGAAAGAGCCAGGTGTGGTGGCATACACTTTTAATCCCAATACTCAGGAGGTAAAGGCAGGAGGATCTCTGTGAGCTCAAAGCCAGTCTGGGCTACATAGTGAGACCCTCTCTCGCAAAAGAAAAAGAAAACAGAGAGATAAAGTAGAACTGAGAATGAGACATTGTTGATCCTAATCCCCAACAGAGGCTCAAAACTGCAAGCTGCCACAGAAAAGGCAAACCAGGAGAGCAGGCCCAAGAACCCACAGCAATGGGTGGAGAGGAAAGGCCGCCCAGTTCACAGCCAGGCACCAGCCAGGGCAGTGGCAGCACTTCTTAAACACACTGCAGTCAGTGGATGGAAAGGAGAGACTAGAGCAAAGCTAATACAGCGTTGTAGAGGAACTGACTCAAATTAGTCATTGCTCCAACCAGACACCATTATGGGGCCAGGGGCAGGTTAAAGAATCAGAGCTGGTACAAAGCTTTGTGGCAGGATACTGCAGGACAGCTTAGCCACTCAAAGCACATGTTCTGTGATTCCTAGATAACCAGCATGGGAGCCTGAAGTGGCCTGATACAGGTATCTTTTGAAAGAAACTTCTTCCAAGAAAGCTTATAATGCAGTGTGGGAAAGGCCAGGAGAGTGGGCTCTTGCGTTAGGACAACGATGCTGCGAAAACATGTCTCTACTGTGAAAAGCTATATATGAGATGCATCCCTCCTCTGGCGTTAGACCGGAGGGCCTGGTGAAAGCTCTGCCCCTCTCTTTGTACCAATGCACCCACACAGAGAGCAGACACGGAAGAACTACAGTGGCTAGGAGGGTGATAATCCGTTTACAGGTTTCTACCCATTTCTCCACAACCAGGTCTTTGTCCCAAGAGCGCCACCAGGAACTTACACACGCCAAGGAGATAAAATCTCATCCTGTAAGACAATGCTCCCCAAAAGATACATCACTGTTCTTGCTCCTAAGACCTGTGAAATAACCTTATTTGGTACAAGTATTTATGAATGTTAAGAGAGTAAATTAGCCAGGCAGTGGTGGCACACCTTAAACCCCAGCACTTGGGAGGCAGAGGCAAACAGATTTCTGTGAGTTCGAGGCCAGCCTGCTCTACAGAACAAGATCCAGGACAGGCACCAAAACTACACAGAGAAACCCTGTCTCAAAAAACCAAAGAGAGAGAGAGAGAGAGAGAGAGAGAGAGAGAAATTAAAATGAGGTCACCCTGGATTACCCAGAGGATCCTAAACCCAGTGACTTGTGTCCTCATAGCAGACCAAGAGAAGGCCATTTGAAGACCAAGCAGAACTGTAGCAATGCAACCACAAGCCAAAGAACACCTGGACAACCAGAAGCTAAAAAAGATAAGAAGACCTTGCGCTTAAAACATTCAGAGTACAGCCATACTGACACCTAGATTTTGGACTTTGTGTCCAAAACTGGGTAGGAATAAACTTCTTTTAAACTACCCAGGGGGCTTTTCCAAAGCAGAGACAGTGAGTGTGTGTGTGTAGAGAAAAGCACCAGACGGACTGAGAAGCCCACAGCCAAGCCTGGGTAAACTCACTTCAGATCGTATTCACTGGGGTCGAAGTCTTGCCGCCGGCATGTGTCCTCCAGTACCTAGGGGATGATGAATGGACAGTAAAACCTATGTGTACCAAAGAACTCATATGGCAGGCACACAAGCCAGCCCACCAAACATCCCACTCAACAGGTCCAAGGAAACTGTGCCTGCAAATTCTGTCCAGGTTTCCTCTTCCTGCAGGGAACTCCTTCCTGACTTACTCCCCAAACTGTGGCACAGCCTGTCCATCCCTGGTCCCATGTTCTGGGTTCTAGATGGCCTCTAGCCAGATATCACCTGCCTTACAAGGACTACTTTGTGTCTCTAGCAATCTTGTGGACTGACAGCCTCTGTTCAACTGCTGCATGACCCGAATCTTCCTCTGTATGAGCCCAACTCCAAATGGGTCCTGCCAGAGGGTTATGGGGCTGTATTAAGTATGGCAGAACCTTATTTTTGAACTGTGTGCCCCTCTCTGTGGGCTTCTGACACAGATATGAATAGTGTGCGCTTCTGCAACCTTAACAGCAGTGGTTCAGTAAGTAGGTGTAATCCATACGAGGTCACAAGCGGCAACAGGCAAAAGCAGTGAATGACTTAGCAAAATTCACTTCCGGGCACACAGACAAGGCCGATCTAGGGTCCGGAAGGACGCCCCTGAGCAGAGCAGGCAGGGACGCCACTTCTCCTGGTGATCGAGAAGACTGGATTCGGACAAGCGCCATAGATTCTGGGTCTCCAGTAGCACGACCCTGTTAATGAGGTCCCTAGACCAAGGTGCTCAGTACAGGTACCTCCGAGGGTACCGCCCCGCCCCCGGGACGCAGCCCGAGCATCTGCGCCTCAGCCACAGAATGGGGCGGGCAGCCGCGCGAAAGGCACTCATTGGCTGCCTCAAGCACCGCCTACCAAGGCCCGGTCCCGCCCCCCAAGCCTGGGAGCAACCGCAGGGGCGGGCCCGGGCACGGCGACCTCGGGCTGGCCGGCCGTCCACCCCTCCGCCCGTTCCCCACCCGAGCTGATGGCCGCACCTGCAGCAGTACGGTGCTCGGTGTCACCTTCACCGTGTGGCGCCGCCCGTTTGGGGCCAGCACCGACACCGCGGAGCCCCCGCCGCCCGCCGGGGCCGCCATCTTCCGCTCACGTGACCGCGGCCGGCTCGCCTCAAACAACTTTATCCGCAACAGCCGGGACGCACAGCCACGCGGCCTCGGGGGCGGGGCCGACTCGCTTCCGGGCCCCGCCCCAGACTCCGCCCTCGGCACCCTGGTTATGTCCCTGGCTCGGCCTGCGTGCGGAACAGCCGGGTAGGCTAGTCCTGCAGCGTGGCCTAAAGGGCTCTTCCATGGAAGGGACACACTTCGCTCAGTGGCACTGTCTCTTCATCCCGCGTCACATGGTCCCAGGATATTTCACGCTCTGGAGGATGCATGCAAGAAAGCTATGCTGCCTGCGGCCTGCCTGGGGTCCTGCAGGCACCTGTCTGACACCAAGTGTGATATGCCCACACCGTAGTTGGCCTTCTTTGTACCTACTCCGATGAACACTGATCCTGCCTGCCCCACCTTCTCAAATATCCCAGTGATCATTATCTTAACATGGTGACAAGCATCCCTGTGCTGGTCTTCCCCAACTACTTTTTGAAAATTATTTTGTTAGACCGGGTGTGGTAACACATGCACTTGGGAGGTAGAGACAGGCTGAGTTCAAGATCAGTCTGGTCTCCAGAGCAAGTTCCAGCACAGCCTGGGCTACACGGAGAAACCCTGTCTTGAAACATTAAAAATAATAATAATTAGTTATTTTTATGTATTTGTTTTTTTACTGTGTTTATGTGAAAGAGGAGGTAAGGCATGCCATGGTGCTTATGTGCATGTCCGAGAACTTGCCAGAATCTGTTTTCTCCTTCCACCTTGTGGAGCTAAGGGATAAAATTCAGGTTATCAGGCTTGGAGGCAGGCACCTTTCTTTACCTGCTGAGCCATCTTGCTGATTTCAGGCCCTCTCTTGACTTGCCACCGTGCTTGGAAGGGGAATGAAATGCTTGTGGTTCTTAGAATTGTAAAGATCTCTAAGACAGAGTGAAGAAATTGGCACACACCCCAGAAACAGTGAGTGAGCCACAGTTTTTACTTGGGCTCAGGTGCCTGGTGGACTTCCCCTGGCCAAGTCCCATGCTGAACAAGGGCTACCAAGGAACCCACTGCAGCCCTGAGGTGCCAGGTCAGGGTGGTAGCTGGCCTCACATGCTACAGACTACAAACACCAGATCTGGAAAAAGCAGACTTCCATGATTCTCCAGTCATGGACCAGCCTCAGCCCCCAACACATGGACATCATTTGTACATGTCTCCCTGCACCTCTGATATCCTAGACTTAGCTAACTCTTAAATACCATTCTGAACCACTGCTCAGCTGTCTAGCTCTGGCCATGCCACATGCCCATCGGCTTGATTATCTACACCTGTGCCACAGTATCCTGGCAGAGTTCAGGTGCACAGTAGAAGTCTGGAGGACCATGTGCAAACATTTGTCCTTGCTTAAGCTTGTGACACCGTATGTGAGTGCTGTCATGCCTTCACATGAATGATACATCTGTGTTACACCTGTATATTGACAAATATGGACACCACCTTGTGCATGAGGAAAAGAATGTTAAAGTCTATGTTCTATGCAAACTCAGACTTTCACTGAGCTTTGTGCTTTGCCTGATCTGTTTGACAAGTTTCTTTTGATTTTTTGACAAATTAGAATTTTTTTAAAGAACTCAAACCTGTTTTCGTTCAATTGTTCCACAGTTAGACTCCTCTGGCAGCACATTTAGAGCACTGAGGTGACAAGCATGTCAGACCCTCAGCAGATACAGGGCATCAGTTTGTCCCCAAAGTGAATTTGTGAAATTGGTGAAGTTAAGGTCAGAGTCCTCCACAGTCAAGGTCCTCTGTTCCTGGTGGAGTGAGTAAATCAGCTCTGGGCTTATTCTTTAAGACTACAAATGTCATTTTTTTTTTTCCAAAATCTATTTATGAAGCAGTTTTAGCATTGATTGATGAATGAATTCTTTTTATTTCCTTGACAGTTTGTCCTGGCTAGTTTTATGTCAACTTGACACAAGCTGGAGTCATCTGAAAGGAGGGGCCTCAGTTGAGAAAATGTCTCCATAAGGACCGACTGCAGGGCATTTTCTTAATTAGTGATTGATGTGGGAGGGCCCAGCCCATTGTGGTGGTGTTATTCCTGGGCCGGTGGTTCTCAGTTCTGTAAGAAAGCAGGCTGAGCAAGCCACAAGGAGCAAGCCAGTAAGCAGCACCCTCCATGGCCTGTGCATCAGCTCCTGCCTCCAGGTTCCTGCTGGGTTTGAGTCACTGTCCTGACTTCAGTGATGGACTATGATGTAGAAGTGTAAGCCAAGTAAACCCTTTCCTCCCCAACTTGCTTTTTGGTCATGGTGTTTCATCACAACAATAGAAACCATGACTAAGACAACAGTATTGGAGCTTCATTGCAGAACTTCACACATGCTACACAAATGCTCTGCCACTCACCAACAGCCCCAACAACATATGTTGTTTTATGATAGAGTCTTGCCAAGTTGCCCAATCTGGCCTCAAACTAGGATTACAGGCTCATTTTAACATTTATGGCTGCAAAATTATGACTTTTTGAATTATCATTCTACCTTTATTAAATATTTTTCCATGAAGAAACACTGCACCTGAAGGCTGGAGAGATGGCTCAGAGGTTAAGATCACTGGCTGCTCTTCCGGAGGTCCTGAGTTCAATTCCCAGCTGCAAGCATATATGTAAGCAGAGCACTGTATACATAATAAATAAATAAATAAATAAATAAATAAATAAATAAATAGGAAAGAAACAATGTACTTGCGGGGCCGCACACTCGCGGGAGGCAGAGCCAGGCAGATCTCTGTGAGTTCGAGGCCAGTCTGGTCTACAGATCGAGACCCAGGACAGACACCAAAACTACACAGAGAAACCCTGTCTCAAAAAAACAAAAACAAAAAGAAAAAAAGAAAAAGAAACATTGTACCATTTGGCAGTGGTAGTATATGCCTTTAATACCGGTACTTGGGAAGCAAAGGCAGGCAGATCTCTGTGAGTTTGAAGCCAGCCTGGTCTATAGAACAAGTTCTAGGACAGCCAGTGCTACATGGAGAAACCCTGCCTTGAAAAACAAACAAACAAAAAAAATGTGTTTGTTATTTGTTGTTCTGTTTTGAGACAGGGTCTCATGTAGTCCAGAATGGTCTTGAACTGTTGATCCTTCTGACTGCCAGGACTAGGTATGTGCTACCATCCTCAACGGTTTGTGACCATTGCCAGCTTGGAGCTCACTCTGTAGACCTGCCTGAACTTTAATTAGTGGTGATCCTCTTGCTTTGGCCTCCAAGAACTGAGGTTACAGGTGTGTGACAACACATTTGGCTCAATTTTTGTATTGTTTCAATTGAAAGAGCTGGGAGGTGGTGGCACATGCTTTTAGTTCCAGACCTCCGGAAGCAGAAGCAGGTAGATCTCTGAGATCAAGGCCAGCCTGGTCTATAAAGTGAATTCTAGGCCAGCCAGGGCTACGCAGAAAAATACTGTCTAAAAAAAAAAAAAAACAAACAAACAAGCTGGGCATGGTGGCACACGCCTTTAATCCTAGCACTGGAGAGGCAGAAGCACTGGGATCTCTGTGAGTTCGAGGGCTACAGAGAACTCTGAAAAACAAAACAAAACAAAAAATTTATAAGAACAATGTAAAATAGTACAAAAAACATCTTTTAACCAGATTAATAAACTGATTATGATTGTATACCACTCTCCCAGAGGATCTGAGTTTAATTCCTAGCACCCATGTCAGGCAGCTCACAGCCCCCTGTAACTCAAGTTCCAAGGGATTCAACACCCTCCTCTGGCCTCTAAAGGCAGCTGCATGCATATGGCATATACTCCCACAGACACACACAAACACACATAACGTAAACAAAAGTAAGAAAGAGTGAGTTACTGGATTGTGCCTCTTTGTCACTATGAATACTTCTTGAATGCCTGTTTCCTAGGGACAAGGACATTTTCTAATAGACAAAACATGAAATAGACTGGGCTTGGTGGTACGCTTGGGAGGCAGAGGCAGGAGGACCTCTGTGAGTTCGAGGTTTCACAACCTGGTCTGTGTGGTGGGTTCCAGGTGAAATTGAGAGACTCTGTCTCAAAAAAAAAAAAAAAAATCTGTGTCTTTCAACATAAGTTCTCTCCTGCAGTAGGAATGCTTGTGTTCAGTTACAGTACTTTTTCATCTTCTCTGTTTTGTTATGTTTTTTAGTTTTTTTTTTTTTTAAGACAGTGTTTCTCTGTGTAGTTTTGGTGCCTGTCCTGGATCTCACTTTGTAGACCAGGCTGGCCTCAAACTCACAGAGATCTCCTCGCTCTGCCTCCTGAGTGCTGGGATGCTGGGATTAAAGGTGTGTACCACCACCACCTGGCTTCATCTTCTCTGTTTTAAGATATGCTGCAGAGATAGAGGTGTAGCTCAATGGTAAAGTACTTGCCTAGCATTTGCAAGATCTGGAGTTTGAGCCTTAGAAATCCAAAAATATAAATAAATAAAATTTAAAAAAATAATAATGTGAGAGATGTAACAATCCCACCACTAACAACAGTAAAGAAAGCACAGCCAGGCACAGTGGCAGAGGCAGACGAATCTCTGTGAGTTCAAGGCCAGCCTGGTCTACAGAGTGAGTTCCAGGACAGCCAGGCTACACAGAGAAACCCTTCTAAAAAAAAAAAAAAAGAACAAAGGAAGGAAAGGAAAGCTGAGCTGGTACAATGATACATACAAGCCCAACACCCTGAATTCAATCTCCAAAACCCACTGTGGAAGGAGAGAACCAAACCCCAAAATTATCTTCTACCTTTGCATGTACACTGTGGCTCCCTCACAAGTACATATTTACACATACCTGTCTATAGTCTATAATCCCAGCACATGGAAGGCAAAACCAGGAGCATTAAATCTGAGGACAGCCTGGGCTACCTAGCAAGTTCTAGACAGCCAGATCTATATAGGAAAACAATGCCCCAACAAAAACAAAGATGGGCCAGGCATGGTGGGACACACCTTTAATCCCAGCACTCCAGAGGCAGAGCAGAGGTAGACACATATATGTAGTTTCAGGCCTGCCAGGGCTATAAAGTGAGCCCTTATCTCAAAAAGGTGTTTTTTTTGTTTTTTGTTGGTTTTTTTTTTTAATGTGGAGCTAAGTATCGAACCCAGGGCCTTGCACTTGCTAGGCAAGCGCTCTACCACTGAGCTAAATCCCCAACCCCGACACACGCTTTTAATCCCAGAACTCAGAAGGCAGAGGCAGGAGGATCTCTGTGAGTTCAAGGCCAGCCTGGTCTACAGAGTGAGTTCCAGGACAGCCAGGGCTACACAGAGAAATCCTGCCTCTAAAAACCAAAAAGAAGATTTTTTTTTCTGATGCAGAGATTTAAGTATAAAACAAGACTTGGGGCTGGAGAGATGGATCAGCAATTAAGAGCACTGTCTGTTCTTCCAGAGGTTCTGAGTTCAGTTCCCAGCAACCACATGGTGGTTCATAACCATCCATAATTCGATCTGGTGCCCTCTTCTGGCCTGTAAGCATACATGCAGACAGAATACTGTATACATAATAAAGAAATAAATTAATTAATTAAAAAAACCCAAGACTTAAGTTGACCCATTTTTTCCCACTCATAATCACCTCATAAAAAGCCATTTTTTCTTCTGTAGCCTTTGTTTCTCTTTGCCAAAACAAGCAAATATGTATGTCGGATGCTTGGAGGACCCACCAGTAGCTTCCTATTAGCTTTTTAGCCTCCTTTGTTCTTTCCTCTGTAGCCCATCTGCAGCAGGATGGACAGCAGTGGCTCAGGGTCTCTCAGTCAGTGGAATGACTGAACCAAGACCACCAACTCAAGATTTGACACCTAGCTGAGAAGCACTCCTGTCTAGGTCCCTGTACCCAACTCAGGATCAGGTGAAAGAATGCCCATCTGAACCATCTGGTGCTCAGAGCTGTCCATGTTTCAGTGAGTGGCTTACAGGCAGGGCAGATACCTGGTCAAGTAATAATCTCAGGTCCTGTTTGATATGCAAAAGAGATCATTAAGTATACCTAATATCTTAAGTTGCCATGGGTCAGGCTGCCAGAATAATCAATGCACTGCCTGGGGACCTGTTCAGACTTAGTTGTCTCTTCTGAGAGGAGAGGCCTCCTCCCAGCTGCTCTAGGGTCCTTTACTGAAAGAAGAAAGTGGCTGAGGAGCTGAATCTGCTCCTCAGCCCCATCTACCTCTGCCTCTGTGCTTTAACTACTTCTGAGAACGAATTCAGCATCCTTTTTGAGGATACCTTCCTTCTATTGCCAGGCCACGGCCCTCCTCCTTTCCCCTGCCAACAGCTAGACAGCTATTCTAAGGATCTGCTTTGAATTAAAAGTGGTATAGCCCTTTAAGAGAAGCATCCGCAGCCTCCAGCGCTGAAAGGTTCCCAGTGGCAAGATCTGAGGGTTTGTTTCTGCCTCCTCAGAGGCCACGTGCAAGGATCACAGGATTGGAAGGAGGGAGCTGGAGGTCACATGGCAACCAGCCTCTTTGGCCTGTAGAGCCTACTGCTTCAGGCACCTGGGGGCCAGCAACTGGACAGTTAAGGCTTTGGTACCAGCTTATGTCTCTTACAACATCTGATAGCAACTCTGCCCTTACCGTCAGGACTTATACTAGGCATCTCAGGGTGCTCCAGAAGCACCCCAAGAAGTTCCGCAGATAAACAGAGAGCCCCTCCCAGAACTACACCCTTCCTCCCCAGCTTGGAAATGTGGCCACACCCTAATGACCCTCTTGAGTTAGCCATGTCACTGCAAGCCAGCACCCAACAGGGTCCTCCCACTGGACTGTCTGCCAAGCAGAGAAGTGGGGCAGGGCAGCCCTTAGCTGCAGAGGTCCTGGTTGAAACAGGTACTGCCAAAAACATCAGTAGGGTCCAAGGCACCTCAGTGGTCTGAGCTGCTCACACTGGGGCACCCCTATACAGCTGTGTTCACCACTGAGGGGCAATAGGGCCTCAGTTCTTGGCTCTAAGAACTCTCAAGCTCCCAATGAAGGAACTGACTCCTAGGATCAGGGATACAGCTCTTTCTGCCAAGTGACTTCAAGACTACTCACATACTGCCTACAGATGGCCACCTGTTTTCCAAGAGCCAGAGCTGAAAGTCTCAGAGAAAAGTCCCCAGTGTCAAGCAGAAGAGCTTATCATCCTTGAGGAGGCTGGGACTGACCCAATGTCCCTGTTCCCTTTCACACTCTCAAGTTCAGGCTAAGATGGTCATCTGACTCTCAGCTACCCACCCCACTGCTGCTGGTGAGTTGCTTTCCTCAGGGCAAGGAGGAATACGCTAATGTGTAGGGGTAAAGAGGTGAAGGCTTTGGGGGAAACGAAAAGAGGTTTAGTTTCAGGAGCCTTGTGGCTTTGAGCCCTGGCCCAGACTGAGAGCTAGAGGTGGGATCTTAGCTAATCCTTCAGAACTTCCCCTCAGTGCAGGCTACAGGAAAATGGGCTAGCCTGCCCAGTTTTCTTGGTCACTTAGGCCTCAAAGGCCAGCAGCTGGAGTTCAGAGCTACCCAGATGGCCATGTAAGGCCTGGTGGCTGAGGCCAGTATATAACAGCTGGGCCCCAGACAGCGGGAAGTAGCAGCTGGACCATGGAGCTGGGTAAGAGTGCAGGCTGAGGGCTGCGGATAGATTCAGGGGGAGGCCAGTCCCACATCCAGGCAAGGGAATTGGGTCCAGAGTTGCTGGACATGCTAAGCCTGCTGGCCCAGCCTCATCTGTTGGATATCACAGAGGGTCTCAAATGGGACCCATGTGCGTCTGTCTGACTTCTGCCTACCCTTGTCCTTCCCAGTGCTGGAGACCAGCTCAACCCAGACCCTAGTTAGCTCTTCTTTCTTGACAAGTTCCATCTTGACATCTTCCCAGAAACTGCTTCTACTTTCCTAGGTAAGGCCTGCAGCTCCCAAGTTAACTTTACGTCCATCTGCGCATCCTTGCCCCACTCCGTCCTTCTCTCCAGAACCTCAAGTCCTGTTCTTGAGTTATTGCTCTGAAAATACATAGGCCCCTGCTCCAGGGTCTGTGATTCTTTCCAGGCCCCCTTGCTACTAGGCATACTTTCAATCTGAACTAGGCAGACACACCCAACCACCATTCCAAACTTTGGATTTTTTTAAAGGTAAAATTCAAGTAATGTGGACCTAATCCTTTGAAGTATCACAACTCCACAACATTTAGTAGACCTACAATGTGTGCAGCCATTACCACAGTTTCAGAACATTTTTATCACCCCAAAGGTAAACCACATGCCTGAGAACAGTCACTCCTTAATTCCCTCGTCTTCCCAGTCTCCTGGTAGCTTCCAGTGGGGCTTTTGCCCTTGTGGATTCACCCATCCTGGGTATTTCATGTCGATGGAACCATACAGTATATGTCCTTTGTGTCTGGGTTATTTCACTCAGCGCAGCATTTTAAGACTGTAGCATAGGTCGGAATTTTCTTTTCATAGCTGAAATACATCCCATTGTAGAGATAAACCACACCGGTGGCCTTTTGAGTGGCTTCCACCTTTTAGCCATTGAGAATTGCGCTGCTCTGAACACTTGTGTACTAGCTTTTGTTTGAACGCCTGTTTCTAGTTCTTTGGAGACTACACCTAGGGGTGGAATTGCTGGGTCAGGTGGTGAAGCTATTGATTATGGAGGAGTCACTCACTTGTTGCTGTAGCAGTTGTACCATTCTATACCACCCTCAGCAGTGCGCAGAGCTCCGATTTCTTCTCGTCCTCACCAACACTTGTTATTCTGCATGTTATTGCTCATATCCACTCAAGTTAGCATGAAGCAGTGTCTGACCCGATGCTGATGAGTCTTCCATGCAATTGTGAGGGTTATAATGGCCTCTGGTTTTGGTATAGGTGGACTGAACAGGCCCGAATTCTGGGGAGACTTCCTCACACTCACAGTACTGAAAACTGGTGCAGAGGACTCACACAGTTGGCCTTGGGGGAAGACAAAATTGGCCTATGTAAGCTAAAGGACAGAGGTGCAAACAGGGGCCACAGTGGACACTTTAGAAGGAGAAAGAGGGAAGACTGAGAGTGAGGACAGAGGTGTAAACAAGGGGAGTCTTGGTTGGAACCTCTTTTTGTTTCGGCTACTAGTGTTAAATAAACCAAACACAAACTCATTATGGTTGGATGTGCAGGCTAAATCACGCTACAGCAAAGGCCAGAGAATAGAATATGCGTGTCCCTGGCTTGTTATGGGATTTCTTTGGCAATCATAACCACCACCCTGCTGAGCACTTTCATGCATGGGCTCCTGTAATCCCACAACAACACTCCAGTGGAGGTACGGTCACTGCTCCGCTTTAAAGAATAGGAAACGGAGGCACAGAGAGAGGTCACGGGCCTTGCCCAAAATCTTCCCACCAGGAAATGGCTCCGGGCCAGGACAGTATGCCTTGATGGAACTGCTGTTTGTGGCCAGTCTCAAGCACAGACTAAAGTGATCCAACAATAGAGAGATAGCAAATGTGGATTTCTTTTTTCTTTCTTTCTTTTTTTTTTTTTTGTTTTTTGTTTTGTGTTGTTTTTGGCAGTTTCTTCGTGTAGTCTTGACTGTCCTGGAACTAGCTCTGAAGATCAGGCTGGCCTTGAACTCACAGAGATCCACTCCTGAGTATTGGGATTAATGGTGTGTGCCACCACCACCTGGCCCTCTTTTAAAAAAAACAAAGCAAAAAAAAAAAAAAAACCCACTTATTTTATTATTATTTGTATGTGTATGAGTGCTTTGCCTGCACATGTGTCTGTGTACCATGTGTGTGCCTGGTGCCCAAGGAGACCAGAGGAGAGCTTTGTATTCCCTGGAAATAGAGTTACAGACAGTTGTGAGCCACCATGTAGGTTTTGGAAATTGAACTTGGGTTCTTGGCACGAGCAGCAAGTGCTCTTATGCACTGGGCCATCTCTCCACCCCAAATGTGAATTTCTGAATGAGCAGAGCTTGGTGTGCCTCTTAGTTTCTCTGAGCTCAGTTCCCATCTGGAAACAGAACACACATCTACATCAGGTGCCTGTGAGTGGACCCATGTGTGCTTTTCTCTTCCTGGAGTGGACCCAGCATACTCGACCTTCAGGCAGCCTCATTTTGGCTTCTGCAGTTCAGCCTTCTCTTTGGCCTATCAATGTGTCTTGGAATAGCTGGCCTGCTGTATATGAAGGTATATTGGGAGCTTGCTTTCTGCAGCTTATCACTCAGCCAGGAGAACAGCAGCAGGATGACCCCCAGTGGCATCCTTCCTGGCTCCTCCCTAGGATTCGAGCCTAGGAGGTGCAGCAGGTACCCACCAGATGAAGCAGGCTCCTCCTGTCATGAATTAGAATGTGGGCGGCAGAAGCCCTGCCTAAGGTGTGGACCAGTGTCCTGAAAGGCGGGTGTGTTTCCTGTCTCTAGAAAAAGTCTACCTACCAGACATCAGGCAGAGGTAAAGAAAAACCAGCGGCCGGCTGTGGTGCAGCTAGGGTGGGTGTGTGTTGTGCATCTAGTTCGACCACTACTACCACCACCATCTGCCCTGCTCCCCCGACCTTGCTTACTTATTCGTTTATTTAATTTTAGAGGTTCATTGTGTAGCCATGGCTGGCCTAAAACTTGCAGCAATCTCCTTTGCCTTCTGTGCACGCCACAGCTGTCTCTCAGTTTTGATTTCTGACAGGAATTCCATTCCCGCTGGTCACCTCAGCCTTGGGATGTGCAGAGGAGGTTGGCACATTAGGTGAGATGACTTGGCAGATGCGAGGAGGTCTCCAAGCTGGCGACTTCTCCGATCCTCAGCCCTCTTCTCCTCCAGTGGCTGCAGGGAGAGGTTCTTAAGGGTCTTCTTCACGGGGTGCAGCAGCAAGGGACTTTACCAAGGCCTACCAACCCTGTTAAGTCGCAGCAGCACCGTCTCTGACCCACATGCCTCCTAACATCTCGGTGCTCCGGCACCCGCACAAGATAGGGAGACTCTCCTGCTGGCTGAGTTCACACGCCCGATCTTTTCAGCAGGTCGACTCCGAAAGCTCGGCCTTGGGCCCCACCTGTCCGCTCCTCGCAGAGGCCCCCCTGCGCCGCTACTACAGGCCCCTCGGCGCAGAGCCCTGTGTCCGCCGCCGCTTTGATCCCGGGGGCCCGGCTGGATAAAAGTCTCGGGCGGCTCTACGCCAGCGCCAGAGAGGGAGCGCAGCGCAGTTGGGCGCACCAGCAGGATAGCGCAGCTCGAGCAACTACGAGGACCTACGGTGAGCGCAGGACTCCAGGCAGTGCGAGGTGTGCGGAGGGAGTCCCAGTGCGAGTCTCCCACGAATGCACTGGGCTTGGGTGCGGGAGGGAAGGCCCCGGCGGCTCCAGGTGAACGCTCGCACCCTGCGCCTTGGCCCGTCGGGCAGAGCAGCAGCGCAGCGGGCAGGGAGCCCCCGATGCGGAAAGGCCTCTTCCTCCCGGCTCCCGGGCCGCTCCGAGGGGCGGGGGTAGCGGCGCCGGCTGGCCGTGGAGAATGGAACTGCCCGGGGCCAGCCCGGCCGCGCTGCCCCCCACGGAGCCGGGCCGGGAGCGCCTCCGGCGGCCGCAACGGGTTAGTCCAGGCCCCTCTGTCAGGCTTGTGGTTTGGGAAGAAAAGGCTAAGCCTCCGCCAAGAAAAGAGTGAACGCAGCCCCCTCCCCCCTGCCGCGCCCGGGCGGCGGCGGCGGCACTTCTAACGCGCGGGCACCCGGGCCGCCGCGGCCCCCGCAAACTACGCCCAGCTCGTCCCCCGCTGCTCATTGGCGCGGGCCCGAGCCAGCGCACCCAGACTCTGCGTTGCCCTCGGCCGGCTACGCGCGTAGCCCGAGCTGCGGAGACCGGTGGCGCCTGACTCCAGAGCTTCGACGCCGAGAGCCTGCCCCGCCGCCCAGGGCAGGAACAACGCGCGGTAGCCGGGCCGAGGAGCAGCAGTGGCCCGCGCGCCCCCTGGCCCGGCGCCCCAAGCCACCGACGCCTCACAGCCGCCCGCTCTCCGCAGGTGGCCACAGGACGGAGTGACATTGCCATGGGCGGAGAGGTGCGCGTGCTGCTACTGCTGGGCCTGCTGCACTGGGTCGGGGGCAGCGAGGGCAGAAAGACCTGGCGGCGCCGTGGCCAGCAGCCTCCCCAGCCGCCGCCCCCGCCGCCGCCCCCGCAGCGGGCTGAGGTGGCGCCGGGCGCCGGGCAGCCGGTGGAGAGCTTCCCGCTGGACTTCACGGCCGTGGAGGGCAACATGGACAGCTTTATGGCGCAAGTCAAGAGCCTGGCACAGTCCCTGTACCCCTGCTCTGCGCAGCAGCTCAACGAGGACCTGCGCCTTCACCTCCTACTGAACACGTCGGTGACCTGCAATGACGGCAGCCCCGCCGGGTAAGGCCGGCGCTGGGCAGGACCCCGGGAGGCCGTTGGCCCTGCTTGTCTGGCCCCGCCGGTGCTCCGCGCCCAGCTCGCCGCCGTCCCATCGCTCGTGGTGCCCGCATCCTCTGCCTCCCTGCGCGCGCACAATCCGGAGACTGCGCTGGACCCTCCATTTTCAATGGCAGATCTGGTCCCCAGAGGAAAGGGTTCCAGTAGGGAGTCCGGCGCTGCTGGCCCTGGGGAGGGCCTGGCTCGGTGCCTCCCAAAGTGGGGGAGGGGGCAGCTCTTGAAGCCCTGGTCCGAGGCCAGCTCATGTGCTGACCCCATGGCCACCGTGCACCCGCCTTTGTGCTCAGGTCTTCGGACTGAAAGAGACTGCAGTCCCAATGTGACCCTGACTCCAGTAGAAAGAGGCAACACTGAGGGACAGGGGGTTCCTGTCTCAGGGCTCCCCCTGTGCATACCAGATTGGTTCGGGACAGTCAGGAATCTGAGCACGGGAGCAAGGAGGGGGACCAAGAGGGACCGAAGGCCCCAGGTGCAGCATTCACACACGCACTCAACTTTGAAGTAGATAGAAGACACAGGTGAAGTTGAGAGGTCGGAAGGGACTGTGGGTGCCCACGGGCTCAGCTGATCGATGTTAGTCTGGGCCTTGATAGGAAGGCTGTGACACCGCTACAGTGGCTCCCCGCATCTTGCCGCGCTCCCCTACCCCCACCTGTTTACAGGCCTCTAGCCTGGCATTTCTCATTATTCAAATGCCAGGGCGTTCGCCTCTCCTCGACTGTCATCCGCGCCAGGGTTAACACGGGTCCCGTGCGAGGCGGGCTGTGGGAATTTTCCACGGACCTCGCGGCCCTCCTTCCCCCTCCTCACTATCGCCACCTCGGGGGAATCAGCTGGGTTCCACTAGCCTGAGTTCAGCTTGCGGTTGGTCGCGGGCGCCCCCGTGCGGCTGCGGTGAGCTCCAGGCAACAGGTGGAATGACCCTTTCGGTACCGGAATTGGAAAAGGCTGAGGATTCGGGGTTTGGGGTGGAGGGTAGCAAACGGCGGTGACGCAGGTATCCCCAACTGACTGCCTACTCTGTGCGCCTTTCCTGCAGCTACTACCTGAAGGAGTCCAAGGGCAGTCGGCGGTGGTTACTCTTTCTGGAAGGTAGGTTCCAGGGGTTGCGGTGTGGTGCAGGAGGGGTCCTCAGGACGCGGAACCGAGCCGAGTGCCTGTGCCTGCAGGCGGCTGGTATTGCTTCAACCGAGAGAACTGCGACTCCAGATACAGCACCATGCGGCGTCTCATGAGCTCCAAAGATTGGCCACACACGCGCACAGGTTAGCAGCACACAATAGGCTGGCCAGTCTGGGGGAAGTGGCGGAAGAGTCAGACTCTAGGAAGGACCCATTCACTCCGGGAACCCCATCCCAGGCCCGAGTTTCTAAAATTATGGTGAGCTCAGCCTCGCTTTTTGGTATGGTGACTTCTTGGGTAACTAAGTCCGTCCATCTCCTCACCATTCCCTATCCATCCTAGCTCCTCAGCTCAGACCAGGGCCCACCCACTTCCCTCGTTGAGGTCATCAGGAAGGAAATCCCTCATCCCTGCCTTTCCCCTTCCTCTGTTTCCCCAGGCACTGGGATTCTATCCTCTCAGCCAGAGGAGAACCCTCACTGGTGGAATGCCAATATGGTGTAAGAGAGCATGAATTTCCCTTGGCGGGGGTTCCTTCCTGGGAGTCTTTCCTGGAGTGGTCCTTCCCATGGAGTCCTGTTCTGTAGGATCCTTCTTAGAGCATGGGGATTCATTCTTGGGGGCTGGCCTTTGCAGGGAGTCATATTTGGGGTAGTTTTTGGTGGAAGTCTGGGTTCTTCCTGGGGATGATGGTCCTTTTTGGGGAGGTCTCTCCTAAGGGTCCTCTTTTAGGAGGCGCCCTTTCTAGTGTTCCTTCCTGGGATGATGGTTCTTCTAGGGAGTCCCTTTCTTTGGGGATTCCGTTCTAAGGAGGACCTTCCTGGGGAGGGGGTCCTTCTGGAGGGTCTCATCCTGGGCAGCATTTTTCTTGGGGGTCTTTCACGGTAGCTTTGGGCAACAGAGGGCCATGGCGGGCTCACCCGATCCCTGTTACAGCTTCATCCCCTACTGCTCCAGTGACGTTTGGAGTGGGGCTTCACCCAAGTCTGAGAAGAGTGAGTCCCTGGCTTCCCAGCCCCTTGAGACAGGGCAGGGTGGTGAAACTTCTGGGGAAACACAGACTTTCTCAACCTCTTTGTAGCATGCATTAGGGTTCCTGCTTGTCTGTGGCTCACCTGGCCCCTGAGGGACCCCCTAGCAGGACCTCAAGCCCTTGATCCTCCCTCCTCAGTCTGCCCCATCCCTGGAAAGAGCCCAGACCCCTCTTCTTGCCTCCCGGAGTAGGAGACCTTGTCCTGTTTCCAAGTTCACCTAACGCTCCCCCTTTTCCTTACAGATGAATATGCCTTCATGGGCTCCCTCATCATCCAGGAGGTGGTGCGGGAGCTCCTGGGCAAAGGACTGAGTGGGGCTAAGGTGTTGCTGTTGGCTGGGAGCAGGTAAGCAGAATGCACCCATGGGAAAAGGTCTCTGTATGGAGGGGACAAGGGGCTGTCGTGGCAGCTCTGGAGCATGGGTAGTGTGGATTATGTGTGGAAAAACTGGAAGGGAACTGCCTGCAGACCCGAATCTATCCTCACAGAGCCTTGCTGGCTCCAGCCTTCGCAGGCAGGAGCGGGGAGATCAGCCTCATTTGGAGCACCTTAGAGGTCTGGCTTCAGAGTGTTTGTGCTGGAAACTGTTTAGAGAATGCTTCTGGACCCCAAGGGTGTTGGGCTGCAGCCACCTATATAGTAGGTTAGTGGCCAGTTGTGTTCTGATGTCTCTTCTTGAGGACCCAGTGTCAGGGTAGCCTGGGATGACTGGTCAGTGACTGTATTCCAGTAGGAACAGAGAATGCATGCCTGGACTGGATGATGGGGCCTGATACACTGGAGTTTATCTTTTTCTTCAGTTATAAGAAAACTGATACAGGAAAAAAGAGGGGAAGGAGAGTCAGCTCTGTGTCCTGCCAATCTTAGCTGTGGGCCAGTGTTTAGAACTTACTAGTCCTCTGTCTCCAGACCTGGAGGGAGAAAGGCCCCTGTGTCTTGCCCATGGACGAGCAGCATGCTTGCAGTCAGAATGCATTGTTCAGAGGCAGTCCTTGCTCAGGATTAGGGCTGGGGCTAAGCCGGCTTTGGGTAGACAGTAAGCACCTCTCTCCAGCCACTTGGCCTCATGTCTGGCCTTCCCTCAGCGCTGGGGGCACCGGGGTGCTGTTGAATGTAGACCGCGTGGCTGAGCTGCTGGAGGAGTTGGGCTACCCGTCCATCCAGGTGCGGGGCCTGGCTGACTCAGGCTGGTTCCTGGACAACAAACAGTATCGCCGATCGGACTGCATTGATACTATCAACTGTGCACCCACAGAGGCCATCCGCCGTGGCATCAGGTACTGTGGTTTGGGGGCAGCTCCCATGCCATAACCCTGCGTAGTGCAAAGGGCCTGGGGTGAGGTAGCGTCTTAATGTCTAACTTGTGGCTGTGGCTGCAGGTACTGGAATGGGATGGTGCCGGAGCACTGTCAGCGCCGGTTCAAGGAAGGGGAGGAGTGGAATTGCTTCTTCGGCTACAAAGTATACCCGACTCTGCGCTGTGAGTGGCCAGCTCACTGCGGCATTTGGGAAGTGGTGGGGCGCCCTGAGTTGTGCACCAGTCCTGAAATTAAAGAGGTTAGACCACAGGCAAACTTTACCCTGTTCCACAAAAGTGATCATGCCTATACTGGGGTGATCAGTCATTCCTACTTACCTGGGACTTCCAAATTCATGTGCTTTCTTCTGAGACCACCAAACAGTCCCCCAGCCCTACTTTGCATTCTCTGTTCCTACTGGAATACAGTCACTGACCAGTCATCCCAGGCTACCCTGACACTGGGTCCTCAAGAAGAGACATCAGTAGTGAGAGCCCATGCCAGGGGACAGCACCACCAAATCTAAGTCAGAGAGACCCTGAGAGCCAGACCACAGTAATAGTGGGTTTTCCAGAGTCCTTTGAGGGAGAGTGGGCTTTAACGAAGAAATGGGACTGCGGTGTAGTTCAGTGTAGCATGCTTACCCAGCATGCTCAGTGCTTGGAGTTCTTCTCTATAACAGAGACAGACACAGGAACTTGGGCTGTGTGGAGCACAGCAGAGAGGGCCACAGCAGGGCCACAGCAGAGGCAGGCAGGCCAAGCTGAGCCATATCCTCCTCCCAGGTCCAGTGTTCGTGGTACAGTGGCTTTTTGATGAGGCCCAGCTGACCGTGGATAATGTGCATCTCACTGGGCAGCCGGTTCAGGAGGGCCAGTGGCTATACATCCAGAATCTGGGCCGAGAACTGCGTGGCACACTCAAGGATGTGCAGTGAGTGTGTGCAAGGGATTTGGGCTGGGTTGTCTCATGCAGTCCCTCCAAGCCATTTGACTTAAAAATGGTCTTGAGGACAGGTCAGTTAGGAGGCAGAGGCAGGTGAACTTCTGTGAGTTCAAGTCCAGCCTAGTCACATAGTGAGACCTTGACTAAATAAATAAATAAAATAGAGGATTCACAGATCATCATAGCATAGTGCTTGCTCAGCATGTACAAAGCCCTGGGTTTAATCCCCAGCACCACATTCACTAGACTTGGTGTAACTCCAACATTTGAGAGACAGAAGGAAGAAGATAAGAAATCAAGGTCATCCTTGACTACATAGCCAGTTTGAGGCTAGCCAGGACTGCATGAGACCCAGCCTCAAAAAAAAAAAAAAAAAGTGACCAAAGATTCATGTGTTCAAGATAGCCTCCTGCCACTGCCTAGCAGACTCTGGCTGTGTGAGGTGTACATGAAGCAGGTTTTAGAGACCCAAAGGGCAAGGGTCAGCGTGGAGCATGTGGGTACTGGAGCCAAGGCCAAGACAGATAAGTGGCTGGCCAGACACAGCAAAAGAAGAGTTGGTCACCTGGCAAAGGATAGGCTTGGGACTCAGGCTGATTATCTCCCTACCAGGGCCAGCTTTGCCCCCGCCTGCCTCTCACATGAGATCATCATTCGGAGGTCAGTGTCCCCTCTGGGTTCTAGATAGCTTGCATGTGAAACACTAATTCCATACACCCATAGGCCCCTCCCAAACCAGTAGGTGTCTTCCCATGAGCCCCTTCTGGGCCTTCCAAACCACTACACTAGTTGTGTGGCGGGGTTGAAATGCATCCCCAGACAAGACAGTGATGGTCTCGATGACCCCACCTTGGTTCTTTCTACAGCTACTGGACAGATGTCCAGGTGAAGGGGACCTCATTACCCCGGGCACTGCACTGCTGGGACCGAAGCTTCCATGACAGCCATAAGGCCAGCAAAACCCCCATGAAGGGCTGCCCTTTCCACCTGGTAGACAGTTGCCCCTGGCCCCACTGCAATCCCTCATGCCCTACCATCAGGGACCAGTTTACAGGGCAAGAGATGAACGTGGCGCAGTTCCTCATGCACATGGGCTTCGATGTGCAGACCGTGGCCCAGCAGCAGGGGATGGAGCCCAGCAAGCTGCTAGGGATGCTGAGCAGTGGAAACTAGACTGTCTGGAGGAGGAAGGACTACAGGGGGCTGTCCCAGGGTAACTCACCTCTACTTCCAGGCCCTCTGCCACGCCCAGGGCCCACCTGGGTGTGGATGCCTGTATTCTCCCACTGCCTTCACGAGGCCTGGCCAGAGGAGTGGTCTGTCTTCTCTGAGCCCTGCCACAACTTGGAGGACCCTTCCCACCCCACGTCTATATCCCTAGCCCCCAGCCCACTTTGGGGAGGGAGCCAGGGCAAAGCAAGCACTGGATTCCTGAGCCCATCAGCTCAGACAGTCCCTCCTACCCCCCAACTGATCATGCTCTTTTGTATTATTTTATAAAGTGACTTTTTTATTACTTTAATTTTTTTAAAAATGGAAATTAAGAAATATATGATGGATGATATTGTTTTGTAACATATTTTTCTTAATAATTAAATAAAAAATAACAGAAGCTCACCTTGAGACTTGTTTATTTGAAGAGCCATTTTGAATGTGTTTCTAGGACAGCATATGACCAAAAGAGGGACTGGAGGAACCCCTATTTCTGACACCATCTTGGATGTTCGGTAGCTCCCACTTTACTTGGTTAGCCCCCTTCCTGAGGTGCCCCCATTCATCCATCCATTCATTCATTCATTCATTCAGCAGAATGAATTCATTCAGTTCCTATTGTTGGTGATTACAACTCATCTTGATTTTCTTTATCTTTTCTTTCTTTCTTTTTTCTTTTCTCGCTATTATGTAGCTCTGGCTGTCCTGGAATTCACAGAGACCATCCTCTGCCTTCCAAGTGTTGGGATTAAAAACATGTGCCACCACACCAAACAAGTTTTTCTTTCTAAAATATTTTATTTTACGTGTATGAGTGTTTTGCCTGTATGTATGTATGTATGTATGTGCACCATGTGCATGTATGGTACTCATAGAGGTCAGAAGAGTGGGCATTAGGCACCCTGGAATGGGGCGCGGGGGGGGGGGGGGGGTGCTGGGAAGGTGGCTCAGTTGGTAAAAAATGCTTGCCATACAAACACGAAGACCAGAATTTGATCTCTAGCACCCATATGAGAAGCTGGATGTGGTGATACACATATGTAATCTGAGCTTGGGGGAGGTGAAGACAAGCGGATCCTCTAGCTTGTTGGCCAGCCAGCTTGACCTAATGAAGAGCCCCAGGTCCCAATGAGAGAGATTTCCTATCTCAAAAAAAAAAAAAAAAACAAAAACAAAAACAAAAAGAAAAACAAACAAAAAACCCCACAACAAGCAGTGGCACACCCATTTAATCTCAGCACTAAGGAGACAGAGGCAGGCAGATCTCTATAAGTTTATAGCTATCCTGGTCTACATAGTGAGCTCCATACCAGCCAAGGATACGTATTGAGACCCTATCTCAAACAAACAAACACAAACAAACAAACAAAAAACAGAAACCAAGGTGGGGGCTGGAGAGATGGCTCAGTGTTTAGAAGTGTACCCTGCTCTCTCAGAAGACCTGCATTAGGACCGCTCTCAAATGCCTGTAGCTTCAGGTTCAGGGGATCCAATGCTTTCTTCTGGACTCTGCAGGCACCCTTGCCCACATGTACACACATAAAGAAACACATCCGGCTGGGCAGTGGCGCACACCTTTAATCCCAGCATTCAGGAGGCAGAGCCAGGCGGATCTCTGTAAGTTTGAGGCCAGCCTGGGCTACCAAGTGAGTTCCAGGAAAGGTGCAAAGCTACACAGAGAAACCCTGTCTCAACCCCCCCCAAAAAAAGATGGGGGGGGGGTTGGAGAGATGTCTCAGTGGTTAAGAGCACTGGCTGAGTTCAGTTCCCAGCACCCACATGGTAGCTCAGACCATCTGTAATGAGATCTGGTGCCCTCTTCTGGCTTGCAAGCATACATGCAGACAGAACACTATGCATAATAAACGAGTAAATCCTTAAAAAAAAAGAAAGAAAGAAAGAAAGAAAGAAAGAAAAGAAACACATATGTGACTAGAGAGATGGCTCAGCAGTTAAGAGTACTGACTGCTCTTCCAGAGGTCATGAGTTCAATTCCCAGCAACCACAAGGCAGCTAATAACTGTCTGTAACTACAAGATCTGACACCCTCACACAGACATGCATACAGGCAGAACACCAATGCACATAAAATAAAAATAAATAAATTAAAATAAAAGAAACACATACATAGCCAGGTGGTGGCACATGCCTTTAATCCCAGCACTTGGGAGACAGAGGCAGGCAAGATCTCCATGAGTTCGAGGCTAGCCTGGTTTACAGAGCAAGTTCCAGGACAACCAGGAATACACAGAGAAATCCTGTCTCAAAACAAAAACAAAGTTGGAAAATGCCTAGTGAGATCTCACAGAAGAGGCTGAAGAGATGGTTCAGCAGTTAACACTGGCTGCTCTTCCAGAGGACCAGTGTTGGATTCCCTGCACCCCCATTGCTACTCATAACTGTCTGTTACTCCAGTTCCAAATCTGATGCTCCCTTCTCAAGGTGGCTGCACGTACATGGTACACATGAATTGTGATGGCTATTTGGCTTTCAAATCGACTACAACTGAAATTAACTAAAATTCAAGTGGCTAGGTACACCTGTGAGGGATTTTTTTCTTAATTAAATCATTGTAAGTGGGAAGATCCACTTTTAATCCAGGTCTTTTGAGGTGGGAAGAGCCACCTTTAATCTGGGATATATCTTCTGCTGGCAGCCTGTATAAAGGACATAGAGGAAGGAAGCTCACTTTCCTTGCCTGTTTAACCTCCCTCTTCACTGGCAAGTTGGCTTAGAGATTATTTCTTCAGGATTCTGGTATATACAGAAGACAAGCTGAGACATCCAGCCTGGATTCTTAGACTTTCCATTGGTAGACAGCCATTGTTGGGCTAGCTGGATCCTAGTCCGTAAGTCACTCTAACATAAATTTCATATACATACATATGCATATAGTTTTTAAAAAGGCCTGACTTAGGTGAACACTGCATCTCAGTAACACATGGTGTGTTTAGAAATCTCATGAACAAGTGCTTAGATCTGGTGATCAGTGTGTCTCCATTCTCAGAGTACACTGTCTATGGAAAGTGTCTATGATGCTAAGAATCCTGGGAGTTTGAGCAATAGGTGGATACATAAACAGGATACCCCATCCATCCTTATGGTTGACTGCTGTGGATTTTGCTCACTGTTAATAATAAAGCTGATTGGCCGATAGCTGAGCGGGAAGAAATTGAGTGGTGAGAGCCAGACTAGAAGAATTCTGGGAAGAAGATGGGCGGAGTTGGGGAAGATGTCAGCGACCCAGCCACCAAGGAAACAGGACATGTAGAAAATGAGGTAACAAGCCACAAACCATATGGCAAAGCATAGATAGGAAATACGTTAATATAAATGTAAGAGCTAGCTAGTAATAAACCTGAGCCATCAAGCATTTATAATAAATTATTAGGATTCTTATTTTGAGTGATTATTAGGAAGTGGCTGCAGAATGGGGCAGGATGGAGAAACTCCATTTATAGTTGACCTCTCTGTGATTCAGACATTAAGTCACATATGATGTTCCCTCCTTAGGGTTTCTCTCTTTAACAGCCCTAACTGTCCTGGATTTCGCTCTGTAGACCAGGCTGGCCTCAAACTCACAGAGATCCACCTGCCTCTGCCTTCCAAGTGCTGGGATTAAAGGTATGTGCCACCACTGCCCAGCTCCTGCTAGAAGCTTTTAGTTTGGAATTGAATCATGGGGAAATAGTCCTATAGCACATACTCACTGAAGGACAGTCTGTCAAACCCTTGGCTTGGACTCTTGAAAACATCAGTGTCCCTGTAACGGCCCCAGACCTTAGTTGTCCCCAGATCTTTGCTTAACTGACTTCACAAAGGAAGTGCAATTCTCGATCTAAGACTCAGCACAGCAGACAGCACCACCTGCCGAAAATGAAAACAAAGACCTGACCCATCAAAGCCCACAGTTCTGGGAAAGTCTCTAAATATACTAACCTTGCTTTTTAGTTTCCGTACCTCTGATTCTGGCTGACTGTTCTTGTTGAGTGAAGTATGTCAACCCAGGGCATGGTTTTTGTGCTTAAAAGCTTTCTCTGAGAAAGGCTCAGGGCTCCACTGGGATCCTGAACACCCAGTATAGTTGTTGGCCAGCTAATAAAGACTTCCTTTTGGTTTAAACCCATGTCTGAGCAGTCTCCTCTGGTGAATACCTCACAATAGTCACAAGGTACAAAATAAGGGAGTGTCCCACTCTGGGATGAAGCACAGTGAGTCACTGTAGCCATGAGCAATGCCTGATTCCTGATCAGGTCTGGACAGACATGCATAAAAGGCTGCACAGTGTATCTTGAGACGAAGTGGGGAACTTGAGCACCACTGAGCCATTTTTGTTTTTAATAGATGTATCTATTCTGTATTTTATATGTGTAGGTGTTTTGCCTCAGTTATGTCTGTGCACCACGTTCATGCCTAGTGTCAGCAGGGGCCAGAAGAGGACGATGGAATCCCTAGGACTGGAATTACAGAAAGTTGTGAACAGCCATGTGGATGCTAGGAATCAAATCCCGGTCTTCTGTAAGAATCAAATCCCAGTGTTCTTAACTGTTGAGATATCTCTCCAACCCTCTGTCCAAAAATTTTTGAGTGGGTTCTCTGGGGACAGAGCTCAGGAGATGCCTGTGGACGTATTAGCAGAATTAATTAATTATTAAAAGCAAACTACCAACTATTAACAATTCTTCTTCAGACTGTTGAGTTCTGTGGGAAAGCATCTGCCAGGTATCACCGAGGCCCAGTGTTCTGAGGCAGCAGCAAAAACAAACAAAAAGACTCAATCTTGATTCTAGGTGAAAGGTGCAGAGATGATGGTTGCACTATTTTTGACACTTCTGTAGATTTGATGTTTTCCACTTATAAGTTGAAGAGATAGATATCTATGAAGGTCAGCAGATATTAACATGATCGACGCTAAGTAAAAAGGCTGGATTTTCTTTCTCTCTGTTGACTGGACTTGAACAGGCACCAATTCTGGAGTCATAATTTTTTTTCACAAAGAAAAAGCTTTAAAAGAGGGAGCAGTTAAGAGCATTGCATGACAGCTCACAACTCTGGTACAAATATATACAGGTAGGCAAAACACTCATAGACATAAAAGAAAAATAAATAAATCTTAGCCAGGCATGTGGTACATCCCTTTATTCCCAGTACTACAGAGGCACACCAGATCTCTGTAGGTTCAAGGTCAGCCTGGTTTACATAGTGAGTTACAGGACAGCCAGAGCTACATACAGAGACCCTGTCTCAAAGAAAGAAGAGGAAGAGGAGGAGGAGAAGGAGGAAGAGTTGTTCAAAGTCCAGCTTCAGAGATGGCTCAGCGGTTAAGAGCACTTGTTGCTTTCGCAGAGAATCTCTGGGTTCCATTCCCAGCACCCCCATGGTAGGTAGTTCACAACAATCCATAACTCCTGTTCCAGGGGATTCAATACCTTCTCACTTCCACGGGCACTACTCATACACAAGGTGCACATACATACATGTAGGCAAAACACTTATACACATAAAACAAATTAATAAATATTAGAAAGAGAAGTTCAGGTGCTGGAAAGATGGCTCAATGGTTAAGGGCATTTGCATTCTTGCAGAGGACGTAGGTTAAGTTCTCAGTACTCACAAGGTGGCTTATAACCATCCATAGGCTCACAAAAGGTGCACATACATACATACAGGCAAAACACTCATACACATAAAATGGGGCTGGAGAAGGCAGAGTAGTGGTGGCACATGTCTTTAATCCAAGCGCTTGGGAGGCAGAGGCAGATGGATCTCTGTGAGTTTGAAGCCAGCCTGGTCTACAAAGAGAGAAAGAAAAAAAAAAAGCTGTGGGTTGGGGATTTAGCTCAGTGGTAGAGCGCTTGCCTAGCAAGCGTAAGGCACTGGGTTCAATCCTCAGCTCAAAAAAAAAAAAAAAAATGGCTGGAGAGATGGCTCAGTGGTTAAGAGCACTGGCTGCTCTTCCAGAGGACCTGGGTTCAATTCCCAACAACCATATGGCAGCTCACAAATGTCTATAACTCCAGCTCCAGGGAATCCAGCACTCTCCACAGACATATATGCAGGCAAAACACCAATGCACTTAAAATAAAAATAAATTATTAAAAAATAAAGATAAGTAAATCTGATTTTTTTTATTTTAATAAAAACATTCAAGGTCAATCTTAGCTATTTAGTGAGTTTGAGGTTAGCCTGGGCTGCATGAGACCCTGTCTCCAAAATAAAGGTAATAAATGGGAAAAAACAAAGGCAGGGTTGGTGTTTCTTCTTTGGAGCCTTCCTACTCTGGGGAGTTCATCCTCACTTTTTTCTCACTAAATCCATTGTTGCTCTGCAAAACAGGAAGAAAGAAAAAAAGGAGAGTTGAGCTAGGCCAGGTGACACCGGCCTGTAATACAGCAGTAAAAGAATCCCTCCTATGCCTTCTAGAGTCTCCTGCTGTTCTGTTCCCCCACCTGTCCGTACCCTTTTCTTAGCATGCGGGACCCAGAGGTTGCTTGATGCTTAGCAGTGACCCCCGGAGAGAACCCCCCCCCCCCGCGCTCTCACCAGCCCCTCCCCCACACTATACTGACCCAGACTGACAGATGCAGGTGCTTCAGAGGCAGGAGGTGGGTGTCCAGCATCCACAGACTAATCGTCAGGGAATCTTCGTGGGATGCAGGGGTCAGATGTCCCTTCAGAATGGGAACTGCTATTCCGGGGCTCTGATCAGGCTGTTTATTTATAGCGCTGGGGGGGAGGGCTCCCAGCACAAGCAGAGAGGCTGCTCTGCTGCAATGTCACTGTTAACACTGCCACTGCAGACCGCCAGCACCCGCCGTTTCCGCAGAGGACAGAGGTCTCTCAGCTGGCCAGATCCCCAGGGCAGCTGGGCCACTGTGTGAGGCTCAGAGGTAGAGAGCCTGATGGGCAGCACCATGGAACCCCCAGGGGGTGCATACCTGCACTTAGGCGCTGTGACCTCCCCGGTAGGAACAGCCCGAGTGCTGCAGCTGGCCTTCGGCTGTACCACCTTCAGTTTGGTTGCTCACCGTGGTGGTTTTGGGGGTGTCCAGGGCACTTTCTGCATGGCTGCTTGGGGCTTCTGTTTTGCCTTCTCAGTGCTGGTGGTGGCCTGTGAGTTCACGAGGCTCCACAGCTGCCTGCGCCTTTCCTGGGGCAACTTCACAGCAGCCTTTGCTATGCTGGCAACTCTGCTGTGTGCCACGGCCGCCGTCATCTACCCTTTGTACTTCACCCGGCTGGAGTGCCCACCTGAGCCTGCCGGATGCATGGCCAGAAACTTCCGCCTGGCAGCCAGCGTCTTCGCGGGGCTCCTCTTCCTGGCCTACGCTGCTGAGGTGGCCCTGACTCGGGCACGGCCAGGTCAGGTAGCCAGCTACATGGCTACGGTGTCTGGACTCCTTAAGATCGTCCAGGCCTTTGTGGCCTGCATCATCTTTGGGGCACTCGTCCATGACAGTCGCTATGGGCGCTACATGGCCACACAGTGGTGCGTGGCTGTCTACAGCCTGTGCTTCATGGCCACAGTGGCCGTGGTGGCCCTGAGTGTGATGGGACACACCGGGGGCCTGGGATGCCCATTTGACCACCTAGTGGTAGTATACACCTTCCTGGCTGTGCTCCTGTACCTCAGTGCCGCAGTCATCTGGCCGGTCTTCTGCTTTGACCCCAAATATGGAGAGCCAGGACGGCCCCCTGGCTGCCCCCGAGGCAGCTGCCCCTGGGACAGCCAGTTGGTGGTAGCTATTTTCACCTACGTCAACCTGCTCCTTTATATCGTCGACCTCGCCTACTCCCAGAGGATCCGTTTCGTGCCTACCTTGTAGCCTGATCCATCTCCTTTCTCTGGCTGAGAGCACCTAAGGCTGACCAATGTGAACGAAGACAAGTGGAAACATGAGGGAGGCTGGGGGCTCAGGCAAGTCTGCTCTTGGACATCGGATATCAATAGGAGAGGCAAAGAGGAAGGACAGAGAGAGGGGCAGGAGGCCCTGAGCAGGGAAGAGGGTGGCTTATGGGCTCTCACTCTTCCTGTCTCTATCTTTTTTTGTTGTTGTTAAAGATTTATTTATTTATTTATTTTATTATTATGTATATAGTATTCTGCCTGCATGTGTCCCCACAGGCCAGAAGAGGGCACCAGATCTCATTACAGGTGGTTGTGAGCCACCATGTGGTTGCTGGGAATTGAACTCGGGACCTTTAGAGGAGCAGTCGGTGCTCTTAACCACTGAGCCATCTCTCCAGCCCTGTCTCTATCTTTTTGTCTCTGTTTCTCCGTTTCCTGGCCATTCTTAGGCTCAGTGCTAGTTGCTGTACAAAATGGAACCTTTTTGGAGCGGATGCTGCTGTAATTCATCTTGCAGATGGTAATAGTGAAGCTAGATGAACTTCAGAGGTGGGCCAGTATTGGTATCTTGAGATAGCATTTAGCTAGGGTAATATCAGTTAGGAATCGGGCAATTTCCCTAGGTTGAAATGGGTGAAAACAAGCCAAGAACACCAGGGGCCACTGGAAGGAATGCTGGGGCTGGCACCTCCTGCTTGTCTGGGGGGAGCTTCTAGAACCCTGAGAGAAGTCTCTTTTGGGGTGATCGTGATTGTCTGTAGAGAAACCTGGCAACTAGGATGGACCTCATCTGTGTTTGGGAGTATCCCAGTGGTCTCAACCTTTTGAAACAGAGAAAAGACTGTGCTGTGGTTCTCAGGTGGCCTCGTGTCAAAGGTCAACACTAGAATCACCGTGAAAAGAAGATGATCTCATGACAGTGATGGAGCTTCTGCCTAGACACCCAACACAGACTGACTCAGATGCTTCTGCAGTGCCTACCATGGGTTCTGGCAGGCTGGCTTGGTTGGCAGCATTGACTCACAGTGAAGAGCCATCTTGGGGCTCATGGAGTCATGGAGTCTGGTCACTGGGCCTCCACTCAAGCATCTTGTTAGCCAGTTGCTCCTGAACACTAGGATTTGTTGGCATCCTCCTCCTCCACTTTTGATTCAGCTTCTCCATGCAAGAGCCCAGACTGGACTAACCTTGGGAAGCCCTTCAGCCCATTAACTGACTGTCCCCCAGGTCCTCCAGCAGGAAATAAAAGGTGAATGTTCATTTACATCTGGCCTGTTACCTTTGATGAATACCTAGACAAGCTACCTTCTCATTGCATGCTCTGAGAAAAGATCTAAACCAGGTCATTGTAAGGAGGATATGTCCTTGAGGGTACCCTGGATCCTGGGATAAGGACAAGGCTTGGCCTTGTCTGGGCCTTCTGAAAATGTAGCAGGTCAGGGTGGCTCAAAAGGCAAAATGTAGAAAAGGGAGGTCAATTTTAGCTCAATCACTTTGTTCCTAAAGGCATCCAAAGCCCCACACAGAGGTCTTCAGGGCCCAGATCACAGGGAGAGAGGTCGCTGCCTTCTGGGCAGTGGAACTGACAACATTTAGACTCTGGGCCATGAGCCAGGCCTTGTGTGGTACTGTGTGGCCCTTGCTGGCTAGCTGGAGAAGGAACACTTGGGTCAGTCAAAAACTGAGTTGGGATTAATGTCTTTTACTTGGATGGGTAGGTATAGTTAGCTTCTGGGTCTGTAGGTTCCCTGAATGATGAAAGTTTTGAACATCAAAAAGCCACATCTTCAGGGAACAAAGCAAAAAAGGAATATGTTAGCCCTGCATGTCCTGTCTAGAGAGGGGCCTACTGTTTCTTTTTCTTTTCTTTTTCATTTATTAGTATTATACATGTATGATGTATGTGTGATGGGGGACACCACGATGCATGTGCTGAAGTCAGAAGGAAACTTATATGTTCAGGAGAACCAACTCAGGTGGTCAGGTTGTTAGGCTTTCAAAGCAAGCTCTTTTCCCACTGAGCCGTACAACTTAACAACTCTTTTGTTCTTCTTTTTTTTTCCCCTTTGAGACAGGGTTTCACAATGTAGTCCAAGCTGGACATTCCCTTGCCTCAGCTTCCCAGCTTCGTGCTGGGATTACAGGTTTGTGATACCTCACCAAGGTTGACTTTTATTTTTTTTATTTTTTTTAATTTTGCGTGTGTGTGTGTGTGTGTGTGTGTGTGTGTGTGTGTGTGTGTCCCTTTCATTCTTTTACTAGCTAAAACTCTGAAACATGCATCTGTGTCTAAGTCCTCAGTGCTCTTGTTGTTCAGTGGCCTTCTGCTCCCAGCATCATATCCAACCTGAATTTCAGAGGTCCTGGGGAAAGAGGAAAATGGGAGAAAGGTTTCTGGGGCTCCCTAGACTACACAAGTGTCTTTCATTGGTTTTAAGGATGTTGCTTATTATCATTTGAAGGAAAGCATCCCTTCAAATTTTTTTTTAGGTTTATTTTATGTGTATAACTATTTTACACACATGTATGCACACCCTTGCGTATCCAGTGACCAAGGAATTCAGAGGAGATCTGGGTAGTGTTAGTTGCCATATGGGTGCTGGGAACAGGATCCAGGTCTTCTGCCAGAGCAACAAATGCTCTTAAGTGCTGAGCCATCTCTCCAACCCTGGAAAGTATCTGAAATAGAGAGCTGAGTTTAGGAAACCGAACTTCTAGGTTTGTGCATAGGTTTGAGCTGTCAACTTGGCACAGGTGTTCCAGCCTTTTTCTTAGAGGGTAAATACCAAATTGGCCGTCCAGACATTACCATGGAGTCGTCTCCTAGTTTGAGTGGTGGTCATTATGGTCAAGGAGAAGGAACGAAAATCCAAACCTTGCAGGATAGAAGCTTCCTAGTGATTCTTGAAATTACTTTCTAAAGCGGCTTGTCTTTATCTAAGGCAAAAACACGACTGGGGGGCGGGGGGGGGGGATAATCAAGCAACCTCTGATGGGAGTGGGAGAGACAGGCGCCAGAATCATGCGTACTTTGATACAGTGAATTTGGGGGACCACAGACTGCTCTGCAGCTTCAAGACCAGCAGATAGGCCCTGAGCACCTCTGGGGGTTGCGGATGCCCAGAGCCCATTATCACTAAAACCCATGGTTAGAGAACTGGAGCGCTGTAGGGTGGAGGAGGTTCAGGAAGTAATGGGCCTGTGGCTGCAGAAGGTGCCTAGCTTTCAAACGAACACTTGCAATGAGACTACAGACTACAGGAGAGGAAGATTCGTGGCTTTGAGGTACTGATTTGTATTCCCAACTATCATCCACCTCTGGGAAGGAGCAGAGAGGCGTGTCTGTCCTGGCCGCGTAAATGATGCAATGAAAAGGCTCCAGTTGCACCTCTAGATTGGCTAGCTCCTGGAGGCCGCACCGTGCATTGGCTGAAGTGGAGTGTGGGGCGGGGCCGGTGGGCGTGGGTGCCGCGTGGCAGATGCAGAGGGCTGGGCCCTTGCTGGTGTAACTGAGCCCAGGTTACACTGGGCGTTGTGGGACTCTGGGCTCTGGGGATGAGACTTCTGTAATCAAGGCTTCGGAGACAGGACCGGGAGCCAAGCTGAAGGCGGACGGGGGACTTGGATGTTGAGGGTACTCTTGATTCCGAGCCCTTTCTTACAATTAGTCGCTTCCCTTGCGGCTCCATGTGCCCTTTTTAGAGGCCAGGCATCCTGGTTCTCGGCAGCAGGTGGTTGTGTTTCGGGGTGTTGGGGAACTGGGATAACTTCTCACCCCGGCTAGCCGAGGAGCAACATAGAAATTAGGCAGGCGGGTATGGGGGTGGGGGAGCACCTGGCTGCCAGGGACGGCCAGAACTGGTATTACCCATCCAATCTCTTGCTTTCCATTTTGCTGGTCCAGTTTGTAGCTGCCCCGCAGAGCCGGCGCTAGCTGTGAAGACTGTGGGTACTGGACCTCCGGACATGAGCGTGGGTTTCATCGGGGCAGGGCAGCTGGCCTTTGCCTTAGCCAAGGGCTTCACAGCAGCAGGTAGATTCCTTTAGGGCCGGGGAGGGTGCTAACATAGAGTGTCTGGGTTAGAGGCTTCAGTCCTTTGGGAAATGGCAGCTGCCATATGTTTGGAGTTGCAGTCCTGAATGAGGCGAGGAGTGTTTCTCTGCTGTCTTCTTCCTAACAATGTGGGGCAGAGAGGCTAGAACTAGTTTTGAGGAGGAACTCTGTCCCTTACAGGTGTTCTGGCTGCTCACAAGATAATGGCCAGCTCCCCAGACATGGACCAAGCCACAGTCTCTGCCCTCAGGGTAGGTGCCATGTGAAAGCAGATAGGAAGTCTGGGGTTAAGTGTGCAACACACCTGACTGAGGGCCAGGGTGGAGAGCAGCTGTACTGTAGCCCTACTCCAGTGGGCAAGCAAACCTCCAGATGCTGCCTCCCTGCCCTGTCATGAATACAGCTGGTAGGAGAGGGTGTTAGTCTGGAATGGGATTACCTAGATGGGAGTTAAAGGAGCCCTCCGGAAGGCTAGGCAGCATTGAGCCCAGACAGTGGGCCAGGGGAGGTGGTAACTACAACTTCTGTTTGCTATGGCTCATCAGGACCAAGATGTGGGGGTCAGGCTCCCAGCTTGAGACCACCACCCGCCTCTAGAAGGCAGGCAGCTGCAGAGATTGCAGTCATGACACTCTCAGGTAGGATGAGCTGGGCTGTGGTTTAGAAGGCTGTGATGTCACTTTTCTGTTTCAAAAGGGACACATTCCAGGGCATAGTGCTCTTTCCATTTCTAGGTAAGGACAGCTGAGTGGGTTTTGACTTCCAACCCAGCCTGCACCACAGCCCAGCAGCCTTTGGGCTTCTCTGAACACAAGGCTCTCAGCTTTGTGGGCAGACAGCCCATGAGGCAAGCTGAGTCCCCTTGCACTCCTGCAGAGGATAGGGGTGAACCTGACATCTCATAACAAAGAGACAGTGCGCCACAGTGATGTGCTCTTCCTGGCTGTGAAGCCACACATCATCCCCTTCATCCTGGATGAAATTGGTGCTAACATTGAGGACAGACACATTGTGGTGTCCTGTGCGGCGGGTGTCACCATCAACTCCATTGAAAAGGTGGGTGTCATGATCAATAGGGCTTTGCAGGGATGGGGGCATGGAACATGTGGTCGGGAGCTCTGCTCTGGGTGTCAGGCTTCTTGACCTGGGTATAGTAGCCCAGCCCACAGCAAGAACCCAGGAAGTGCTCAGTTGGGGAAGCAAGCAGGTCCATACTCACTTCCATGCCTGGGGTGAGGACAAATGGCCAGGCCAGAGAGATAGAACTGGTTTCTTTTCCAGAAGCTGACAACATTCCAGCCAGCACCCAAAGTCATCCGCTGTATGACCAACACCCCGGTCGTAGTGCGGGAGGGTGTTACTGTGTATGCCACAGGCACTCATGCTCAGGTGGAGGATGGCAGGCTCGTGGAGCAGCTCATGTGCAGTGTGGGCTTCTGTACGGAGGTGGAGGAAGATCTGATTGATGCTGTCACGGGGCTCAGTGGCAGCGGCCCTGCCTATGTGAGAACTGGAGCGATGGGTGGTCGTCAGGGCTATGGGCAGTTCCCAGGGCCTCTGTGCACCTGTTTCTGCTGCCCTCTGTTCTGGGTCCCAGAGAAGAGGGTAGGACAGTGGCTGAGAAAGCATTCTCCCCACAGGCTTTCACAGCTCTGGATGCTCTTGCTGATGGTGGTGTGAAAATGGGGCTTCCAAGACGCCTGGCTGTCCGCCTGGGGGCCCAGGCCCTCCTGGTCAGTGTTTTGAGATACTTGTGGGAGCTGTTCCTTGCTAAACCCAAAATTGGTGTCTCGGGGACATGTGAATGGGGAGTCAGCAGGTACTTTGGTGGCTGGGGACTCTGTAGAAGCAAGTAGTTAGGTGCCCTGCTGCCATCAGTTCCTCTTTCTTGTCACAGGGAGCAGCTAAGATGTTACTAGACTCAGAACAGCATCCAGGCCAGCTCAAGGACAATGTCTGCTCTCCTGGTGGGGCCACCATCCACGCCTTGCATGTGCTGGAGAGTGGGGGCTTTCGTTCACTGCTTATCAATGCCGTGGAGGCCTCCTGCATCCGCACACGGTAGGTCCTGCTGTCGCCCACTCCCCAGCCACCTGCTACCTACAGAATCCTGGCTTCAAAGGCTTCGGTGCAGTTATCACTTAGCAGATACCACTGGGCCCTGTCCTGGCCCTGAGCATGATTTTAGAAGTTTCAAGGTTCCTTGGGTCACAATATGCAATGCCTCTAGCTCCCTTCCATTGTTCTGTGAGAAGGGGTATCCTCATGTGTCTGTAGACCTTCTCTGGTCCTGAAATACAGCCTCCATTCAGTTTCACCATCATAGCCAGGGAGCCAGGCTAGAAGGGTGGCTGGGCAGTTTAGGGAGCCTGGTCTAGCACCTTCTTTGTGACCTTCCCCAAGTTAAGTGAGGTAGCTAAGCTGGCAGCATGTTGGCAGCAAGATAGCCTGGTGAGAGTTGAGTGAAACATGCCTCGGTTCCCTCAGTTGGTGTAAGGCAAACCGAGGCTGGGAATCACTGTCCCTGGCTCATGTCCACGAGTAAGCCAACAGCATCTTTCTTGCCAGTGTCCACCCTCTAGCACAAGGCTTGGACATGGGACCTAGCCACCTAGCACGGCCTGTAAAGGAAACAGGAGGAGCAAGATCCTGCCACAAGCTGGACAGTGAAGAGTTCAGGGATAGGAGTGCTCAGCCATCTTGATGTTGTTGATATTGTAGCCACGGTGAGGTGACCCTGAGTCACTCTAAATGGTGTAAGAAGTGGCTGTGCTGCTGTATAATAGACAGGGGAGGCCAGGCAGTGGTGGCGCACACCTTTAATCCCAGCACTCAGGAGGCAGAGCCAGGCAGATCTCTGTGAGTTCGAGGCCAGCCTGGTCTACAGAGCGAGATCCAGAACAGGCACCAAAACTACACAAAGAACCCTGTATCGAAAAAAAAAAAAAAAAAAAAGAGAGAGACAGGAGGACTGCAGGTGTAAAAGGCCAGAGATGGGGTGCTGGTATAGCACTGCCCACCACAGCTGCTATTGGAACTGTGGGTTCTGGGAGGAGAAACTCAGACCTAGTGTCTCATTGCTTTTCCAGGGAGCTGCAGACCATGGCTGATCAGGAAACCGTCTCCCCTGCTGCCATCAAAAAGACTGTCCTGGACAAGGTGAAACTGGACTCCCCTGCTGGGGCCTCCCTGTCTTCTGGCCATATTAAGCCACTGCCCTGCAGCCTGGCCCCAGCAGGCACGGAATGATTCATCTGCCCATCTTCCTCCTGCTCTCTGCTCTCTCTCTCTGTCTCTCTCTCTCCAGGGTTTCTCTGTGTAGCCCTGGCTTAGAACTCAATCTGTAGGCCAGGCTGGCCTCGAACTCACAGGTTTTTTTTTGTTTTTATTTGTTGTTGTTTAAGCAGGGTTTTGCTATGTCACCAGGTTAGCTTTGAACTCTTAATCCTCCACTCTAGTTTCCCAAATGTTGGGATTATGGGTGAGTGTCAACATGCCAGGCTCCTTTTTTCTTTTAAGATGGTGACTTGATATGTTGCCTAGACAAGACTCAAACTTCTCAGCTAAGGGCATGCTCCCATGTCAGCCCCCTCAAGTGCACACCACCTGGCTGACTCAGTTCTTCACTTTCTTCTCTCCTTGCCTGAAGTTTCTGCTCTGGGCTTTCTAGCTCGAAACCACACAGAATATCCCCATAGCAGGCCCTTGCCCATAGCCAGGTCAGCCAGGAAGGGGAAGATCACTTACAACCAGGGATCTCCTCTGCTTCCTCTGTAGCTTAGGCCTATGGTGTCTTCATCCTCCCTAGCTCCAAGGCCAGCCAGCTTTGGGTGGCCCCTTCCTGTGATCTACTCACTTGTGGTTGCCTGTCCTTTCTGTGAAGACCTCCTAGCCCCAGACATCCTGTACCTCCTTCTAGGGACTTCATCTTCTACCAAGGATCCCACTAGGCATCTAGGACTTCTCAGGTAGCTCATGAAACCTTGGCTTGTTCCTGAACTAACTCACCAAATACTGTTACTTCTCTTCCTATCCTTTCAGTTGAATAAAAAAATTCCCAAATGTTCCCATTTACCTATTTTTCACCTGTGGAGAGAAGCTTGCTTGGACAGGGGAGCATAATACTGAGGGAGCAGCCAGTAACACAGGTCCCATAAAGCTGGCTATGGCCAGGCTGAAGGTCCCCCATAGAGCAGAGGGCTACAGAGCTTCACTGCCTCTATCATAACAAACCTGCCTGAAGGCTGGCACCATAACAGGGCTTGGCACACCGACTTGGTGAGGGCACCATCCTCTTCTGCCCCATCCCTGTAGCTTGCCAGAGGGAGATGTCTTGCTAGCGGATCCAGGCTGTGCAAGGTCAAGTTCCTGGTGAGGAGAAAACCTTTGAGGGAAGTGTCAGAACTTTCCAGATGGACAGAATCACAGGGACGGACATATGCATAGAAACAGTAGGGAGCCTCTGCCTCCTGAGTACCAGGATTAGAAGCATTCGCTGAAGCATTCGGGAGGCAGAGGCAGGCGGATCTCCGTGAGTTCAAGGGTAGCCTGGTCCACAAAGCAAGTTCCAGGACAGTCAGGGCTGCTACATAGGGAAACCCTATCTCTGGGGGTGGGGTGGGGGACAGAAAAAAATGCCAGGTAGTGGTGGTGGCGGCGGCGGCGGCGGCGGCGGCGGCGGCACACGCCTTTAATCTAATCTCATCACTCAGAAGGCAGAGATAGGCAGATCTCTGAGTTTGAGACCAGCCTGATCTACAGAGCAAGTTCCAGGACAGCCATGGCTACACAGAGAAACCCTGTCTCCAAAACAAAACAAAACAAAAACTCATTGCTGCTACAACTCCAAAAGCTGATATATGAGGGCTGACACTGTGTGTGTGTGTGTATTCCCTTGACTATGCTACAGGGAGGGTAGATATTTTAAGTATTTTCTTCTTGAGATAGTTTCTTTGTGTAGTTTTGGTGCCTGTCCTGGAACTCGCTTTGTAGACCAGGCTAGCCTTGAATTCACAGAGATTTGCCTGGCTCTGCCTCCCGAGTGCTGGGATTAAAGGTGTGCACCACCACTGCCTGGCCGAAGTATTTTCATACAAGATTAATGTTTGAATTACTGAACAAACAAGCGAACAAAAACACATCTAAGTTAGTAGACTTTTAGCTGGGTGGTGGCACATGTCTTTAATCCCAGCACTTGAGAGGCAGAGGCAGTCAGATCTCTGAGTTTGAGACCAGCCTGGTCTACAGAGTGAATTCCAGGACAGCCAGGGCTACACAGGGAAACCCTGTTTTGAAAAATCAAAAATAAATAAATAAATACATAATAAATTAGTAGACTTTGATGTTAAGAACAGCATTTTAGGGATAGAGAGATGACTCAGCAGATAAGAGGAAGTCTGGGTCACATCCTGGAGTGTCCGCCTCTCCACAAGTCCCAGAGGACAGGGTAGCAGGCAATGGTATTCATCCTTCAGAGAATCTGAGCTCAGTGGCCTCCAAGGGCACCAGGTACACATGAGGTGCACATACATATATGTGAGCAAACATTCATGTTCATAAAAAATTGAAAATATATTATAGAAAAATTAACAAATAGGCTGGATGGTGGTGGCATGTTTGTTTGTTTTGAGACAGGGTTTCTCTGTATCCCCGGCTGTCCTGGAACTCATTCTGTAGACCAGGCTGGCCTCAAAGTTACGAGATCCTCCTGCCTCTGCCTCCCGAGTGCTGAGGTTAAAGGTGTGTGCCACCACCTAGCATAACAGACCTTTTTTTTTTTTTTGAGCTAGGGATCGAACCCAGGGCCTTGTGCTTGCTAGGCAAGTGCTCTACCACTGAGCTAAATCCCCAACCACAACAGACCTTTTTATGGAGGCCATACATGCTGATGTTTCTTTAGTTAGAAGTCACTGAGCATGGAGACAGGAAGATGAGGTCCCCACATCAAAAGGTTATCTATACAAGCCTTCAGGGAGCCTGAGAGTTGATTGTGAAGAAGAAAGAGAGCACAGGTGAGCCAGCAGCTTCCTGTGCAGCAGGGAGCAGGTCAGAGGCAAGAGATCTGTGGGGGCTTCACATCAGGATCTCTCTCCTCCTTCTAGAATCCCATGAACAGTTCAGAACCAAGGCTGGCTGAGAGGGTTGGAAGACACACTCCAGCTGTGGTAAGAAACAATGCTGGAGGCATGGGGGACCAGAGGTTTGAGCCACTGCCCAAGCGCTGGTTGTACTGATGCTGTGTGGCAGATGGGTTGCCTGGAAACTTAAGTGCCACTCTGCAAAACAGAGCCTTGTCTGCCAGACGCATGCAATGAGCCTACAGAACCTCTATGCTCCCTAAGACTCCAGCTCCTCTATTCTCCACTACTGTTCCCAGGGACAAGTATCCTAAGCCTGTGTGGGGAGCCAGGGAGGGTTCTTTTTTTTTTTTTTTTTTTCATTTTTCTTTATTAAGAAATTTTCTACTCACTCCACATACTATCCACAGATTCCTCCTCCTCCTCCCTCCTCCCACCCCCAGCCCTCTTTCCCAAGCCACCCCACACCCCCACATCCCCCGAATCGAGGTCTCCCATGGGGAGTCAGCAGAGCCCAGCACACTGAGCCTAGGCAGGTCCAAGCCCCTTCCATCTGCACCAAGGCTGTGCAAGGTGTCACACCACAGGCACCAGGTTTCAGAAGCCTGTCCATAGACCAGGGACAGATCCCGATCCAGGGGAGGGTTCTTGAGTAGGTGAGATTTCTACAATGAGGCAGCTCTGCCCTTCACCAATGGCAGGCCCGGAGATCCACATATGCTCCTGAGGTCGTTTCAATATGGATTCTACTTTCTCTCAGCACCCTCCATGAATATAGGCACATTAACCACTGCTCTATAGTTGTCAGGACCCTGTCGATTCTGAGGAAGATTCTGGAGATTGGGTCACCTCCTGGAGTGTTCCCCTCTCCATGGGACCTTGGGATGAGTGGCATGACATGTAGCACCGGCCTCAGGGTTAACCCCGAAGCCCAGGGCTCTGCATCCCAATGAAGTAGCTCCACACCACACCACGGACTCCAGAAGAGTTCATCGCTGATTCTTTCTTGTGGACATTGTGGCCCTGTGTGTACATGCTCAAACTTTGTACCAAGACTAGGTTTTTACGAATGCCGAGAAAGGATGGGGGAACAAGACTCCCTGAAGGTGGAAGACCTTAGTCCAGATGACTCAGAAAGATGACTAATGTGTGAATGAAAGCCAGACTGAATGCTGTGAGGACCACAATGTAAGGGGATTGGGAACATGAACGGGGATCAGCCCAGCAAACAGACACCCAGGACCCCATCGCATGTACTTCCCAAGGATACTTGAGCAGGTAGTACCAGGATGGGGAACAGCAAATGAAAGAACAAGTCCTGAGGTGAACCCGGATGTTCTGCCAGGTTGCCCTTGTGCTGCTGGTGTCTTCAGAGTCTAACACTACACTCACTCCCCCAGTCCCTCTGAGCAGGGTGGGGAAGTGGCTCAGGGGCTCCCCTGAACCAGCAGCACTCAGTGTTGAGGATGAAGATACAGCACACAAGGATGCACCAGGCCTCTACTCTGATGTGGTCCAGTAATGGAGCATTTGTCTAGCATGTCTAATACCCTAGGTTTGACCCTTAACATTGCAGAGGGGCAGACTTGGGGGCTTGCTGATTGTGGTGCATGCCTGGAGTCCCAGTTCCTTTTTGTTGTTGTTTTTTCAAGACAGGGTTTCTCTGTGTCGTCCTGGCTGTCCTGGAACTTGCTTTGTAGACCAGGCTGGCCTCAAACTCAGAGATCCACCTGCCTCTGCCTCCCACGTGCTGAGATTAAAGGCGTGCACCACCGTGCCCAGCAAGTCCCAGTTAATCTTGAGTCTAGGAGTTTGAAGCTACTCTGAGCAACAGAGTAAGACTCATCCTCATAAATAAAGGCAATAACAAGGAGGTCAGGGAAGCCCATGCCTATAATCCCAGCACTGGGAGGCTGAAGCAAGAGGGTTGCTGCTGAGCTTAAGCCAAACTAGGCTACAGAGTGAGACCCTATCTTACAACTACAACAAAAAGCAAAGGGAAGAAGGATGAAGATAAATAACAGAAACCTTCAGGGCATAAGGAGTAATTCAACGTGCACATTAGCCCTGTATTCTGAGACTCTAGCTACACCCAGTGAGAAATAAACACTCCCCAAAGAAATAATGTTAAGAACTACTTTTAGCCCTACCCACTGGAGTGTGGGATTCCAAAAAAAGTTCCTGGAAGCTGGTAGAATGGACGGAGGATCCTGGGTTAGTTAGCTTCGATCATACCTTCACCCTTTACTCAGCGGCAGTGAATCACAAAGAACACACACAAACCCATCCCCAGCCCGCTCGTCCCTTTTCCCTTGTCATCCGGCTTTCAGGATGAGTCAGTCACCTTTCCTGGCTTTACACCTGAGAAGGGAAGGCCAAGTAGAAAGTTCTGAAACTGGAAATGAAAACTTGATCCCTTCCATTTCCTTCTTTTCACTTCATTCTCAGAATTTTCAACAGCAGTGGGAAGTTTCCTCACAGAAAGAGTAGCAGCAGAATGCACTGGAAGTAGTTTTAGATGTGTCAGAAAAGGTGTGTGTGTGTGAACAACTCTTAATTGCAGTGCATGCATACTACTAAAAAAGATGCTCCACAGGTGCGGGTGAAGTCCCTAGTGAGCATCCTCCGAGCCTTAGTGCCATCTTGGGAACTTGGGCTGGGGTCTGTCTGGGCTGTGCCCCTCAACAGCCCCGTCCTTTTCAGCTCTCTGACCCTTTTAGCAATGAGAGGACATCGCAGCAGAATGGGGTAAGAAATCACACCACCGTGTCACATCATCAAAACAGCAACCAGCGCCCCGCGTGGTGGCGCTCATCCACGATTCCAGCCCTCCGGAGGCAGAGGCAGGAGTATCGCCCGGAATTCAAAGCCAGTCCGCGTGTGCTGTATAGTGAAACCTTGTATCCAAGTGAAAAAACAAAAGCAAAAACAAACAAGACAGAAAATACCCATGCAGGTTCTGTCCCATAGACCTCGGCCTGAGTTGGCATGGAGGTATGAAGGGAGCTTCATCCATCAGTGTCCAGGTCCGCGAAAAAAGCAAATACGCTCAGAACCTGACCCGGCAGAGCACGGTCGACCGGGTGAGCGCCGGAACTAGTCCCGCGAGACGTTGCCTGGGCGCGGCGGGTTGCCAAGGACGACGGCGCGGGGCTGCGCAGGCGTGCTGGGGGCGCGCTCGCCAGGCAGCCGCCGCGCCTTTCCCTTTAAGCTGAGGCCAGCCGCGTCGCCGCTTCATGAATGGAACCCACGTGACCAAACATCATGTGACGTCTGAGGAGCGGCGGCGGCGGCGGCGGCGGCGGATTCTGAGCCCGGTCCGGCCCGGCCTTCCTAGCGCGCTCGGCCCGGCCCGCGCAAGCGGCCAGTCCCCCTGAGCCCCCGGCCCGGACCCTGCACGCCCGCCCCAGCCCCGCGCAGCCTTGGAGCGCGCGCGCGCGGCCCCGCCCCAGCCCCGCCTTGGCCCGCCCGGGCCCGCAGTGTGGTGAGTGCGCGGGGCTGGGGCGGGCGGCAGGGCCTGGCCTCGGGGCTGCGGCGCACCCGACGGCGGCGCGTGCCTCGGTTTCCCCGCCAGTCGGGAGCCGGCTGTTCGCCGGAGCCACCCCAGAGCTGGTGGACCGGGCGAGGGCGAGGCTGGGAGCGGGCGTGCGCGCGACGGGCCCCGGGTGCCCCGCGGGGGGCGCGATTTAAGGCGAGGTCCGCGCGTCCGCGGGGGTCAGCGGGGTGGCTGCACCGAGCTGCTGACTCATCAGGTGTCCGTCGGCTTCCGAGCGGGCGGGGTCGCGCCGTGGCAGGGGCGGCGGGGAGACCCTGCGAGCGGCTTGGGCTCGCCACGCGCGTGCGAGCCCAGCGAGACGTGCTGAGTCATCAGCATGAGGTCACTCGGTGCTCCTGCTGACGCTGGGCCGGGGCGGGGGGCGCGGGCCCGCTCTCGGGCCGCCGGAGTGGGAGGCAGGGCTCGATCCGGGCGGCGAAGGTCGGGCCCGGATCCGGGGTCGTGTTTAAGTTTGACGGACCTGTAAGTTGGAGGCAGAGGCCTCAAAGGGGGCGTCATTACTGGGGCGCGCAGCAGGTTTCTTTCTCCCAGGGTGGAAGGTAAAGTCCCAGGCTTACGCATCCCTCCTAGGATCTTGGGCTTCTGGTCCAGGTCCGTCTCCTGGTCCAGTTCCCCAAACTGGGAGGCCGAGGGGAGGAGCTTAGGTGGGCCGAGCCAGCTTGTCTGGGAAGGAGGCTTTCCTTCTGAGTGACCCCTGGCTGGCCGTGCTGCGTCGGCCCTGGACGGAAGAGACCCGGAGCCAGGGGAGAAGGGTGTGTGGCTGGAAGGAAGCCGGGGCTGCTCCACCAGCAATTGGAAGGAAAGGGTGGATCTAGGTCGCCGGTGGGAGTTTTGAGGCGCAGTCATGGAGTGGAGAGTGTAGTTCTCATTTACCTCTATGTTATCCATGTCAGAAGAGTTTGGGGTCCCACTGTTGCCTGAAGTTGGCAAAAAGTGTGCCCTGTTGGGTGATGGCTGCGAACTCTTGGGAAGTGACAGCCTGTGTGGGGTGTGGCCTTCACCTTTGCATGGCTGTGTGGATATTTGCTGACTTCTCTGTTGTAAAGGTTCCTGAGCTCTATTTTGCACTGCTTTCCTAGGCTGCTTGTAGGTGCCAGGTGTTTTCATTGGGGTTGGAACTTTATTCCCTATGAAAATTCAAGATCCCAGAAAGGTGTTTAAGCTTTGGAGTTACTATGCTTCTGTGAACATAAAGTCTTAAGTTCTTTTCAGATAATGTCAGTATCTGAAGGAGAAGAGACCTAAGTCTGGGTCTCCTGCAGTGGAATTTGAAGGCAAGGTTGAGCAAGGGTCACTGTCTTGCTTGAGACTAACATCCAGATTGTCTAATGTGAGAGGACATAGGTGGGCCGAGCCAGCTTGCCTGGGAAGGAGGCTTTCTTTCTGAGTAACCCTTGAGATGTCCAAACCTTTTCTTACTTGTCAGTCTGAGTGGGCGCCCGGAGACCCTTGGTGCTTCGTGATTATCCATAGCTGTCAGTATTTGGAGGAGGGCGGGGTTGGGAGACAGCTCGTCTTGATTAGCTTCCCTGAGCTTCTTAGGCTCTGAACTATCTCTCAGCACAGCTGTCCCCCGAAACTGTCTGCCTAGTCACTCTATGACCGTAGGCTGGTAGAAGCCAGGCAGGCAGCTGGAAGCACTGGCTTTGCTGAGACCTGCTCTTCCTGGTTAAGCGCGCGCGCGCACACACAAACACACCTTTGATCAGGAGGCAATTGGCCGTACTTGTGCTGAGTTCAGGCCTTCAGTAGAGGGTAAAATCTGTTGAGGAGGCACTTTTCAGCTCCCAGCCACCACACTCTGCACTTTTCTGTGCAATCTCAGGAAGTCGCCGTTTTGAGCTCAGCAGTCTGTGAGGGAAGGTCCTGCTAGGGCTGCCTCTCTCACCTCACCTTGCGCTCCTGGTATGAGTCTGGGGCCAATTTGTAAGAAAGGCAGATCCCCTTCAGACCTCTAGTTCTGACTCTTGTCTTTCTCTTTGATCTAGCAGGACCCTTGCCTCTGAAAATGCCCTTAATCTGGTCTTGGAGAAGTGTCTCTGGCGGCTGTGCTTGATGTTTGCATGTAGCCACACCTCCTGTACAAGGTTAAGAGTGGTAGGGCCTCTACTCAAATGGGAACATGTGCCTCTGCTTCCCTGGCTCACACTTTAGTTCCCTTGATAAGTGTAATAAGCACCCTGCCCCCCCCCCCCTCCAACACATTGTTGCCTGAAGTGCTTACAGCCTTCAGCCTCCTCTGAAAGAGGCTGCAGCAACTTCACCTGCCATTCCTTCCATTTCCCTGCATTTAACTGGAGAGGGGAGGAGGCATCTTTACCCATGGGACTGAGAGGTGCTGGGCTAAGTGGGGATTCCCAGTCTGGGTCTACAAAAATGTTCATGGCAAGGCTTTAGAAAGCTGAAAATGAGATTGCCTGCCAGAGGGGTGGCTGACTGTAGGAGATAGCTGTTTTGCTTTTGTTCCTGGCCCTGTGGTCACTGACCCTAGGCAGAGGGCCAGAGACCAGCCAGTGACCCAAAGGGGCTGGCTCTTGCCTGCTTCCAGCTAACAGTGCCCTCCCTCTGCTAACTGTGGGGGCCCTTGTGAAACATCCAGTGTCGGGTGGGGCAGGAGCGCAGGATGCCGCAACCAAGCCACAGGATGGTTACCCCATCTGTAAAGGAGGTGGACAGGGAGGACTGGAGGGCCCGGGCTCAGCTGCTCCCAGCTGGATTGCCTGCTACCTGGAAGGTGAGAGGATTCCTAGTAAGTGCAGTTGGAGCAGACATGGTTGGTCCTCTGCCAAAAGGAGGCAAGAAGCAACTTCCTAAGCCCTAGAGGGAGAAAGGGCTTGCTTCTGTCCTGGGCCAGCTTACAGAAGCATACATGGGAAGTAGGGTCCTGGAGGACACAGTCCCTGACTGACCCTTGCCTGCTCTTGGTCCCAGTAGTGGGTCTCCTGGGGAACTGTTGGCTGGCCTCAGGAATGGGAGAACAGCTCAGGAAGAGAGGGAGGCAATATGCTGAGTCAGCGTGACTCGCCAGGAACAGTGTGCTCTGGGGCAGCACTGGGGTTATTTTTAAAGCTCAGCTTCCTTCTAGGCTTGCCCCTCCTGCAGCCCAGACCTTCTAATCTCTCGCAGCTCCCTTTGTCTTCTGCCTTCACATCGCTGGTTCTTCCCTGGTTAGAGCCTCCTGATCTCCCACCTGGCTCTCAGGGGAAAGGAAGGGCCTGCTGAAGCAGTCCAGCTCAGGCTAAGCCAGGTGCAAGCAAGGGCTGTCCTCAGGTCAGGTGAGGGGCAAGGTTCTGTGGGCTGAGCCCTGGACAGCAACATTCCTGTTGGGGTGTAAAGGGAGTCTACAGGGTCCTGACCTCTGCTCTGTGTCTTGTAGAGTGCCTGCTCATTGTGCCCCCGGGTTATGACGACCCCCAATAAAGGAAACAAGGCCTTAAAGGTGAGTGAAGAAGCTGGGTTTGGGTTGTGATGGGGTGACATGGAAGGACAGCATTCCTTCCAGCTCTGCCATGAGCCTGTGTGCTGTTCTACTCCAGGTGAAGCGGGAGCCGGGCGAGAATGGCACCAGCTTGACTGATGAGGAGCTGGTGACCATGTCGGTGCGAGAGCTGAACCAGCACCTGCGAGGCCTATCCAAGGAAGAGATCATCCAACTGAAGCAGCGCCGGCGCACACTCAAGAACCGTGGCTACGCAGCCAGCTGTCGGGTGAAGCGGGTGACTCAGAAGGAGGAGCTGGAGAAGCAGAAGGCGGAGCTACAGCAGGAGGTGGAGAAGCTGGCCTCCGAAAATGCCAGCATGAAGCTGGAGCTTGATGCTCTGCGCTCCAAGTATGAGGCCCTGCAGAACTTTGCCAGGACCGTGGCCCGAAGCCCTGTGGCCCCAGCTCGCGGTCCCCTTGCTGCTGGTCTGGGGCCCTTGGTCCCTGGCAAGGTAGCTGCCACCAGCGTCATCACAATAGTAAAGTCCAAGACAGATGCTCGGTCATAGGGACACGTGCAATTGCCAGGCAGGTCTTTTAAGGGGCCACTAAGTGCGTGGCAAAGTTGGCAGCCCTGTCCCTCTTCCTTTCCTTTTCCTGTCTCTTCTCCTCTCCCTTCCCCCTTACCTTCCCTGCAAAGCACAACCTGCACCCAGGGGCATTGGGCTGAGCCCCATTGTTATCATCCTTGTTGTCACGCGTGTGTTTTGTACGTTGGGATTGGTCAGTTCAACAGTGATGTTGGGTTGCCTCTAACCCCTTTGTACCAAGGCCATGCAGGCTAGGAGTCCAGAGTGGGCACTGTGGGAATGGACAGGAGTGCACTGGGCTTAGATCTACCTTTCTCTCTGGTGGTCTGCAGGCTGTACAGGCTGCCAGTCTGCAGTGGGACTTGAGAGCTTTCTCTTCAGATTCCAGTGGGCCTCTCAGCTTGATTCAGAAAGGAAGAGACGGGCTCTGCCCTGAAAAGTGGTTATGTCTTGAAGGCCCTGGATGGATAGGCCACCAGCCTGGGCACTAGGGCAGGAACCATGGTGCTGGAGTCTGGCACAGTGCACTGGATAAGACCAAATCGCCGGTTATAAGTGTGGGTGGAAGGTGTGTCAGTGTGTCCTGCGATGGGTCCGGTGTCACTGTTTACATGACCTATTTGTGTGGTTATATAGCCCTTTATTTAAAAGAAAAGTTCCTTTTACGAAGTTATTAAATTATATGTTTAAGAGCTAAAAAGGAAAAAAAAAAAAGCTGCAGAGTATTTATAAAATTGTCTTTAAAAAAAAAAAACAAAAAAAACATTTGACCGTATAAATGGAAAAGGGAAGAAAGTATAGTAGAAACTTTGCTAGTTAAAAAAAATCCCTTTCTTGTAAACTTGGGGACAGCTCTGTGGCTGTTGGAGTTTAGTTTTTATACACAGAGTTAACAGACATTACTTATAAAACTTAGTTTAAAAAAAGAAAAAGAAAAAAAAAAAGCCAAGCTGCGAGCCGACCAGAGGCCGTCCTCTTTGATATCTCTTTTGCAATTGTACCGAAAGTGACTTACTCCTTTGCCCTTCCTGCTTCCGTCTTGCCGGTGCCGTGGTGTTGTCCGTGCCTGGTAAGGTTTTGTGCAGCCGTAAAGTGCTGGTGCTTCTGGTGACCTTTGACCTGTGGCTGTCCCTGTGTGTGGGTTTGTGTGTGTGTGTCTGTGTGTGTGTCTGTGTGTGGGTTTGTTTTTTGGATTTTGTTGTGGTTTTGCTTCTGCTGGCTTGCTGGACCTGGGTTGGGCTGGGGTCCCAGGCAGAACTTACTCCATTGGAGTGGAGGGCACTGCCTGCCAGCTCACATTCTTCTGCCCATGTTCCATTCCTCTGCTACTCGGTCCCCCTGAGCCTTGGCTTCGCATATGGGTCTAGGGCTTGGGTTGATACAGTGGCACAGAGTAAGTGAAATTTGGAGCTGCCTTGGGCCCCTACGCTGCTTCCATATCCACCACCTCTGGTCCTGGGTGGTGGCGCTGCAGGGACAGGGAGTCACTGTGGGTGCCACAGGGCTGTGTCCTACCTGTCCCTTGCTGTCTTCCTCCTGGCCTCAGCTTCGTTCCTACAGACTTCATTTGGGGCCTTGGCTAGGCCACCCCAGTTGCCTACCTTGTGGGTTGGGAATCCAACCACCCACCTATCCCTAAAATCCCATTCTGTGGGGTGTTGTTCCCCAGGCAGATTGGTCAGGGGCCCCACTTGGGGTAACCTGTTCTTCCCTGCCTCACTGTGAGAGCCTGGAGGCCTCCACCATTGTCAGACAAGGGCTTTGGCTTCAGGGCCAGGTCTATTTCTTCCCCACTGTCTGCAGCTCTTAGCTCTAGGCCCTTCTTATGCCTCCCTTCAGGATCTGTGTCTTCCAGGGATCCGCTGTTGGACTTGGAGGTGCTTCTTTGCAGGGCCCACGCCTGCCTCCTCAATCCAGCGATCCAGTGGGGGCCACCCACCTTCCAGGCTTGGCTCAGGAAGCTCCTCATAGGCGGATGCCCACCTGCAAGAGGCTGTATCCCTGTCTGGTCACATGGCCCTTGGCATTGCTGGTTCTTGGGGGCCCTGGATCCCTGAAAAGCACAGAAGTGTGAGCTGATGAAAGGAAAGAATGGCCTGATAGGCCTTTACCTCGAGGGCAGCAGGATTTTCACTCAGTTTGACCTGGCATGCAGTGCTCTGGGAGCAGGGCCTCTGCCAGCCCTGGCATTTTGGTGGGCTTCTTTGGCTCAAGGTGCTCAGACACTCCCATTGATGCCTCAGTCAGATATGAGTGGAAGTCTGGACTGTTGATTATAAGTTACCAGGTGACCTCATCCCCTCCCTTTGGTTCTCAAACTGGTATCCAGATGAGTTGCTGATTCTGACTGGCAGCAGAGCTGGAGTGGATTATGCCCATGCCTTGCAGAGGAGAGGGACAGGCTTTCCCAAGGTCTTTGGTCCTGGCTGAGTGGGAGCATGGCCTTCCATGTGCATAGCTCCATCCTGCTGGGAGGAAGAGGAAGAGGAGGCTGAGGCTGGACATGTATTGAAGAGAAGTAGCAGATCTTAGCTTCTGAATTGGATAGGGCCACGCTCATGGTTTTCAGGTTTGCAGCATCTGTTTCTTGAGTCTGGGGAACATTCCTGGTAAGCCAGCCCTCAGTGCCATCCTGTCCCTTCTTGATGTCCAAGTGTGACTGTGGCTGTCCTTCTGATCATTGTTAATTCTGTTTTCCTACTGTGAGGGTCTTGTGCTTGACTTTCTGACACAGCAAATGGAGAGCTTTGGCTGAAGCCAGTTCTCCCAGACTACTCTGCTAAGTAAACCATTATTGTGCGACTTCCCTCCTACCCTGACTTTGCCTGACCTCCTTCCTTGGACATGGACACTCGGATTTCAAAGAAAACCCCACATGAGATGGATCAGTTTTCTGTAGAACATGGTCCCAGAGAGTCCTCCCCATCCGTTGTGTCTGGTCTGGCTGCTAACCTGGGTGTTGTACCATTAGTGTGGGGCCTCCATGGCAACACTGAGTTACTCTGAGTTCCCTGTCATCACCAGGCTTCCCTACAGGCTGTTCTCAGTCCACCTTTCAGGTCTGTGTGTACTCTGTGTGTGTTAGCAGCAGCCTTGGTGTCCAGTGCCAGGGTGTGCAGTTTTCATAAGCTACAGCCCATTTTGAGATGGTGAGGCCATTTCCCTGCTGCCTCCCTCTCTGGTGTGGCTACTTGGCCAAAGCTCCCATCCACAGCTGGGATGTCTGAGCCACAGCCTGCTGCACTGTTTCCGCTCTGGGATCTTCTGAGTTACTTTTTTAGGCTGTGGTTTGGTAAAAGGAACCAACACATTAACGATTTTTTTCCCCAAAAGCCACTGAATAATTCTTCTTGGCATGTTTTCATGTTCCCATTGGCTGCCTGGTTTGGGAGCAGTTGTGGAGAAGAGGACAGACTCAGTACCACACAGAGGCATGGAACTGTGAGAGCTGCTCGTGGCTTGCCTGTTTCTGGCATGTGTCCCAGGCGTGTGCTGTTACCTACTGGGCCAGCTGCACACATTCGACCCTGTCCCTGGAGCAGCAGCATGGGTGTCTGGAAGTGTCCCTGACGGAGTTCCCTGTTATCTGACCCCAGTTTGGCTTTCAGCCCCTCCAGCAACTCTATGCCCCAGTCATGTCTTTCCTCCCATCCTCTTTCTGCTAGTCCTTGAAGCCTTTAACCAATGGGAGTGGGTAGAGAAAGCCTTCTCCTGGCAACTTAGGGCAACAGGACAAGGGCTATTGTGTGTCCAGCTCTGTTGGTCTCCTGGTGCTGAGAGGTGTGTCCAAGCAGAGTTGATCAGTCCCTGCCTGCCCTGCAGGGCTGAAGCCAGGTGGAGGTTAGTAGAGAGTACCCTAAATGGAATGGGGGTCCATAAAGATCTAAGTGAGGAGGGGCTAGGATGTGGCTGCAAGGTGAGAACCGGTCTCCTGCACCTGGGTAGGGTCATCAGGGATCTGGCTGCGAAGTGAGGCCTGGGCGTTCGCACCAGTGCAGAGCAATCAGCCGTCTGGTCTCAGCAGACAGCAGCCTTGGTGCCCACCCGTGCCCTGCGCAGTATTTATTGCTAAATTATTGTCCAGGAGGGGCGGCGCTGGGCCTGGCCCCCCGGGTATTTATTGCTGTACATAGTGTATGTTTGTGATATATAAGGTTTTCTTTATTTTGTATATGATCAATAAACGCCTTTTAAAGAGACCTGCTGGTGTTTCTTTGCAACAAGGAGGGGAGGCGAAACTAGGGTGGGAAGGTTGAGCCGGAAGGGGCGGGGGTGGGTCGGGCGCGCGCATGCGTCTCTGTGGCTGCCGGGAGAGGCGGAAGCGGAAGCCGGAAGCGCAGTCCCGGGAGCGATGGCAGCCGGTGGCGGTCTGAGCCGCTCGGAGCGCAAGGCGGCTGAGCGGGTCCGGAGGCTGCGAGAGGAGCAGCAGCGGGAGCGTCTCCGCCAGGTAGGCCACCGTCGTGCCCGCGGCCGTACCCGCGCGTGCAGGCGCTCATCCCTCGCTCGTCCGCAGGTGTCACGCATTCTGAGGAAGGCGGCTGCAGAACGCAGCGCGGAGGAGGGCCGGCTCCTGGCCGAGAGCGAGGATCTGGTGACCGAGCTGCAGGGTCGGAGCCGGCGGCGTGAGGGCCTCAAGCGGCGCCAAGAGGAGGCGAGTCGCGGGCGGCGGGCGGCGGGCGGCGGGCGGCGGGCGGCGGGCTGTAGGCGGCGGGCTGCGGCCGGTATGACCAGCCCCGGCTCCTGTCAGGTGTGTGATGACCCAGAGGAGCTGCGGAGGAAAGTCCGGGAACTGGCGGGAGCTGTCCGGAATGCCAAACACTTGGTGGTCTACACGGGCGCTGGGATCAGCACGGTAGGCGAGGGAGGGCCTGCGGGCTGGGTTGGGTGTGGGGCGCCCCCTTCTGGGACACAAACTCGGACTGAACAAGCTGGAATTTGTTCAAACCTTTGAAGAGGCTCCAAGGTGTCCTCTTAGACCCGAAGCAACTCTAGATTTAAGATTTAACTAAGGCAAGCGCAGCGGGGTGGCACCAGCCTTTAATCCTAGCACTTCGGAAGCAGGCCGTTTTTGTAAATTTAAGGCCAACTTGGTCTACATAGGAAGTTCCAGGGTAGCCAGGACTACGTAGAGACCTTGTCTTTAAAATGGCAATGGATGGGCTGGAGAGATGGCTCAGCTGTTAAAGGCTAGGCTCACAACCAGAAATATAAAATGGCAATGGAGTGGCATTGAGTAGGGTTCTGCAGGGAAATTTGGGGACGAGAAGCATGACAGACAGACAGCAGTGTGGCCAGTGGCAGTGTAAGGAATATTTGCTGCTCTAACTCTTAGACATCCGGGGCATAAGCATTTGGGACCTTCGGGGCCATCCAGTTAGGACTTTACAGCAGTGATGTCACCTCTACAAATCTGGTGACAACTAAATACCCATGTGCAGCTTGTAAATGTGGTCTGAGCACCATTTGGGGTTCTTGCCCTTAATGTATTGGGATTGCTGGTCAGGGTGGGCACCTCTCTGAGCTTAAGCAGCAGTGAAGATACAGGGCTTCCCCAGCCAGGATCCAAAGACTCTTAGATCTTATATGCTTTCTGTTTCTCGTGGAAATTTAACTGACACTTATCTCATCTTAGAGGCTTTTATATGTATGCTAAGTCGGAATGAAAACTGTTCAGAGCCAGGATATAAGTATTTGGACAGAGGTGTGCTTCCTCCTGGAGCTTACTATTTTCCAAACTTGAAAACACTAAGACCTGTTCCTTTGGATACTGATGAGCCCTTCAGTGTTTGAGACAGATGTGGACATAGCTGCTCACTGCTAGAAAGGACCCTGAAGTAGGGCAGGGTTCTGAGGAGTGTGGAAGGGTGAGCTGGACTAGACAGGACAGGAAAGTCATATGCATAGACAGAAAGAGACGTACTTGGGTCCATTCTACTTGGGGATCAGACAGGTCAGCAGTGGACAGAACAGACACTAGTCTATCGGCTAACTTAGAATGTGGCATGCCCCATATGGGGTATTCTGCAGTACCTGGGGTGACTCCCTTCCATTAGACATATCTTTTTGTCCAATTGTGCAGGCAGCTTCTATCCCAGATTATCGGGGCCCCAATGGAGTGTGGACACTGCTTCAGAAAGGAAGAAGTGTGAGGTGAGCATCTCACAGCCCTCTCAGGCAACAGCTGTGCCTGCATGGCACAGTTCTTTCACCTCTCTTTTCTCTCGTACCCTGCAGTGCTGCTGACCTAAGTGAAGCAGAGCCCACTCTCACCCACATGAGCATCACCCGTCTACATGAGCAAAAACTGGTGAGAGCCCAAAGCTGCACCTCAGTGCCCAGTCAGCCCTGTGATAAACAGTTCCAGGAGCTCAGACTCCTGTTTGATCCCTGCTGTGCTTTCTTTCCAAGAAGAAAGAGTAGCGCCTGTCCTGAACAGTTAGCTTGCAGCTCACCATTCAATCTCTTTTGTGTCGGCAGGGGCGGGGTTGGGGGTGGGGGACCTTGAGACAACATCTTAGCTACAGTGGAGGTTTGTCAGAAACCTCCAGAGATCTGCTGAGCGAGTAGGGAAGGGATCTGCCTAGGCTCTTGAGTGTCCTGAAAGTGAATGACCTAAGAGGGTATTGCTCCAGTGCCCCGAGCTGTTACCCACCTTGCAAGGGTCACACAGATGCTTTCTCTCCTGGGTGTTACCAGTGTATCAGAGCTAGTTGGGGGTACTTGACTCCTTCCGGGCCACGGGGCCCTCCTGGGTTACAGTTGCCTGTTTGTTTTGGGAACCTTGGCCCTTGGCCAGACTGGGCTGAAGATAATTTCACTGCCACAGGGTGCTTCCTCTGTCCCCTACTGACTGCCACCCTGTTCTGTTTTCCAGGTGCAGCATGTGGTATCTCAGAACTGTGATGGGCTCCATCTACGCAGCGGGCTGCCACGGACTGCCATCTCAGAGCTCCATGGGAATATGTATATAGAAGTGAGCGGTACCAGAGGGACACAGGGCCCGGGTGACAGGCAGATCTCACTCACTATGCCCTCTCATCCTCAGGTCTGCACTTCCTGCATCCCTAATAGGGAATATGTGCGAGTGTTTGATGTGACAGAACGTACTGCCCTTCACCGACACCAGACTGGCCGGACCTGCCATAAGTGTGGGACTCAGCTGCGGGATACCATTGTGCACTTCGGGGAGAGGGGGACATTAGGGCAGCCTCTGAACTGGGAGGCAGCGACCGAGGCTGCTAGTAAAGCAGACACGATCCTGTGTTTAGGGTCCAGCTTGAAGGTACGTGCTGACAATACCATGAACTCCTTGTGGGTTGAGCATGTTACGGGCCAGCCTACCCAGAACTATTAATGGGCATTAGATTTGCTGTCTTGGTTTTCATCCTTATACCGTGTGTTGTGTCTGTCCATTCCTACAGGTACTAAAGAAGTATCCTCGCCTCTGGTGCATGACGAAGCCTCCAAACCGGCGGCCTAAACTCTACATTGTGAACTTGCAGGTAACATGGGTACTTAGAGCTTCCAAATCCTTATACCTGGGTCTTAGATCAGAGGAGCCAGGGAAATGTGCCATGTTCGTCCATCCTGGAAGTCTTGTACAGGTTCATGTTCCTAGAGAGGGCTGACCCAGCCTGCAGGGGACCAGCAAAGGGTGGGAAGTTACTCTCATCTGCCTTTCTTATCTTCAGTGGACACCAAAGGATGACTGGGCTGCTTTGAAGCTTCATGGGAAATGCGATGATGTAATGCAGCTCCTCATGGATGAACTGGGCCTGGAGATCCCTGTCTACAGTCGGTGAGTGGGTGCAGTATGGCCCCATTTCTGCCCTTCTGTGTGATGGGCTATGTCTGTCTTCTGTGAGCTTCCAGAGGGACTGGCTGAGGCGAGGCTCCACCACATGTGTACACTCTTCCACCCTGACTGGTATGGTGCCCGAATCTCTGTGAGGAGAGGGGGGGTCTGCCGGTGTTCTGTAGGATGTTTCCCCACGGATCTCTTGCAGCCTGGGTGGACAACTGTGAGGGATGAGAACTGGCCAGACAGAATCTGTGTCCTTGGTTTGGGGATATTTGGGGAAAGCTTAATCAAATTGCCTTGATACAGAATTTGTGATAATTTAGACTTGGTGTGTATTTTGAGTGAAAAGTTTACACTTTCTTTCTCTGTGAATTTTCAGGGTCTTATAGGGGAAATCAGTAACTTCTTTTAATCAAAGGGTTCAAGAAATTAAGGATCCCTTCACCTCTGGGCCTGGCAATTCTTGTATGTTATGTTTGTGGTGTTCTGTGACGTGGGCCTATCCTGTGCTGTACTGTTGTTGTTGTTGTTGTTGTTTTTTAACATTAAGTTAGCTCATGTTTTTAATCAGTGCTTATCTTTATCTTACGTTTATAATATGTGGTTCTGCATCTCAATCAGATACATGATTTCTTCATGGTGTAGTCTGTAGGCCATTCCTCCCTAGCCAGCTGGCCTTCACTCCCATCCCTGTCATGCAGTCTGGGAAGGGGAAAAGGGTCTGATCCACCTGCCCCCATCCGTACAAGTGAAAGGTGGGGCCCAGAGTGGCTAGCGACTTCTCCTTGGAGATGGAGCCATCCTGCAGCTAGCTCTACCCCTCCTGTGTGTGTGGAGCCACTAATGATGGATGAGACACTGAAGAGACCAGCTAGGGCTGTTGTTGGCCTTTGAGTTGCCACCCAAGGAGGTTACCCCTGCAGCTCTGCCATAGCTCGGTGACACTGGAGCTGCTGCTATAGCCAAAGCCCAACCACCACTGAGACGCGAGGGAAGGGGAGGAGACAGTTGGCCTCAGATGGCTTTCCCGTGCCTGGGAGGGTTGTGACTGAGAGAGTCTCAGACTTGTCTGATGCTGCTTTTCTTTCTGTTAGGTGGCAAGACCCCATTTTCTCCTTGGCAACTCCCCTACGTGCTGGTGAAGAAGGCAGCCACAGTAGGAAGTCGCTGTGCAGAAGCAGAGAAGAAGCCCCACCTGGGGACCAGAGCGCCCCGCTTAGCTCGGCTCCCCCCATCCTGGGAGGCTGGTTTGGCAGGGGCTGTGCCAAGCGTGCAAAGAGGAAGAAAGCACCATAGCCAGGGGCTGACAAAGAGCAGATGGCACCTTGCAGACGGCTTTGACTCTTGTTCAGGGGCCTATGTCACTGTGAAGGCTGCAGGGCCCCACAGGGTCTAGTGGGAAGGCTCTTGCAGGTGACATTTCACGGTGACTTTTTTTTTAGCCATTTGTCCTTGTGGGAAGCTCCCCTTGCACTGTTGTGATTGCCCCAATATGGGTTTGACTTTCAAGGACACCTCCCTCCCATTCACCCCTGTACAAAGGTGGCAGCAAGGCCTTTGTGAAAACAGAGCTCCGGTCTTTTCCGGCCTGGCCAGCAGAGGAGCCCACCACTGCCTTACCTCACTCTCCAGGCGAGTCTCAGGGCCTCCCTATTTCTACTACTTAACTACTAAAAGTGTTCACTTTATAGAAACCTTTTTCTGTGTTGAGTATGCGGCACAGGGGCGGATCTAAGCCTCCAGTCTGAGCAAGTCTTATTAAACATCTCTCTACTGCCTTGGTGTCCCAATGCCTGCTACTTGCACCACGGAATACCTCAACATATCTGAGGGCCAGCTACACCCAAGGGGTGGTGGGGAGTGGCGCACGCCTTTAATCCCAGCACTCAGGAGGCGGAGGCAGGCGGATCTCTTGTGAGTTCGAGGCCAGCCTGGGCTACAGCACTAGTTTCAGGACAGCCAGAGCTGTTGCGCAGAGAAACCCTGCCCCCCAAAACAAGTAGATAAACAACCCAGTCCCTAGGAATGCTTCAGGCATCGGGGCGAGCCAAGCCCGAGTACCCGCATACTTGCGGTACTAGCCTGTTCCCTCTGGACACCAGGACCTGAAGGGATTTCTGCCAGACACCCAGACGAGGCTTACCCTGGCGGACTACGCCTGCGGCACAGACCATTGGCCGCGCAGGTTGGGCGGCGGGGGCGGGGCCGGCCGGGGGCGGGACCTATCGTAGCGCACTCAATTGGCTGCGACAGGCGGGTGAGGCCCGCGTGAGCACGCGCGAGCGTCGGGGGCGGGGCTGAGGTTCTGCGAGTCGCGGGAGCTACCCGGTCTTGCGGGTCCTGTGGTGCCATGATCCGGAACGGGCACGGGGAGGCCGGCGCTGCTGGGCGGAGGATCCCGGCGGGCCAGCGCGCAGTGCGGGTGTGGTGCGATGGCTGGTGAGTGGGCCGGCGGCAGGGGCGGGCGGTCAACCCGGGGTCACGCTCCGGCAGTTGGCGGATCCCGAGTCTTCTGAGACCGCACGAGGCAATCTAGCCTCCGGTCACAAGAGTGTAGCGTGCCGGCGGGTGCATCGGCAGTGCGCTCCCGAACACCGGAAATGCGTCCGTCCGTCTGCGGGAGTCATGACCCAGGCTACCGGAGCTGGGAGGCCGTGGGCTTCTCTGGCAAGTCAGCCCGTGACGCTGCTTTAAGAAAGTCGTGGAATTGTCAACAAGCAGGAGATGTTGGCCTTTCTGTAACTTACCGTCCTCAGCCCTTCGAGAAGAGATGCGCCGTGGCCACTAGGGTCCTCAGGAGAGAATGGAGGGGGGTAGGCTGGACTTGGTGCGTTTGTTTTTGGTTTGGTGGGTCCTGAGGGTGCGAGCCATAGCCTTGTACATGCTAGGCAGTGCTCCACCACTGAACTCCAACTTCAGCCCCCTTATGCTCTTTGGCACCTGAATCACCAGCAGTGGCTTTGACTTCGTGTCAGTGGACTATGACCTTGGCCCAGCCACAATACTGTACCATAATCCCTGATGCAAACTCTGACCTCTGATCTTGCCCTGCCTGTCTAGTGAGCACAAGGGCTGGCCCAGAATTACCATGGTGCCTGAGCCTGTCAGGGCTGTCTGTTTTCCTGCCTCCACTCTGTGTACTGTGGCTATACGAGGCTGCTCGGGTGTTCTGGAGGAAACTGAACAGAGACTTTGGCCCATGGAGAAGAAGTGTACACTGGTACACCCTCAATGCCTAGCATGTTGCTGGGTTCTGGGTACCTTTGACCTTGACAGTGTAGTCAGGGCCAGACCTAGATTTGAGGATAAAAGCTCCAGAACCAGGTGACAGGCACTTGTTCTCTCAGAGAGCTAAGCCAGGCCATGTGGATGGGGGTGGGGAACTGTCTGCTTGACTCTAGTAGAACCAAGTCTACTCCCAACTCAGGACTGTTTTCTTGTTTCAAAGTTTGAGTGTGGCTTGTCGATCTGGGGATATAATTCTTGTTTAGGGTGCAAGATATCCCACGTTCAATTCCTGGACAAGTTCTTCTATTTTGTGGGCTGGGGATATAGTTCAGTTGGTAAAACGCTTGCCTGGTATGTACAAAGTCCTGCATTTATTCCCTGGGGTTCAGATAGAAGGGTTTTGGTGGTAATCCCAGAAGGTGGAGTGAGGAGGGTCAGGAGTTCAAGGTCATTCTTGGCTATACAGTGAGTTTGAGGAAAGCCTGGGCTACCTGAGATCTTATCTTCTGAAAAAAGAACAGATCCATGCCAGGCGGTGGTGGCAAACACCTTTGATCCCAGCACTTGGGAGGCAGAGCCAGGCGGATCTCTGTGAGTTCAAGGCCAGCCTAGTCTACAAAGTGAGTTCCAGGACAGAGAAGCCCTATCTCGGAGAGGAGGGGTGGGGGGAGAAGGTAGAAAAGAAAAAAGAACAAAAGCATCACTTGAAATGGCTACATATCTGCCAGTGAACAACTGTCTTGGAATCTTGGAAACTCACCAGCTCTCTGGACCTTACCCGAATTTTGCCACTGTTGCTAGACCTGACTGAGTCCTGCCCTAAGTCCAGTATCTAGGGTATGGACAACTGAGAACCAACTTTCCCTCTGTAAGGCCAACCCCAGGGGTTTGGATTAATAACCCCATAGGGGCTTCCCAGGGGGCTTCCAAAGGACCAAAGCTGTGTCCTGCACAAGGCCCCGGTTTCCTGCCAAGATCAGTGCAGGACCTGACTGTCCTGTCTGTCCTCACAGCTACGACATGGTGCATTATGGTCACTCCAATCAGCTGCGCCAGGCACGGGCCATGGGGGACTACCTTATCGTGGGCGTGCATACTGATGGTAAGGTGTGGGTGGCTGTGTCTGGGACCTACTCCAACTGACCGAGCCTGTGAGGCAGTAGGGGTGGGGAATGGCATAGTGGTGACTCAGAGTTCAGTTAGTAAGCAGCCTGGTCCCAGCTATAGAGCGCTGTGCAGCACTGGGCAGAGCTTCATCAGCTGTGTTGTCCACCCCTACCCTGGTTTCTGAGACCAGAAGAGACTGATTGCTTTTTGTGGTTATAGGCCATCCTTGTTAACCAGCAGATGCTCTGAGCACACATGCTGGCTAGAGGGCAATGCTGTTTACATGGGGTCCTGCCTTGTGGGCTAGGCTAGCAGAAATGAACTGCTGCACACCATTGTACTCGAGTGGATTCCCAAGGCCTGGGCTTTGGGGCTGGACATCAATCGTCTTGTTTTGTCATTTTTCCTTTCTCTGTCCCTAGAGGAAATTGCCAAGCATAAGGGGCCCCCAGTGTTTACCCAGGAGGAGAGGTACAAGATGGTACAGGCCATCAAGTGGGTGGATGAGGTGGTACCCGCTGCTCCCTACGTCACCACACTGGAGACACTGGACAAGTACAACTGTGACTTCTGTGTTCATGGCAGTGAGTGGGCGGGGCCTGGAGGTGGGGGCTGGGCTCAATCAGACCAGTTGACAGCTGACAGCATCTCAGAGATAGAGGGCTCCTCATCCCATGCAGCTACAAGAAAGCGCTGGATGCACTCCCCAGAGAGCAACGATACAAGTGAAAGGGTGGTTCTGGTCCCAAGGGTGCTCTGAGCTAAGAATCCTTGTTTATGAGCCCAGTGTGATGGCGCACATACACCATCCTAGTACTGGGGAGGCTGAACAGGGACGTTAAATGTTCAAGTGGTAAATGTTCAGGTGGGCGATAGTGGCGCACGCCTTTAACCCCAGCACTCGGGAGGCAGAGGCAGCAGATCTCTGAGTTGCCTGGTCTACAAGGAGAGTTCCAGGATAGCCAGGGCTGCACAGAGAAACCCTGTCTCAAAAACAAAACGAAAGTTCCAGGACAGCCTGGGCTGCATAGCAAGATCCTCTCCCTCTCTCAAACAACCAAAACCAAATCCTTTTCTGTGTGCATGTCACCCCTAGATGACATCACGTTGACAGTAGATGGCCGAGATACCTATGAGGAAGTGAAGCAGGCTGGGAGGTACAGGTAGGTCCTGTGACACTCAAGTGGATCCCTTCCTAGCTCTCATTACTGCTTTGAAGTAGCCTGCAAGGCATTTGGGCCCACAGTTGGGACTGGAAGATACAGGAAGGAACGCCTGTGGGGTGACCTTTGTGACCTGGTGACCTTTGTGTGGCCAGCCAGAGCTTTGCACAAATGGCAACATTCTTGACCTCCACTGTTGGTAGGGCATCCATAGACTGTTTTTTTATTTTAGTCAACTGTAATTTGAAGAGCCAGCTGTGGCCAGTGGTTCCTACAGAAGACAGAGCAGCCTGGAATTCCCTTGGCAGAGCATGTATAGCAGGGTATAGGGCCCTGGGTATAAGAGAGGCCAGAGGGTACACTGTCAGAATGGGAACCAGAGCTGTTGTGCCCCAGATGTGGTCTGCCTACTCCCTGGTGCTACATTGTGTAGCTGAGTCACTGATAGGGGCCCATTGTTCCTGTCCCAGTCTGGTTTTCTGTTGTGGGGGGACTGGGTTAGGGTCATGTCCCTCAGGTGGGTTCCGCCTATAGCAGAGCCTCAGGAGTGTATCCTAGATGAAAACCTCCACCTTACCTCTGCCCCAGAGAGTGCAAACGCACCCAGGGTGTGTCCACCACAGACCTCGTGGGCCGCATGCTGCTGGTGACCAAGGCCCACCATAGCAGCCAGGTGAGTCCAAAGGAATGGGGTCTGGGACATGGTCCTTGGGTTGAGGACACAATATGGAGGGAGGGGCACCTCCTAACCACCCTTGGGTCTATCCAGTTTCTCTCTCCGACCATCCTGTCACTGGGCTCTGGGGCTTATGGTGCTGGTCCCAGGGTTGGCAGTCAGGAGGGCACAGTCTCTTAGTCTCTTGCCCTTGTGTGCAGGAGATGTCCTCCGAGTATCGGGAGTATGCTGACAGTTTTGGCAAGGTGAGTACAGCCTGGCTGCAGAGGCCACTCTGGAAATACAGCTGACATTTGACTAGCCACCACACAGCACTCCCCATCCACCCACCTTAGGCTTCCCATGGGGAAAGGTTGGCCCAGAGCTTCACTGTCTGCCCTCCTCCCTCTCTTTCCCAATGCTGACCAGGTACTGACCACCAGGCTTGGCCAGCTAGTGGATGCTGGGAGGGAGGACAGGCAAGAGGTGGCCAGTCCCAGCAGCCACTTCTTGGAGGAGGAACAAGGACTGCCCACCTATAGGTGGCATCTAACCAAATGGCCTGGCCCTCTCTCCCTTTGTAGCCCCCTCACCCGACACCTGCCGGGGACACACTTTCCTCAGAAGTCTCCTCCCAGGTGACCAGATGGTGGCCTCAGGGTGCCGGGTCCCTCAGAGGGCTGTGTCTGCTGGCCACTGGGCTCTACGCCTGCTCCTGGTGGTGTGGTGCCAGGCAGAGCTGGTGTTGACTGCAGTATCTGCTGTGGCCACCGGGTGGAACCACAGTCCTGCTAGCTACAGTGGTCCTGCTTGGCCTTACCATGGTGTGTCCCTGCCCCTGCTGCAAGTGCCTGCCTGGACAGAGCCCATAGCCATGCTGCTGGGTTATTCGCAGGCTGGGGTTGGGGGGGAGTCCAGCCTCTAATGCTCTTTGTACATGCTCCCGTCACCCACACCTATGACAGGGGCACAGGGAGCCCTGGGCTCAGAAGAGTGGCCCTGGGGAGGGTGCTGGGTGAGAGGCACACATAGAGGCCTCTACCGCTGACTGGTTCCTTCTCTTGGCTAATAGTGTCCTGGGGGGCAGAACCCCTGGACAGGGGTGTCCCAGTTTCTACAGACATCCCAGAAGATCATCCAGTTTGCTTCTGGGAAGGAGCCCCAGCCTGGGGAGACAGTCATCTACGTGGCCGGTGCCTTTGACCTGTTCCGTATCCTCTTAGAGCCCCTGCTGCCCCACATTCATACCACAGAGTGGAACCCATAGACTCCAAGGCTCCAGGGTTGAGCTGGGTTGTAGCGGGTACAGCCCTCATCAGGGAAAATGGCAAGGAGTCCCTTGGTTACATGCTGTTGAGGACAGAGGACAGAGCCCCTCCCTTCCTAACCCATTACTGCTGCCTCTTTCCCCCTATCCCCTCTGGGTTGGGGATGGAACCCAGGGCTCTGTATCTGAAACAACTGATCTACTGCTAAGCTACAATCCCACCTTTTTTGAGACAGAATATTCCTGTGTAGTCCAGGCTGACCTAGAACTTGCAATGCTCCTGCCTCCACCATGCAAGTACTGGGTTTACAGGAAAACACCATCATACACACCTAGTTACTGCTTCTTAATCCGGATGTAGACATCGGGCACGTGGACTTCCTAGAGAAGGTGCATAAGCTAGCCAAGAGGCCCTACGTCATCGCCGGCCTACACTTTGACCAGGTCTCTGCCTTTCTGCTTGCTTGCTTCTCAGCACCCCATCAGCTGATGGGCCATGGGATCTCTCAAAGGGCCTCGCTGGGGTCAGTGTTGGGCACAGGTGGCCTCTAAAGGAGTGAGGCTCCAGGTGTCTAGTGAAGGCAAGCATGGTTCTCTTCTGGAGTCCAGGACAGCCTTGCCTAGGGTGTTCCTGTGAGGGGCACCTCTCCCAGCTTCTGCCCAGGAAGGCCAGCTGGGAGGGAGGGCACTGTCCATTAGCTGAGCCCCACTCCTGGCCCTAGGAAGTAAACCGATACAAGGGCAAGAACTACCCCATCATGAACCTGCACGAGCGGACTCTCAGTGTGCTGGCCTGCCGGGTGAGTGGGCTGGGAGCAATGTTTCCCTGAGCCAGGGCAGGGCATCCACCTGCCCGGTAAGGTGGGTAGAGGGTGGCTGGGCCCTACTGGTACAATTTTTTCCCCTGCTGAGGAGTCTGAGGATTCCCTTGTGCCCACTGGCCCCTGCAGTGTTGCCCCATCCCAGCTGGCTCCCCTGGGGCCGTTTTGCCACCCTCTACCCCTGGCTTGCCAGAAATGAGGACTGAGTGAGTTGCTTTACTTCCTGTCTCTGCAGTATGTTTCAGAAGTGGTGATTGGGGCGCCATACTCGGTCACAGCAGAGCTCCTGAGTCACTTCAAGGTGAGGCTTCTCTCTAGCCGAGCAGAACATGATGCCAAGGTTGGAGGATCCTGCCTGGGTCAGCCAGGGATGGTTTTCCCAGGTCTGGGCTAGCCCTAGGTGGTTGTCAGTGGTGGTACAGCTTCTCTGAGGAGGCTCCTGACCCTGCTTCCTCCCCCAGGTGGACCTAGTATGTCATGGGAAGACAGAAATTGTACCTGACAGAGATGGCTCTGACCCCTACCAGGTGGGTTGCCCCAGCCTAGGCTGCCTCTGAGAAGCAGGAACAACCATCCTCACTGGTATTGGTCTCCCATGGGTGGAGGGGTGTTTTTGTAGTCTGGAGGTTTCTCACCTCCCTCTTCTCTTTGCATTGAGGCCTCCAGGAGCCCAAGAGAAGAGGAATCTTCCGCCAGATTGACAGTGGTAGCGACCTCACTACAGACCTGATTGTGCAAAGGATTATCAAGAACAGGTGTGTTCCCCACCCACTCTGTCTGGGCTGGCAGTGGGCAGCTCCCAGTATTGGAAAGGCCCAGTTTATGTCCATCTGGCCCCAGGTTGGAGTACGAAGCCCGGAATCAGAAGAAGGAAGCCAAGGAGTTGGCCTTTCTGGAGGCCATGAGGCAGCAGGGTGCACAGCCTGCAGGGGAGACTGACTAGCTTCTGACCTGGAGGATGTTGCTCGTGCCCTTGCCCTGTGCCCATCCCTGCCCTGCTCTGCTTCTGTGTCTTGGTGTCAGCTCACACAATTCCAAAGGAAGCTGGCCTTGCTGGAGGGTGCTGTCCTGCCTGCCTGTGAGGGAGGCACCGCCTATCTTGCAGCAGACTCAGTCCTCTCGACTGAGCTGCTCAGAGAGGGTGGTTAGCACAGTGATGCAGCCCAGTGGACAGGATAAGCAGAGGGCACCCGTGACAGGAGTGTTGCTGTGTGTCCTTAGCATCCACAGTTCCAACTGCCACTGACCCAGTCAGTCTTGCCTGGGGACACCCCTCTGCCTGACTGGAAGCTGCATATCTCTGCCCACCCAGCTTTGGTGAAAGGTACAGAGGGATGACTTTGGGGACCTCTTGTTTTGTGTCACCCTACAAGTGGGTACCCTCTACTTTGGGGCACGTTCTAGCACCCCATTCCTGACTCCTAGAAGATGCACTTGCCCCGACGGCTGGGCCAGCTTGACTGTTTTCGGCACAGACTTCCTGGTTCTCATTTTGTACCTCCGTGGCTGATGTAAATCTCTTTGGCTCAACTGAATAAAGCCTAGTGGGATGTGCTCCGTGGGCTCCTAGCCCTGGGAAGAAGCAGGAAACCCATCCACAGCAAGAATTCTTTTAAGAAAGGGAGAATGATCCAGGCCAGGGAGTTGGGTGGCTTGTGCACATGCCCTGGCTCTTCTTCAGGCCACAGGGTCTAGATCTTGGCACCCTACCAGGTCTCCTTAGAGCCCAGCAGTTGCTGAGGCTCCTGGAGCTGCCTCTTGGTGGCTGGTTGTGGGGAGACTGGCGCAGTGCTGAAGCAGCCGACAAGAATGGTGAAGCCCCGGCTCCTTCCTATCCCGTGCCCACTCTCTTCCCTTTGAGACAGGAGAGCCTTTGTAAATGTTTCAGACCTAGAGTCAGAATCTGGAGGAGGGACACACATACTTCCAGCCTGGGTGGTGCTCAGCATTCCTCACCTCAACCCTGCTGCCTACTAGGAATGGGGTGGTGCCCACTCTAGGATCCCTGAGCTGAGGAATACCCTGAGCAGTCTCAGGTCAAGGAAGCCACCTGGGTGTGCTGCTACCTAGACTGAGCGAGGTGTGGCTGGGGAGGGCACCATGGAGAAGAAGATGCCCTAAACAACAGGCTCAGGGCCTCTCAGACCAGAGCTCCGGTACTGAAGTCGGCACCTGGAAGTGTTTGCTTTGGGCTGGAGGGAAGAAGGTAGGGCAAAAAAGCAGCAGCTAGAGGCAGAACTCAAGTCAGCTGCCCACATGGCTTTGTGACCCAGAATACGCGAGGGGCTAGCCAGGCAGGTCACTGAGCCTTATAGTCCCTCTGGCCCTCAGGACGGTGGGGGTTTGGGGGAGGGTGGCCTGGATCTGTGAGGACTGAAAGAGGGCCAGGCCAGGCTTGTACCCCTCTTTGTGGGTGGGTCTAAGGGCTCCTGTGCGGTTAGTTATACCCTTGCTCTGGGTCCGCATGCCTCGCTTCCTGTCCTCTAATTTGTTGAGCACACAGTAGCTATGTGCTTAGTACCTCAAGGTCTTTTGGAGGACTTTAAAGGGTGGAGACAGACAAGGTTAGGGTTGGGGGCAATAGGAATCCCAGAAGCAGGAGAGTCACCCGAGGTGAGGCAAAAAAAAAAAGCAGGGCTTCCTAAAAGAACCTATGAACTTGGACTGTTATGGGTGTCTCTGGAAGACTTTGAGGGACAGTATGGTAGGGCCTGAGGATCCTCTGGGAGTTGTTTCCTCTGGGGCGGCTAGGAACTCTATGCTCAGTGCCTGCTAAAGTAGAGGGTCACCTGTGGAGTGGGGTCGTGGTGGTGGGGCCTCTATACCTGTTCTGGCTTAGAGGGAAAGACCCAGCCTGGCCTGAGAAGGGCATGCTGTCGAGAAACCAAGCAGAGCCCACCCCCCCCCCCCCCCCCCCCCCCGGGGCCTGCTCAGCCCATCACCCACTCACAGGAGCACTTCCCGGTGTCTGTGCTTACCTTCACCAGCAACGCTCAGCAGAGACAGCTTTGCTTTTTTATTCATTTAGCCATTTGATATGGAGCGTGATAGGGTTAGAGGGCCACAGGTGCCAACCCACATGACAGCGCCTGCACTGCTTCAAGCATCAAGCAAGACTGGGCACGGGGCTCACCCACCACAGCCAGGCGAGGTTTGGGTTGGGGTTCAGGGTGCAGGCCGTTGGCATTCAGCCTCCTGCAGCGACAAGAAGACGTCCGCCTTACACTGGAAAGTCCCTGGGCTGTTGAATTGCCGCTGGCAGCTCTGCAGGTTCGGGGTCACCTCTTTGACACACAGGGCCTGGGTAGGTGGTGGAGGCTGAGGGCCGGCCCGCCCCTGCCCCACCAGCTCCCACCACCCACCACCCACCGGCTTGCACTCACAAGGCTCCTTAGGCTGGAGCGCATCTCCAAGCGTAGGGGTCCTGTTCCAACGGGGAGTGCTGAGGACTCAGAGCGTCTTGCGGATGGGAACCTGTGGAAGCTGGAGAGTAGCCCCGCGGCGCGGCCCACCGAGTAGTGGTGGGGTCCCGCCGCAGGCTTGTACCATGCAAGGGCTGGCGGCAGGGACAGCAAGAGCAGCGCCAGGGCTGCGGCCACCAGCGCCCCACACTGGGCCATGGAGCTGTGTGGCAGGGTCAGGGGGAAAGTGGCTGAAGTCTGTGAACCAGGCTGGGTTTTATAGTTGCAGTGGGGGCGGGGACAGAGGCGGGGGGGGGGTGGAGGAGCCACAGGGAAGAGTGGCAGTGGAGCACAGGCGGTCCACGAAGGATCCTCGCCTGGCCGGAATACTCAGGTCACGGTGGGCAGAGGGCCAATCTCTCCTTCCTGAAGTTGACCTGCCCTCTCAGGTCCAGGACTTACTATTGGCCAGAAGTATCATCGTTCAAGGGTGGGATGCGGGACTGTCTGAGGATTACTATCACTGTGATGAAACATCATAATCAAAAGCAACTTCAGGAGGAAAGGGTTTCGTTTGGTTTACATATGCCCAGTCACAGTCTACTGTGAAAAGCCAAGGCAGGATCTCAAACAGGGAACCTGGGAACAGGAGCTGACGCAGAGGCCGCTTACTGACTTGCTCCTCATGGCTTCCTCAGCCTGGAACCCAGGACCACCCACGATGGGCTGGGCCCTTCCTGATCTATCATTAACTCAGAAAATTTTCACTGGGTATGGTGGCCATGCCTTCAATCCCAGCACTCAGGAGGCAGAGGCAGGTGGATCTCTGTGAGTTCAAGGCCAGCCTGGTCTACAAAGCACGTTCAAGGAAGCTAGGGCTATTATACAGAGAAACCCTGGCAAAAAACAAAAAGGAAAAGAAAAGGAAATTTCCAGGCTGGAGGATGACTCAATGGTTAAAAGCACTGGCTGCTCCTCCAGAGGACTTGAGTTCAATTCCCAGCACCCACATGGCAGCTCACAACTGTCTGTAATTCCAGTTCCAGGGTATCATATGTCTTCTGGCCTCTGCAGGCATTGGAGAAATGCATGTGATGCATAGACATGCTTGCAGGCAAAACATATAAACACATAAAACAAATTGTATAGAATTAAAAAGGAAGAAAATGCCCTGCAGGCCTGCCCACAGCCGATCTTATGGAGACGTCTTCTCAATTGAGGTTCCTCTTCTGGGATGACTCTAGCTTGTGTCAAGTTGACATTAAATTAGCCAGCACAGCACAGGTCGTGTGCCAGTCTCAACAATAGGGTCTCAGTCTGTGACACAGACTGGCCTTGAACTTGGGTAAAGTTACTCCTGTGCCATCTTCACAAGTGCCAGGCTGGGATACTTTGTTTTGTGCTCATGGTGAAAGGTTCTGCTACCAGACTTGTCCTTTATGAGCAGGGAAAGTATCAAACTCAGGTTCCAACCTTCAGAAAAATCTGAGCAAACAACTCCAGACCCCAGGTCCTGCCCTGCCCACTCTGCCCAAGGAGGTTGTGGCTAGGACTTCTCTGCCTGTACTTAGAAAACAGTGGTGTCGAATACTGGACATAGGGTGGTAATGTGTAAGAGACATGTGTTGTGTTGTGTGCAGGGGCCAGAACATTAATAGGACATAGTCCCTGGCTAGGCAGGGCAGGCAGAGGTGCATTAAAGAAGAGGGCATAGCCGGGCGGTGGTGGCGCACGCCTGTAATCTCAGCACTCGTGAGGCAGAAGCAGGTGGATCTCTGTGAGTTTGAGGCCAGCCTGGTCTAGAGAGCTAGTCCAGGACAGCCTCCAAAGCTACAGAGAAACCCTGTCTTGAAAAACCAAAAAAAAAAAAATGAAGAGAAGGACATGGAGAAAGCCTATGGCATGAGCTTCCCACAGGACCTTCTGTTCCTGCCTGGGAGTACAAGCTGTAGTAATTGGATTCTATCAGGTGTCTCAACCTTTTTGGAGGAAGGAGGTAGAAGAACAATGGAGAAGAAAAAAGGTAGGAAGGAGTCAGGGACCCCAGATGCAGGGAGGTACATGCCCAAGGTTTATAGTTTTCTAATCTCTAGAGAGATGGGGATGTGAGACGGGTGGAGCGGACGCTGAGGACAGGACTAACCCTGAGATAACAGAGTACAGACCTAAGTGTTGAGAAACCCAGAGTGAAGCCTTGTAGCTATGGAGGGGACTGAGGTGAGCCTGGGAAAATAAAAACCTCATGAACAGGAAGATGCTTCAGAGAGGATGACCAAAATGATGAATGCCCCACAGAAGGTTCCTAGGAAAAGCACAGAGGGCACTCCAAGAGAGTGAGCAGGCTGGGGATGGAAAAAAACAAGCTAGGATGGACCAGACCTGTCAACCCAAGGAGCTCCAAATCCACAAATCTTGGCTCCCTCTCAGCTCTGGGTATCCGCAGGCCGAGTTACACTCCACCTCTACTCCTGATAGCTGGTGCCAGTCCCAGGAAAGCATACTATAGATAACTGAGTGCTATCTCTATGGAGTTAGTCACTCAGAAGCACAGATCTGTCTCATGGAGGAGCACCTCAAGGGCACCATACAGAGTAGACAGCAGGTCTCAGCTGACACACATAGATGACACAGATGGCCTTGAGCCCTGCCCTGCTGGTCTACTCTCCAGGGTGTAGGGCACATGTGGTGTGCAAACGTGTTCACACTGGCAATGGCCACTGAGTCTGTGAGGACAAGGTGATGAATTGACCAGAATTCCCAGATGCCACCCTAAATTGGTTTCCACTCAGAAGCTTCCAGGCACCCTGAGGCTGGGCTATTGTTCCCCTAATGGCTGATAATCCCCAGATGTAGGGAATAAAGGCGTGTCCAAAGGGCTGTCCTTCCCTAAGACACCAGAGGACCCACTAGATCTAGCCCTCAGTCTGAGGAAAAGGCAAGAGACTCTGAATGGCTTGCTGCAGTATTCTCGGAAGATCGCTGGGCATGACCAGCACCTGCTTAGCTATCTCTTCCTCCAACCAAAATGACTACTGAAGGGTGGTTGCCAGCTCTGCTCACTAGGGCTGGGGATCAAGAGAGATCGTGGGGTTTCCACCAGGTTAGGGCAGCTCATGGGCTATGTCCCCCTGCCAGTCCTTTTTGCACAGATACACGCTAAGGTCTTTGCTCAGCTCGGTGCTGCCTTGTCTCTTCTGCTTTTCCTGTTTCTGAGCTGTGACTCATGTTATCACGGAGGCCTTGGCAGTTATTTCATCAAGATGTTTATTCATAAGGGCTTTCATACGAAAACGTGCTGAAGCTGTATCAGTATGTCAAGAAAACAGGCAACAGAGGCCTCCAGCAAGGCTCAGAACTTTAATGAGTTTTACTTATTGAATAAAAGTGTCAGTGATGTGATGGGAAAAACAAAAAACAAGTGAACCTTGTTTCAGCCAAAAGGAACACATCCTTGTCTCCAGTACAGAATAAGGTCCCTGGGTACCACTGTGAGGAGGGGGTCTCAGGATGCCATATCTGGTGAAGGGAAGGGGCTGAGCCTGGCATAGTGCTGGGAGAGGGGACTGGGCACAGCACTGTCCTCACTCTTTGAACTTCCACTCTTGGCGACACATGGGGCAGTGCTGCTGCACTTGCTGGGCGTTCAGCCATTTGAGGATGCAGTGCATATGGAAGCAGTGGGAGCACTGCCCCCACACCAGGGGGCAGTCATCACCAGGCACCTTACCTGCAGGAGGGCCATGAGAGAATGTGTTAGGAAGAGGAACCAGACAAGACACATAAGAGCATGTGACAAGCAAAGCAGGCATCTCCAGGACACTAGTAACAGCTCCAGCCCACAGGCAGAGGCGGCGAAAAGGAGGAGTGTGACCCAAATCATCCCCAGCTATGGCCCACTGCATAAAAGATCTACAGAGACTCCCTCATTTCCAAGGCAAGCGTTCTCAGAGCAGGGAGGTCTGGCCTGGTCCACTAGTTTCCAGTGCCTCCCTAGCCCCTTCTGTGGAAAACTGACCCATCATACCCAGAAGGTAACATTAAAACGGTCAAGGTACCAAAGATTCACAACCTGAGTAGGTAACTCTCTGTCTTCAGTAAAAGCCTCTCGGAACCTAGAAAGCTCTTTCCAGGGACACCAGAGATCTACTGCACTACAAGGGCCTGAGGGACCTGGTGTTCCCGGAATAGCTACTGATGGGGCTTGATACCAGCATGTGTTATCCTCTCTTTCTCACCTGAACCCTCAACTCTCCCACCTCCATTCAAAGCCAGGGGCACAGGCTGCAAGCACCCACTCTGCAAGCCTGGAAATGCCTCTTCCATGGAGAAAGCCCAATTAAAGATGGACAAAGCCCACATCATGATCAAATTAATCAGGGCTATCGAGGTGGCTCAGCAGTTAGAGCACTTGCTGATCTTGCCGAGGACCCCAGATCCAGTTCCCAGCTTCCACATGGCAGCTCACAGCAATCTGTAACCCTAGTGCCAGGGAGGTCAACACCCTCTTCTGGTCTCCAGACACTCATGCATGTAGTACAGGTACAGATGGCCATTCAGGCAGACACCCATACACATACAATACAAATAGATAAATCTTTTTTTAAGATTTTTTTTTTTTTCCTCCGAGACAGGGTTTCTCTGTGTACCTTTGCGCCTCTCCTGGAACTCACTTGGTAGCCCAGGCTGGCCTGAACTCACAGAGATCCACCTGGCTCTGCCTCCCAAGTGCTGGGATTAAAGGCGTGCGCCACCACCCAGCTTTAAGTAAGAATTTAAAACAAAAAGGGAGACTGGGGATGCAGCTCAACTGGTAGAATGGTTGCCTGGTAGGCACAAAGCCCTGCATTCTACCCCCAGCTTTGTATAACCGGATGATCCCAGCACTTGTGAGATGGAAGAAGGAGGTTCAGGAATTCAAAGCCATACTCGATACATAAGGATTCTGAAGCCAACCTAAGATACAAGAAACATGAGACCCTGTTCAACAAACAAACAAGAAAACCCTACTGAAGAACGTAGAGCACAGGGACACCTTTAGGTCCTGTCCCACATGGGTATCAGCCCAAGTCCAAAGAGCTAAACCTCAATGCACCCAATCTATCCCGGGGTACCAGCCCTATGTCTGTCACACTGTCAGCACTACTGAGCCTTTCTTTCTTCTTTGTTTTGTTTTTCAAGACAGGGTTTCTCTGTGTACCCCTGGCTGTCCTGGAACTCACTCTGACCTGCCTGCTTCTGCCTCCAGAGTGCTGGGATTAAAGGTATGTGCACCACTGCTGGCTCCTAACTTAGCAGAACTCTGCTTGAAATCACTCTTTTCCAATTAGACTTGGACCCAACTAGATCACCAACAAGGATCACTGAGCTGGCTCATTTGTGGGGTAGTCATTCGGAGGAAGGTGCTGCCTTGCTTGTTCTCAAGATGTCCCTACAGGCAGCAGGCCAGAGTACTTGATGAGCATGCTAGTGCACTGAGGATGATTCACTCAAGGATTTGTTAGTGCCTTGAGGAAATTATTTTTTAATTAAAACACCTCATGATAAGACTGCTTTACCTCAAAGCCCCCTGGGACCTGGAACAGATTTATTACAGGCCTTGGTAACTTAATTTCCACAGGAGTTTAATCCATGAGAAAACCTGGTGCTTTATAGAATCTATCCAGAAAGCACAGTGGGCCTGTCAAACACTCGGCACATTAAAGTCAACCCCTCTCATTTAAATGGCCCACAAGTTGGAGTGTCTCCCACTCTGCACAGCTAACAGGTCCTGTATTAAGAAAGCCTGAGTCTACTTCACACGTATGGACAATAAGTGCCTAGCCATCTAAGACACTTTCTGGTCATCCCTTTGTCATAGATCTAGCTGGGTAATCCAAGCTGTGTTCCCTGTGTGGGTCACTTATGTTCAGGTGAGAATGGGCAGCTCTGGGGCCAGTGGAACCACCTTCAATTTACAGATTCCATGTCCACCCTTTGCCTGAAGGTGGGGATTGCTATAAGACTTCCTCAAAGTTTTTACAAAGTTAACAGTCTAATGTTATGAAGTCCTCTCCTCTTTATAGCTCTGCGAAATAAAGATCCTCCCAATTGGTTAGAGATACCACACTTCAGGTAATCTGGGTCATTGAATAACAATAGCCACTTGTAGCACAGAAGGCTGGGACAGAAGACCTAACAGCGATCTGCAAAACAAAGGAAACATTTCTCACATTTATAGACTTTAGCGGGGAGAAGTTTCTAAGCCTAGGTGAGGAGTCTCTGAGCCCAGCAGATTAGTGAAGGCACTATGTCTGATCCCTATAAGAGCAGCTTCTATGACACAACAGTAGCATTCTTGAGGGTGCCTTAAGCAGTGATTTTAAAGAAATGAACAGTTGGCGAGCGAGCCTTTAACTCTTCTGGAAGACAAGGAAGGAGAACTGCAAGTTCAAGACAGAGCAAGTTTGAGACAATCCTGGTCAATTTAGTAAAACCTGTCTCAAAGCAAAGCATGGGCTGTGAATACAGCTCAGGAGTGGAGAGCTTGAATAGCACATGAAAGGCCCTGTGTTCAATCCCCAGTACCATTAAATAAGAAATTGATTGATTAAAAGAGTATTCCTCCCCTGTAACCCTTCACACTCTTGGGAGTTCCTTTTCATCTTTCCTTAATAAATCTACATTTGTGACACGCTGTGGTGGCACACGCCTTTAATCCCAGCACTCAGAAGCAAAAAGCAGGTGGATCTCTGTGAATTTGAGGCCAGCCTGGTCTACAAAGTGAGTTCCAGGAAAGGCTCAAAGTTACAGAGAAACCCTGTCTCAAACAACCAAAAATAAAAAATAATCTACATTTGTTCTGCTTAAAATAAAAGCTAGAACTGTGTGCTTAGTTACTAATCACAAATGCTATAGATAAAACTTAAATTAGAAAAATCAACTACTTCCTAAGAAACTCACAACTGGAAGGGCAGTGGTGGTGCACGACTTTAATACCAACATTTGGGGGGCAGTGGCAGGCGGATCTTGGTGAGTTTGAGGCCAGCCTGGTCTACACAATTCTTTGATTACATCAAGATGATTAACTCTTGGCTGATTAACTCATGCTGGGTGAGCCTGGAGGTACATGATTTAATCTCAGCACTCTGGAGGCAGAGGCAGGCAGATCTCTTTGACCTTGAGACCAGATTGGTCTACATAGTGAGTTTCAGGCTAGCCAGGGTTACATAATGAGATCCTGTCTCAAAACAAATAAATAAATAGATAAGATAGAATCTGCTTTCATTTCAATGTTTCAAACATTCCTACTTCATGTAACATATTGGGGACATAGGAACAATTCAAAAAAAGTGTAAGACCTTTTGCATTCTGCAAAACACATTAAGATCATAAAATTCAAATGCTTTGAAAACAAAAAAAGAGTAAAAAGAAGCTATTTAGATCACAGAGCTGAAAGGCCAAGAATACTGAGATGTTGGGAATGTCCCAAACCCCAATACTAAGACGTGGGAGCTGGGTGGTGGTGGCACACACTTTCAATCCCAGCACTTGGGAGGCAGAGCCAGGCGGATCTCTGTGAGTTCAAGGCCAGCCTGGTCTACTGAGTTCCAGGACAGGGTCCAAGGCTACACAGAGAAACCCTGTCTCAAAGAAAAAAAAAAAAAAAAAAGACATTTGGGGACAGATGTTTCAACAAGGATGCTAGAACAGCTTATAAGACACATGGCTAAAGTGTGCTCATACTTTATAAGCATCTATTTAATGTTTATAATACTTAAGCACGAAAGCCCAGCAAACATGACAACATGGTAGCCATTGTCTAAACTTCAATGTGCTGGGCAGGGGTATCCCAATTTGTTCTGCTTTATTTGGAGAAATTCCAAACTGAAAGTACTATCTTAAGTAGTTAATAGAATGACAGATTATCATTTTGTAGCTCAGGCTGGCTCTTCAAACTCAAGATCCCTTTGCCTCAGTCTCCAAGTGCTGTTGTTATGGGTCTGAGTTCTGTGCCACCATGCCCTGGCAAAAACAAGTGTTTTTGTTGTTTTTCCTCTCTGTTTTTGCAACAGAGTCTCCCTATGTAGCCTCCAACTCAAGAGATCCACCTGTTTCTACTTCCAAATGCTGATATTACAGGTATTTGCCACCATGCTGGATAAGGTCTTTATAGAAAAGTGCATTGAAGCCGGGCGGTGGTGGGCACGCCTTTAATCCCAGCACTGGAGAGGCAGAGCCAGGTGGATCTCTGTGAGTTCGAGGCCAGTTTTGTCTACAAAGTGATTTCCCGGACAGGGTCCAAAAACTACAAGAGAAACTCTGTCGTTGAGGATTTAGTTCAGTCGTTGGGGATTTAGTTCAGTGGTAGAGCACTCGCCTAGCAAGCCCAAGGCCCTGGGTTCGATCCTCAGCTCAAAAATAAAATAAAATAAAATAAAACAAAATAAAGTGTATTTAAGTATTTTTTTTTCAACTTTCCTTCAGGAAATGGAAACTAAAACCCATGGTTGTTTTTGTTTTGTTTTGTTTTAAGTTTTTCCATACAAGATTTCTCTGTGTAACCCTGGCTGCCCTAGTACTTCCAGAGATCCTCCTGCCTCTGCCTCCCTAGTGCCCGGAAACCCAGGGTTTTTAAGGCTGGTGGAGCATGCCCAAGTTGAGAGCACAGAGGGAGACTTACAGTCTGGACAACAGCCATTGAACGCCATCCTGCAGATGCCACAGTTCTCATCATTGGCTACCCAGAGCCAAGTGGCTACACCATTCCAGCACTTAATTTTCACCTTCATGGCAGTGGAGACGGTGACCTGAGGGAAGAGGGACCTGGCTAAATTAGTCCGGAGTACCACAGCACTGGCGCGTTTCAGTCGCGGAGCTGCGACAAGTGCTAGGCGCTTCCAAGTTATGTTTCGCCATGTGTAAGGATTTCTTTAGAGATCCGAACACGCGCAGTGGGGCGAGGTGACACCCGCCTTTAATCCCGTCGTCAGCCTTCCCCTCCCACCCCCAACAACAACAACAACAAAAACCTCTGCACCCATGGCAAACGTATCATCAGTGCTTTGCTTTTAAACAAGAGAAGGCAAGAGCGACGGTCACTAACTCGCTGAATTACAGCTCGTTAAAAAGAAACTACGCCTTCGAGCAAACGGAACCAAAGGCAGACCCACAGCCCGGCCCCCGCCGCCGGGGTCGCACCTAAGCCGCACAATCCGCCGACAGAACGCACCGCCGCGGCCAGCCCCGCGTCTTCCGGCCTCCGGGGGCGGGGACTCCCGGCCCCGCCCACCCTCGCCCTCGCACCTTCTCCACCTAATCACGAGGCGCCCCGCCCTTCCGTTGCTTCCGCGCGGGAAGGTATAAAAACGACCGTGCCGCGTCCGGCTCCTCAGAAGCCGTGCCCGCCGCGTCCGGGAGCAGTGCGCACGCGCCCGCCTGCCAGCTCCGCGCGCAGCGAGGCCAATCAGTGGCGGCTTCGGGGCAGCGTCGCCGGAACGCCGGGGGAGGCGCAGGAAGTGACGCCGCAGCGTGCTGACGCGCGGGCTCGATCCGAGGCCCGACTCCGCGCCCGCCATGGCCGACAAAATGGATATGTCTTTGGACGACATCATTAAGCTGAACCGGAGCCAGCGAGGCGGTCGCGGCGGAGGCCGGGGTCGCGGCAGGGCCGGCTCCCAGGGCGGCCGCGGCGGTGCAGTGCAGGCCGCCGCGCGGGTGAATCGAGGCGGCGGGCCTATGAGGAACCGGCCCGCCATCTCTCGCGGCGCCGCGGGCGGCGGCGGCAGGAACCGGCCGGCACCCTACAGCAGGGTGAGTACCGGGACGCGCGGGCGACGCTGCCGGGGGCGGGTCCCGGCTGCAGGGAGCGGGGAGAGCGCCCCGCCGGGCCCGCGGGCTCCGGGGCGGAGGGTGGGCGGGGGCGAGGCCGCCCGCGCGGCGAGGCCGGGCCGGAGGCCGGGGTCTTCCGGGGCGCTTTGTCCGGTCGTGGTCCCGCCTCGTGGCGGCGCGGCGGGCCGTCGGGAGAGAGTGTCGGCGCGGTATTGCGGGCGCCCGGGGCTGGGCTCACCGATCCCTCCGTCCTTACCGCCCTCCTCCAGCCGAAACAACTTCCAGACAAATGGCAGCACGACCTCTTCGACAGCGGCTTCGGGGGTGGAGCCGGCGTGGAGACGGGGGGCAAGCTGCTGGTGTCAAACCTCGACTTCGGAGTGTCAGACGCCGATATTCAGGTAGGAGACGCGAGGTGCCGTCCAGAGTCCCGTCTGATTGGAACCCGTGCTCCCCGCGCTGCCCACGGGCCAGCCAGTGCCACCGAAGGGTGACCTCAGAACGAGAAGCAGATCCTAACGGGCACGGACTGGTCGCAAGCACGGCCCCTGTGTGGCCGGGGGGCTTGCTTCTCAGATCTTGTGCCTCTGTGATGAGCTGATTGGAGAAGGAAGGTCTGCCCCAGATGTCTGACAGCACAGGGGTGAATGAGGGCTGTGTGCTCTACAGCCTGAAGCCTGGGATCTTAACTAGTGACCTTTCCTGGGTCTTGTCAGGGGCATGGTCCTCATTCCTTTGATTGAAGTCTTTCTCCATTTTCCTTTTTTTTTTTTTTTTCTTTTTTTTGACTGGGCCTTCAGGGCATTTAGAACTATGAAGCAACTTTTTTGGGAATTAGTTTTGGAGATGGCTTGGTCGGTGGTGCTGGGCCTTTCTGGGTTCCATTTCTCAGGGCCCAGCCATTTGGCCTTGCCATGGGAGGATAGAACAAGGCCAGTGAGCACTCACAGTGTCTCAACACTTTTTTAAAGGTGGTTTCTGGCATCCACTGGAAACCGCTTTTGGTGAACTCCACTTCCCGCTGTGTGCCTGCAGCCGAAGTAGCCCCACACTCTGGGTTCCCTCTCCAACTCCCAGCCTGCCTGAGGTCAGGGCAGTTTCCATGGCGTGTTTGACTTCAGACTTTGCAGCAGGCTTGAGTAGGAGGAGAGGGAAAGGTGAGCCAGAATCTGCCTTTGGGGGAGGGGCTGGGGTCACAGCTCCCCAAAACAGTGGGCCCTTTGAGCTGTCTGCTCTATGAACAACTGCCCTTGATTTTACTCTTGGCTTCTGCTGTAGGTGAAACAGCTGTTGATCACGTTGTGAGTATACTTGCTAAGAGATAAAGATTGATAGTTCTTAACCTTTTTCTGTGTCGGGGCTTGTGCTTCCTTCACTGGCATCGTGGTGCAGTTACACAGTCCCCAAGTGGACAGGAACCCAGGTGCTGGTGACAGTTGTCCTTTCTGCAGCAGCCCTGTTCCTCACCTCTGCCCCCTCCTGGGTGGCTGTCAGTAAAGTACCTCCAAAGCACGCATACTCACAGCAACTTACTTACTGAGCCACTAGAAGGAAAAAAAAAAACCTTGACTACTTTGCTAATTGTCGCCTTTTCCACTTCCCAGGAACTCTTTGCGGAATTTGGAACGTTAAAGAAAGCAGCTGTGCACTACGATCGCTCTGGACGAAGTTTAGGGACAGCAGATGTGCACTTTGAACGGAAGGCAGATGCCCTGAAGGCTATGAAACAGTACAATGGTGTCCCTTTGGATGGTGAGTATGGGACTGGGCCCAGGATGCTGTGGGGCTTATGGAGTTTGGGGCTGGCACCTCTCCCTGTAGGAATATGGGCTGCCCCTGTGGCTGAGGACACTTTGCATTTGCCCCTTTGTCTCTCTCTTCCATTCTGCCACCTCTCATGCTGCCCCACACATCTGGACCAACCTCTTGTGAACCCCCATCCAGCAAGCTACATCCCTCCCCTCCTTCAGCTCCTTCCGGAAGATTCACTTCTGTGAAGCCTTCTCAGAACCGCCATAGTACAACCTGAGTGCGGGGCTGTAGTCGTAAAGACAAAGGTACCTGTTCTTCTTCCGTCAGGTCACCCACACCTGTCCACCCATGAGCACCCTGGACACCTGATCAAACAGCCCTCTTAGCCTGAACTGAGAAGGAGTGAGGAGGTGTTGGTGGGGTTTATTATTCCAATTTATTTTCCCACCAGGCTCTCCAGGCCATATACCTTGGGGGCATTGGAGACACACACAGGCCCTTTCCAGAGCTTGCATGGAGACCAGGGTGTGGTGCCCTCTGGGTCAACTTCAGAGCCTCTGGAATGAGACTTCTTGTATTCTTTACCATAGGCCGTCCCATGAACATCCAGCTCGTCACATCACAAATTGATACGCAAAGAAGACCTCCACAGAGGTAGGTTCTGGGGCCCTTGAGGATGGGAAAAGGCCTGTGGTTTGTGATAATGCCACCCACAAAGCCTTTCCAGATCTCAGAGTTCTGTTTTCCTTTGTTAGCATAAACAGAGGTGGCATGACAAGAAACCGTGGCTCTGGGAGTTTCGGTGGTGGTGGGACCCGGAGAGGAACCCGCGGAGGCAGCCGGGGAAGAGGTAGAGGTACCGGCAGGAACTCAAAGCAGCAACTTTCTGCGGAGGAGCTGGATGCACAACTGGATGCTTATAATGCAAGGGTGAGTCCTGGGGCTCAGAAAAGACTGGGTGGGACTGAGTGACGCCTGTGGTGACCTCTTGAAGCCAGTAGGAACAAGGGCTTCCTTAACAAACCTTCTCCCTCTCTTTCAGATGGACACCAGTTAAACAGCCGAGCAAATCCACACAAGTAACAGGACTCAGAAGCCTCGTCATGATCCCTAGAGGGAGGGTTGGCAACTGGACTGTGCAGACAATGGTGGATTTGTTTTTTGTTTCTTTTTTTTTTTTTTCCTCCTGTTTTAAAATAGGATCTAAAAACTCATGTAAAGGCTTTTTTTTTTTTTTTTCTTTCCTTTTTTTTTTTTTAAATTCTGAAACAAACCTGTTTTGTACCGAGTTATTTTTGGGATAAATTTTACTGGTTGCTGTTGTGGAGAAGGTGACATTTTCACCTTTGCCATAATAAAATAGAATTGTGTGTAGAACTGGAGCTGTCTGGTCCATCCTGCTGTTAAGATCCTCTGTCACAGCTGGCTGTCTGTGGCTGTCGCTGTTCCTGATGTGAGGTTAGAATTGTGAGATGTCTGGGGGTCCAGAGCTGAGGCCTTCTGTCTCCTTCCTGCTATTCTAATGCCTCACTCTAGCCTGATAGGAGGGAAATTCAGAGCAGTAGTGGCCTTTCTGCCCGGAGCTGCCTGTCCATTTGCCTGCACCATGAGGTGATAAGGGGGTGTGAGGAGTCTGCTGTATGTGCTGTATGGTGTCTAGAGATGTGACCCATAAATTCTTGGGCTGTTCCTTTGACTTAATGATGTGTCAGAGAAATCTGGTTTCGGCTTTGAACCCCTGTGTGTTTCTAGTTTCTCTGTCGTGTTACATTGACAGGGAACAAAGACAAGGAGGGTGCTTCCTTATTTGTTAGCAGTCAATCCTTGGTATCCTTGGGTGATGCTAGTTGCAGAACTAAAATCTGAGGATGCCCAAATCTCATGTAAAATGGCATAGTGTTTGCTTAGAGTCTGTGCATATATTCTTGGAGGCTTTTTCAAGGTATGTTGTATTGTTAGGGAGAACAGACAAGATTCAAATGTCTAGCACATGTGTAATCTTCAATTGGGCTATTTTTGTCTTTGGTTGGCTCTAGAGACAGCTGTAAAATAACCAATGAAAGTTGAGGCAGAACCCAGTTTTCAAGAGGGTTGGGGTTAAAGATGGAATACCTTGGGCTGCTTAACAAAGCTTGGAAGCAGGATTTTGAGCAAGAGCTGAGAAATGGGAGCTCAAAACTTGTCCTTGTCTGGCTGCTGGGGATACCTGAAGGACCGAGTGTGGGTGAATATAGTGGAGTGACGAGCCCCAGAAGCTGCTCCCCCCCCCTCCACAGGGTTTATCTGTGTACTCCTGGCTCCCTGGCTGTCCTGTTACTCCTTTACTCTGTAGACCAGGCTGGCCTCAACTCACAGAAATTCTCTTGCCTCTGTCTCCCAAATGGAGATGGATAAAGGCGTGTATCACCACTGCCTGGCTGAGGCAGTACTCTTAAGGGCTGCTGAAGCCTTTGCTTCAGTGTTCAGAAAGGACCTCTGACTCATGTAGGATGAAGTACACATCATGATTCTTAATATATTTTGGTTGGACCTGGACTCCCAGTTAGGCTAGGTTGGCTAGCATTCTGTTTGTATCCAAAGTATTGGGATTGTAAGTGCATGCCACCACACCTTGTTTTTTATATAATTGCTGAAGATTTTGGGATCTGAGCTTACCCCATATTCCTCACTTTGCCATCTCTGTTTTCACTTGAGGTGATTGGAGATGGGTCTCAGGTGACACATCAGGTAGATGAGTCTTCAGTTTGGTTTGTGTGATCAAAGGTCTTACAAACCACCTAAGCCAAGGAGTAATCCTCTCTTCAGGCATCAAGTGTTAAATCTTACATAGCAGTATTAGATTCAGTGGTTCATGGTATCTTGTAGGAAAATACTGTTTTACGCTTCCCTTTAGCAAACTAATAGTTGAGTAGACAGTACAAAAATGAAAAATTGTAATACAGTGTAACAGAAGGAAAAGCGGAGTAAGGCCTGGAATATTTCTCTGTTATCTGCTCTGTGGTCGTGGTGTTTGCCAGGGACCTAGCCTCTATGCCTTGGGTGGACTCTATTGGATATTCTACATGAATATCTCCCTCCTCCCCAGAATCAGTTACAGAATTTTTAAAATTATTTTTTAAAAGCCAGTGGTGCATTCCTGTAATCCAAGTACTCACTCGGAGGCAGAGGCAGACTGATCTCTGTGAGTTCAAGGCCAGCCTGGTTTACAAAGCAAGTTCTAGAACAGCCAAGGCTACACGAGAAACCATGTCTCAAAAAACCAAAACAAAATGAAGTTTTATGTACTCACCCAACACATACAAGTGTTTCAGCTTTGTGCTGTGCTTTTGATATGTAGCCCAAGTGTTTTCCTTTGCTATTGTCATTAGGTTGCTCTGGGAGTTGGCAGTCCTCTTGCCACAGCCTCCCAAATGCTGGGAATCCTGGCATGTATCACCATAATCAACTTTTGAGAAACTATAAACGTTGTTTTAATTGGTTTTTTGAGGCAGGGTTTCTCTGTTTTGGTGCCTGTCCTGCATCTTGCTCTGTAGACCAGACTGGCCTTGAGAAATCTGCCTGGCTCTGCCTCCTGATTGCTGGGATTAAAGGTGTATGCGCCACCGCCACCCAGCAAGGAACTATATAAACTCTTCTAAATAGTTGTAACATCTTAGTTTTTGGTTTCTTGAGACTAGGACTTATTATATAGCTGACCTGCTATGTGGAGTCCAAGGTAGCCTAGGCCTCAGTAGCTCAGTTCTTCATTTAGAAGTATTGAATTGGATGTCCAGTGGAGTTACAAGTTGATATTGTTGCTGGACCCAGTGGTACACACCCATGGGATCCCAGCTACTCAGGAGCCTGGTGCAGGAGAAGCACTTAAACCCAGGAGTTAAAAACCAGTCTGGGTAGTATAGCAAGACCTTGTTTGTTTTTTTGTTTTTGTTTTTGTTTTGTTTGTTTTTTTAATTATTTTATTTCACATGCATTGGTGTTTTGCCTGCACTGGAGTTACAAACAGTTGTAAGCTGCCATGTGGGCGCTGGGAATTGAACTCGGGTCCTCTGGAAGAACAATCAGTGCTCTTAGCCACTGAGCCATCTCTCCAGCCAGGTTTTTTTTTGGTTTTTAATTGGATATGATGAATGTCTATATTCAAGTTGTACAAAAATCACAGGTCATCACACCTCATCTCTTTATATTGCTTATTGTCATTACTAAAGTTTAGATCTGCAGTGTCTGCCTAAGACCTGTATTTTGAAAGCTTGGCCCACAGTGCTATATGAATGGGTAGAACTTTTCTTATGGAGAGTAGGTCATTGGAACCATGCCTCTGAAGATACTAACACCTAGCCCTACCTCTTTGTACTAATGTTCTTTTACATTTATTTACTGGGTGTATGGACATATATTTACACCTGTTCTATGGCATATGTGTGGCCAGAGGTCTAACATCCTGTGGGTTTTAGCAATCAAACTTGAGGCTTGTGATAAGTGTCTACCCATTAAACCATCTTGCTGATCCCTCTTGCTTCCTAGCAACTGTGAAGTAAACAACTTTTCTACCATGGGCTTCCACTGTAATGAACTGTGCTGTTGACAGTACCAAAGAAACTTCCAGACCAGCAAAAAATAGTCTGTTCTTTCTTAGAGGAAAGATTCTTTTTGTGAGATAGTAACCCATTGCTATATAATTCAGGCTGGCCTTGAACTTGACAACTATCCCCCTGCCTCAGCCTTCTGAGTGTTAGAACTTTAGGCATGAACTACCTTCTTAAGCTTGTCCTGTAAAGTTGATAATCTCAGATATGTTTGTCATAGTTATGAAACATTGATTAGAACAGTTATATCATTAATGTGTGTCTGGTTATATATATATGTGTTAAAGCAAGACTGCACATGTGTATGTCAATGCTTATGTACTTGTATGCATGAATGTGGGAGCCACAGGGAGACATCAGGTGTTTCCCTGGATCACTCTTCCCCCGCCCCTCTGGTTTTTTGAGACAGGGTTTCTTGGTGTAGTTTTGTTGCCTATCCTGGATCTTTGGTGCCTATCCTGGATCTTGCTCTGTAGACCAGGCTGACCTTGGCTAGCCTGGAACTCAACAGAGATCCTCCTGGCTCTGCCTCCCAAGTGCTAGGATTAAAGGAGTGCACCACCACCGCCTGGCCCACTCTACCTTTTTTATGTGTGTGTTTGAGCCCCAGTAAGTTTATATATACCTTATATGTATGTACAGGAGCTCTTGGAGGCCAGAGGAGGGTGTCAGGTGTCCTAGAATTGTAGTTAGGTGGTTTTGAGCAGCTGTGTGAGTATTAAGGCCCAAATCTAGCACTCAGGAGACAGAGAGAGTTGGAGCTCTATGATTTTTAGGCCAGCCTAGTCTACATAGCCAGTTTCGGATTAGCCAAGCTACATAGAAAGAACCTGTCTGCAAAAATAAAAATGACCGTGCCCATCTTTTTTTTTTTTTTTTTTTAAAGCCAGGTGGTGGTGGAGCACGCCTTTAATCCCAGCACTTGGGAGGCAGAGCTAGGTGAATCTTTGTGAGTTCGAGGCCAGCTTGGTCTACAGAGCGAGATCCAGGAAAGGCACAAAGCTACACAGAGAAACCCTGTCTCAAAAAAAAAAAAAAAAAGATTTTATTTTTAATTACATGTAGATGGGGGTGGTATATGCAGGTGCCTGTGGAGGCCAGAAAAGGAACCCCTTTAACTGGAATGACAGAGGTTTGACATGTGGGTGCTAGGAACTGAATGAACCTGGATCTTTTTCAAGAGCATCAAATGATGTTAACCACTGAGCCATTTCTATAGCCCCTATCTTTTTTTTTTATTTTGAAACAGAATCTTACTCTATAACTGTAGCTGCCTAGAACTCAGAGATCCTCCTATCTCTGTCTCCTGAGTGACAGAATTAAAAGGTGTGTTCCACCATGCCTGGCTTTAATTTATACTTATTTGGAGGGAGACTACACATGTGCCACAGTATACATGTGGACCCCGGTGAAAACTTGGAGTTGCTTCTCTCTTTCCATCATGTGGGTTCTAGGTTTGAATTCAGTGCTCTAGGTTTGGTGGCAGGTGCAGTTACCTACTGAGCCATCTCTGTATGCCTGTCTCTCACATGGGTGTGAGGATCCTTGATTCGGGTCTTTCTACTTGTATGGCAGGCACTTCACTGGCTTAGCTATCTACATAGTGTTTTGGGCTTTTCCCCCCTCTACAGGAGAGAATCTCATGTATCCCTGGCTGGCTTTGAACATATATAGCTGAGGGTGACCTTGACTTCTTTGTGTGTAGTAGTAGTAATAGGGACTAAAACTTGGGCCTCATGCATACAAGGCAAGCACTCTACCAAGGAGCTACATCCTTAGCCCTAACTTTGAACTTCAGCTCCTCCTGCCTCCCCAATGAGGGGATTGTTCACAGTAATTTATGTAATACTGGGGATCAAACCAGAGCTTCATGCCTACAGGACAAACACTATCACTAAGCTTTATCCATAGCCCCTGTTTTTCTTTTTAAAAGTTTAAACTGATTATTGTGTTTGAGTGAGTGCGTGATGTTCCTTAAGTGTGGGCATGCACGTGCTGCTGTATATATGTGGAGGTCAGAGGACTTTGTGGAGTCACTTCTACATGTGGGTCCCAGGCTTGTGTGGCAGGTGCTCTGTTTAATTGTGAATATTCTAACGTTACTGTTTAATTTGATGTCCATGCTTATAGAAAAAGGTAAAGAGTTCTTGTGTAACTCTACTTAGACATTCTGTTGTAGACTATTTGCCATGTGCTTATTTCTGTTTTTGTGTTTTCCAGACAGGGTTACATGTAGGTTACTCTGGCCTTGAACTCCAGGTCTTCCTCCCATTTGAAGGTATTAGGTTTTACAAGAATGCACATACAGTTATCCTGTAATTTTTCTAGCCTGGATAAGTAGATTAAAATAACTTCACTCCTGAATCTTTTTGGAGATGGAGTCTTTATAGCCCAGACTATCTTTGAATTAATTCATAATCCACCTGCGTTAGCCTCTATGCCACTATACCTGGGACTACCTGTTTCTTTTTTTTCTCTCTCTTCTTGAAACAAGGTCTTAGTAACTATAGCTCAAGTTGTCCTGGGTAGGCTAAACTGGAATAAATGATGATCTTCACTTATTCACTTGGCCCTTTGTATCAAAGTGGGTTTTATTGTTCAAATAGCTTTATCTCTGGTCTCTGGGTCTCTTTGAGATGGCCATCTATGCCATTGTGCTCCAATAACATCTTTAATAATTTCCTTCTTGACACTGTAAGATGCTGCAGATCCACCTTCTGTTTTCCGTGCCCACACCTGGAGCCACCAATTCTCCAAGGAGCGTGGGCTCCGTTAATGGAGACCAGCATGTTGCAACCAGATCTGAACACTGGGTGAGCTTGTTGTTTACTGCTCTCTCCGGCCAGAGCTGGAAAACCTGGGTACTAACACATGTATACACTACTGTGTTTATTTCTGTAGTGTGTCCAGTCGTGTATACAATTGAACAACCATGAGTTCTTCCTTGTGTCTGACTCCCAACACCCCAGGACCCATTCTTGCTTCCTCTTACTTGTGATTGCTTTGTCCCAGACTCAGATTATTCATTTACATGATTCAGTAGACTACAGTGTCCTGAAGTGTTTGAGTTTTAGCTTTATTGGGATGCAGTAGAAGTATTGATTTCAAGAGTTTTCTGGGTCTGGGTGTGATAGCACACACTTTAATCCCATTATTCAGGAAGCAAGAGGCAGGAGGATCTCTGTGAGTTTGGGGCCAGCTTGGTAAACATAGCAAGTACCAAACAGACCCTGTCTCAGAAACAAAAACAAAAAAGTTGTCAGGGAATAAAAAGCTGGAGCTGTATAGTCGATTGGCAGAGCTGGCATGCACAAAGTACTGGGGTTGATCTCCAGCACCCCTAGACTAGACCTGGTGGTATATGTCTATAATTCTAGCACTAACCAGGTACAGGCAGGAAAATCAGAAGTTCAAGGTCACCTTTGGCTACATAGGGAATTTGCAGTGAGCCTGATATAAGTGAAACCCATATTAAGGATTAGAATCTCTGCAGTCAGGACACTAAGGCCTGGGCTATGTGACTCAAAACACCATCCCCTAAAAATCCAAAGGGTCTCTCTGTCTGCCTTTTTGTTCTTTGTATACAAGTTAATTTATCACAGTAGTTGGTATTCTGTTTCAGCGCCTTACATTGACTAATTTTAACATTACAACGGCAAAGCACACACACTTAACTAAAACAACTGAATAGGTCTGAAGAATCCTGAGGAGCAAAACTCTGGCCTTTTAAATGACCAAAGACCTCTACTAAACTGTTTATGCTTTTTGCAATTGCCCATATCAAATACCACTCTATTCAATCAGAAATAACAAACCAAACTGGTATAGTGGCCCAGGTCCTTAATCCCAGCACAGAGCAGGAAGAGGCAAGCAGATCTCTGAGTTCAAGGCCAGCAAGGGCTACATAGTAAAATCCTGTCTCCAAAAAAGAAAAGGAAATAGACAAACTTGTAATTCTTTAGCTAGGGCTTGTCTGTCCCATAGAATAACCAGCTGTGATTGGCCAGCCCCATGCTTGCTTTGCTTTGCACTCTATCCTGAAATGGGCTGTCCTGGTGCTCCCTTGGGAAAGCTGACCCATGTCTGCTTTGGAAGTGCCCAATTCATGATTATTGGCAATTTTTTTTTTTTTTTTATGCCATAGTTTATTCTGACAATGTTAGTTTTTCAGGAATTATGTAAGGTTATGTCACTTTTATAAATTTGTAATTTATATGATTTACATTTACTAACTGTTATTGAATCTCTGGTGCCAAATGGCCAGCCATTTGTTGGAAAATAGCAAATAATATATCATTAAAGATTTTTAAAAATTTCTTTTGTGTGTGTGTGTGTGCGCCCATGTGCATGCATGCAGAGCCAAAGAAGGATGTCAGATGTCTTGCTGTATTACTCTGCCTTACACCTTTGAGACAGTCTCACACCTATCCTAGAGCTAGGCTGTCAGCCAGCAAGCCCCAGTGATCTTCCTGTTCCAATCCCCACCCTACCTCCAAATCTCCTTCCCCATGGTAAACAATAAGGTGACGTGTACATGTGTAGCCAAGCTTGGTTTTTTTATTTTTATTTTAATTCTATTTTTTAAAAGATGTATTTATTATGTATACAGTGTTCTGCCTGTATGTTTGCCTGCAGGCCAGAAGGCAGCACCAGATCTCATTATGGATGGTTGTTGGTGGCTGGGAATTGAACTCAAGACCCCTGGAAGAGCAGCCAGTGCTCTTAACTACTGAGCCATCTCTAGCCCCATGCTTGGCTTTTTACATGCGTGCTAGGAATTTGAACTCAAGATTTGTTTTTATTGCATGTGTGGATTTTGCCTGCATACATTAAAAATGCCCGTGCAGTGACCACGGAAGCCAGAAGAGAATGTTGGGTCCCCTATACCAGGATTTACAGATGGTTGTGAGCTGCCATGTGGGTGCTGAGAACTGAACCTGGTCCTCTGGAAGAGCACTTGCTGAGCCAGTTTCCCAGTTCCATCATTAAGGATTTTAATGTAAAAAATAAAGCTATTAACAGCACTAGGAGCTAAATCTTAGTTTTAGAGGGGTTTTAAGCCAGGCAGTGGTGGCGCACATCTTTAATCCCAGCACTCAGGAGGCAGAGTCAGGCAGACATCTGAGTTCAAGGCCAGCCTGATCTACAGAGCCAGATTTAGGACAGGCACCAAGACTACACAGAGAAACCCAGTCTCAAAAACCCAACCAACCAACCAAACAAAAAATAGAGGGGGTTTTAAGACAAGATTTCTCTGTGTAGCTCTGGCTATCCTGGAAGCCACTCTGTAGAGCAGGCTGGCCCCAAACTCACAGATCCACATTGACTGTCTGTAGTTTTTAGTTTTTGTTTTTTTTTTTTTAATTTATTATGTATACAGAAAAGGATGCCAGATCTCATTATAGATGGTTGTGAGCTATCATGTGGTTGCTGGGAATTGAACTCAGTACCTCTGGAAGAGCAGTCAGTGCTCTTAACCTCTGAGCCATCTCACCAGCCCTGTTTTTGTTTTTTTGAGCTGAGGATCGAACCCAGGGCCTTGCGCTTGCTAGGCAAGCACTCTACTACTGAGCTAAATCCCCAACCCAGTTTTTTGGGTTTTTTTTTTTTTTTTAAATTGTTAATAGAGACACAGGTTGCCAAAGTATAGAGCTTATTCAGAGATTCTTGGTCCTTATTTTGTTTTCTGAACAAATATACCCTGATAATACTGTGAAACATTTCTTATTCCTTTGGGCCAGATGTCTTTGTTGATCCTGGCATCAAAACACATCTAAATTCCTGTTTCCTTCATTCAAATATCCAGAATTCTTTGTATACTAAGGGATGTGTTTCTTTTTTGTTTGTTTGTTTTTGTTTTTCGAGACAGGGTTTCTGTGTAGCTTTGCGCCTTTCCTGGAACTCACTATGTAGAGCAGGTTGGCCTCGAACTCACAGTGATCCACCTGCCTCTGCCTCCCGAGTGCTGGGATTAAAGGTGTGTGCCACCACCGCCCGGCAGGGATGTGTTTCTTGAAGCCCACTTCATGGATGCACTTGTGAAATGCCAATGATATATTCTCACGTCACCACTCTATTATAAATGGCAGAAAATTCCTTCTCACCACCCATCTCTGAGGGAGCCATTCTGCCAGCCCCACGTTGGAAACACTTATTTGTTACTTCCATGATAAACTTTATTTTGATGAATGTTTTTGAGACATATCTCAGCGTGGCCTCAAATTTTCTGTGTAGCTGAAGATGACTTTGAACTCCTGATCCTCCTGTTTTCATCTCCCAAGTGCTAGAATTGCAGGCATGTGCAACTGTGCTTGACTGCCCATGTATATTTTTATTTGTATCGTGAAATTTTTTGGTAGTATAACAGGATAGCATGTAGCCTAGCATGCATGAGACCTTGGTTTCTAACCCCAACACATACACATTAACAAGAGTTAATATTAGGTGTAGATGTAACTGTCTTGTTAAATAAGAAACACAGAGCCAAATACAGAGTTAATAGCCAAGAGGTCACAGCAATAGCTGAGAGCTGAAAACCTTACCCTTCACTGCTGCTGCTGTCTTTCCTCTCCCCAAGAGGCCTATTTCCTGTGTCTATCTTTTTTATAGACTTTCTGTTCTGCCTTCTCATTGGTTGTAAACCCAACCACATGACCTCCTCATCACTGCCTGTCTGTACAGACCTCCAGGTCTTCTATGGTTGGTATTGAGATTAAAGGCATAGCTGGGTGATGGTGACACACGCCAGCACTTGGGAGGCAGAGGCAGATGGATCTCTGTGAGTTCAAGGCCAGCTTGGTCTACAAAACAAGTTCTAGGACAGCCTCCAAAGCTATACAGAGAAACCCTGTCTCGGAAAAAAAAAAAAAAAATTCACTCCATCCTTCAGGGCAGTTCATTAAATCTCAGGAAGTAAACAACTAGGTAGCTTCAAGAAGTCCCCAAGTAAGGGCTGGAGAGATGGCTCAGTGGTTAAGAGCACTGACTGCTCTTCCAGAGGTGCTGAGTTCGATTCCCAGCAACCACATGGTGGCTCACAACCATCTATAATGAGATCTGGTGCCCTCTTCTGGCCTGCAAGGACACATGCAGGTAGAACACTGTATACATAATAAATAAACCTTTAAAAAAAAAAAAAAAGTCCCTAAATCTAATCAGATTCACTACCACCACCACTCCCAAGCTTATATAAGTAGTAAGGACTGCTTAGGGACAGTCAAGCGAATAAGCCAAACTGCCTGCAAGAGGCAGAGACCAGTTGAACTGTCTGGAAGAGACAGTCTCCAACTTGTTGAGCTGCCTATGAGTCAGGCAGTGAACTCCAGGTTTCCAGCTTTTGTGAACTACCACACTGGAATGGTGTGGGCTTTTGGTGACTTTGAGTCATTTCTGCTCCTGTAATACCTAAACCCATCCTTCTGGAAGTAACCCCAATAAACCTCAATGCTTCACCAAGTTGGACTTTGGGTATTCTTTTTTGTTTGTTTCTCGAGACAGGGTTTCTCTGTAGCTTTGGAGCCTGTCCTGGACTAGTTCCAGGCTGGCCTGGAACTCACAGAGATCCATCTGCCTCTGCCTCCTGAGTGCTGGGATTACAGGCATGCACACACACACATGCACACACACATACACACACACACCCATGGTTGGTTGATTTTTTTTTTTTGAGATACAGGGTCTGGTTGATTTTGAGATACAGGGTTTCTCTGTGTAGTCCTGGCTGTCCTGGAATTCCCTCTGTAGACCAGTCTGGCCTTTTAAGTCAGAGATCTGCCTCCCTGAATTCTGGGATTAAAGGTGTGCAACCACCACCTCCTGGCTGTCTCTGGTATTAGATGTGGTCTGAGAGAATGGCCCCTTTAAACTCATTCTTTTGAATGCACAGTCATCAGGGAGTAGCACTACTTGAGAAGGATTAGGAGGTGTGGCCTTGTTGGAGGAAGTGTGTCACTGAGGGTGGGCTTTGAGGTTTCAAAAGTCCAAGCCAAGCCCAGTGTCACTCTCTTTCTGCTGCCTGTGGATCTGGATGTAGAACTCTCAACTGCTTCTCCAGCATCATGTCTGCCTGCGTGCCGCCATCCTCCTTGCCATGATGATAATGGACTTTAGTCCTCTAAACCTCTGTACTGTACGGCAGCCCCAATTAAATGCTTCCTTGTGTAAGAGTTGCCATGGTTATTGTGTCTCTTCACAGCAATAGAGCAATGACTAAGACAGTAGACATTAATGTCTTCTCAGGAATTATGTCACACAGTGGGGACAGAAATACCTCAGCTGTAAAGGGATTGCTATTCAAGCACAAGGACCTGAGTTAAAGGCTCCAGAATATAAGTGGGAAAACAAGAAAAACAAAAACAAAAACAAAAACAGGTGCAGTGATATGTACTTGTAATGCTAGGGCTGGCGAGGCAAAGACAAGGAGATTCCTAGGGCTTCCTGGCCAGCCAGCTAGCCAACTGTCGAGTTCCTAGCCAAGTGAAAAACCCTGCCTCAACAACAACAAACCAAGATGGACAGCTCCATCAGAGTAACATCAAGCTAGGCTTGCTGGGGAATGTCTTTAAACACTTGGGATATAGAAACAGATCAACCTGATCTATATAGAAAGTTCCAGGCCATCCAGGTCTACATAGTGAGCAGCTATCTAGGAAACAAGCCCACAAAACTGAAAAGTTGACCTTGTGCCTCCAATTGTGTGCACACACAAACACCAACACACAACAAAGACCCACTTACACTCGAAATACATAAAAATGGGTGATTCCGGAAGATTACTTAATAGGAGTACTTGCTCTAGACAAAGCACAAAACCTTACCTGAGTGAGTCCCAGAACCCTCATAAAAATCTGGGTATGAGCCTGGTGCAGTAGCACACACATTTAGTTCAAGCTCTCAGGAAGCAGAGGCATGCAGATCTCTGAGGCCGGCCTACAGAGTGAGTTGCAGGCTAGCCAGGGCTCCACAGTGAAACCCTGCCTCAAAAAATAACAAAAACAAACAAGCAAGGAAAAAAAATGCTGGATATGGCTTTGGGTGCCAGTAACCCAGGAAACTGGAGAGGAAAGCAGAAATAGGCAGATCCTGAGAACTTGCCAGCCAACTCAAAATGGCAAACTTCCAGTTCAGTGAGAGACCTTGTCTCAAGACAATAAAGGAGACAACAGTAGAGAGATACACCTGATGTCCTGCTCTGGGCTCTGCATGCACACACAAAGGCACACGCATCTGCACATTCATGTGCATGCATTACACATACAAAAGTAAAAATAGGGTTGGAGATGTAGCACAGTGCTAGACAGCTTGCCTAAAGTGGGAAACCCTGGTTTCAATCCCTAGTGCCAAAAACAAAATTTAAAAAAAGTCTGGGCTGGGCTGTGGTGGTACACACCTTTGATTCTAGCACTCGGGAGGCAGAAGCAAGCAGATCTCTGTGAGTTTGAGGCCAGCCTAGTCTACAGGGTGAGTTCCAGGACAGTCAGAGCTGTTACACAGAGAAATCCTAAAAAAGAAAAAAAGAAAAAGAAGAAAAAAACGAAAGAAGGAAAGAAAATGCTGGAGTTTGTACTGTTTGAAGATTTATGTATGTGTTGGGGGGATGAAGGCTGTATGAGTTTTACTTATACCACATACATCAAGGTACCCTCGGAGGGCAGAGTGTGTATTATCCTTTGGAACTGGAATTTCTTTTCTTTTCTTTTTTTTTTTTTTGGAGCTGAGGATAGAAGCCAGGGCCTTGAGCTTGCTAAGCAAGGGCTCTATCACTGAGCTAAGTCCCCAACCATTCAAGTGGTTGTAAGCTGCCTGATATGCATGCTGCGAGCAACCGAGCCATCTCTCCAGACCCTTATTATTTTGTAGATGTGTATGTGTGTACATACCTAACTATATGTATGTCTTAGCTGCTTTGTTGTTGTTATTGTTGTTTGGCTTTTCAAGAGGTTTCTCTGTGTAACCCTGGCTATCCAGGAACTCACTCTGTAGAACAGGCTGACTTCAAACTCACAGAGATCCACCTGCCTCTGCCTCTGCTTCCTGAATGTTGGGATTAAACTCATGTGCCACCACCGCCTGGAGAGACAGCTTCTTTTGTATACCCTTAAGTTGTTCTGGATCTCGCTCTGTAGACCTCAAACTCAGAGATCTGCCTCCCTCCCAAACGCTGTAATTAAAGGTGTGTGCCACCACCACCCTCCATCAGTATTTTTAAGCATCAAACCTTACAAATTATGATGCAAACTAAAAAAATTCACAATACAATCAGGGAAAATACTGACTGAATTTTAAAATATTTTTGTTAATTTTTTTTTCAAATGTCAATCACCATAGAAGGAAAAGCTTGGAGGAGGCAGGGTTAGGCTGGAGAGATGGTAGCTCAGCATTTTAGAGCTCTGGGTCCTCCAGTTGTAGAGCTTCCAACGCCCTCTTCTGACCTCTGTGGGTACTGCATACACATGGTGCAGCGACATACATGCTGGCAAAGCATTTACATGTTGTATATCTTGTTTGTGTACTGACAAATAAATCTTGCCTGTAGATCAGAGGGCAGAGCTAGCCATTAGTTAACCATAGAGGCCAGGCTGTAGTGACACACACTTTTAATCCCAGCACTTGGGAGGCTCAAGCCTTTGAATCCAGCACATGGGAAGTGGAGACAAGAATATAAGGAGGGTGGAATCAGGAAGTCGGCTGGCTCCCCATTCAGTCTGAGATTTCATAGAGGTAAGAACTCTCTGGTGGCTGGTTGCTCTGCTTCTCTGATCTTTTAGCTTTCACTCTCAATATCTGACTCCGGGTTTTTATTTTCTTAAGACTAAATAGATTTGCGCTTCATTTATATACATGAAATAAAAATAAATCTAAAAAATAAAAAAGCCGAGCAGTGGTAGTGCACACCTTTAATCCCAGCACGGGAGGCAGAGCCAGGCAGGTCTCAGTGAGTTCGAGGCCAGCCTGGTCTACAGAGGGAGATCCAGGACAGGCACCAAAACTACACGGAGAAACTCTGTCTCAAAAAACAAAACAAAAAAATAAAAAAGAACCAGGTGGTAGTGGCACTCACCTTTCATCCCAGCACTTGGGAGGCAGAGGCAGGCAGATCTCGTGAGTTTGAGGCCAGTGAGTTCTTGGACACACTCCAAAGCTACACAGATAAAGCCGGTCTCGAAAAACAACAACAACAACAAAAAGCCTCTTTGGAAGATTTGTACTTGGAGCCAAGTGTTTCAAACTAGGAAGTTGTGAGTGAGTCAAAGTTCAATCAGCTAGGCCCATCCTGGTTCAGGACCATGAGCCAAGAGCCTCCTGAAAAGCTAGCTTGACACACTCCTGAGCACACCTGTGTGTGTGCCAAATCACAGACTAAGACTGGGAATAATCAAGTGTTGGATGGAGTTTGGTTCTGAAATAGTTTTCCATAGAAGAGCAGGAATAGGAATTGCAGATCCATCTTCCTTAGAGACAAAACTACTACATGAAATAGTCAATTTTGAAAGGACAATAGTTGGTTTGTTTCGAAGTTGCTGATGTGTGGCCAGAGGATATAAGGGCTTGGATGAAATAACTCGGCCATGATTGTTAAAAATAGACAGAGGGACCATTGGATTGCTGATGTTATTTTCAAATTTGATGACTGGAGCCAGCAGCTGTTTCCTAGATGCCACCGGGCAGGAATGCCCAACAGAGGACGAAGTGATTATAGAAATTCCTGTGGACTCCCTTAAGTTCCTGCCTGCTCTCACTGGAGGGCTCTTACGGAGTAGCAGGAACTGAATCCTCGGGAGGAACTGGAGCTGCGGGCTCCATCCGGCCAGGCCCTCCCTCCAGTAGGATGTCCTGTCCTTAAAACTGAGATGCACGGGGACTCCGGAGGGCCCAGAGCCTCCAAGGCAACGCGCCGGGCGGCAGGGTTACAAGGTGCTGCGGCCTCCGAGGCCCTGGTTCTGCTGGTTCCAGGGACAATGGGGCGAGGCCCGGCGCGGCAATCACGGAACCCTGGGAGCCACAAAGTGGCCGCGCGACGCCGGTCTGGAAGAAAAGGCCCCCGTCACACAAACACAAGCACCACACGTTCCATGTACCGCGCGACTCCGCCAGCCCACGCGGGACGCGCCCACGAGGCCCGCCGCAAAATGGCGACGGCGCCGCCCGGCGCCCCCTGCCGGCGCATGCGCATGGCGACCCCGCCCGCGAGAGCGGAAGTCTTGTGACCCCGGAAGTGGCCGTCCGAGCGGCGGGCGGTGGACGACGTTCGTCATTTGGTGCGGGAGGGAGCGCGAGAGCGGCGGTCGAGCCTCCGGTGAGTGGGCGCGTTGCATGGCGCGGCGCGGCGCGGCGCGCGGGCAGGGGGAGTGGGCTGGCTTTGTGCCGCGACCCCGGCAGCTGCGGAGCGCGCGGGCGGGGCGCGGTCACGACAGCGGGCGGGGCGGGCCGGGGGCGCCTCGTCGGTGCTGCCCGAAGGCCGCCGCTGCTCAGGCCCGGGCGCCAGGTGCCAGTGGGACCCAGCCCCGGGCCGCGCGGGCGGCGTCCGGCGTGGGGCCTCGCCCGGAGCTCCCGCAGCGCGGCCCCGCCCCGCCCAGATTGCGGGCCCTGCGGAAGTGCGGGCCGCGCCCTGGATGCTGTCGCCCGCGGCCACGCTTGGCCGCGCCGGGCGGGGTCGCCTGGAGCCTCCCGGTGTCGGACCGGACCGCCGCTTTATCTGTTCCTTTGGCGGACACCTCTCAGAGGGACCACGGCGTGGGGCCTTGTGTCAGGGCTGTTCCCTGACCACTGCGCATCGCCTGCAGGGATCCGAGTGGGTTTCTGGGAGACATTTGGGGATCTGCGGAACTGAAAGGGACCCGAGGCTCTTCCGTCCTGGTTGGTTCTGCACCGCCGCTGACGCGTTAGAGTCAGGGCCCTGAAACAGGTTCCTGAAATTATTTGCAAGCGATGCACCAGCTCCCAAGTTGCATTTGCAGACCCTCACAATCGAGGACAGGCTGGCGTATTTAGGATCTCCTACACTTGATCTTAGCCAAAAGGCCTCCTTTGGGCTCTAAGCGGTCGCCACATAGTTGAACTTAGGACAGTATTCCATTGGCAGGAACGAACAGACCCTTGTCCTGCACGTGGCGAAGACATAGAGCATCCCGCTTTAAGAGAACTTACCTCCATGACCATAGAGCAGAGTGTCTTGGGCAGTTAGGGGCAGGAGCAGGACCCAAGGGATTTAGCGCTGCGTCTGCCTGCTAGTTCGGTCTGGAGGCGACTTAGTCTTTACTGGGAGGAAAGGTGTTTTGCTTCTCTGAGGAACAGGTTGTGGTCCTCATTTTGTTGCTTCATAATGTACTTGGGGTGTCGCCCTCTCAAATGAGCCTCTGAGTGAGTTGGGCAGTGGAGCAGCTTCTTCACTCAAAGTTCCTGGCATGGCTGCCTCCATCATTCCCTGCAGGTGTCAGGGTCTCTCTAGGTTGGAATGCCTCCAGGCTGTCACAGTCCTGCTCACTCCCCATCCACAGGTGTCCCAGGCTAGAGGTGAGCATGGCAGAACAGGAACCCACAGCTGAGCAGCTTGCCCAGATAGCGGCTGAGAATGAGGAAGATGAGCACTCGGTCAACTATAAGCCCCCAGCCCAGAAGAGCATCCAGGAGATCCAGGAACTGGACAAGGATGATGAGAGCCTTCGAAAGTATAAGGAAGCCCTACTGGGCCGAGTGGCTGTCTCTGCAGGTAATTGGGTAGGAGTAAGGATGTCACCTAACTATCACCACTCCCTTTATAGTCTGCCTCCCTCCTTCCAGGGAGTTGGGGGGTGGGGTTTGGCAATCTAAGGAATGGGAATCTGACCTTTTTTCTTTTTTATTGGTGTTTTGCCTGCATGTATGTGTGAGGGTGTCAGATCTTGGAGTTACAGACAGTTGTTAACTGCCATGTGGGTGCTGGGAATTGAACCGTGGTCCTCTGGAAGAGCAATCAGTGCTCTTAACTTCTGAGCCATCTCTGTAGTCCCTGACTCTTGACTCTCACTCTTCAGACCCCAATGTCCCCAACGTCATTGTGACTCGCCTGACCTTGGTGTGCAGCACTGCCCCTGGCCCTCTGGAACTGGACCTGACAGGTGAGTGGGTATTGGAGCTCCTGGGTGGGGCCAGCTGGCATCCAGCCACTGCCCCTAAAAATAATTTTCTACACTGGTGCCCTCTGGTGGGGCAGAGGGGAAGTGCAGCTAGGTGCTCTCCAAAACTCTGCTTTGTGTCAAGGAAGGGCCTGCGGAAAGCGATTGTAGGGGCAGAGTGGAAAGCCTCCAAGCAGTCAACTGAGCCTTCTCCCCAATACAGGTGATCTAGAGAGCTTCAAGAAACAGTCATTTGTGTTGAAGGAAGGTGTGGAGTACCGGATAAAAATCTCTTTCCGGGTAAGATGGAGGCCTTGAGAGTCCTGGCAAAGGGGCAGAGGAGCAGGACTGAGAGCCAGCTGACCCTCGTTCTGTGCCCCCACAGGTGAACAGAGAGATCGTGTCAGGCATGAAGTACATCCAGCACACATACAGGAAAGGGGTCAAAAGTAAGTGGATGGACCTGTAGAGGGGAGTCTGTGGGTTTGGGAGGGGTTTGCATCACCAGTAACCATGCCTTTCCTGTCCCACAGTTGACAAGACTGACTATATGGTCGGGAGCTATGGGCCCCGGGCTGAGGAGTATGAGTTCCTGACACCTATGGAGGAGGCCCCCAAAGGCATGCTTGCTCGGGGCAGTTACAACATCAAGTCCCGCTTCACAGATGATGACAAGACTGACCACCTGTCCTGGGAGTGGAATCTCACCATCAAAAAGGAATGGAAGGACTGAGCTCCAGCTGGGAGGCGGGCAGGGCGACGGACAGACAGAAGGACCGACATGCCCCACCCTAGACCCCTACCCACCCCAAACCAAAGTGCTGACAGGACCCTCCCTCACCGTTCCTCCCTGGTCCGCTCAGGCGGGCAGCTCTTCTGTCTGCCCCTCCTCCACCTCCTGCCTGCAGGCCCCTGTGGTCTCCAGTGTCACATTGCTGCTTCTGCCTGTGCAGTGGGGGAGGGGTTCCAGCCTAGGCCTCCAATCTGCTGTGTACCTCCATGTTCCCTCTGTCTTCCCTTCCTCCAGGCCCTGGCTTCTAGAATGGAATGGAACACTGTCTAGGTTACCCAGCCAACTTTGTCTCTGCCCCAAGTGAGCTAGGTTCCTCAGCATGGGGAAGGGCTGTCTGTCTGTCCTCTAGCCCCACCACTCCCTGGCCAGGTCATCCATCACTGTCAGTCACTGTCTAACCATGATGCCTTAACATGTGGAACATGTACTGGGGGCCGTCGCTAACTCTTAACTCCCCTGTCTGCATGAGCATGTGGTCTCCCTGTCCTTGCCTTGTCTGCCATCCCCATCCTGGTGACCCACCCTGAGAGGCCTGGGGTGTGCTGCTGTTGCTTCCTGAAGGCCTGGCCAGCTCTTTCCCACTCCCAATGGCCAGGGTTGAGGGTGGCTCCAGTAGCTAGGGGAGGGTCAGTTGCCAAAACTCAATGCCTCCAGCCCCATCTAGGAGGCAGGATAGGGTGCCTCATTCCTCTGCCTTCTCTGTCCTTGTAGGCAGCACTCAAAGCCCCTGTCCCCACAGAGAGCCGAGGGACAAAGCCAGCCGAGCCTTACTTGTCTCACCTGGGCCCTATGGCCTGACCTCGTGCCTGGCCTGTCAGTATTTATTGCCTCCATTTGGGCCAGCTGGCCTGATGCCTCTGCCCTGGCTCTTGGTGCCACCATCCCTGGGCAGGCCCTCCCCGGACCCAGCCAGGACAAACGTGGGACCAAGTGCACACAGTTGGGAACTGTCTCCTGTGCCTCCCCTCCCCATCCCCGGTCCCCGTGTGGTGTCTGCCAGGCCTAGGCCTCAACAGGCAGAGGAGCCTGTCCCTGCTTCTTCTGACTGGGAAATAAACACCCTGAAGGAGTCTGGGGTACTGTGGTCTATGCTACTTGGGTTTGGGGGGAATGGCAAGACTCCAGTGGAGGGTGGAGGTCCCTCAGGTGGTATTCCCTAGCTAGGAGGTTGTCTGCTGCTAACAGCCTTGCTGTGTCTTTGCTACTGGCTTCCTGTAGAGAAGTGAGTATAAAACAAACCCCAGATCCATGAGTGACATGACTCATAAGTCTAGACCCTGGCTGGCAGTTGGGACTGGAGTTAAGGGTTACACTGTTGGCCCTGGGCGTAGAGGGGGATTGCTTGGATCAGCATACCCTAGCAGGAGCTTGCCCTCAGTGTTGGAGCCTTGCATGCCACCTCTGGGTACATCATTTGGGTTATCTCACAGGAGATGTCTATGGAATAGGAACCCTGCTGAAAGATCTATAACCTTGAGAGACTGATGTGGGTCTGCATAAACTCTGAAGTGTTCTGTCCTGGCTGGATCAGGAAGTCAATGCCATGGAAGCATCACTCCATATCTCCAGTAGAGGGCTCTCTAGAGTACCTACAAGGCTACATACAGGGACAGGACGATTGCACTACATGGAAGCTGGTAGAGGAACCCTAAAAGCCACTGGTTATTAACCAGTGCAACAGTAGCTCCTGCATAGTCCTCTGAAGTGACCACAGAGAGGCAGGATTACTTGTCTGCCTCTGAGCGCATTGAAAGACATCTAGTAACCTCGAAGCCCCACCCTGCCCTTACAGGCATGTGTACGGTGACCGGAGAACATCAAGCAGGAATCACTCCAGAACCTTCCATTTTTGGCCTGATGCCAGTTTTGAAAACCACCCTGATTAAGCTCTTCAGTAAAGTGGTTGAGTTTTGAAAACCACCCTGATTAAGCTCTTCAGTAAAGTGGTTGAGTTTTGAAAACCACCCTGATTAAGCTCTTCAGTAAAGTGGTTGTACTGTTCATGCAGCTCAGTGGTCAGCTGCTTTCCTGGAGCCTTTGGGGTCCACCAATGTTGACCAGTGGGGTGAAACTTCACTGGAGCTGGTCAGGCAATGCCTTTTTTTTTTTTATCTTGCCACTGACAGATGATCACAAGTCGGGCCATGTCAACCATCTTTACCAGGTCCGTGGAAGCCCACAGAATACCAGACACTAACCTGGTAATAGCAGCCCCTTGCAGTAGGCAGTCAAATTGTTGATCCAAGCCTCTCCCAGAAATGTTCCTGGCACCAGCAGTCAGACAGGCCTGAGCAGGGTGAGGCCCTTTCCCCAAACTTTGCAGCCTTACAAATACAGGACCAGCCAGTCAACTCTCCTAATCACCCTTCTAATTTTTATTCTGTCAGCAATTCTGTTTATCAAACACGACCTTCTGAAGCTCGAATTGGACTAAGAAACAATCTTACAACTCTAGGTTTGTCCTAGCCAGGTAGATGTGTGAACTCAGACCCTAACTGCCAAGTGTGCAAGCACGCTGCCAACAACTAGGACTTTGCTCTGACTCCTCCCTGTGCAGGTTAACTTACGATGGTCTAATAAAGTGCATGACGTGTTTCTTAGGTCCCAAGTCTAACTAGATCTTCCCTATCTCACCCCAACCTGTCCCTGTGGTGGATTCCAAGGCCTGACCTCTTTCCCCCACCAACTTCTATCTATGACTCCCAGAAATCCCCAGGTTTCTAGCTTCTCAGCCACCTCCAGACAGGCCTCCTTCCCTGAGGAAGGTGATGGGTTGTAGGTAGTACCAGTTGATGAGCAGTAATCATCAGCCAGTTTGATTTACAAGAACTTTCTCCATGCCCAGCATCATCCTGTACCAACCAAAGCTACTCTACCCGTGGGGCCATGTGTACCCTGTCCTTCCCACTTGTCGCCAGCTACTCTACCCATGGGGCCATGTGTACCCTGTCCTTCCCACTTGTCGCCAGCACAGATCTTGTGACCGGTAGCATCAATCTGCTGCTCATCCTGCCAGCTGAAAAGGAGTTGCTTGGTTCTGAGAACTCCTAACAGTAATAACCAAAAATGATCAATAACTCAACCCTTAGTTAATGAGTACTGAGCTAAATCCCCAACCCCGAGTGATACATTTTCAATGGCCACAGAAATGTTACAGCCAGTGTGGGTCTTGCAAGACCTGGACTCTAGGGTGTCCAAACTACCTCTTCCGCAGTGGGAGCTGCTCTTAGAAGGTATAAGACAGGCTTGGGAACAAAAGTAAGTTACCAGCTTGGCCCTCAAGGCCAAGATATTCAGATGATCCAACTTGCATTCATAATATAATACATGTATGTTATGTGGCTACTCAACAAACCCAGAGGGCCCAAGAATTTCAGGCCTCCCTCTGGCTTCTCAAGAACTCACAGTGCTGTGTCTGTATTTGGGTCTGTGTAGAAGACCCAGGCAGAAAGAGCAGACATTCATCAGTCTAAGAGTCTGTGACCATACAGAAGACAACATGCTTCAGGGCTGGCCCTTCTTGTCACACAATGTCAGTAGCCCTACCCTGTTATGTAGGTAGGGCAGCTGCCTACATTGAGAGCTGTGTCCATCCTGTGTCTGCCACTGGCAGCCCAGAGGTAAGCTGAGATGCAGGCCTATCTACTTCCATCTGTCTTGTGTGCATCTGGAATGCTCTTTCTTTACTCGTCCATTTTTTTTTTTTTTTAATATTTACCTCTGTGTCCTGGAGGCAAGTTGTCTTTAACATAGTCACACCCTCCTGCTCTGTTCCCTTTCATAGACAAAACATCCCACCCCTAGTAGCTATCAAAACCCTGAGACAAGGTCTCAAGTAACCCATGCTGTCCTTCAGCTCCTGGTATTCACCAGGTGTAGTTGAACATACTTGTAATCCCAGTGAGTTAGGAGGCAGAGGCTGAAATTCAGGGCCTCGATGGTTAAGTTTCAAGTGGGGTAGAGGATGGGGGAGGGGAGGGGTTACAGAATGAGAGAGACTTAAAACATAATTTATAGGGCTGGTGAAGTAGATTACAGGTTAAGAGCATTAGCTGCTCTTCCAGAGGTCCTGAGTTCAATTCTCAGCACCCACATGGTGGCTCGCAGCCATCTATAATGAGATCTAGCGCCCTCTTTTGGCCTGCAGGGACACATGCAGGAGGAACACTGTATACATAATAATCTTTAAAAAAAAATGTGGCTGTGGTGGCAGGAGGATCACGAGTTTGAGGCCAGCCAGGGCTACACATTTTTAAGCCAGGCGGTGGTGGCACATGCCTTTAATCCCAGCACTTGGGAGGCAGAGGCAGGCGGATCTCTGTGAGTTCGAGGCCAGCCTGGTCTACAGAGTGAGTTCCAGGACAGGCACAAAACTACACAGAGAAACCCTGTCTCAAAAAAACAAACAAACAAACCAACAAATTCTCCATCTGCCTCTGTCCCGCTGGGATTACAAGGAAACACTACTATACCCCTGGGAGACGGTGCAGAGGCCGGAAGCAACCTCCATTATAAAAGCAGGAGTGTGCACAGGCACTGCGGTTAGGCAGAGAAGGGGACAAGCAACTAACCCAGCTGCTGCTGGACCGGGGAGGAGAGAGTGTCCTCAGAGTGGCCTGGGCCTGTATGTATGTGTGTGTGTGTGTGTATGTGTGTGTGTGTGTATGTATATGTATGTGTGTATGTATGTGTGTGTATGTGTGTATGTATGTGTGTATGTATGTGTGTGTATGTGTATATGTATATGTGTATGTATGTGTGTATGTATGTATGTGTGTGTGTGTGTATGTGTGTGTGTGTGTATGTGTGTGTGTGTATGTGTGTGTATGTGTGTATGTATGTATGTGTGTATGTATGTATATATGTATGTATGTAGCTGAGGATCAAACCCAGGGCCTTGTGCTTGCTAGGCAAGCACTCTACCACTGAGCTAAATCCCCAACCCTGAAATCACCTTTTAGACACATGGTTTCCCAGCGGGCACAACCAGTATCTGATCTCACTCTTCCTACACTGGATGTGGTTGAGGTACAGGAGACTTGGTTTTTAAGGGAAGAAACTCTAAAGGGAGTTCCATGTAGGAAAGGTGACTCGTGCGTCCAAAAGAAACTATCAAAATACAAGAGCATATTTCAGTTTTCACCATTTCTGAGAGCAGTATATTAGTCAATGTAATAACTATAATAATAATGTAATAAATGTAATATTAGTCAACGTAAGCACTTAATATGTTTGTCTCCCTTTTCTAATGACCCTTAACTAGCTGCACTGATTTTGTAGCAGGAAGCGCAAAAAAGGGGAGACTGCTAGAAGAGGCGAGTAGAGCGGCCGAGGGTGGGGGTGCAGAAGTCGGATGACAGGCGTTGAGCAGTAAGGAGAAAGGGTGGACCGAACGCTGACGAGGACTGCTCACTGATGTAACCACAGCGTTCAGCAGCCTGGGGCAGAGCTTGAAGTATCGCTTCAAGTTCGAGGCCAGGGAATTCCAAGCAAATCAGGGCTAGAGGGACTCAAACCCAAAGGACGGTGAATAGATAGGTGACTCTGGAATAAGCCGAAACAAAATGTGAGTCCTAGGAGACGCTAAATGCTGGTTTACAGAAGCCGAAGTTTCCATTATTAACACAACCCCACACACACAAGTGCCCTTTCAACACGTCGTCTAAACATCCGAAGCCTGACAAGGTACTGCTTTCTCCGCTCTCCGTTCCTTCGGGCGTCCGAAGTCTGGAGCACACTCCACTGCGTAGCGTACCGGGGGCCGTATTCCCGCGGACAGGAGCCTGGGACGGCGGGGGCGCACGCATTTCATCCCAGCACTCAGGAGCAGGTGCCGCTCTGCGAGTTCGAGGCCAGCCAGGGCTACAGAGAAGCCTTTTCTCGAGACACCCAGAGAGAAGAAAGCTGGAAGCAGATGGACCCCCGAGCCTCGAGGCACATTGCCCAAGACGTGGGCAAGGCTGCACGGGCCGCACGCATACAGGAAATTGTATCACCTGGCTTCCGGGAGGCACAGCGGGGGCGGCGCCAGTACGGAAACGCGGCCCAGTCAGAATGCAACACGAGGGGCTTCGGAGGCGCAGGCGTAGCTCCGCCCAAGGGCCCGGGACTCCACCCCACTGCCACGTTCGACGAAGAAACGCGCAGGGAGCGCGCATCTCTCGGCCAATCAGGAGCCGCAGGGCCGGCCGTGGAAAACCGCGGCCATTCCAGACGTGTGGAAGGCGTGGGAAAAGTCGCCAGTCAGAAGTCCAGAAAGAGAAAGTTCGCTTCTGCCAGCCAATCAGAGGCTGGGGGATGCCGTGTGGGTGCGCGCACGCGCGCGCACTCCGGCCAATCCTAGGCGAGAACTGGAAAACCTCGGTCTTTCCGGACCCTGCGGCTGAGCCTCGAGTGGGTGTCCAGTCTTTGCGCGAAGGGGGCGGGCCTCTCAGCCCCTCGACCAATCAAACGACGGTGCAGGCCGCATGCGCGCGGCGCCTGACGCGCGCGGCGAGGGGGAGGTGTGGGCGCGTCCCCGGCCCAGGATTTATAAAGGCGAGGTCTGGACCTACGCGCGCTCTCGTCGCCTCGGCTGTCCCGGCGGCGCCAACCTAACCGACCTACCTGCTGCCGACGTCCGACATGCTGCGCCGTTCTCTGCTGTGCCTGGCCCTGGCCTGGGTGGCCAGGGTGGGCGCCGACGTCCCGGAGGAGGAGGACAACGTCCTGGTGCTGAAGAAGAGCAACTTCGAAGAGGCGCTGGCGGCGCACAGCTACCTGCTGGTGGAGTTCTGTGAGTGAGCCGGGGCCTGGGCGGGCAGGGCCCCTGGTCCACAGACCGCAGCTGCGTGCCGCCTTCGGTGGCACCCAGCACTGCCCTGCGCGGCCGGCCCCTCTTGGGTGCGGTGGCCCGTAGCTCCCGGCTTGCCCCGTGGAGCACAGGCGGGCGGGTCTTGGGCTGCACCTCGCTGGGAGCACCTACTGTCAGCTTCGCTGCTTCCAGCCGTCCAGAGAGCATACTTCCTACCCGAAGTGGAAATCGCTGTGTTCAGGGCTCCTTGAGGGTGACTGAGGGGTTGAGAATCAGGAAGGTGTCTCTATGTCCGACGTCCACATGGCCCGATCCTTCTGTTAGCCGGGGAAAACAGGACGGGCTGTGTGAGCGTTAGCAATTCCGATAGAACAGGTCCAACACTATTTACTATGCCCACCCTACGCCTAACCTGCCATATCCTCCTCACTGGGAAGCAGGCCAGATCCTAAGCTTTACTTTTTTTTACAAGTATGTGAACTCCAACACAGCTGCCAGGCTGCCTTGACAGATTGTCATATTCCCACACTAGAAAGAGCAGCTTCAGATAGGCATCTGGGCTCGTTCTTGCTAGGTATATAGTGCTGGGCCAGCAACCTTTTAACCTTCCCTGGGTTCTTAAAGGGAAATCCTAGGGATACATTGGCAGTAGGAAGTTACAAGGCAGGATTGTTTTGCCTTGTTGGGGGTCACAGGACAAAGTAGGGGTTGGAGTTGGTTTGTTGCTCATGGCCTCTGTCCTGATATTGCCCAAGAACACCAGCTATCAGCTCAGGCTCATGTATGCGTTAAGAGGGTTATCTTAGTGTGCTGATAAGGTTTTTATGAAAGGAAGTTCAAAGTGGAAGGGAAGCAGTAGACGTGGGTCAAGGACGGCCTTCCAGTGTCCTGCTTTCTTTTTCAGATGCCCCATGGTGTGGCCACTGCAAAGCTCTGGCCCCTGAGTATGCCAAAGCTGCTGCGAAGCTGAAGGCAGAAGGTTCTGAGATCCGACTGGCAAAAGTGGACGCCACAGAAGAGTCGGACCTGGCTCAGCAGTATGGCGTCCGTGGCTACCCTACAATCAAGTTCTTCAAGAATGGAGACAAGGCCTCTCCTAAGGAATACACAGGTGTGACCATAGCACTGCCCTTTAATGATTGTGTGGGCTTTGGGAGCTGACCAGAAGTGTGTCTTAGAGGTAGGGAATCTTTTCAGAAGTTTAGAGAGGACCCTGTTCGAAGAAGGGTTCTAGATCAGCTTTTTTAAAAAAATTTTCTTAATTTAGTTAGTGTGCATTGGTCTTTTCCCTGCAAATATGTCTGTGAGGGTGTTGGATCTTGCAGCTACAGATAGTTGTGGGCTGTCATGTGGTTGCTGGGAACTGAACCCAGGTCCTCTGGAAGAACAGTCAGTGCTCTTAACCCCTGAGCCATCTCTCCAGCCCGTCTATATCAACTCTTGCATCTGAGGGCCATGGAAAGAAAGTTCCCTTTTTGGAGTACCTGGCAGGAAGAACGTCACATTTAGGATGACCTACAGAGGAGCCTGTTGGTTGAGGCTTATCTTAGGATTGACCAATGAGGAAAAGGAAGCAAGTGCCTCTCTGAATGCACGGGGCTTTGAACTATTGGTGCTTCTAGATAGTGTAGGCGTGACACTTGGGTGGCTTGTATCACTCATAGTGTGCCAATACCAGGCCACGCATTCATGATTCTCATTGCACTTCTCCCTTTGGGACCCTTTCACAGTCACAACGTCCTAGTTGTTGGTTACAGACTGCAAATCCAAGCTTCAAGCTCACCCAGCCATTGCTAAAGCAGTTTTCATGTAGGCAGCTCATTAGTTACTACTAGCAGAAAACGACTTAGGACTCCAAAGCCAGTTTCATGGAATAGCCTGTGTTCATAAAATATCCCTTGAGCAGCCTCGCTCTGTTCAGTGTCAGCCACTTTGGTCACCTCCCTGGGACGACTCTACTTTTTACATGAGTTCACCATTGGAGTAGAAAGTTCCTGGTCTGGAACTGCATATGTTGGCATACCTATGGCCAGCACCTGGGAGGCAGAGGCAGGAGTATCTTAGAAGTTTGAGGCCAGCCTAGTGTTGGTTCCAAGCCATCCAGGTCTACAGAGTAAGACCCCATCTGAGGGAGCTGGAGAGATGACTTGGTTAAGAGCACTGGCTGCTCTTCGAGAACCCAGATGACAGCTCATAACTGTCTGTAACTCCAGTTCTGAGGGATCTGACACCTTCACATCAATGCACATAAAATAAAAAAAGTTAACTAAAAAACCATCTGAAAAGTATGGAGCTCAGTTGATAGAGTTCTCACCTAGCATGTATGAAGACCTGGATACAGTCCCTATCACCGAGTAAACTGGGCATGGTGACTTTTTTTTTCCCCCCGAGACAGGGTTTCTCTGTAGCTTTGGAGTCTGTCCTGGACTAGCTCTGTAGACCAGGCTGGCCTCGAACTCACAGAGATCCACCTGCCTCTGCCTCCCAAGTGCTGGGATTACAGTTGTGCACCACCACTGCCCAGCATTTTTTTTATAATTTATTTATTTATTTTGGTGTTTTGAGACAGGGTTTCTCTGTGTAGCTTTGGCACCTTTCCTGGAACTCACTCTGTAGATCAGGCTGGCCTCGAACTCACAGAGATCTGCCTGCCTCTGCCTCCTGTGTGCTGGGATTAAAGGTGTGCAGTACTACCACCCAGCTTGGTTTTTTTTTTTTTGTTTTAGTTTTTGTTTGTGTGCACACGCTCCTGAAACTTAGTATATATGTGTCTCTTATGTGTTCTGCGCCACAAGAGGGTGTTGGATCTCCTAGAACAGGAAGTTGTGGGCCATCCATTGTGGGTCCTAACAACTGAACCTAGGTCCTCTTGAAAAGCAGCAAGTTCTGCTTCTTTGGTTTTTGTTTTTTTTGAGACAGGGTTTCTCTGTATAGCTTTGCACCTTTCTTGGATCTCGCTCTGTAGACCAGGCTGGCCTTGAACTCACAAAGATACACCTTCCTCTGCCTCCCGAGTGCTGGGATTAAAGGCGTGCGTCACCAACACACACACACACACACACACACACCCGCTTGTTTTTTCTTTTTTGTTTTTGTTTGAGGTAGGATTTCTTTGTGTAGCCTTGGCTGTTCTGGGATTCCAAGTGCTGGGATTAAAGATGTGAGCTACTATGCCTGGCTTCAGCAAGTGTTCTTAATAATTGAGACATCTCTCCAAGCCCTCACAATAAAAAATTCAAAGAAAAAAATTTTTTTAGCTGGGTAGTATTGGTACACTCCAGAATCATGGTAAATTTAATGTATAGACCTACCTTGATTAATCCAAGTGGCCAGTCCAGGAGGAAAGAGTCATCTATCAGCCTCTACCTCGAGGAAGGAGCAGGTCTTCTTTGTCCTCACCGTGTCTGCTTTGGGTGCACTCAAGCACACGATACTTTTCCAGCTCTTACCCATCTGGGAAGTGGATAGGGCAACTTCCAGACAGGAACGCCTGGCCCACCCTGGGCGTTGGGGTCTAGGCGAGCCTGTTTTAGGGTTGGCAGAACTAGCACTTGAGTTGACTGACCACATCTCCAGGGTGTAGCCTGGTGTGAGAGCACTGTGTAGCAGAAACTGAACTGAATAAACTTTAGTATTTAAGGAAATTTGGAAAATGCACACAGCCTGGGGAGAAATGGGTAGGAGGAAGCCCTGCTTTCCAGATGTGTGCACTCTTTCCTTTGACAATCGTGGGAGCCCCTTCTGGAATCCAGAGGCTAGCCAATTCTCTATAGGAGAACATCTTGCTCTTAAGGACGGGCTGGCCTACCTTGAGCCTCCTGGGCACAGTTCAAAACTTGCATTTGTTTGTGGTGTAGCTGGCAGGGAAGCTGACGACATTGTGAACTGGCTGAAGAAGAGAACAGGCCCTGCTGCCACAACCCTGTCTGACACTGCAGCTGCAGAGTCCTTGGTGGACTCAAGTGAAGTGGTTGTCATTGGTTTCTTCAAGGTAAAGCTTTAGCATTGTGTTTGGCCTGTCCATTGTCCTTACAGAGGGAGGGGTCCTGGCAACTTGGGTACTGCTCAAGGTTGGGGTGTGTGGTCACCTCTGCTTTCCATTCCTCTTCCAGGATGTAGAGTCAGACTCTGCTAAGCAGTTCTTGCTAGCAGCAGAGGCGGTTGATGACATACCTTTTGGAATCACATCCAACAGTGGTGTGTTCTCCAAGTACCAGCTGGACAAGGATGGGGTGGTCCTCTTTAAGAAGGTGAGTGGCCCTTGGGCAGCTGTGCCCAGAGCAGTTCAGATGTTGGTCTGCAGGGGGTGGTGTTGCCTGCTTATATTAGGAAGAACCAAGCTGGGCTGATGGGATGGATGGTGATGAAGGCTCTCTGCTGTATCATTGGAGTCATTACTATGGCAACCACCTTATACTGTGGCCTTTGGACCAGCTTCCTGTGACAGCCAGTACACTAGGTCTCCTGAACAACACAAAGTGGTAGTTATGGCAAGTTGTAACCAAGTTGGCTGTTGGAATCTCTCTCTCTCTCTCTCCTTCCCTCTCTTCCCCTGTCTTCCCTCTCTTTTTTTAAGATAGGGTCTTACCCTGTAGCTCTGCCTGGAACTCACACTATAGTCCAGGCTGACCTCAAACTTAGAGATCTGCCTCTCGAGTGATGGGATTAAAGGCCTGCATCTAGCTGGGCAGTGGTGGCATATGCCTTAATCCTAGCATTCTTGAGGCAGAGGCAAGCCGACCTCTGAGTTCAAGGCCAACCTGGTCTACAGAGCGAGTTCCAGGACAGGCTCCAAAGCTACACAGAGAAACCCTGTCTCGAAAAAACCAAAAACAAAAAGGCATGCACCCTCACCACCCAGTTTAAAGATCGTTTTTTTTAAATTTACTTATTTTAATTTTATGTGCATTTGCCTGCATGTATGTCTGTGTGAGGGTGTTGGAACTGGAGCTACAGACAGTTGTGAACTGACATGTGGGTGTTGGGAATTGAACCCAGGTCCTCTGGAAGAGCAGCCAGTGCTTTTAACTGCTGAGCCATCATTTCAACCCTTGATTCTTTTTTACCTCCCCCAGGTAGGGTGTCATATACCCTAGGCTAGTTTTGAACTCTTATGTGTAGCTGAGCCTGCCCTTGAATTCCTGATCCTCCAGAGTGTACCACCACACCCAGTGATTTGGTTTTGGTTTGGTTTTTTTGTTTATTTGTTGTTTTTAAGTTATAGACTTACTCTGTTGCCCAGGCTGGCTTCCTACTGTTTCTCTTTGGGATGTTAGCTCTACTTCCACCAAAGGAGCTGGATTTTCCTGTCTGCCTTGAGACAGACTAGCAGGGCCAGATAGTTCCCAGTCAGGCCAGCCAGCCACTGCTTACTTTCTGTCTTGCCTGGAAGATGACATGCATCCTAGACTGAAGACAGAGCTCTGGAACTAGGGAAGGCAGCCAGAGCCGCAGGTATGTCTGTCATGACCTGGTGCTGGTGGATCTGCTGTTTATAGCAGAGACAGTGTTGTGGTATCTGAATGCAACTCTCAAGCCAGGCCTTTGCAGCAGTCCCCAACTGAATGAGAGCTGGTTTTTTTGCCATATTAGTAGTAGTAGACAGAGCAAGTTGTGTGGCTATATTGCCAAGAGGATAGCAGCCCAAACCAGGTAGTCAGTTTTGCTTGCAACCTTCAGTGAAAGGTTATGGGAGTAAATTGTTCTGCTGGAGGAGGAGCCTTGTTGGTTGGTAATGGTGACTCAGTATCATACCTGGAGAGAGTGTCTGATGGAACCCTTAACCAACTCGTTTTCCAAATGCATTCCATTCAGTATCCTCTCCTTTGTGGCTGGTTTGGGGAAGATAACAAGGACACCTGTATCTGTAGGCTCAGCTAGTTTCCACATTTCCGCGCCCGTCACCTGTGGTTGTTTGAAATGAGTACTTCTGGGTTCCTTCCCTGGCCCCAACTGCCTGCTCTTCCTCTTCTTTTTAAAAAGGTTTTAGTTATGTGTGTATTTGTACACCTGCTGTACGGGTATGTGCATACAAGTACAGAACAGAGGGCTTCGGATCCCCAGGAATTGGAGTTAATAGGCAACTGTGACCTGACCAGTGTAGGTGCTGGAGTGTCACTGTGCTCCCCAGAGAGTAGTGTGCACACTGAGCTGTCTCTCCAGCACCTACCTCGTCCTGAAGTTACTTTTGGGAAGTGTAGTAGAAGGTGGCCAGTAAGAAAAGATGAGTAGTCAGCCTTCTGCCTCCCTGGATCCAGCTGTCTTGGCTCAGAAGTGTTTGGAATAAGCTGGGCATGGTGGCACATGTCTGTAATCCCAGCACTCAACATGCTGGAGCATTACAAGTTTAGCCTGGAGTACAAGACAAACCCTGTCTCAAATAACAAACAAAAATTCCCAAATAAATCAAAAAAGCTGGCCATGGTGTGGTAGGGCTTTAATCCCACCACAGATCAGCCAAGTCCTGTATAGGAAGTTCCAGGCCAGGCAAGGCTACAAATTGAGACCTGAAAACAATGAAGAGTTTATACCTGTACCTAACATGAGTTGGCTTTTTTTTCCCTTGTCATTGCCTAAACCATACAATGTAACAACTAATCATAGAGTATTTACATTGTTAAAAATTATGTTGCCTGGCGGTGGTGGCATGCCTTTAATCCTAGCACTCGGGAGGCAGAGGCAGGTGGATCTTTGTGAGTTCAAGTCCAGCCTGGTATACTGAGCAAGATCCAGGAAAGGCGCAAAGCTACACAGAGAAACCCTGTCTCGAAAAACAAAAAAAAAAAATTATGTCATTATGCCTAACAGTGGTGGACCACGCCTTTAATCCCAGCACTCAGTAGGTGGATCTCTGGTCTCTGAGTTTGAGGCCAGCCTGATCTACAGAGTGAGTTCCAGACATCCAGGGCTACACAGTGAAACCCTGCTTTTAAAAAAAAGGATTGTGTTATCTGCCAGGCATGGTAGCATAGGCTTTATTAGTCCCAGTACTCCAGAGGCAGCTGGATCTCTGTGAGCTTGAGGCCAGCCTGGTGTGCATAGTAACTTCTAGGACATCCAGGGCTTTCTAATCACTGTCTCAAACAAAAAGTCATCTGGAGAGGATGTAAACAGCAGGTCATAGATGCTATAACCTTTTATATAAGGGGCTTGGTGTGTGGATTTTGGATGGGAGGAGTTAAAGAATACCAGGTGCCCATGCAGACACTAAGGGATGGGTGTGATTTTATTTCTGGAGCCTCATTTCAGAAGTTTCAGAGTGGTGATGGGCTCATGGAATTTTCACCTGACGAGTTTTAAGCCAGGAAGCACTTTCTCTGTAGAACTTGTCTCTTGTCCACATCTGAAGCCATGCCTTGGATGGTCTAAGCGATCCTGTCCCGAAGCTGTGGGGGTGGATAGCTGTCATTGCCTTGTGACCTCAGAATGCCTTGATCTGTGGTGGTGGTGGTGGTGGTGGTGGTGGTGGTGGTGGTGGTGATGGTGGTGGTGATGGTGGTGGAGGAGGAGGAGGATCCTAAGAGCCTGTGTGTGTGTGTGTGTGTGTGTGTGTGTGTGTGTGTGTGTGTGTATTCCATTGTCATACATACTATGTTAGAGGTTAGAGCTGATAGCTGAGCGCGGTGTCTCACCTGTCATCCCAGGACTCTGGAAGCATGAGAACTGCTGAGAGCTCAAGACTAGCCAGTGCTACATAACAGATGGATAGACCTAAGGTGTTACTGGAAATGAATGAGTGGGTTTTTCTTTTTACAGTAAATGAGCTTGTGATGTGTGGTTGTCTATCTACTCCAGAGGCTGAGGTTGGAGAATCATCTGACAGCAAGCTTTAGAGGACAGCCAGTGCAACATAGTGAGACACTTGTCTCAAGTAAATCAGAATAAGATATCAATAAATAAGTTCATTACATGTTATCAGGTATAACATTTATGCGAAACTTTATTTTCCATGTCAAGTCAGTTTAGTGACTAAGTGGTGTTTATGTGTTCACCAGTTCTTTCTGTATCTGGTGTGTTGGGAGGTAGCCGAGTTCTTTCTGTTCCTCTCGTCTGTGTTGAACATGTCTTACAAGCCCCTCAACTTTTGCTGCAAACTAGGGACATGGTGGGAAGATGGGCACCAGTAAGTGTGGTTCTGAAAGTAGCTTTGACTGGACATGGTGCTGTATGCTTGTAATCCTAGCACTCAGCAGGCTGAGGTGGAGGATGGTGAGGTTGAGGCCGGCTTGGGCTATAGTGCCTCTCAAGAGTAGTTTAGGGCCAAGGCCCCAGTGGCGCACGCCTTTAATCCTAGCACTTGGGAGGCAGAGCCAGGCAGATCTCTGCAAGTTCGAGGCCAGCCAGGTCTACAGAGCAGGATCTAAAACTACAGAGAAACCCTGTCTTGAAGAAAAAAAGTAGTTTAGGGCAATTGAGATGGCTCAGCATATAGATGTGTTTTCTACAAAGCCTGATGACCCAAGCTTGATCCTCCATTACCTACATGGTAGGTGGACAAACTGACTCCACAAATTGTCCTCTGACTTTCAACATGTGTGCATGCACCACCCCTCAAAAAATGCATTAGTTTTTTAATTTACTTACTTAATATATATTATTTCTTTGCATATATATTTATGCACCACCATGTATGTGCCTGTTGCTTTGGAGGCCAGAAGAGGGCAGTGGATCCCCTGGAACTAAAGTTAGACTCAGTTGTGAGCTGCCATTGTAATTTTTAAGAATTGAACTTAGGTCCTCTGAAAGAATAGCCAGTGCTCTTAACCATGGAGCCATCTCTCCAGCCAGCGTTCTGTTTTTCTGCAAAGTAGCTTTATCTAGCAGATGTCCTGAGAAGGTCTGAATTCCTCTATCATCATTGTGGCCCCCACTCCACCTCATCCTTAGGAGGATCATGCTTTGTGAGCCACTGTTTCTGAAGCAGAAGTGGCTACTTTCTTAGCACTCAGCTCTGAAGATTCCTCCTCTGTGTTCTGTAGAGCATGCAGTCTCTGCAGTGATGTTGCTGCCTTGGCCTGTAGAGACTGCATTAGCTCAAGCCTATGCCATTCAGTCAAAGCAGCAGCAGGACCATGAGCAGCCAGCCAGCATGAGGTGTGAACAAGTCACCAAGTTTGTGGACTGGCTGCTGGTTCCAGGTGATGGCTATTTCTAGTTTAGGCCTTCAGGGACAGTTATTGCCTGTCCTTTGAGACTGGCTAGCCACAGCAAAGCTCACATTCCCTTTCCTGTCTGTCTGTCTGTCTGTAGTTTGATGAAGGCCGTAACAACTTTGAGGGTGAGGTCACCCAGGAGAAGCTGCTGGACTTCATTAAGCACAACCAGCTGCCTTTGGTCATCGAGTTTACCGAACAGGTGAGGCCTTTCTGAAGGCAGAGTGGTGGGGACCCTAGAGCCACTGAGAGAATAGTCTGAGAACTGCTTGTGACTCAAACCCACTAACTGCTACTTGTCCCACAGACAGCCCCAAAGATTTTTGGAGGTGAAATCAAGACACACATTCTGCTGTTCCTGCCCAAGAGTGTGTCAGACTACGATGGCAAGCTGGGCAACTTCAAGAAGGCAGCTGAGGGCTTCAAGGGCAAGGTGGGCCGCCTTAGGACATGGGTCTCCTTTACAGGTGCTAGAAGCCTGCCTAGTCTCCCGCACTGCTACCCGTTAGGGTCTGCATTATGGGGGTCCACTGGGCCAACTGTTAACTCTGGTGAGGCAGCCCCAATTTCTGGTGTGAGCATGTGTCCAGGTTCCGTCTGAATGTGCCTTTTCTCCCCCAAGATCCTGTTTATCTTCATCGACAGCGACCATACTGACAACCAGCGCATCCTTGAGTTCTTTGGCCTGAAGAAGGAGGAGTGTCCAGCTGTGCGGCTTATTACCCTAGAGGAAGAGATGACCAAATACAAACCTGAGTCAGATGAGCTAACAGCTGAGAAGATCACCGAATTTTGCCACCGCTTCCTGGAGGGCAAGATCAAGGTGTGGAGTTGGGCCTGGGTTGTGCTGACAGCTCTCCTTGCAGAGTAGGATCTACCCCTGGGATCTCATGTCCTGTGCTTCCTGCAGTGTTGCCTTCAAAGCCTGAAGACATTAGCATAAGTTCCCAGAGCCTGTGATGGTTTGAGGTCTTCATTCTAGTCACGTGCCCCAGAGGACCATAGACAAACTCCCCCTTGTGTGCTAGCCTTGCCATGTACCAAGCTTCAAGCACCAGGACACCATCTGTATTTCAGTTGGTCTATGTTGAAGACTCAGCTTTCTCACCAGCTTCCTGGCAACATCAGCCCTGGTGCTTTCTGGAGGATGTGTGTATCTCAGCTATGCCAGGATTAGATTATGGGGCAGTGCTCTCCCTGACGGTACCCTCTCTCCCCTGTAGCCCCACCTGATGAGCCAGGAACTGCCTGAAGACTGGGACAAACAGCCAGTAAAAGTGCTAGTTGGGAAAAACTTTGAAGAGGTTGCTTTTGATGAGAAAAAGAACGTCTTTGTCGAATTCTGTAAGTGAGGGTCTCTGGCTTCGTCCCCCATAGGGCTTACAGGTTATGGCATACAGTGAAAACATCTGCAAGTAGCTCTGTCCGAGACAGACCCTCAGCACTGTTTGTTCTCTTTCAGATGCCCCTTGGTGTGGTCACTGCAAGCAGCTGGCCCCCATTTGGGATAAATTGGGAGAGACGTACAAGGATCATGAGAATATCATCATTGCTAAGATGGACTCGACAGCCAATGAGGTGGAAGCTGTCAAAGTGCATAGCTTCCCCACACTGAAGTTCTTCCCAGCAAGTGCAGATAGAACGGTGTGTTTCCCATCCAGGGCTCAGCTGGGCTCTTGGGCAGGCAGTTCTTCAGAAGCGCCTGCTGTTCTGCATGGAGGGGAAGCTGCTGTCTGTCTGTGGTGCAGGCCCAGTACACCCTCTGTGCTCATTTCCTACAGGTCATTGATTATAACGGTGAGCGAACACTAGACGGTTTTAAGAAATTCCTGGAGAGTGGTGGCCAGGATGGTGCAGGAGATGATGATGTGAGTGTGATCATCTGGGGGTCCTTGTGGGAGGTACCACCATCTCGGGCTTTGACATGGAGACTTGATGTTGCTAATTTGGGGGAAGGAGAGGGCAGGTCGGGATTTGATTAGGCGGGACTTGAGGACATGTGAGGCATGTGTCCTTGAGGTCCACCTGGGAGGACTAGTGAAGCAAGAAGCAGTAGGGTAGAGTGAAGGGCGTCTCCTGTCACGGCAGCACACGGCCAGGGAAGTGACCAGCAGTCAGGGTTTGGGCTTGTGCTGGGGCCGCTATCCCTACCAGGTCTGCAACTTCACAGTTCCTAGAGCCGTGCCCAGTTGAAGGTCATGAGGACGTAGCTGGGGTTCCTGGCTCTGGAAGCCATGCTGTATCTTGCCTTACCATACTCAGAACCCCCATCAACCAGAGCCACTCCTGGTGATGGCAGCCAGGTCCTTAGTATGACGGCTTGTCGCACTGGGGCAGACACACTGCAGCTTTGGTACTCTAACTGGAACTTCTTCCTTCATCCAGGACGTGGACCTAGAAGAAGCTTTAGAGCCAGACATGGAGGAAGACGACGATCAGAAAACGGTAAAGGATGAACTGTAGTGGAGAAGTCAGATCTGGGCACCTGAACCCAAACCTCGGTGGGCCATGCTCCCAGCAGCCCACGTCTCCGGAGCCTGAGCCTCACCTAAGGCGGGAGTGTCATCAGAACCCAGGGAATCTTTCTGAAGCCACACTCATCTAACACACGTACACTTAAACCTGTCTCTTTTTTGCTTTTCAATTTTGGAAAGGGATTTCTCTCCAGGCCAGCCCATCTTAAAGAGCTATCTTTTGGTGTGTTTGTTAGTTTGTTTTTGATTTTTTTTTTTTTTTTTTTTTTGGTGTGTGTGTGTGATGTACTTTTTTATATGTGGATTTTGTCCCAAGTGCTCACTGAAATATTTGGAGATCTCACACTGGTAATGTCTTTCCTGTTAGAGAGGTTTATGCTATCGCTTCAAATTTCATCTGTGAGACATTTCATCTTGTAGACAGTGTTTGACATCGAGACACTTGTTCCACCATGAAAAGTCTCCCTGAGACTCCTTCCTGCCCCGTGTAGGAAGTGATGGATCTGGGTTGGATACAGTCACTCTCCACCTTGTACTAGTGTTGCCATGGCAGCATGGCTTTTGTAGTTTTCGGTTATCCCTGGGACTTAATGCATCCTGTCAGAGGGTGGGTCCCCCACATGTGGAAGAGACTGTGTGGCTGGCTGCTGGGCCCAGGCCAGGCCTGGACAGCTCTTGCTCTTCAAGTCAGGGCTCCCGACCAGCTGGCTGTGGGCACGTCACTCTGACTGCTGGATTTTCTTCCAGCATGGCCTGTGGCCTGTGTGAGGCAGAACTGGGACCCTTGATTCCCAGGCTGGGAGTCAGCCAAGGACACTGGGGCTGAATCAAACGCCCATTCTTGAGGCATTTCTACCATAATATTGGAATTGAACACATTGGCTAAATAAAGTTGAAATTTTACTACCCATGGTCACCTCTGCTTTATATCTCTGAGCCAAGGGAACTGAGCTGAAATTGTGCTACCCAAGGAGATAGTGAGCTTGATGGGGTCCCTTTGTCAAGAGGATGCCACTACCCCATTGTATTGTATTTGAAATGCAGAACCCATGATGACAGCTCACTACTCACCATACAGGCTATTTGACTCTACTGCTTCCCTCCTATGTCTAAATCAGTACAGTGACCACATCACAACCCTGGATGCAGGTGTTACTGATAGGTGATGCTGTTGATGGGTACTGGATCATTGTAGGACCTAATTCTTCAAGTTACCCTGTTATGCATGCTGTAGTACATGCATGTCTGCATACACATAATGTCATACATGATAACTTTTTTGAGACAGGGTTTCTCTGTGTAGCCCTAACAATCCTGGAACTCACTTTTGTAGGCCAAGCTGGCCTCAAACTTACAGAGATCCATCTGCCTCTGCCTCCCAAGTGCTGGGATTAAAGGCAGTGTGTAGCATGAATCTTAAAAGTCTTATTAATAAAAATCAAACCCAAGGCCAGTTATTGGGGTGAATGCTGGAAGATCAGAGAGACAGAACAAGCCACAGCTACCTCACCTCGCCAGTTCCTCAGCTGGTCTTGTTTCCTCAGACTGGAAGCTTCTGTGTCTTCATCCCAATGGCTCTCAGCTGAACTGCTGCTCCAAAGCCTAAAAGCTTAACCAGCCAAATGCTTTTAGTTTCTGGTCTTCACACCTTATGTAATCTACTTTCTACCATAAGTCCCTGGGATTAAAGACTGGATTTTTGGGATTGAAGGCGTGAGTCACCATGCCTGGCTGTTTCTAATGTGGCCTTGAACTCAGAGATCCAGAAATATTTCTGTCTCTTTGAAATGCTAGGATAAAGGCGTGTGCTACCACTGCCTATCCTCATGTTTAATATTGTGGCCATCCTGTTCTCTGACCCCAGATAAATTTATTTCGGGGAGCACACAATATTTCGGGGAACACAATACCACCACAGCCAGGCCACAGTAACTTTAAATTCAGGATTGAGCCCTCTAGTAGGCATCCAGAAACTAGGCATGCAGCTTTCCGAGGAAAGAAAAATCTGATAATCGGGGTAGTAGTGGCATACCTTTTATCCTAGTGCTTGAAGGCAGAGGCAGGCAGATCTGAGTTTGAGTCTACACAGTGAGTTCTAGAAAGGGCTACACAGGGAAATCCTGTCTTGAAAAACCAATTAAAAAAGACACTTCTGGGGGCTGGAGAGATGGCTCAACAGTTAAGAGCACTGGCTCTTATTCCAGAGGACCCAAGTTCCATTCCCAGCACCCGCATGGCAGCTCACAACTGCCTGTAATCTCTAAGTAAATTGAAAAAAAAAAAAAAAGACTTCTGGGGCTGTGGATGTAGCTCAGTTGGTAGAGTTCAAGCTCAAGGTTTAGTCCCAGCACTGCAGCATCTCTGTTACCCTAGCTCTGGATGTGGAGGCAATAAGATCAGAAGTTTAAGGTTATTCTCATCCACATCTTGAAGCATTCAAGACCACCCTAGGCTACATGAAAGCCTGTGTTAGAATATTTTATCAGGAATGGTGGAGCATGTTTATAATCCTAGTGCTTAGGAAGTGTAGGCAGGAAAATTGGAAATTTATGGTCATCCTTGTTTATACAAGTTCACAGCTTGGGGATATCTGATGTCCTCTGGCCTCTGAGGGTACCTCTCCCCCAACCCCCACATACACATATAAATGAAAATGTTTCAAAAGGGAAAGCAAAGCTGGGCGCGGTGGCGCACTCGTTTGATCCCAGCACTTGGGAGGCAGAGGCAGGTGGATCTGTGACTTTGAGGCCAGCCTGGGCTACATAATGAGTTCCAGGCCTGTCTCAAAAAAAGAGGGGAAAAAGGCTGGGCATGGTGGTGCATACCTGTAATCCTGCACTTGAGAAGGGCAGGTAAAAAGACTCATCTTCAGCTACACACTTCCAAGCCAGCATGAGCTACATGAGAGACTGTAAAAATAAGTTTAACTTGAAGACAGTTCAAGGGCGGAGACGGCTCAGTGGTCAAGAGCCATCTAACTGCTCTCCAGACGACCCGGGTTCAATTCCCAGCACCCACACGGCAGCTCACAACTGTCTGTAACTCCAGTTCCAGGAGATCTGACACCCTCACACAGACACACATGCAGGCAAAACACCAATGCATGCAAAATTAAAAAAAAAAGGCAATTGAAACAGAGAAACTAAGACTGGAATCAGTTTTTCCCCCAGGCTTAAAGCTACCACCTTATGTGCAATGGGGATGGTAATGCTCCTGAGTCTGGGTTTCTCAGACTTCCCCTCTGGTATGGACACCTTTGGGAGCACTGCAGTATCTGAGAGTCTCAGGGTAGTGAGTAGAGGCTTACAGGGTCAAAGGGTCACAGGGCTCAGGGTGTTCACAGGGGCCCTGACACAGTAATGCTACAAGCTGCCTGAGGTCAGACAGAGACCCGGGCCTTACCTGAATTCTTAGGAGCCTGTGTTTACACATGTGGACTGAAGGACTTACCGTATGATTATCTCCCAGGTCTAGGAGTGTGGGGTGTGGTCATCTCCTCCATGGCTACCTTATCCTTCCATAAGTCCATGGATGCTCCTAGCTGATTTGGCACACAGGCAGGGGAAGAGGACCCTCTGTCACCTCCTCAAGCAGCACCAGATTGTTCAGGTATCTACCATTCTTGATGCTGTCCATTCTGACTCACAATTAGGTCAGTTGTCCATTTATGCTGCCTTCACTGGCTGTTGGCAACTCATTATAGGGCTGGTTTCCAGCTACTTCAGTTCCAGAAGCTTCAGCAGGGACCTGCTGACACAATGATCCATGATCATCTTAAAGTAGGTACAGTCACTTTGGAGTCTGACATGGGAAGGTGCAAATTCTGTCCCCAAAATGAGTCAAGGCTCTGGAGCTGACGTGCCATTAAGGGAAGACACAGGGCTTCCAGGGAAGAAAACCCAGCAGGGCTGTGAGCAGATTGTTTCCAGTCCCAGATAAAAAGGTATGCTATGCATCCCACCCTAGAGACAGCCAGTGAACCACTGCCCAGCTGTGCAGGCACTTGGTCTCTGGATAAGAAAGCCCAAACCAGGCAGCCACTGTCTTGAGCTTCTGAGAGGAGCATGACTCACAGATATCTTCCCCCTTTTGCAGAGGCAGCCAATGGAGCATTCCAAAGCCAGGCTGTTCAGGGCAGCTACAGGGTGGTGTCTAAAACCTCTGTGTCTGAGATTAGTGGATTAGTAAAACAACTGAAGGCTCTTTAGGGCAGTGGTGAAGGTTTAGTTGACTGGAATTTCCCAATTCCCCCCAGGTAGCCAGAGCCATTAGCTTGGAACTTTAAAAAAGTACTGCCCTAAGGGGTCTTCAGGCTTTGAAGTTTAATTCTAGACTGACCATTCCACATGCCTATGCCGGATTACCTAACACCTAACAGCCCCCAGGCACTGGGTACATGTCACTGCTGCTGAGTGGCATTGTCTGACTTTTTTTTCTTCTTAATTTTTTTGGTTTGGTTTAATTTAGGCTTGTGTCATCTCTGCTGGCCTTGAACTCACTCTGTATCTCAGACTGACTTTGGACTCATGGCAAACCATCTGCCTTAGCCTCCAGAGTGCAGGGGTTACAGGTTTGTGCTACTATGTCAAACTTGTGCTGGACTCTTCGTTGTTGTTTTTGAGACAGAGGCTGGCTGTTTTACTAGGTAATGCTTTACCCAGAACTATGTTCTGGACTTTCATAAATTGGGATTGGGTAAGGTATTACAAGCCTGTAATGCCAATGCTTAGGAAGCTCAGGAAAGAAGAATGATTTGTTTTGTTTTGTTTTTTTGAGACAGGGTTTCCCTGTGTAGCTCTGGCTGTCCCAGAACTAGCTCTGTAGACCAACTTGGCCTCAAACTCACAGAGATCCACCTCTGCCTCTAGAGTGCTGGGACTAAAGGTGTGTGCCACCACTGCCCTGCTGGCAGGAAGATTGAAAGCTTGAGGGCTACATTTTTTTTTTTTTTTGCCTTGAACTTCTTGCCTCTATCTCCCAAGCGCTGGAATTACAGAAATTGTCACCACCCCAGCTTTGTGTAGATGTTTTAGTCCATTCTCTAAAAAGTAAAAAATCTAAACCTCATAAACTAGTCACTTTATAAGTCCATACTGGCTGAAGGAATCAGGGATAGAGGCATGTAATTCCAGGCTTTGTTCTAACATCAACCACTATAAAAGATTTGCACAGCATATTGTGGCTCCTACTGAAAGTCGAGGTAAACTAGGCAGAGACCTCAGCTCAGAACACACAATTCCCAGGAACATTGTCTGTAAGGCTTTGGGAACGAGACTGTGATTCAAACAGAAACCCCAAACTCAAGAACCTCTGTGCTCTAAATGACCAGAGGCCTCATGTGCTAACTATGCCCAGACCTGGTCTCACTGGAGGCCATTCACTGAGGGGAGAAAGGGATAGTTCTGCCAGTCCTCCTTGTTGCTCTGATGGTAGCACCTTTTTTCACATGCTTTCATATGATCCTCTACACTTGGAGTGCAGACTGAACCTTTCCACAACACAAAAGAAGACAATCCGTCACATCTAAGCAAGGTTCTATCACCCAGCTATGGTTCGGAACGTTTAGTTTCCTCACTTTAGGTAAACAAGTTAGAAGTCGTGGGTACCTGACTCCTCTCAAGTGACCAGGAGTTAGAACCGAGCCTTGGAGATGCAGTGTCACAGAACCATCCACAGCAGATTCTCTCAGGGCCCATCCAAGTTTCTGGGACACTCAAACTCAGGGAACAGCCTGTGAGCACTGAGGGATATGGAAGCACCTTGTTCAGTGTGTCTTGTAGCCAATAGACCTCAGCTTTACACCTACAAGGTGTGTAACGTTGGCTTGACTAAGGCTAGAAAGCAGCCAGGTGATGTAAGGCCTGCTGCTGATCACATTGCCTTCTTAGCTCCCCAGCCTGCCAAGGAGCTACCCAGTCTCAGGCCTCCCATGACCACCTAGGAATCTCATCAGTATAGTAGGTTGTGTTTCCCAAATTCATGTCCTAGTTCCTAGTACTTTTGAGTGTGACATTTTTGGAAATAGGGTCATTGCTAGTATAAATGGATAAAGTGAGGTCACACTGGAAAAGGGTGTACCCTAAGTCTTTGTAAGAACATCTACAGATGGTGTCTTTATAAGGAGAAATCTGGGGCTGAAGAAATGGCTCAGAGATTAAGAGTACTGGCTGCTCTTCCAGAGGACCCGGGTTCAATTCCCAGCACCCACATGGCAGCTCACAACTGTCTGTAACTTCCAGTTCTAGGGGACCTGACACCTTCACACCAATGCACATAAAATAAAGTTAAATAAATTATTTATTTTTTTTTTTTAAAGGAGAAATCTGGCCAGGCGGTGGTGGCACATGCCTTTAATCCCACACAGCACTGGGGAGGCAGAGCTAGGCAGATCTCTGTGAGTTGAGGCCAGCCTGGACTACCAAGTGAGTTCCAGGAAAAGGCACAAAGCTACACAGAGAAACCATGTCTTAAAAAAAAGAGAGAGAGAGAGAGAGAAATCTGAGCCAGATGTGATGAAACATGCCTGCAATTCCAGTACTGTTTTGAGGAGGCTGAGAGAGGAGAATTATGAGTATAAGGCTGGCCAACCTGGAAAACAACTACCTTTCCTGAGGAAAATAGAAATAAAAAAATTAATGGGGCAGCTCAGTGTGGTGGTGAACACCTGTAAACCCAGAGCTTGGGAACTGATGGCAGGATGCTCAGGAGTTTCTCTGATTTGCAGTTTAAAAGGGAGTTCAATGCCAGTGACTCTATTTAAAAAAAGAAAGAATAGAAAAAAAAAAGGTGGAGGGGTAGGACTGGACACAGGAATAGACAGAAGCCATTAGAGATGAATGTAGAGATCGGGCAAATGTTTTTAGAAGCCAACGAACACCAAGGACTGGACTGACTTCCAGAGCCTGGGAAGCCTGGAACAGGGGCTCTCTCAGACCCCCAGGAGTCCACCCTGGCGTCAGGCTGCTAACCTCTGGAACCATGAGGGCAAACTCTTGTTTGAGAGTTGAGACCTGGGTCTGAGTTACTTGGTCATAACAACTCTAACAGAGTCAACCATTAGCTTTCAGGCATTCAAGGAAGCTGTAGAATTGGGCTATCCACATCTCCATAACCAAGTTTCTGGGCTCCTATGGCCCAGCTGTACTGTACCTGCATTCCATCTACCAGATAGTCTCACACCCCCAAGCCAAGCACCACCTGAGACCTGGCTGAAGCTGTTGCACAAGCAAGATAGCTGGCAGAAAGCTAACATACGGGGTCCTTCCTGAGCCTCTAAGAAATGGTCCAGAAACCAGAGGCAGGGTGTGTGTGTGTGTGTGCGCACAGGGTGGGTGCCTTAGGACTGGTGGTGTTGGCCTGCAGGACTGAGATTCTAGCCTGGGCAGCAGCAGTTCCTAACAGTATGAAATACTCTGAAGGCAGTTCTGGGAATCTTCTCTAGAAGCTACAAGGGAAGGTAAGAGCAACATGTTGGGAAATGGACAGTGCTGAGGCCTTCTAAATGACAATGGATCAGTGCTCTTCAGATGGGGAGGGGACTCAGTTTCCAGCAGGTAGACAGGTAAGCTCAGACCCTCTTGATGCTCTTAAGCCCACATCCACAGCTTTTCTCATGGACACTCTCCTAGTCCTTCTCCTGTCCTCTATAAGGCACCTTCTAGGTCCAGCTGCAGACACAGAGTAGTAGCCAGGAAGGATCTGACCCCTTTGGCCAGACGTAGCGACAGGTGTGCTGAAAGATGAGCCACTAAACATGATCCTGTGCTCCGGGAGGGGGGAGCAGCTCGGTTTCAGCCCCTCGCGACTGCAAGCATGACTGTGTGGCTTTATATAGCCCCGCAAGCCCTATATAAGCTGGAATTGAGGTTCTGTCAAGCCAGAGAGCCTATACACCTATCTGATCTGGCTGGCATACTTCCCACTCTTACCTACTGAAGTAGGGTCCCCACAGAGATAGCCCATCCCAATCCCCAGGATGCCCAGCAGAACTGCCCGCTATGCCCGCTACAGCCCCAGACAAAGGCGGCGGCGGCTGTTGGCTGATCGCAGTGTGCGTTTCCCTAATGATGTTCTCTTCTTGGACCATATCCGCCAAGGGGACCTGGAGCAGGTGGGGCGCTTTATCCGGGCTCGGAAAGTCTCTCTGGATACCATCCACCCCTCAGGTGAGTAAGCACTGATGGACTGGTCTTCTGTCTTTAAGGAGGTAGGGGAAATCCTGTGCAGAGGGCTACAGCTTTGACCCTACCCATTCCCACCCTGCCCAGGACTGGCTGCCCTGCATGAAGCTGTGCTCTCTGGAAACCTGGACTGTGTGAAGTTGCTGGTCAAATATGGTGCTGACATTCACCAGCGGGATGAGACTGGCTGGACACCTCTGCATATTGCTTGCAGTGATGGGTACCCTGACATAGCCAAGTAAGACTATGAAATACGGTTCAGAGGCTTCATCCCAATCCCTCCAAGCTTCAATTGGTCTCCAGCATGTGAACCCCCAAATATAGCTCTGATGGTGTAGGCAGCAACTCTGAGGGATTCTGGCAGTTTCTACTCGATTGCAACATTAGAGCAGGCTGGAAAATCTGGCCACAGGTTCCAAGGGGTCAGGTTTCTTCCTCCTTACTCTGCCTGGAAAAAACAAACAGGTGACCCCAGAATTCTAGCCCCTATTCGTGGGTGGTCTGAGTAAGCTTTAACCAACAGTCCTTCACACCCCAGGTATCTCATCTCTTTGGGAGCAGACAGAGATGCAGCCAATGATGATGGCGATCTGCCCTTCGACCTTATTGATCCAGACTTCAAGGACTTGGTGGAACTCTTCAAAGGAACCAGCATGGACTGAGCCACCCCTGACCTTTGGGGGTTTGTGCCTCCCTGGAGAACAGGCAAGCACCTTGCCCCAGGGGCCAGGGTGTGCCCAACGAACATGAGGCAGCCAGGCTGTTAGGTCTTGTAGTGGGGCATGACTCCTCTGCCTCTGTACCCATTTCTCTGGCCTGGCTTTTTCTCCAGGGTTTTTTTTGTTTATTTGTTTGTTTGGTTTGTTGGTTGGTTGGTTTTTTTATTATGATACTTTTTACTTTTTCAATAAACATGATTCCCAAGCTGTGATGGAGACTAATTAGCGCGGTCCAGTGCAAAACCATCGCCATGCAAGCTGAGCTGGGGCTTAGTGGCGGCGCAAGGCCTGGGGTTAGAGCCTCGGGGACCAGGGCTGCCCTTGCCCTGTCCACCGGTGTCCTTTTCCAGAGATGCGGGGAAAAACCCCAACCCCGCGTTTCCGGGACGACCTCGCGCGCCTCCGACCTCGCCATACCCCGTACGCCAGAGGTCACGTGGCCCGCTCAGTTTGCGCCTGCGCGGCGCCGTCACTTCCGGCCGGCCCACTGGAAGCGGCGGCTGCGGCGGCGGCGAGGAGGGCGAGGTGAGGAAGGCGCGGCGCGGGCGGCGCGGCGGGGCGGGGCGGGGCGCCGCGGGCTCCGCGGGACCTTGGCCGCTCCGCCCCGCCCCGCCCTGGTGTCGCTGGGTCGCTGGCCGGCGGGGAGAGCCGCGGCCGGTGTCGTCGCGGGGTGCGGACGTGGCGGCAGCCTGGAGGAGGCTGTCTTGCCGGGCCGCCCGCGCGGAAACGACGCTCGCGGTCGCGGGCAGCCTCCGAGGGCTCTTCCTGCCCCGTGTCCCGCGCCTGTGGTTTGCTGGTTACCTGCCCTGCCCACGTCCCTTTTGTTCAGGTGCAGTGTGGCTCCAGGGCCTGCCCGCTGTTAGTCCGCAAGGTGGACGGGATGGGGGCCGGAAGTGCCATGCCCCTGTTGACAAAAGAGCCCTGGACCTAGGATGGTTGTCTTAGATTAGGTGATCTTCCCTCTGAACGCCACGTTTCCGGCAGAGGACAAGCTCAGGCGAAGGTCCCCAGTGAGTTGGCATCAGCTAGTGGGCTTCTGGGTGGGGAGTGTCCAGGGCAGAGAGAGACACACACACATATTCAGGACAGGAGGACAGCAGGAGTCAGGTCCTTCAGAATGAGGGCCTGGGGTCCAGTTAGGGAATATTGTGGTTTGCTAGTCCAGGGAAAGAAGAGGATACACACTTCATTCTAGGTCTAATGACCCTGCTGTCATCACCCGGAAGCAGGCCCAACCTGTCACAGCAGAGTTAAGTAAAAGCCTAACAATTTGTAAAGGATACAAAGCATGGAAGGATGAACCAGAAAATTTGAAGCAGGGAGTGGTGGCATGTATCTGTAATCCCAGCACTTTGTGAGGTGGAATCAGGAGTATCAGAAATTTAATACCAGCCAGGGCTACACGAGTCCTCTTTTTCTAAAAGGGGTATGGAGAGGAAGGAAGGAAAGAAATTCCAAAAGAACAAGAGTGACCGGCCTTTATACCTTTGGCTCTGGTGGGGACCACCCCCATTGTCACTTTTTTGGGCAGCAAAGTATGACCACTACCTAGCATCATGTCCCTGGCATATTGAATGTGTTTAGAAGAGTTGAAGTGGGTTCTGGATCCCCTGCACCCTGTACAATCTCCCCGCCTTGCCTTCCAGGAAGTCTCTGAAGGCCTTAGGTCCCATAGAAGCTGATGGTTCTACATAGAATAAACCCATTCAGTAAGAATTCTCCGTGGAATAGAGGACTGTAAGCACACCTACATGGTTGTCACTGGGAAGCAGGCATTTCAGAGAGGAGAGGAACCTGATGTAGGATGCAGGCAGGGATTGAGGCAAACTTATGGATAATTAGCATCTAGCACCCTGCCAGTTAATGCAGCTGTGAGGCCCTGGGTTGAATGGGGGCTGGGAGTCATTCAGATCACCTCTGTTAGGTGACAGTCAGATGTCTTCTTCCTGGCCAGCTGTGGTAGGAACATGAACAGTGTGTAATGTTCCCAGCCCGGCGGCTGCCCCATGGTCCTCCCTTGGCAAGGGTCTGCTGTGGCCTGTGTGGTTCTCAGTCTCTGGATCTCCACCTTGTTTAAGTATGAGCTGACTCCGCATTTTCTGTCTCATACTCAGTGGTCTGTAGCATCCCCTTTCATTCCATTATTTTGGCTGAAGAGCTGCACGTCCTTCTTTTGAGGTACAGGCTTCATATGGCTATGCCTCAATCTTTGGAGCAGGAGGACCTGTTAACTGTTCCTGGTGACCAGTTCACTTTCAGTGAGGAAGCCACAGGTTTGGACAGAAGATCAGGGAGTAGAAAATGGTTCTGGTTCTGTTAGGTTTTTATTTTTATTTATTTTTATTTTTTTTTAAAGATTTATATTATTATAAGTTTACAGTGTTCTGCCTGCAAGCCAGATCTCATTACAGATGGCTGTGAGCCACCATGTGGTTGCTGGGAATTGAACTCAGGACCTCTGGAAGAGCAGTCAGTGCTTTTAACCTCTGAGCCATCTCTCCAGCCCATCTGTTAGATTTTTTAAAAGGCAGCTGCAGAGAAACTAAAGGAAGAAAGACTTGGTCTGAGGGGACTTAGTCCAGGTGTGCAGATGGCCAAAATACCTACAGAGGAAGATGGGATGTGGCCCCTTATAGGGGCAGAAATTCCTTCCATAGTTGTTCAGGGAAGTTGGGAAATGTAGTCTTGCAGCTGACTGCTACGGGGGCTGCGGCATAGCTGGTGACACAAGAACTCGTGAGCCAAGGACTCGATGGCAGCATGCAGCTCAGGTGGCTCCCACTGGGGGTGGTGAGAGTGCCAGGAGGCTGTACTGCCAACTGTCTGTGTCTGCAGTGGAGCTGGGGGAAGCTGGGGCAGCAGGGTGGGTGTGTAAGTCAGGAGGGCAGGGCCACAGGTGGAAGTATGTCGATAGAGGGAGTCCTTGGCCTAGGGATACGTCAGAGGGTCATCAGATCTGAGATACAATCACTATTAGTTGTGCCTTATTTTATGCGTTCACTAAAAACAGCATGTATACACAACAGTGGAGCCTGGTAGCGCAGGTTCATAACCTAGCTACTCAGGAGGCTGATGCAGGAGGATCGCAAGTCTAAGGCCTGCTCAGTCAACAGTAAGTTCGAAGACAGCCTGGTAACATAGACTGTGTCTCTGAAGTAAAGAAGGAAGCAATTACGAGTAAGGTGGCAGTTTGCCTAGCATGCACGCGGCCTAGATTTACAGGGACAGTGCTGCCCGGCTTGGGTGTTTAGGATCATTGGAACAACAAATTTCAAAGATGCAGAGAAAAAGTATTGTGGAGTTGTGCCAGGCATAGTAGTAGTTCATGCCTGTAACCCCAGCACTTGGGGGTGAGGACAGGAGAGTTCATGGCCAGCCCTGACTACATGGTGATTTTTTTTTTTTTTTTTTGCCAGAGCTGAGGACTGAACCCAGGGCCTTGCGCTTGCTAGGCTCTATCACTGAGCTAAATCCCCAACCCCTACACAGTGATTTTGAGACCAGCTTGGGCTTCCTGTCTTTTTTTTTTTTTTTTTTTTTTTTTTTTTTTTAAGATTTATTTATTTATCATCTATACAGTGTTCTGTTTGCATGTATCCCTGTAAGCCAGAAGAGGGAGCCAGATCTCATTACAGATGGTTGTGAGCCACCATGTGGTTGCTGGGAATTGAACTCAGGACCTCTGGAAGAACAGCCAGTGTTCTTAACCTCTGAGCCACCTCTCCAGCCTTTTTTTTATTTTTATTTTTTTGGTATTTCAAGACAGGGTTTCCCTTTGTAGCTTTGTGCCTCTCCTGGAACTCACTTGGTAGCCCAGGCTGGCCTTGAACTCACAGAGATCCGCCTGGCTCTGCCTCCCGAGTGCTGGGATTAAAGGCGTGCACCACCACTGCTCTGCAGACTTCCTGTCTTTAAACACAAACAGCAAAAAGACCCAAAAAGTGGAACTGATGAAATGAGTTACCTATGGCTAGGGTATTGAGGAAACACTTGTAAGAGAGAGAGAAGAAAACAGGGCGAGGAAGTGTTGGGTTTGGAGCTTGAGGTGGGCTTGCCTGACCTCTGTCCCTGCTATCATCCTGGTGGGAGCCCCAGGGGATAGAGGCCTGGGTACTGCAAGAATTCTTTTGAAGAGGGCTCTTTCCCTGGCTGCTCACTCGAAATGGTGCCCCCCTTCTATGGATGCCCTTTGTTAGACCACCACCCCCTTTACATGGGCTGCTGAGCAATAATCTATGATCTCAGAGATTTTTAGACATCCTTGGCACTTCAACAGACTACCATTGTACTGCTTTGGTCCTGGACCCCAACACATTAAACGTTTTTAGAGACCCTGCTTATTTGGTATATCATACTACTTTATTCCTTGCCAGTAAACATGCTCAGGCTTCTCGGCTTCACCAAACATAAAGCCTGCTGCCAGCTAGGTTGGTGCCAGCAGGGGCACCCAGGCAGAGGGCATTGGAGAATGTGACCACCAGACCCTGAGGCTGCATGGGTAGAGGTGGCACCAGAGAATAGTGGCCTAGGGGGCAGGTGCTGACAAGTATCAGTGAATCCTGGACAGAAAAGGATATCTACAAGGGCAGAAGGCAGCTTGGACCCTGGCAGCTAAGGTAGGGATTGGCCCCTGAGCACTGCCTTTCTCTTTCCTGGCCTGTAACTGCCATCATCACACCTCGGCTTTTCTTGTGCTTTGATGTCCTGGGCTGGCAGCTTTGGGAAAGACTAAGAGAGAGTGAGGGCTGGGAGCCAGGTTTGGGGAGAGGCACAGGGTTCTAGAGCTCTTATGGGATTGATACCATTGAGGTGTTCACCTGTCTGAATAGAAGAGCCTGGTGTGACATGCTTGGGACTGTCTGAATCTCCTTTGTCTTCAGCATCTGGGGTTGTCCCATCTGGACCAAGGCCAGGCTTAGAACTAACCCTGTATGACTAGTTTCCTTGTCTTTGGTTGTATGTCCTCAGCTGGTTAATTATGAGATTCTGACCCTAAACATAGATACCCCACCTACTTGCCAGCAAAAATCCTCTGGCCTATAAACAGGTTGCACCCCAGGGTTCTGGTCTCTAGGTTGGGTCAGGTCTGGCTGCTTCCACCAGAGATATCTTCCTCCTGGTCTATTTTATTTTTGATGCTCTAGTGTTCCTGGGATCCTTTGTCAAATGCCACTGAGCTTCAGGATATCTAGTTTTCTCAACATGCAGTTCCCATGGACAGTTAGGAGGCTGAGTTTAGGCTTTGCAGAAGCATGAATGAGTTCTAGTAGCCCTCTGGGGCGGAGCTAGGGTCTGCTGTGCTCTACTGTGCAGGATCTGCAGACTGAAGACAGGAGTGGGTTGGGAGATGGGGCTGAACACATGGTCCCAGTGGCTAAGTTAAGCAGTGTTTGGCCTGCTTGTATCCTTTGTGTCTCTGACACCGATACCTCCATTGCAGTTCAGGATTGCTTGAAGCCCACTGGCCACTCAAGTCTTGGGCCTAGCCTAAGGGTCCCCAGTGGACTCAGGGCCACACAGTTCGTTCCTTTTCTGCTGGAAAGGTGACATCTCCAGTGCCTTGGGGTTTCTGTTTTATAGGCCGCAGGATCCAGCAGCCAAGCACCAGGACCAGGCATCCCAGCAATGACCAGGTGGGTCTTAGGTTTGTGTGGGAGTTGGGACCTCATCTGTCCTACTAATCCCTTCTCACACATGGAGCTTTTCCCCAGCTCTCCTGTCTCCAGAGTCGTCTACAATGGCAAGAGGAACAGCAGTCCCCGCTCCCCCACCAACAGCAGTGAGATCTTCACGCCAGCACACGAAGAGAATGTACGCTTCATTTATGAAGGTAGGTGCCCTTGGTACCTGTGCTCTGCAGCTACTGCCTGCCGTGGGTGAATACCCCGCCCCCTACTCTTCCCACTCTGTCTGGGTCCCAGACAATAGACCTTCAGTGAGAAGGGCACCATATTCCAATGGCCATAAACTCTAGACCAAACAAGACTGGTGATAGAGGGACATGTGATGACAACCCAAGAAGAGGGCGTGGGGCGTGGGTGGAACCCCAGAAGAGGCAGTATCTTGGAGGCAGTCCCATGGCTATAGGCTTCCTTGGGAGAGGAAGTAGCTGTGAACACAGTGTGTCACTGAAGTGGACAGAGGTGGTATGGTTGGAATTGGAACACATGTACTGGGAGGTAGGGTGAATAAAAGAGGTGGGGGTGGGTGGGACCCTCTAAGGCACATATGTGGCCCTCTAGCTTGGGGAGGCCATTGCACAGAAGGGACTGGCCTTCTGGAGGAGCAGGGGCGGAAGGAGCTGGTGCAGAGGGAAGACAGTTTGGGACTCTACAGGACACCCTCAGCTGACAGAGGGAGACTGGTAGAAGCAGGGATGGATGCTGCTGAAGAGAAGGAAGGTCTGCTTGGCCCAGCATCAGGGGCAGATGCTCTGTCACTTGAATGCTGCAGAGCACTGAACCCACTGTCCTCTTGTTGCAGCCTGGCAGGGTGTTGAGCGAGACCTGCGCAGCCAGCTATCTGGTGGTGAGCGGGGCCTAGTGGAGGAATATGTGGAGAAGGTTCCCAACCCCAGCCTCAAGAGTGAGTAGGGCAGACCTAGGGGAGCTGGAGGGAAGGCCTGCACTGTTGTCCTTTCCAAGACACCTGGGTTTGGGAGCCTCTAGCAGTGGGGACTGGGTGGGGTTCTGTTCCCACCACCAACCAGACTGTCCCCTGACAGCCTTCAAGCCCATCGATCTGAGTGACCTGAAGCGCAGGAACACGCAGGATGCCAAGAAGTCCTAGAGTGCCTGGCGCCCCTCCCCTGGCCTCCACAAGATCAGCGTGCACTTGATGTTGGTTCCCTCTGTTCCGGTGGCTCTGCTTCTGGGAGGGGGGAGGAGAGTGTGCTCCAGTGGGCCATAATCCCCAGAGCCAGCAAGATTGATGGTCAAGGCCCTTCCTTTGCTCTCCAGGGTATCAAGGTGCCCCTGTCGCCAGGGGGGACAGGGGTCTGGCCATGTCATCCCCTGTCCTTTTCCTCTGGCCAGCTGCATCTTGGGTAGCACCTGGCCCTGCCTACCCAGCTCTCTCTGCTGTTACCTGCCATGCCTCGCCCCTCTCCTCCCTGGCCACTCAAGGCCAGAAGGAAAAAAGGGACCTCTGTTTCTTTGGCTGTTGGAACCTTGAATGACCAGAAATTAGGACATGTGCAGTCCCACCTGCATCTAGTATGGGTCTCTCCATGGAGACTTCTGGCTTGGACATTGGGGGAGCTCCCTATCCCCACTGTCCATCTTGCCCCTTTCTTGCCTCAGTTTCAGAGTGGAATCAGCTCTGAGCTTAGGACAGTGCTGGCTCTCTGAAGGGGCCTCTAGCAACCAGGCCTGGTCTCCTGGGACCTGCAGCCCTGTGGCCACAGCAGTGTCCTTGAGCAGGGGCACTGAGGCTGACCTTGAAGGAGTGGTGCTGCCAGTCTTGTGCTGGCTTTCTGGGGTGTACTGGCAGGGTTACCAAGGACCCTTTTCTTGTGCCCTCCTGAATCCAAGAGTCTGTGTTGGAGGCTGAGGGTCTGTGAATAAAGGCGGGTGGCACTGGAAGTGGTGTCTTAGCGGTCTGTTAGGCCCTGCTCTGAAGCCCATACAGCTGCCCAGGACTGGAGACTCAGGCCTTGTGAGCCCCTGGCCCCCAGAGTAGTCTGGTGAGTGATAAAACCAGACCCTCGTGGTATCCAAGCTGCCATTCCTCATATGGAGCCCTGAAAGTAGTTCACACTTTTTTTGTCACCTTGAACTCCTTGCTGGCCTGGTCTATGAACTCTGAGGAACATTGGCTCCTTGGCTGTCTGGGGCAGCTGCTAGGCCCATGAGAGACCTGGCTGCATTTGACCTTCAGTCATGGAAACAGCCCTGGAATGCTCCTGCTCCTGAGAAGATGCCAAAGCGGAATTTATTTCAGGAACATGCTTTCCCAGAAGAGTATTCCGGGGCTCAAGTGGCCCCCAGAGGCATCTCCTGGGTGTGGGCTGGGCAAGACAAGTCTCCTCAGGGAGGTGCAGGCAATACAGGGCAGTGAGAAATAGCTGTTCTAGGTGCCAAGCCATCCCCCATGACTTGGCATTGTTAGTTCCCTGGAGCCTATTGGGCTCTTTGAAGAGGCTCAGTGTCCTAGGCTATTGTTACCTAATCTGCTTCCCATTGTCAGAACAAGGTGGGCGGGCACACAGCCTAGGATCCAGTATGTCCGCTGAAGGATCAAGCAAAGTCCTAGCCTGAGAACATTCTGCCTCCTAGTGGGGTTGATTCCTACCAGCTCTACTAGAGCACTTCCGGGGATTCCCAGCCTTTCCTGGATGGGTAGTAGAGTTGGACTCTGGCTGGGCTGGTGCCACACACATGACCTTCAGCGAAGTTGTCATATCCCAACCTCTTAAAGTGATTAGTACTTGGTTCCTGTGTGGTTCCCAGGATAAGTACCCGCTGACACTATTAATCACTCATGGATTCACCTGACAGGTTAGCCCAATATAGTGAGCTCATTGACACACAGCACTTGGACATACCTAAATGCCCCTGAAATGTATCAAAGCCATATAATTGCTGGGCAGTGGTAGCACATGCCTTTAATTTCAGCACTCGGGAAGCAGAGACAGGCAGGTCTCTTGTGAATTCGGAGCCGGGTTGGTCTACAGAGTGAGGTCCAGGACAGCTAGGGCTGTTACACAGAGAAACCCTGTCTGGGGCGGGAAGAGCCATATAATTTGGGTCCTAACAACTGGATCAGTCCTGTTTGGGGCTGTGCCTTCTTCCCCTTAACCCCAGCCACCTAGGACTCTGCTTTGCCTCTCAGTTCACCAGTCTTTTCCTTGTACCCAGTGCTAGCTGGAGTCCCTTGCCTTAGACCGTAAACACCTGGGAGGGCTATAGAGGGACATTCCAGTACCCATGCCCTCTGCATGGAGCCTTGTGCTGGGTGATCCCAGGTCAAAAGGTGAGCAGGGGAGGGGGAAATAGGATTTGGGAGGTGGGACTGACCTGCTTCAAGGACTCAGGGAGGTATGCCCCTTGTTATGTGCCCCCCCCCCCCACACAACATACCCATCTTCCCTTGGAGTCAGTGCCACGGGCTCACCACCTACATAGAGTTCACCTTTCAGGGTGAGAACTTTGATGAGATACTTGCACCTATCCCCCTGTGGAGAAGGGGGTCAGGATCAGGGTTTGGAAACCTGCAACAGCTCTCCCATCCACCCTGGCTGCAGGCCCTTCCTGAAGCTACTCTGTCACCGCAGTACTTACGTGATACTTGTAGCCCTTAGCCATGGAGAGGACTACCAGGCCTAGTGGTTAGCAAAGTGAGCTGAGCAAAAGGATGCATGCACCTCTGTGGATCAATGTGCCTCCTCCACCAGTGTGTTCAGAGAGGCATACCCACACATCACAGTTAGCTTTCAACCAGTGGTGACAGTAAAAGCACAAACAGCAAGCCTGGATTTTTCAGTTTGTTGGTTTTTGGTTTTAGATGGTCCTGGTTGGTCTGGAACTCACAAAGATCAACTTGCTTCTGCCTCCCATGTTCTAGGAATTAAAGGCGTGTGCCACCACAACCAGATATCCTGAGTTTTTCATTTATTGATTTTCCCACTTCCCGCTGCACCAGGCTGTAACTGTCCAGTGTCTTCTCTAGACTTTTTTAAAAATTCTATTTAAATTTTTTGTTTTGTTTCTTTTTTTTTTTTTTTTTTAAACAGGATCTCAGAGTCACAGAGATCCACCTGTGAACCTGGTGCTGAGATTAAAGGTGTATGCCACTATATCCAGCTAATTTTTTTCTTAATGTGTATGTGTGAGAGTGTCCATAGAGGCCAGAAGAAGTTGGATCCCCAGGGTCAATTGTGAGCTTGATATGAGTGCCGGAATCTGAATTCCAGTCCTCTGCAAGAGTAGCCAGTGTTCTACCACAAAGCCACAGTGGCTCTGCTTTAGTCTTCGTTTTCTGTAGACGGGATCTCAAGGTGGCCTCACCCTAATTATGTAGCTGAGGGTGGCCTTGAATTTCTGACCCTTCTTCCCTCCAGCTTCAGAAACGTACGGGTTGTAGGCATATGCCACCATATCTAACTTATGCTGAGGATCATGCTAGCAAGGGACTCCACAACTGAGCTACATCCCAACCCTCAGATGCTTTGTTTTCCCTCAATTTTGGTCGCATTAAGATTGAATGCTTACATTATGATGTTTGTGTTTGTATTCAAAGGTGAATCATATGGGGAGTTGTTTTTTCTATTTTTTCCCCTTGGAATTTCTAATTGCCTTCTTTTGCCATCTGCTTTGTTTCTTTTCCTTACCTTTTTGTGTGTAAATGTGTATGTGCATGTTTATGTGTGTGCAGGTGCATATGTATGTACATGATTGGAAACAGGAAACACCTTGAATGCTATCTCCAGGAAGCCTGTCTGCCTCCTTTGAGACAGGCCTGAAGCACTTACCAATCAGGCTGGACTGGCTGGCTGGCAAGCCCCAGGGTCCTTCTGTTTTCCCAGAACTGAGATTCCACTTGCACACCACCTTGCCCTTTCATTCTGCCTTGTTTGTGGGACCCAACACTTAATACACAGTAGGCAAGCATTCCACCATTGCTCTGCAGCCTCTTCCCTTCAGGGTTTTGTTGTTGTTTGTTTGAGACAGGATCTCTATACAGCCCTGGCTGTCCTAGAACTCACCATGTGGACCAGGCTGGCCTCAAAATCAGAGACCTGCCTGCTTCTGCCTCATAAATGCTGGGATTAAAGGTGTGCACCATGACCCACGGCTGGCACCTTCAGGTTTTTATTTCTTGGAAGTCTCATGTAGCCCAGGTTGATCTTGAACTTGCTATGTAGCTCCAGGCCTTCAAGTCTTTGTCATCCTCCCAAGCACTGGCATGGCCACATCTGGCTGTGTTTGCTTAGTTTCCTGTATGTTAATCCTAAAGCCTGAATGCTACCCAGTCATCTGACTCTCCAGTCTGTTCATTTTCACTCCCTTTAGGAGACTCTCTGGAGCTCTTTTTCTGGCTTGAGGTCCCCTCCTCTAAGCAGCATTCCACAGCTCAACTCTCTTAAATTTGATCCTTGATGGTCAATGTCTTTTTTTCTTCTTAGTTTCCATCTTCATTTTTTTTCCCCCGAGACAGGGTTTCTCTGTAGCTTTGGAGCCTGCCCTGGAACTCGCTCTGTAGACCAGGCTGGCCTCGAACTCGCAGAGATGAGCCTGCCTCTATCTCCCGAGTGCTGGGATTAAAGGCGTGCATCACCACCGCCCAGCCCATCTTCATTTTTGTGGTATGAATGTCCACACACCAGATTCTAGGGGACCACATGCAAATCATCTTCCTTCTAACAACACACCGATTCCTCTGGAACACTGAACATTTATATACCTGCCACAGGATTACATTTCCTTTCCTTCATATTCACATACCTGTGACCCTCTGAGGTACCTGTGCACACTCACACACTTTCTGAACAGCACCCAACATTCCTGTGGGGGGAAGGAGACATGCAGGTCTAAGGGAGGGGAGAGAACCCTGGAGAAGAGACAGGGTCCCCTGAAATAAAAGTGATGCTGCAAGGACCCTGGGTTGAGCTGGAAAGAGCTCTTCCACCACTGTGTAGCTGCTAGGTCATGGTTCATGTTCATTGGCTAGGTGAACCTGCCCGGCTCCCACCTCTTCCCCTGCCTGCACCAGCCTGCTCCAGTTCCCTTGGGGACAGAGATGGGGACAGGGGTGAAGGAGAACAAGGGCAGAGGGACTCAGGATGGGGAGGGCTGTCAGGAGGCCCCAAGTGAGCTGCATCCCCCAAGGCAGTCACCAACCCTGAGCTCAGCTGGCGTGAAGGAGAATGTACATACTCATGTGCTGGCTTGGAGTGGCTTTGTACCCACAGCAGGCACCCAGGCACCCAGAGCTCTGGATCTGGGGCTTGGAGTCTGGAGGTCTGGGATGAGCTGCCCAAGATTGTAAGGTCAGAAGCCCATGGTCTTAAGCAGGTACAGCCAGCTTCACTGGCTTCCATCCCTTTGTCTCCTACCAGTCCCAGTAATTCAAATACCCACCTGGGCCAGAGGTGTACCAGTCCTCCGAATCCAGCCTCCTGCATGTCTCCTCCTCACTTCCCTCCCTGCTGCTCCCAGGCATTTGGAGGGTGGCAGGGTAAGGCCCCCTTCAGGCCCCAGTGCCTAGCCTGGCAGGTGAGTCATTCTGTTTACCTTTCCTGAGAGGCCTCCTGTCCCTTCATTTGCTTCAATTAGCCTGCTGTGCCTGAGCAGCTACAGCCCACGTGGCCTAATGCTGGCTGTGTGCACCCCTCCCCCAGGGTCCTGCACCATTTTCTACTAGCAACTTCAACAGATGTACCTGGTTGACTCCTTCCCCACCCCATCTTCACAGCACAGGCCAAAAGACAACCCTAGAGGTTGACCACAGTCCTTCATATGTCCTAGTCTGCCCAACAAGGCTCTGGTTTGCATGGCTGAGTCAAGAGACTATCAAAAATACTTCCTCAAGGGGCAACTTGGGCTCAGGGTGATCCTACCCCAAAGCACCACATTGGGGACAGCTATTTCCTGGATTGCATTAGCCCTCTGCCTGGTGAGTACCCAGCCACAGGTATGCCTACTCCTTGAGCTGGCCCAGCTCTCCTGGTGCCTCAAGCCCTGCTATCCAGGATATGCACAGCAGCTACTACCAGAGCTCTTTATTGAAGGACAGACATCTGTGCACATGGGACATGTCAATACACATGGGAACACCTAGAGCCTATGCCACAACTGCTGCATCATACTCAACCTCCACTCCATCAGTGCGGCCTGTAGCAGGGTCAGGACAGATTTGGGGAGTATGGACAGTACAAGCTGTTGTCTGACTGCATTGTCTCTGCAGCCTTGGCCAGGCGTCTGGTCCTGAGTTGTCCTGTAAGGCCTTTTCTGAATCCAGCCTGGCTGGGCTCCAATGGAGATTCAGGTGTGGCTGTCAGCCAACCCTGAGAGACTACTGGCAAAGGAGATCTCCACAGAGGCTTCATGATGGCCAGTCCCGTTGCTGCTGCCTGCACTCACAAGCTCAAGTTTCTCACTGGGATCACCAGGACTAGACCCTGCAGGGGCCATGTGGCTGCCATGGCTGATAGCCATCTGTTCATCCTTAAGGGCTTTGCCCTCTCGCCATCGCCTCCAACGCCGCAGCAGCTCTGCCTGCACCTAGGGAAACCACAAGTAGACACAAGTAGAGCCAGTCTGTCATCCTACCTTGCTGAGATCCTGCCTGGGTCACTCTGTGGTGCCCAGCTTCAGTCTAAGCAGACCTAAAGTCAAACTCCCACATTGGGTACATTAGAGCTATTTATCACCAGGGAAGGTGGAGATCACCTCACACACTGAACTCCCTGAGGACCTGGGGGGCCTGACATACAACACATGCAGCCATAAAAGTGGGGAAGAAGGTATGGTCATACCAGGGCCTCTGTGCCATGCTCTGATCTTGGTCACAGCCTCACCTACCTCCTTGTTAAGGAAACAGTAGAGAACAGCCACCAGCAGACCCTGGAGAAAGAGGATGGTCAGGGGCAGCACTCTGGGCCCTAGGGATGGGGTATGGTGGGGACTCACCTGGAAGGAACTGAGGAAGAGGTCGAAAAAGAGCTTGGTGGAGCGCAGGGTACCCTGGGCATGCTCATCAGTCACAAGAGCAAAGACCACCTCATGGACCCCCAGCAGAGGGATGAGAGTCAGCGTGGACCTGGCTAGACTGCAGAGGCAGAACTTGAGCACCCTCACCTGCCAGGGCTTCTGGGCTCTCCCCACAAAGGCATTGGCCCCCAACCTCAACCCTCTCTGGTCTGGGCCCTGGCCCTTGCCCACCGGAACTTGTAGTCAGCATAGTGCATTTGATGGGCACGCAGCTTGGCCACAAGAAGGTTAATAATGCGGACAAAGATGAAAAAATTGATCTGTGTGAGGAAGACAAAGGTCAGAGGTAGCCTGAGAACTTCCTGTGTCTTGCATGGTGCTCATGTGTCTCCCCCACCCCCCACCCTGCAGGTGGGGTTGTTGCCAAGTGAGCCCTGGACACATCCAGCCAAGGATGGGCAGCCTGACCCACAGCCCAGGGTATACAGCCCTTGGATAAGTGCTGGGATTACCCACCCTCCATCCTCTGGGCGGAATGTGGTCTCCTGCTAAGCCTCTAGAAGGCTGAGGAAGCAAGGACCTGGGATAGCCAAGCCAGTGGCCCTTTCCCTGCTGAGGGCAGCAAGCATCTTGTTTCCTCACCAGTATGGCCAGGAAGACAGGGATGCGCAAGATCCACCAGAAGCCCATGTTATCATTGCTGGTCCAGCACCTGCAGGGGGTGGCCGCTCACATCCTGGGGATGCATCCTGCTCCCCATCCCCTATCCCTACCTGCTGGGATTTACTGAACACCCCCAGAAAGGAAAAGTGAGAGTCTTTAATGAACCCCAGCTCCTGAACTCTGGATTTACATCTCTGGTCCAAGTGCGACCCTCACCCCGTCTCCCCCGACCCTAGGGTCTCTTTACAAAGCCCAGCACCATCAGTCCCAGCTGCTCCAGCCCAGCCTGTTAACTCATACTCACTGGACATTCTCAAACAGACACTTGACCACCACCCAGGGGATGACAAACAGCAGGGGCGCTCCTGTGGGAAGCAACAGCTGTGGTTCCATGGCCCTGGTTAGCTTGCTTCCCCAATCTCCCCACGAGCCTACTCACCCCAGCCAATGCCCAGGTAGAGGGAAAAGAAGCTCTTCTCTGGGAAGGTGGCAAGGCTCAGCAGGCTGTACAGGTACACACCCTCTACCAGCAACCAGCAATAGTTGGCTATGATGCCGTACTGCATGATCACTGTGGCCACTCGACAGCCAGCCACCGCCTGAGCAAGGTGAGGTATGAATGGGGTCCACGACACCCTGCCACCCTACACAGGCTGGCAAGCCTTCAGATCTGGGCTCACCCCATCGCTGAGCCAGATGCTCACGCTTAGGTCATCTCCAATCTTCTGGCTGTAGCGTGTCTTGAGCAGCCAATCAATGACCAGCACAGAGCCAGCCTTGAGCACAAAGGATGCAAACAGGTTCCCATGGATATAGTTTCGGGTGCAGTGCAGCTTCCTATACAACAGCAAGTCAGCACCACCCCTGCCCTGTCCCTCTGTCCCCCCCTTACCACATTGAGTATGAGCTTTGAGTGACAGCTGTATACCTGAGGCCCAGCAGGATGACCAGGGCAAGGAGCAGGGCCCCAAGGGACAGACTGTAGCCCACAGTGTACATCACCTGGTAGCTGCTATACATCTTGGCCACCTCCTTCTGCAAACCAGAGACTGAGCGGGGCTGGGCAGTGCCTCATCGCCTGGTCCCACCCAGCCCCACTGATACCACCCCGAGCCCTCCAGAGCTGACCTGGACCTTGATCTCTTCATCATCCATCTGACACTGGGAGGCGTTGCGCCATGGCTGCCCCCGTGGCCCTCTCACCCACTGCCCATCAGGCCCACACCTCTTGAACACCAGGCGGTGCTGCACTGGGACATGGGTGCAAGGCTCTGATCAGCCCACCCCTAAGCTCCACCCCCTCAGCTTCCCAGGCCCTCCATCATTACCTTTGTGGTACCAAGGTAGGTACCAGGGGCAGGAGATGTTAGCTGTGGTATTGGGTGGGGTGTCAGGCCAGCAGGAGTACTTGTCAAAGGTTCTATTACAGACGAGCTCTGTGAGGATGGAGGGGCGTGGGACCAGAAGCTCCCTGAGCATCACCATCGTTTCATTGAGCCTTCATCCAAAGGGGCTGCCTCCCTGATGTGGGGCACAAGGCACAGCCCCTGGGGCCAGTTATCTTGCCTCCTGGACTCCATGCCCACTTCCCCTTCCAGCTCAGCCAACACTTGAGTTTGCCCAAGGTACCTTTCCTTTAAGATCTCCCATTCAAATGTGCCCCAAACTGCCTTTTTAAAAAACTAGTTTTCAAATTTTTCACATTTATTTTAGTGTGTGTGTATGTGTGTGTGTGTGTGTGTGTGTCTGTGTCTGTGTCTCTGTGTGTTGTATACATGTACATGTATAAGCACACAGAAGCACACATGTGTGGACTAAGCATATAGGGTCATAGAACAACTTGGAAGAATCATTTATCTGTTTTCACTCTGTGGGTCCCAGAGCCTTTATCTGCTGAGCTATCCCACTGGCCACACCCCCTCCTTGTAATACATTCCTTCCCAGATGTTGATCCCAGTTTGGTTGGCATCCTTTCCAGGCCCAGTCCCAACCACAGTTCCTACAACCTTCTCCCTCTCTTCTAGGCACTGATCATCTCCTTCAACTGAACAATGATATGGCCCCAATCTCTCTTGGCACCCATCACTGACTTTATCCACTGTCTGCCCACTGTGAGCAGCAACAGCAGAGGTGTCAGCTGGCTGGGGATAAGGGACACCCTGCAGCAGGGAAGACAGCAGAGCACACCAGCTATAAGGCAGTTCTGCATTTCTATTGTTTCCTGACCATGCAGCCTTGGGGAAACCACTCTCCTCTGGAGGTCAGTCACCTGGCCTGTAACTGGGGGCAGGTGGCTGGGCATGAAAAAGGCATTGAGTGCTACTGTCACATTCCCATAAGAAGGTCTCTGCACTGCACACTCAGGCAGGGTAACAGGACACAGGAGTCTGTAGGTGGGACTCACCGGTCGGTGGAGGCAGCAGGCTCAGGTTGTGGTGGCACTGGTCACCATACAGCTTCCATTTCTCAAACAAGAAGTCCATTACCTGGGCAGAGGGTACCTTTGGCTGGGAGACAGGTGGCAAGCAACCAGAAAGACAGACAGGACAGAGGTCCATCAGCACTTCTGTGCAGAGCAGGCAGCCCTCCATGCAGGGTGTGGGGTGCACAGCACTCACCAGGCACAGCAGCAGCAGCAGCAGGTGGGGACTATGGAGCTGGGTGAGAGGCATACCTCTGGGTAGCCACCCCCCACATCTGGCAGGGGTTGCACGTCTGGGTCCTTGGGGGTGTGTACACCCTTCCTCAGGCTAAAGAGAAACAGAATAGTGGAGTCTGGAAAAGTCTATAGAGTATCCTGTCCCCTAAGACTAAAGCTCTGAGCCTCAGGCCTCCTGATAGCTGAGGCTTGCAGAAGAGACATGTGAGCAGCTCCCAGCCAGAGATAGGTGACCTTAGGCAACTGCTTTCCTGCTACCTGGGGCTGCCTGGCTGACAGCAGTCAGCCTTCCATCTGTCCACCCTGTTCTCTCAGAGTGGCAGCAACACCTCAGTTACTTCCTCCTCCCTCAATCCTGTTGCCCTGGCTGGGCCTAGACCTCCCCACCTATTCTTAACCCTTAGAAAGCTGACTGGCCAGATAATCTAACCTAGGATAAAGAGAGTGAGGATGGAGTGCCTAGGCCCATCACCACTTGGCCCTTGTGCCAGAGAAGTTCCTAGACTGCAAGGGGCCAGGGGTGGGAGGGGCATGCACTCAGGTTGTCTCTGCCACCTGTATGTCCCCTTTCCCAGGACCAGTGTGTTGTACAAGGCTCTCAGACTGGGCCTCTTGGTCACTTGGGGCACCAAACTGGCAGCACATTCTTTTAGGATTAGCACTGCTGCTGCCAGGGCCCAGATGAGGGACACTTCTGCCTGATGTTGCTTGCAAGACATGATAATACTCGTGACAGGTCCTGGGCAGAAACAACCTCACTCATCAGCCCCACATTGCTTCAGAACTCTTCTTGGCTCTGATGGAGTCTCATGGGAGAAGACAGAAGAGCTTCTTAGGATCTGTAAGTCATACTATGAGCTTCCCAGGGCTGAGATGGGCCTCTCTCCTGTGTACCCATAAATAGAATATAAAATACAGAGCCAGGTATTATGGCATATATCTCTAGTCCTAGCATTTAGGAGGTGGAAGCAGGGGACCACCCAATGTTCAAGGCCAGCCTGGTCTACAGGGTGAGTTCTTGGCCGGCCAGGACTACATAGCAAGATGACCTTGATGTGGGGAAGAGAGGATGGTGAAGAGAAGAGAAGAACATGGATATGGCTAAGGTAGAAGGGTTTGCAGGGGTCACAGCTGGCAGAAAGGGGGACCCCTGGATTTCAGCCTGCTATGGTAAGTCCTGTTGAGTTCTAGAGGCAACAGCTTGATAGGGCTCCCCTTCACTTCTGCCCTCCAACACTCTGTCCCCTCAATCACACTGGGCTTGCCGCCTACTATGGGACTCCTGAGTCTGGCAAGAGGCAAGATCCAAGAGTTTTAGATCTCTGGTACCTGAACCTCAGGGCAAAATAAATACCATAGAGTCGAGGGTTCCTGCTAGGAACAAAGCAGCAAATAGGCTGAAGAGAAGAAGTTCAGGTATTCCTATCTCTAGGTCACCAAGTGGCCTTACTCTCCTGATTTGGATCAAACAGCCGCATTCGCTGCCCAGGTCACTAGTGGGCTGGTATGGAGAAGCCAGAAGCTGATCCTTCACTCACTATGCCTGGCTCCCACTCCAGAGCTGCTGGGGCCTCCCAGAGGCCCTGAAAAAGGAAGGGCGGAGATGGGAAGGCTTCGGGGCACGGTGAGATTGACAAGGGATGACCAGTGTGAGTAGATGGATAGTGGGGATACAGGGAAGGGGCATGGGGAGGAAGGATACTGGCCCAAGGCCTTGCAAGGGTGGAAATCAGTCCAGTAGGGGCAAACAGTCCTTAGAGCCCAAGTCTGCTTCCATAGCCCTGGTTGAAAACATGAATGTTCAACAGCTGGGTGGTCCCTGCAGCCTGGAGTCCCAGCACTCGGGAGGCAGAGGCAGGTGGATCTCTGAGTTGGAGGCCAGCCTGGTCTACAGAACAAGTTCCAGGACAGCCAGGGCTACACGGAGAGACCCTGTCTCGGGGATGGGGGGTGGTGGGGGGGAATGTGAACTTCTGAAGTCCCTGAGGACTGTGGAGCTGATGATAGGAAAGGGCTGCTGATGCTTATCTGGGAACTTCAGAGAGAAGCAAGTCCCCAAAGAAGGAGGGATGGGTTGTCCTGGACCCTCATGTCCTCAGATCTCTCTTCAGGGCAGCTTGTCCAGGGGCATACTCCCATACCACAGAGAGTCATAAAGGCGCTTGTCTTGAAAATTAATTAATTAATTAATTAATTAATTAATTAATGAAGAACAAAGGTGAGACTGAGAATCCTTGAGGATTTCCTTCCACACAGATCAGGGTATGTGGGCTCAAAAACGCTCAGGGCTAGATTACTAAGGGTCCAGTAACCGTCCACTGAGTCTCTCACAGAAATTAGGAAAGGGCAGAGTGGGTGAACTTTCCATTCCTGTGGGTGGTAAGGGAATAACAACAAGGGGATTTCTAGATAATTCTCTGAATGGTGAGATAGAGAACATCAAGGATATGGGGACCGATTTTCAGTCCTACAAGGCTGAGACACTGGGGTCTCTGCAGAGAACATCCAGGCCCCATGCTGAAGCCTGTGAAGAGGGTCCAACAGGGAATCCTTTTTCTTGTCACGGAGGGGATGCACCACTGGATGGTACAGGACTTGTAGGATAGGACTGCTCAGTCTGTGTATCCTGTGCAGTCTGCCTCCTGTTCCCACAGTGGGGGGTAAATCCTGACACCCAGACAGCCCATCAGCACTGATAAATACCCATCCAATGAGAGCACAGTCCTAGCCCTGCGGTGACAGGCAGTCAGGTGTGGATGTGGTACCTTGCTCCTGTGGCTGTCTGCAGGTCTCTCTCCTTTTCCACCTTATTACCCTCCCTGGCAAGGGACAGATGGGAGTGAGGGGCAATGGACCAGGGACCCTGCCCTCCTCCCTTCTTGGACTAGGCCGCTGAAATCCCTCTCAGGTCTCAGACTTCATGAGGCCCAACTGTAGGTGAAATTCGAAGATATATAAGTCTGAATTCCTAAGATGTCAGCCTGTTTTGTCTTTAGAGCCTGTTCTTGCCTATGCCCTCTTTTTCACAGCTCAGATCTGGCACACCGGCCAGAATGGCACTGCCCCCATGCCACCCCTGCTCCCAGCTGGCTCCAACAGGACAAAGGACGCTTGGGTGTCTGCAGTGTGGCCCGTGAGCCACTGATTTTTGTCTGTAGGTGGCTGAGGGTCAGATGGATGGTCCAGTGGCTAAGGGAGGCATCACTGGGGAGGCTCTTGGCTCCCTAGGAGACAAAGTTGGAGATGTAGCAAAGTCTTTGTTCTGAGGAATCCATAAAGGTATCGATTGGAAGAGGGTTTTGGTCGAAATAGAGAAACTAGCCCAGGTCATAGCCCTAGGGTAAGGACAGGATCAGGGTCCACAGGCTGTTGACAAAACCTAATTCCTGGATCCTTCCCCGAGGGCGGGCAGGCCCTGAGATACCCGCCACAGTGAGCTCAGATTCCCCCTCCTATGTCTCCAAGACCGGACAAGGACAGCAAAATATTCCTGGTCGATCCTCGGAGGATACCAGAGCCAAGAGGTGAACTGCGTAGGTCTGAAAGTGGGAAGGTGGTCGCTGGGGAGCCGGAAGCAGGACAAGGGCAGTGACCCGCGCTAGCAGGGATCAAAGTGAACAATTGTGAGCTGCGGAAGAAAAGCCCTCGAGGCAGGGTGCCTACGCACCTCACCTATCCCAGCAAGATTGGGTCACTGCTAAGGAGTCCTGGGCATTAGGGACACATAGGAGGGGAAAGCGGATCCAGCAGAGGGGAATGAGCGAGCCATCACGGGAGGGGCGCGGAGCTGAACTGCCTTAGGGGCTGAGTGCGGCAGCAAGACCCACGCCTGCGCCCACCCTCTCGCGCTCCCGGAGGACAGAAAGAAGAGCTTGAGACCCCTAACCTTCCAGACGGTTAAGGATCAGGTGACCATCCAGTAGGATACATCCCCGGGATTAGAAACTGAGGTGTTCGACGGGGGCGAGAACCGCAACACCCAAGACTCCAGGGACACCTGGCCACGTCCAGGTCCGTGGGCCAGCTCCTCAGGACCCTCTCTGCGCGCCCTGGTCACGCCCGTGCTCCAGCGCCCCACAGACCGCCTGGGACTGTCCCCAAGGGGCCCGACCCTAGTGCTCACTGCGCTCAGTCGCTCGGGTTAGGGCTGGGCTCCTCGCGGTCCTCGAGAGCGCTCGGGTCTAGAAGCTGGCAGCCAATGGTCTCCTGGGCGCTGCGATCGGGGTCGGCGCCGGCTCCCAGCCAGCCGCTTGCAAACTTTCCGGCGGCGACGTTGGGCGGTGGCGGCGAAGGGGAGGGGGGGGGGGCGGGAGCGGCCGGCAGGGGAAAGGGAGAGCCGAGGAGGGTCCGAGCCTTCGCCTTAGCGCAGCGGACCTGCTGCAAGCCCTCAAACGCTCACGATGTAACCCCGGATATCTCTCCTGTGCGGCGCTTGCTTTGTGGATCCGCACCTCGCGCACCCGCTTCCCCTCCCCTCTGGCACACAGAGCCTTGCGCAGGCCCTGACCCGGACTCCGACCTCACGGGTCCTTTCCGAGGACCCTCGCTTGGTGTAACGTAACTCTGTAGATCCAATCTTGCACCTGGACTTCAGAGACCCTCCGCGGGTGAATCCTGACCTGGCTGGTGCAGGTCCTGGCGAATCTGAGCTCGCCAAGAAAAGAAGTGAGGGTGTGACTCAGCGCGCCCCTTTCTCTTGCGACGTCCCCTGTCCGCTGTCCTGGGGTCGCACCATTGCATTCAGTTTGCAGTCATGATTTTCCGGAAGGATTAAATCTCTTACTTAACCCCATCTGGCTCCTGAATGAAAGAAACTATTGCAGCTGTCACACATGCACCACAGGCAAGATGGAGGAGGTCAAGGAATATGGACTGCTTTGCAGGTTTCAGACAAGGTGATCCCCCTAGAGTGGCTCTTAATCCCTTGCCAGGTTACATCCCCTGTGGGCCTCAGGGGCTCTTCCTGTCCTATAAGCCTCTCCAACACTGCTCATTCGACAGTCCATTGACCTGACCCGGACCTCAGTCTGCACATTCTTTCCTTTCCTCGAAGCGTCCTTTTCTGAGAAGTCAAATGTTCTGAGCAACCGTCCACCTTTCACCCCTAGACTCAGCCCAGGAAAGGACATTTTCTCCCACTCCACCGCCCCACTGACTGACTACTCCTCTGAGGTCCAAGCTGCCTATCTGTGTGGTGTCTCCTATACCTCTTACGTGCAGATCACCTAGGAGTGAACCCAAGGCACCTCCCAGGAGCCCAGGCCATTACCAAGTGTCTATGTCCTCTGGAATACATTTGGTCTCTTCTCTGTCACCCACTGGCCCCCTTCCCAAACTCCCCTCTGGACCTTTGTTCAATTCTTTGGTCAGATGCTGTCCTTCTCCAGGACCCCATTTCTGTTTTAGGGGCTGTTGAATTCTGTGCCCCAAGCTATGGGTCCTCCCATTGGAGAACCAGTCCATCCTCAGGGCCTAGTAGGCAGCTCCTGCTTTGTACATGTGTCAGGTCCACAGGACAACCCTGCCACCTAACCCTCCTCCTGTGCTAGAGAACTCAGTCAGGGAGAGGGGTGCTCCTGGCCACTTTGTCTTCTGTATCCTCATTTTCAGAAATCCTGCATGGAGCCACTCTCTCTGTTTTGCTCCAGGCAATGACCAGAAGGCAAAGGTTAGAAGGCAAAGACCTTCTGTTTACTTCGGCTGTGGGGCCACTTGTGCGGGGCTGAGGGACCGATACAGCCCCTCCTTCAGTTCCTGTCCCACCTCCCTGGGGCACAGGCTGGAAGAGTGAGCGCCACAGCCAAGGGCTGCCCCTCTGTGAGCTGGGTAATGAGACTCGGGGTGAGAGGTGCCATGAGCTCTGCACCATTGTGGCCCTGAACTGGGGGAACCAGCTCTTCAGTGGTCAGGGGCAGAGTGGGTCTTCAGCTGCCTCTGTTATTTTCTGTGGCTCATTCAGGCTTCCTGAACCTCAAGGGTAAGTCTTCCTTGGAGGATAGAGGTGGGATCTTTTGAGGACCTTACCCTCTGGCCTTGTTTTCTTGGAGACAGAGTGTGTGGTGGGGGGAGGCAGCAGGAAGAGGGTCTTGAGAGTACGGGTGAGGCAATACAGGGCTGTCTGCAAGGGATGCCCGGCCCCTGGTGGGCTCCCTATTTACCTCACTGAAGTCGGCCTGCTCATGCTTCATCAGGCTCCTGGACCTGTTGGTGACCCCACGAGTGCTCAGCCTTGTGAGATCCAGTTTTAGGGGCTGGAGAAAGGCTCAGTGAGTGAGTGACAGTGCACACAGTATAAGCATGAGGACCTATGTTGGAATCCCTGCACACACCCCAGCTGTGTGCATCTGGAAGTTGGTGCTGGAGACTATAGAGACAGAGAGTCATTAGGGCTTGTTGGGTGCCAACCCAGCTACCCACCTGAAAAACTGAGCTCCAGACCCTGTCTCAAGTGAGGAAGGCAGAGAGTGATAGAGGAAGATGCCTCTGATCACACCCACTGGCAGGGGTGTGTGTATGCACATACACTCATGCATGCATACGATAACTAATTTTGTTTTTTGTTTTGTTTTGTTTTGTTTTGTTTTGTTTTGTTTTTGAGACAAGGTTTCTTTGTGTAGCCCTGGCTGTCCTGGAACTTGTTCTGTAGACCAGGCTGGCCTCAAACTTGGAGATTTACCTGCCTCTGCCTCCTGAGTGCTAGGATTAAAGGTGTATGACACCATTGTTTGGCTAATAATTAATTTTCTTGAGACAGAGTTACTCTGTGTAGCCCTGGCTGTCCTGGAACTTGTTATGTAGACCAGACTGCCTCAGACTCAGAGATCCACTTGCCTCTGCCTCCTGACAGTAAAGGCTTACACTACCACACCCAACTAATAGTTACATTAAAAAAATACTTTTAATTAATTAATTTATTTTATTTGTATTGGTTGTTTTGTCTGCATGTATGTCTGTGTATCACATGCATGCCTAATGCCCCCAGAGGCCAGAAGAGGATACCAGGTTACCAGGAGCTAGAGTTACAGATAGTTTAAGGCCCCATGTGGGTGCTGGGAACTGAACCCTGGTCCTCTGGAAAAAAAACAGCCAGTGCTCTTAACCATTGAGCCATCTCCCCAGGCTTTAATAATTAATTTTTTTTTAAATCCTGCTTGGCAATGGCAAGATGGCCCAGCAGGTAAACTTGCCTGCTCCCACGCCTGAGGACCTGAGTTTGGTCCTCGGAGCCCTCACGGTAGAAGGGGAAAAGTGACTGCTGTAAGTTGTCCACTGTGCCACGCATGCACCACACTAAACACATACACATGATAAACAAATAAATGTAATGTTTTTGAGACAGGGTTTCTCTGTGTAGCCCTGGCTGTCCTGGAACTCGCTCTGCAGACCAGGCTGGCCTCAAACTCACAGAGATCTGTCTGCCTCTGCCTCAAAAGTGCTGGGATTAAAGGTTTGTACCACTACGCCCAGTTTTAACAATAAGCCTGAAGTCTGTGGGAGCACAGACTCCTCAGCCTCCATCTCTCTTAGCTGCTTTTCCCTGCCCTGGTCTGCCTTTAGCATGAATCCTGTTAGGTTGATGTACCAGAGTTCCCTGAGCCCCAGTATCTGCTCTCATGGGCTGTTGCTTCCCACAGGTCATGTGCTCTGAGCTCAGTTCCAGATGCAAGTGTCTACCCCATAACAAGAACCCTGGATAAAGTGTTTCTGCCTCTTGACCATTTAGTTCTGAGTTCCTCATATCAAAAGACATAAACAGAGTGGAGCTGAGAATGAAGGGGGCTGGGCCTTCCCACGTGTAGCTAGCCAGTGTCTGTGGGCCTGGGACCCGGATGGCGCCTGTTGTCCATGCTGTTGGGGGTTCTTAGTGAGAAGGACCTCCCAGGAAATGCACTGTTTTGTGTTCCAAGACAAGCTGTATATTTGTTCAGAAAATAAGATGTGGTAATGCAGGGAAAGGAGCAAAAGACAATAATGCAGGGCCCTGAAACAGCAGAGTTCTCTTCTCTCCCTCTCCCTCAGGGTCCCAAATACCACAAACCAGTTTTGAAGTGTCAAAGTAGGCAAGAATGACTTTGAACAAAAAATGTTGCCGCTAACACATCTTGATTGCTGGGATGACAAGCATTCACCACCATGCTTGGATCCCTTTCCTGTTTCTGTTCCCTTCGTGTCATGCAGGGATGAAATCCAGGTCTTGGTGCATGCAGGTATCTGTTGTCTAGCTCGCTCTCTCTCTCTCTCTCTCTCTCTCTCTCTCTCTCTCTCTCTCCAGGGTTTCTCTGTGTAGCTTTGGTGCCTGTCCTGGATCTCACTCTGTAGACCAGGCTGGCCTCAAACTCACAGACATCCTCCTGCCTCTGCCTCCCGAGTACTGGGATCAAAGGCGTGTGCCACCGCCACCCAGTGTCTAGGTCTCTTTACTGGGGTAGCACAGTACTTTTGTTGTTTGCTGACAGGATCTCCTGTAGCTCAGGCTGATCTCAGAAGTTCAGCACAGCTGAAGACTCCTCCTCCAGCCTACCTTTGTAGCTAAGGATAGTTCAGGACTATATAGCTCAGGCTGCCCCAAGTTAAGTCTTTCAAGTGCTGGAATTACAGATATGAATCACTATGACTGGCTACATTGTACTTTGGGAAAATATTTATTTTGTTAATTTATGTGTATATATCTGTGTGTTTGTGTATATGCATACAGGTACCTGATGAGGCTGGAGGAAGGCGTTGTATTCTCTGGAGTCAGGGATATTGGAGATTGTGAGTTTCCCAGTGAGGGAGTTGGAAAAAAAAGCGTTGGTCTTCTGAAAGAGCAGGAAGTGCTCTTAACTGCTGATGCATCTCAAAGAGAACCATCAGCCAGGGACCAAGACTATGTGGGACCCTTCAAACCACCACATTACCTATGTACTTGTAATCACAACACTCGGGGAGTGAGCCAGGACTTCACATATGCTGGGCAAATGTGTGAGATCCTGGCTACCACTGAACTACATCCCCAGCCCTTTTTTAAAAACTTGTTTTTGGAAGCAAGTTTTATTAAGTTGCCCAGTCTGACATTCAACTCATTCTGTAAGTCTTTAATTAATAAAAAATGTTTTAAATTACGTTTTTGTTTGTTTGTGTGATGTGACTCAGCAGGTAAAACCCCTGCTATCATAGAGAACCAGAATTATTCCATCCCCAGATCCCACATGGTAGAAGGAGAGAATTAACTCCTTCAAGTTGACCTCTGACCTGCACAGGAGCACCTTGGCACAAGTGTGAGCACACACACACACACACACACACACACACACACAAATAATAAGTTATCAGGTGTCAAGCTTCATTATAGATTTTTGGTAAATTTTTCACTAGAAACATGTTTTGTAAGTATGTTCCCTTTCAATGCCCCTACATAGTCAGGACTGGAACACCATGTCTGGTGTGGTGGTTTGGATGACATGTGTCCCATAGTCCAGGAAAATTCACTTGATAGTGCTATCAGGGAGGTGCAGAGGTGTGGCCTTGCTGGAGGAAGCGTGTCTGGCAGGGCCAGGCTTTGAGAGTTTAAAGCCATCTCTAGTCTCTTATTCCTGCTTGCAGGCTCCTGCTGCCTCTCTGCTGCGTGTTTTCTGGCATGATGGACTCATCCTTTTGGAACCATAAGCCCAAATAAACCCTTCCTTTTATAAGTTTCCTTAGTCATGATATTTTATCACAATAGAAAGTAACTGATGCTGTGAAATAATCTTTTTGTACACTGTGAATATGTGTCACTCAGATTGGTTTAATAAAAAGCTAAATGGCCAATAGCTAGGTAGGATTTTTTTGGGCAGAGAGAATGCTAGGAAGAAGAAGGGGGAGCAAGCAGGATGTGCAGTATGGAGATGAAGTAGAAAGACAGAAGGCAGAAAGTACATGAATAGAAATGGGTTAATTTGGGGCTGGAGAGATGGCTCAGAGGTTAGGAGCACTGGCTGCTCTTCCAGAGGTCCTGAGTTCAATTCCCAGCAACCACATGGTGGCTCACAACCATATATAATGGGATCTGGTGCTCTCTTCTGACCTGCAAGCATATATGTAGGCAGAACACTGTATACATAATAAATAAATAAATCTTTTTAAAAAAAGAAATGGGTTAATTTAAGTTATAAGAGCTAGTTAGAAGCTGGTCTAAGTGATCAGTCAAGCTTTCATAATTAATAATAAGTCTCTGTGTCATTATTGGGGAGCCCACAGTCCCTACAAAAAAGTCTGACTTCAAAGGGTCCCCAATGTGGGGCACATATTTCCACATAAGACCTGAGAAGCTTAAAAATGTTTCCAAACACAAAAATAGAGCCAAATATGGCTTTCTAGTCCCACAGTCTCTCATGTGGGCCAAGGTACAGAGATGCATCTCCCGGCCACTGCCTGCAGACCTGAGCCACCAGTGTGCCATCAGCTAAGCTGCAAAGCAGTTCAAGTTTTCCTCATGCAAAGAAAAAAGGCTAGAGATATGCAGTAAAGTAGGTTCAGTAAAACAAACAAATAAAACCCTCTGAATGGGTGTGTTTTAAAATGTGCATAGGCTTAAGAAAGAGAAGAAAATGGTTATACATAGTCATAAAAATAGTTTAAAAATAACAAAGTCTTTAAAGAGGAAAGTAAAATAATATAAAAAGAATAAGTCATGTAAAGATGAAAAATACACAGGGAGTCTGGATCCTGTATGGCATTGTATTGTCTTTTAATTTTCTTTTTCTCGAGACATGGTTTCTCTGTGTAACCACCTTAGCTGTCCTGGAACTTACTTTGTAGACTAGGCTGGCTTCGAACTCATAGAGATCTGCCTGCCTCTGCCTCCCAAGTGCTGGGATTAAAGGTGTGCACCACCACCACCCAGCATCTTTTAAAATTTTGATTGCTAATGAGCAAATGACAGCTGCTGAGAGACATGGGCTTAAAAGAGGGACTACTGAAATAAACCAGCCTGGATATTTCAAGAATGCCTTATGGGCCTAGAAATTAATAGCTAGTAGGAAGAGGAGCCTGTGCAAGCATCTGATGAACCAGATCTCCCCTCGACCAGCTAGGACCCTCCTTCCAGCTCTTCTCTGGATATTAGCAGTAGTCAGCTAAAACCTTTCAGACTAGTAAGACTTCAGACAACATTGAGACAGGTGTTCACGGTTGTCAGTTTAACAGACAAAGAGGTGTAAGCCATGCAATGGGAAGAAGAGGAGGAAAAATTGAGGGAATATTAATGAAGTGATCTGTAAACTCTAACACCTGTGAATAAGATTGGCAAATATGTTTTAATATAATGATTGTCAAGTTGAGAAGTATTTTGTATTTAAATAGGTAGGCTCATTTCAACATTCTTTATTAAAATTTATTTCAATGTAAAAAAAAAAAAGAACTTTAAAATGGAAGTCAAAAACTGTATTGTTTTTGGGAAGAGGTTTTGCTTTTGTTTCCAAAGGAAATAGAAAGCGGTGGATTATTCAAAGTTTATAGAGATCATGTTTGATTGGGGGAAAACCCCTGAAAATCTTTCCTACAGATGAAATAAACCTAGAGAAACTACAAGACAGGTGACATATACTTTACCTGCTAAAACATGAAATAAAAAATCATCTTTGGCTGGCTTATATACAATGCACAGTCCATACTTGTGTTAATACAGATATGTATGTTACCCTTAAAAGTTTGTATGTTTTCAGAGCAAGGGCACCAAACACCAATGAAAACGTGTGGCCCAGGCAATCAGTCTTCTCAGGGTGCCTCTGCTGCAGTTTCCTCAGTGTTCTACATCCAGAACAGCATCAGGGATGCTGGCTGAGATGGTCCAACATCACAGACTAATTTAGCCAGACTTCAGATAAGCTCTACATTTTCCCATCACACTGAGACTAGACAACAGCTACTCTCCCAGGAGTTGAACATTATCCCAATTTTCCCAGGGTCCCCTAAAGATGCCAGTACCCCCCAGACAACAGGAAGCAATCTAGAGAACACAAAGCACTCATATTCCCAAGAGGTGAGGTGGATGGTTTTTGGTTGTTTGGTGGATTATGGATGTTTGTCATCATTTAGGGGGGTTGTTTACAAATTGTTACTGGTCATGCTCAGGGAGAAAACTAAACAAAGAAGATTAGACTCAGGGATCTCTTTCTGAATGGAAAAAGGAGGATTTAGTATAGAAATGAGATGAAAGTGTGGATTGTTGAGTCTACTTTTGGAGAACCACTAGTCACAAATATTTTACATTGGTATAGATTTTTGGATTTTGATACAAATTTATGGTTATTTTTGTTATATTGTATATATATTTCTACTCTTGTTTAAGGTATTGTACCTATGGAGCTCATTTAAAAATATATTGTAAAGTTTTAGCCCTTGAAAGCTATTTAGGAAAATAAAGAAATACAGGTTAATAGTTAGCCATCTATTACATCAAACTTATAGAAGTCATGTTAGATATGTTTTCAAGGTCATATAGAGATATACATTAGATAGATATGTGATCTTCAAACACTTCAAAGACCTACAGAATACGACATTTTAAATGTTTTAATAACATAAGACTTTTTATGACAGTGAGACATGTCTGCTCCTGGCAGCACCAATTTACTTCAAAAGAGGATGATGCACATTGAAGAATCTCCATATGGAGTTTGCTTTCTTTGTGGTGAAAGCTAGTCACTGGGCAAAGAAACTGCCCTTGCCTCAACTGCTGACAGTATGTCGTCCAAACTGGACAAGCAGGACAAAAAAAAGTGACTGCCAAACTTTGCCAAGACAAGGTAGGACAGTCCTTCAAAATCCTGCTTCACAAAAAAGTCTGGCAGTTGGGCAGCACTGGCACACGCCTTTAATCCCAGCACTTGGGAGGCAGAGCCAGGCAGATCTCTGTGAGTTTGAGGTCAGCCTGGTCTACAGAGCAAGATCCTGGACAGGTACCAAAACTACACAGAGAAACCCTGTCTCGAAAAACCACACACACACAAAAAAAAAAAAGAAAGAAAGAAAGAAAGAAAGAAAGAAAGAAAGAAAGAAAGAAAAAGATTAGACAAAAAAGTCTGGCAGATATTCTAGGTCTGTAGGCCAAAGATGGATGCCTCAACATTACAGAGTAACCTTGGGTGACTGCCCAGGCAACCAGATGTCTCTGTTAATTCATAGTTTTAGAAGTTGCTTGCTCTGCACTTTCTGTTTATTCAGGTAATATTTTATCCTTCTCAGGTCTCTGATGGGGCTAAAGACTAGATAGTTATAGTTACAGTTTTCCTTAGTCATGACAGAAGTAAATTAGGTACAAAACTTTGGACTCACCAAGATAGGATAAGTAATACAGTACTTTCTCCAAATTTGCTAAACACAAATGGACTGGACATTGTGAATATAATTCTTACCTGGTAATTGTTCTTATTGAATATAGTTTTACTGCGCTAGAGTTAAAATGTTTCCTTTTTATTTAGAAAAAAAAAAGGGGGGAAATGTGTAATTATCTTTTTTTGTTGTTGTTTTTGTTTTTATTTTTTTCCAGAGCTGAGGACCGAACCCAGGGCCTTGTGCTTGCTAGGCAAGCACTCTACCACTGAGCTAAATCCCCAACCCCGGGATTATCTTTTTGTACACTGTGATGTGTCACTCAGATTTATTTAATAAGAAGCTGAATGGTCAATAGCTTGGCAGGATATTTTGGGCAGAGAGAATGCTGGGAAGAAGGTGGAGATGCCAGAAAATGCAGAGCAAGCAGGATGGACAATACAGAGATGGGGTAATAAAGCCACAAGTCAGAAAGTAAAAGAAATAGGTTAATTTGTTGTTGTTTGAGACAGGGTTTCTCTGTAGCTTTGGAGCCTTTCCTGGAACTCACTTTGTAGCCCCGGCTAGCCTCGAACTCATAGAGATCTGCCTGCCTCTGCCTCCTGAGTGTAGAGATTAAAGGCGTGCGCCGCTGTCTGGTGAAATGGGTTAATTTAAGTTATAAGAGCTAGTTAGAAACAAGCCTAAGCCCTATTTGCTAAGCTTTCATAATTAATGATAAATATCTGTGTCATTATCAGGGATCCAACGGTCCCTGTGACTTCAAACTAATGTGCCTGAAATGATAGTACATTTGGGGGCTTGGATTCATAGTCTCATGAATTTTTTTTTTCGAGACAGGGTTTCTCTGTGTAGCTTTGCGCCTTTCCTGGAACTCACTTGGTAGCCCAGGCTGGCCTTGAACTCACAGAGATCTGCCTGGCTCTGCCTCCCGAGTGCTGGAATTAAAGGTGTGCGCCACCACCGCCCGGCTTCATGAAATTTTTTGAGGCAATGTCTCTCCATATATTTATAATGTGTGTGTGTGTGTTACCTCAGTATATGTATGGATTTTTTTTCAAGACAGGGTTTCTCTGTATAACAGCCCTGACTGTACTAGAACTCATTTTGTAGACCAGGCTGGCTTTGAACTCACAGACATCCTTCTGCCTCTACTCCCAAGTGCTGGGATTAAATGTGTGCGCCACTACACTTGGTCCTCATGGAATTTTTATTTGATAGTTTTTCTCTTTCTTTCTTTCAATTTTTTCATACAATATATTTTGAGCCTGATTTTCCTTTTCCTCTAACTCCTGTCAGATCCTTCCAACTCCTTCCCAATCCAACTTCGTGTTCTTTCTCTCTCCCTCTCAAAACAAAAACAAAAAAAAGAAAGAGAAAATTAAAATAAACAACCAATAAGATGCAAATATCCAAACAAAACAGCATAAAACAGCGAACCCCCATTCACACACACAAACATGAAAGCCACTGTGTTTTAGTCAACTACTCCTGGGAATAGGGCCTGCCATGAGATGTGGTACCCAGTGTTACTCCATTAGAGCAACCCTTTCCCAACAGGTATCAATTGCAGACAGATTCTTGATAAGGGTGGGACTTTGTGTCCACTTCCCTTTCTCAGCTGGGATTTCGTCTGTGCAGCTCTTGTTCATACTGTTACAGTCTGATTTCATACGTATGTCAGTCCTGTTGTGTCTAGAAGATGACACCTCCTTGAAATCCTCCACTACCTCTGTGCTGTGAAATAATCCTTCTGTATACCGTGTGAATAGATGTCTCTATGGTTGGTTTAATAAACAAGTTGACAGGCTAAAAGCTGAACAGGATAAAGTCAAGCAGGAAAGCCAAACTGAGAATGATGGGTGAGGAAGGGTGGAGTCAGAGGAGTCTCCAGCCAGATGGAGAATGAGCTGGACACACAAAATGGAATAAAGGTAAAATCCTTGAGATTCAGGGCAGCACATAGATTATAGAAATGGTTGTAAGAACTAGTTAGTAACAAGCCTGAGCTATTGGCCAAAATTTTTTTTTTCTTTTTTCTTTTCTTTTCTTTTTCTTTTTCTTTTTTTTTTTTTTTTTTTTTGGTTTTTTGAGATTGGGTTTCTCTGTGTAGCTTTGCACCTTTTTCCTGGAGCTCACTTGGTAGCCCAGTCTGGCCTCTAACTCACAAAGATCCGCCTGGCTCTGCCTTCCAAGTGCTGGGATTAAAGGCGTGTGCCACCACTGCCCGGCTAGAATTTTTATTTATATTAAGTTTCTGTGTGGTTATTTGGGAGCAATCAGGACAGAGAAACTTCCACCAACGCCTCTGGCTTACAATCTTTACGCCTCCTCTTCTGTGCAGATCCCTGAAACTTGAGGAGAAAGGCTTGATTAAAAAAAATCTTCTAGAGGTCCTGAGTTCAATTCCCCACAAACACATATATAGCAACCATCTACAATGAGGTCTGGTGTCCTCTTCTGGCATATATGCAGGCATAACACTGTATACATAATAAATAAATAAATTAATTAATTAATATTTTAAAATTCCATTAAAGATAAATTCTCCAAAGTCTTTCACTGTACAACTACCCAGTTGTGGGTCTCTGTGTTATTATCTACTACAAGAAAAATCTTCTCTTGATGAGGGCTGAGTGAGGCACTGATTATGAGTGCCATAGTATGCCATTAAGAGTAATTTTATTGTGATGTTCCTTTAACAGAATAATAGTAGGCTTTCCCCCAGATCCAGGACCTATCTAGTCTCAGGTTCTTGGCCACATTAGTTGTGTCAAGCATGGGGTTCCATCTCATGGAATTGTTACTTATGTTGTTTTGTTTTCGAAACAAGATCTCATGGTCCAGGCTGACTTCAACCTCTTTGTGTAGCTGAGAATCACATTGAACTCCCAATCTTCTTGCCCCTACCTTCCAAGTTCTGGGATTACAGGAGTGTGCCACTACATCTAGCCAAAATTTTATATATGTGTGTTAGAATCTCCCTATGCAGCTCAGCTGTCCTCAACTCTCTACCTTCCTTCCTCAGTCTCTTGAGTGCTGGGATTGCAGGTGACTCCTTATTTAAAATTTTGAGTCAGCTGGTCAGTTGGTACAAATATCCTTATATTAAGACTCAGTGGGGGCTGGAGAGATGGCTCAGCAGCTAAGAGCACTGGTGACTCTTCAAGAGGACCCGGGTTCAATTCCCAGCACCCACATAGCAGATCGCAACTGTCTGTAACTCCAGTTCCAGGGGATCTGACACCCTCACACAGACTTACATACAGGTAAAACACCGTGGAAAAATAAATAAAAAGATCTGGTAGGAGAGCTGGAGGTTTTCTGGTGGTAGACTGGTCGCCTAGTATATGTAAGGCCCCGGTTAATCCTCAGCACTAAAGAAAAAAATAGGCAGGAGACACTATAGGCAGATTTGAGACACATATCTTAGCATTACCCAGTCCACAAACATAGTACACCTGTGCAACTGACCACTTATTGGGATTTTCTTTAATTTCCCTCAGTAGTGTTTTGTAGTTGCTAGCATATGAATTATATTTTTTTTGTTTTCTTCCGGTTCCATAATTTTTATACTACTGTAAATGATTTTTTTTCCAAGGCCAGAGACTCAGGACTGCTAGGCAAATGCTTTCCCCCTGACATGTGTTCCTAACTATAAGTCCACACACCCCTCTGATCCTGCCAAGCCCCTTCCTTCCCTTAGCTGATTGATGTATAAAACTAATTAGCTAATGAGGCATTTGGAGTCATAGTTACTCAATATTTATTAGCATTTTATTGGATTCCCCCACTTTGGCATTCAGAGAATTGGGCAAAAATAGCATTGTCTCCTTACCACAGATGTTCACAGTGATATTTAAAATCTTTTATTTCCAATTATTCACCACTAATTCATAGAATTGCAATAGGTCTTTGGTCTCTAGGTTTCCTAAATCCATGTAATAGCTCTCTCATCTCATAGCGGTAGATTCCTCAGGTTTTTCTATGAAGACAACTGTGCACTGTGTGTGAAAAATACATTTTCTTTCTTCACAATCTGCAAGATTTTATTTACTTTTTGGTAACTCATTGTTGGAACTGTGACCTGCAGTACAATGTTCAGGAGCAGCAGGAGAGGCATTTGGTGTTTTTTCTTAGCTGTTGAGGAGAGATGTCCAGTTTTTACATGAGGTATGCTAGAGGTCAGAGTACTCAGAGGCACTTTCTGGGTTTTATTATTTAAATTTTTTTTGATGTAAGGTCTCATTATGTAGCTCTGGCTGGCCCAGAACTCACTATACAGACCAGCCTGGCCTCAAACTCAGAGATGCACCTGATTCTACCTCCAGAGTGCTGGGATTAAAGATGTGCATAATCACCACTTGGCTATTATATTTTTTTTTTATTATTATTATTATTATTATTATTATTGTTATTATTATATATTATATGTGTGGCACAGTGGCATGCATGTGGGGAGTCAGAGAACAACTTTGTGAAGTTGGTCCTCTCCTCCCATCTTTATATGGGCTCTGGATGGGCCTCAGGTCCTCAGACTTCCTGGCAGGTATTTTTATTCTCTGAGTCCTATCTCCTACCTTCTGAGAATGTTTCCAGTCATTACTAGTTTTCTGAGAATTTTTTAATTTAAATTTTATTTTATTGATTTTTTTAAGGTTTTTGTTTTGTTTTGTTTTGTTTTTGTGACAGGGTTTCTCTGTTTCTCTATGTAACAGCCCTGGCTGTTCTGGAACTTGCTCTGTAGACCAGCCTGGCCTCAAACTCACAGAGATATGCCTGCCCCTGCCTCCTGAGTCTCTGTACCACAGCAGGTTGAATCTGGGTCTTTGACAAGCCCATATCTCTTCCAGTTGGCCTCTTTTCTGGCCACAGCAAGTCCTATTAGCCAGAGGCAAATTTAGAGGCTCCTCTGGGAAAGCATCCTCCCAGATGGCCCTTCAGCTGGGCAAAAACCCAGGCCCTTCTGGCCAACTGGCACCTAGATTTCAGCTGAAGAGAACAGGAGACTCATACAGCAGATGCCTTCCAGGCCTGTTCTTCTCTTCACAGAAGGCTCAGAACTCCCAGCCTGGGGACCCTGCTACTTATTCTGGCATATCTGTGTGTGCTGTGCGTGCCTATGTCTGTTTGAATTTGTGTGTGTTTCACTATGACTGTATGTCTTGGAGCTGTTGAGTGATGGAGTGTGGTGGGCTGGCCTGTGAGCCCCCTGACATGAGGAGCCACTGTTATCGAGAGGCCTGGGTATAGGCAAGGGGGATGGAGGGGCTAAGTGCGGTTCAGGTAACTGGCCTGTGAAAGGCAGCAAAACTCTTTCATCCATATTGCCAAGCTAAATTGAGGCCTAGAGCCTACCTCATGTCCAACCCTGCCAAAACCCAGCCTAAAGGGCCATGAACCCCAAGAGAGAGAAACCAAACCCCATGACTGCTGGCCAGTCTCCCCTCCCCCATAGAGGCATCATCTAGGGCTCCTAGACTGTTCCAGACACTGTCACTTCCTGAGGTCTAATCAGCCTGAGAGGCTCCAGGGGCCACTCCAACATCTCAGCTCCCCTGGGGCCAGGCCTGAGTGACTTCCATACTCCTAACCCTGAAATCCTCCCAAAGCTTGGCAGAGACAGGAAATGCAATGGGGACAAAGAGCGGTCAAATCACTGACTCCTGCCTCAGAATCCTCAGCTGGGATGGGGTAGGTAGGTGGAGCCTTGTTGTGGCAGGAGGCTAGAACCCTCACAGACAGGGTCCCTAAAGATCTGGAGGTGGGAGGTGACCTGTCCAGAGTGGTCCCAGAAGAAGGTTCCATTACAGCTTTCAGAAAGCAGGGCTGTACCAAGGAAGTTAAGTCCTTGTGGCCTCTCTCTGGAACTAGATGGACCTACAGGGATTGTTGTGAGTTTCCCTGTGGGTGCTGTGGTGGCACATGCCTTTGATCTAGGCTGTCCTGTAGCTTAATCTGTAGACCAGGCTGGCCTCGAACTCACAGAGATACACCTGCCTCCCTAGTGCTGGGATTAAAGGCGTGCACCAGCACCCTGGCTAGTTGTTGTTGTTGTTTGTTTTTTTTAAAGAGATATTTAAAATATAATGTTTGTATTATTATTATTTTGTTTGTTTGTTTGTTTGTCGAGACAGGGTTTCTCTGTGTAGTTTTGGTGCCTGTCCTGGATATCTCTCTGTATGTAGACCAGGTTGGCCTTGAACTCATAGAGATCCACCTGGCTCTGCCTCCCAAGTGCTGGGATTAAAGGTGTGTGCCACCACCGCCCAGCTTGTATTAATTTTTTGAAAATTTCATGCAATGTATTTTGTTTGATTTAACCTCCCACTCCTTCCTGTATCTCCTCCCAGATCCACACCCCTGGCTATTGGCCAGTCAGCTCTTTATTAATGCGATCAGAAGGCACCTTGGCAAAGACACATCTTCATAGTATACAAAAAGATTATTTTTAACAGGTAAAGGTAAGCCAGGGTAGCCCTGCGACAGAGGCTGAGCCTTGGAACCAAGCAACACACACAGCCTGGCATGCAACACGCAGCTCAACCTGTGTCCTCAGTCTTCGCTAGAGGAGAAGCCATTTCTGTAACTTACCTTGACCCAGGGGCTTAATGCTCCTACAGTCACCAACAATTCGAGTACATATGAGCACAGGCCATGGGAATTATGACATTTTTGGTCATGAGTCTTTAGCAACACACCTCAAATTGGCTGGAAGGAGAAATAGTTCATGGCACTAAATGAGTTGAGGTGGGCTTCAGAAAAGTGTTGTTCAGGGCCCTGGCTGCCTCTTCACTGTTTTGTCAGCTCTGTGTGTTAGCTTCTTTCTTGGGCTACCACAGGAGTCATGTTATCTTTCTCTGCCTGCTTCCATGCTTCAGGAGGAAGTGTTTCCCTCCCCCCAGTTCTGAGTTGCCCAAGAGTAGACCAGTTAAGGTCACATACTCTTCTGCTGAGTCCGTTAGGCTGGGAAATCCCAGGGACTGGCAGGCAGGAGGGAGGGGAAGTGGGTGATCCAAATAAGCAGCTGTGGGGGCCTGAATGTGCAAACACAAGCTGTCCAAAGTGTCTTGCCAGGGATGGGGGTGGATCCAGGGTACTCTTCCCAGGAGTTTCCCTGGGCCCTTCTCTGCGACTTACTGAAGGACACATGGGGAAGATCCTGGGCAGGAGGAGGTGACGCAGAGAAAACAGCGTTCTTCTGGGTGCTGTTCCTGACATCTCTACATAGAGGAAGGAAGGGGCTGCAAGAGGGTTCCAGCAGATGTTCTGCCCTCCAGAAACACATCAGAGGTCCAGACATGCACTGAGGAGACTCTGTGCTTTAACAGAGAGACTAGTCTCACCCAGCTAAGCCTGGTAGGGGTCTGAGTTGACCCTTTGGGTGGGGGCTCATATGCCTGTTATTAAGGAGACATAGGATGCTCTAGTGCCAGGCCAGCACTCAGCCCAAGATGTCCCACTGAGTGGACAAGAGGACCCACCATCAAGGCCGAGCTGCTCCCTCAATTGAGGTGTTCTCTTCCCAGGTGCCAAGTTTACAAAAACTAATCAGTACAACAGCTGACTCATCTGGCTTCTGCTTCTGTCCCCCACCAACGACACCCTGGTACTCACATCAGACCCAGTGTTCAGGTAACACTGCTCCTGGTCACCCACCCCACAGGCCTGAGTTCTAGATCCCAAGGGCGGCCTGGCCCACCCTCTTCTGCTGATCCCTCCTCTGAATCTGTATGCCCCAGATAAGTTTTGTTTTCCTTTGGAGACTGTTTTATTCTATAGCCCTGGCTGCCTTAGAACTTACTCTGTTCACATCCCCAGCTGCCCCAAAGTTTTGTACTTTTGTATTTCTGCCCTGCTGATGCTCCCAAGCAAACCCAGAAAACACGTTGCCAACTCTCCAACTTTGGCTGGATCTTCCTTGCTCCACCTGTAACAGGCCGTGTTCTGCCAGAGCAGGCCCAGCTCTGAGTCCCAGCCTGGGGTTGGGCTCCTGTTTCAGTCTGGACCCTGGACTGCCACGTCCATTCCTGGGCCTGGCTAGCGTGGCACCTCTGAGTGTAGGCCATACCTCCATCTGCCTGAGCCACACCCTTTCTAGGGCTACCTCCTCATCTGCCCTGACCAGTCCGGTTCCAACTGCTGCCTACAGACCAGTCGACGCTACGTGGCTGCCACCCAGAGGCCACTCTAGTAGTTACAGACTGTCCTTAAATTTAGGTGGCGGCCTGCTTGCTGGTCAGACACCCAGTCTCCAGTAGGTGTCAGTGTGGACACCAGATATTGGCCTCAGCCCTCCCCATCCAGCTCTGACAGCCACTAAACACGTAATTAAAGGGTTATTGAGTCAGGGAGGGAGGAAGCAGTCACCGAGACGGCCCAGCTGTTAGCTCCAGGGGCTCAAGAGGACCAGGATTCTGTTCCCCTGGAACCTGTAACTCAGGTTCCAGGTGGTCTGATGCCTTCTTCTGGCCCCTGTGGGCACCAGACATTGCAAGTGCCACACAGACATAGTCAGACAAAGCACCCATACACATAGAATAAAATAAAAGGGAAAAAGGTTTTGTTGTTGTTGGGTTTTGTTTTGTTTTGTTTGAGACAGGGTTTCTGTGTAGCCTTGGCTGTCCTGAAACTCACTCTGTAGACCACCTTGAACTCAGAAATCCACCTGCCTCTGTCTCCCAAGTGCTGGGATTAAAGACATGGGACATCACCACTTGGCTCCTGGTTTCTTAACATGGGGTATCATTGTATAGCACAGGATGGCTTAGATCTTCCTGCCTTTACCCCCTCAGTACTAGGATTACAGGTGTGTGCCCCCTAACCAGGTTATTGCAGTCAATTGTAGAACTTTTCATCACTCCAGGAAAGAACTCCTACCCTTCAGCTGCCAACCTCCTGCCTCACACCTCCTCCAGCCTTAAGCAACACTTGCCTGGGACACTCTCTGTAGTTCTTAGCATGTTATTGTGGGGTAATCATTTTGTACACTGTGAAGATGTGTCTCTGCCAAGGCATCTTCTGCTTGATTTAATAAAGGGCTGAATGGCCAATAGCCAGGCAGGAAAGGATAGGCGGGACTTCCAGGCAGAGATAGGAACTCTGGGAAGAATCTGAGAGATTGGGATTTGCCAATGAGACACAGAGAAAGTCAGATGTACAGTATGGAGGAGAGATGAGCCACGTGGCAGAATGTAGATTAATATAAACAGGTTAATTTAAGTTTTAAGAGCTAGCTGGGAACAAGCCTAGGCTAAGGCCAAGCATTCATAATTAATAAGAGGTCTCCAAGTCATTATTTGGGAACTGGTGGTCTAAAGAAAGTCTGCTTACAGTGTATGGACCTGCAAGTGGCATCACACATGTGTCCTGTGTCTGGCTTCTTGTGCACAATGTCCATGCTTTTTATGCATGTGTAGCAGGTGGCAGGGCCCACTTCTTTGTAAGACTGGGATTGAGTGTAGTAAAACCTAGCCTCATACATATGAAACTCTGGGTTCAAGCCTCACTACTAAGCTAGGTGTAGTGGCACCTGCTTGTAATTCCAGCACTCAGGAGGCAGAAGCAGGAGGATCAACCAAGCCTGGTTTATGTAGTGAATCTGGGCTACATAGTAAGACCCTATCTCAAAAAAGCAAACCACAATATTGGGAGGAAATCAGTAGTGGGGCTGGGAAGCTAGAGCCATTGGGAGAGTGCTCACTCTGTGCTGTGGGATGGTCTGCATGTCAAATGTGTTGCTCTGATTGGTTAATAAATAAAACACTGATTGGCCAGTAGCCAGGCAGGAAGTATAGGTGGGACAAGGAGAGAGGAGAATTCTGGGAACAGGAAGGCTGAGTCAGGAGCTGCTGCCAGCCGCTGCCATGAGTATCAACATGTAAGATACTGGTAAGCCACGAGCCGTGTTGGAAGGTATAGATTTATAGAAATGGGTTAATTAAGATGTAAGAACTAGATAGCAAGAAGCCTGAGCCATTAGGCCATACAACTTGTAAGCAATATAAGTCTCTGTGTGTTTGATTGGGTCCAAGCGGCTTGTGGGACAGGTGGGTGAGAGAGATTTGTCCTGACCATGGGCCAGGCAGGAAAACTAGTTACAGCTCTGCAAGCAGAGGACCTGAGTGTGGGTCCCTAGCACCTGTGTATGAAGCTAAGCGTGGTAACACATATCTGAACCCTCAGAGCTATGGAGGCAGAAAGGAGGCCGTCCTCAGTGCGTGTGCTGGCCAATCAGTCTATTGATTCAGTAAGCTATAGGTTCAGAAGAGACCGTCAAGAAAATAAGGTGGAGACCAAGACCAATTAAGGAAGACAGCTGAAATTTACTTCTAGAATCCATGAATGTTCTCTCTCTCTCTCTCTCTCTCTCTCTCTCTCTCTCTCTCTCTCGTGCTACACTATTTATTCATTCATCTGTTATGACTACTCACTCATGTACAAGTGGAACTGTGGGTGTTCCCACATACATATTAAATTAAATAAATAAATCTAAAGCTAAAATTGAAAAAAAAAAAAAATCTGGTCAGATCATGCCATTAACCCCAGCAACACTCAGGAGGCAGAAACAGATGGATCTCTGAGTCCAAGGCCAGCCAGACTTCAAAATAGAGAAACCCTGCCTCAAAACAAACAAATAAAAAGACCATCATCATTGAGGTCATAAATCTGTGAATACTTCCTTAGGGCAAGGACACAAAAGCTGAGGTCCAGAGCAGGTGAAGGTTGTATCTCATGCTGGCAGCCAAACTTGGTCATGTAAAAGATTTTCCCAAGTAGTATTGTTTTCTAAGACAGGGTCTTACCATGTAGCTCTCTGGCTAGCCTGAAACTCGATACTAGACCAGGATGGCCTTGGACTCACAGAGATTCAGCCACCACTGACTCCCAAGTGCCTCCTCCCAAGTGCCCCAAGACATTGGTTCTGAAGATATGAGGGATCATGGAGAGCAGCTGAGGCTTGGCACCATGAGAGGTCAGGTGAAGGCATGGTCTTAGTTGCAGTGGAAACCCCAGCATTTTTGAGATGCCAGTACCATGGATGACCATTAAGGACATCAGCAGCTGTCAGCTGGCCTGAGCCTAGGAGACAAACTGTGTGCTTTGAAAACCCTGTGTCACCATAACATTAGCCTGTAGGTAAGCCTGTGGGGAATTTTATTAATTAGTGATTGATGGGGGTGGGGGCACAGCCCATTGTTGGTGGTGCCACACCCAGTTAATGAGGTGTATAAGAAAGCAAGCTGAGCAAACTGTAGAGTGCAATCCAATAGACACCTTGCTCCAGGGCCGCCTCCAGGTCCCTGACTTTTTCCTCAGAGACAGACTGTGACAACCTAAGAGTTGTCAGCTGAAGTAAACTCTTTCCTCCCCGAGTTGCCTTTACGCATGGTATCTTTGAAGGTGGTAGAAACCGTGACTAAGACAGGTGCTGAGTCACTGCTTCCCAGCTCCAGATATCACCAGGCCGACACTAACCAGGACCGGGGCCAGTGCGCTACAGCCAGATTCCCCAGTGGTCTTTGCTACACACTGCCTTAGGCTGTTACCTAGTCCAGGGGTTTCCAATCCACCAATGAGGGTTAGACTCCTAATCCTCTTGCTTTGGCCTCTAGGTTAGGGATTACAGGCAAACAGCACACCTAGATCCAGGCCACAGTGGGAGGAGGAGGAAGTCCCCTCTGCCCTAATCCTCTTGCTAGGCGTGGTTGTTTTCCCAGTGTTTCTACTCCCTGACTTCCCTACACAGACATAACTGAAATCACAGCCACCTTTCTCCCTTCCTGCTTTCCCGTTCTTTCTCTCCCTACAGAGCAAGCTGTTTCATTCGGCAAATCCTTGCCTGCAGCTGGAATCTAAGTGAAACCAGTTAAGGGCAGCAGGTTGTCTAGGCTTGGCCTTTGACAGCTTCAAGTGACAGGCAAAGGGCAGACTGGGTCGCTACAATTCACCTCTTGTCACCTGGGAAGGACCACCCTAATGGAGGTGAAGAGGAAAAAGAACCAGAAGGGGGAGGTGCTAGTCTGAATCAACAGCAGATGGAACAGAGGACAGCCAAGGATAGACCCGAAGTCTCCTGTCAGCCCAAGAGGGAACAGGCAGAGGCATTTATAGGGACCACAGAAAAAACAGACCAAGATGGGAATGGTTAGGGAGCAAAGACCGTAAGTGAAGACCAAAAGCCCCTGGAAAGGACTTTCTGCCAGGAAAATTCTTCCCTGGAGGCAGGAAAGGCATCTCCAAACATCTAAGGGCAATGCAGAGACTGCCTCACAGATCACAAGGGAAACTGAGGACTGGAGAGATGGCTCAGTGGTTAAGGGCACTGGCTGCTCTTCCAATGAGTCTGGGCTCAGTTCCTGGCACCCACATGGCTGCTCACCACTGTCTGTAACTCTAGTCCTGGAGGATTCAACCTGTTTTCTGGCCTCCACGGGCACCAGGCATGCACATGGTACATAGATAGACATATGCAGGCAAAACACCTGAGTATACATAAAATAAATAAACTTAAGGGGAAAAAAGGAGAGGCCAGGCATAGTGGCACATGCCTTTAATCCCAGTGCTTGGGAGGCAGAGACAGGTGGATCTTAAGTTCAAGGTCAGTCTGGTCTATGTAGTGAGTTCCAGATCAGTTAGGGATACACAGGATAGACCCAAAAGCAGTTCAAAAGAAACTCAAGACAAATGGCTACCTGTGGTGCCTAGTACTAAAGCACATGCTGAACTCCAGGCTCTCAGAACCCCAAGTACCTGTTGCTGGCATAGAACCATGCTGGCATTCTGGCTGTTCTCAGCACTCCCCAGCCTGCCCTCCACTCTCAGCTTCTCCAGTCATGGGCTTCCCTCCTCCAGCGTCTCGTTCCTATACAACCCTGATATTTGGCCAGACGCTGTCTTGGCCCCTCTTTCTTGGTCTTCTTTGCCTGAACTCTCGGACTTCCTCTCTGGCTCTGCTCACCCATCCTGTCATGACCAGGTCCAGTCTGCTGGCCGTGTTCAGTCTACTACTTTCTCTCCCTCTGGACTCTTCCAGGTGCCTCTGGCAGTACTTACACTCATATCTACAATAAAAACATTCCAACCTCAACCATACCTTGGAGCAATCAACGAGTTTATGCAACAAAAAAAAGAAAAAAAAAAAAAGGAAAAAATAAAAAGGAAGCTGCTTTTTGTTCTGTTGTTAGACAGGCTCTCTTGTAAAACCTTGTCCTTGAAAAGAATTACAACCAAAACAACACAAATGAGAGAATTGAATTCTTCAGCCTGTGTACAGTCCTCACGCTCCTCACTGGAAGGGACACTGGAGAGGGCTGGGGCTGGCCCAGTAAGGTTCCAGGGCCACAGGCTTCCAGGAGAGAGTACCCAGCCTTTCCTAAAACAACTTATCAAGAAAGAACAGGTCAAGCTGGGCAGTGGTGGTGCACGGCTGTAATCCCAGCACTAGGGAGGCAGAAGCAGGTGGATCTCTGTGAGTTCGAGGACAGCCTGGGCTACACAGAGAAACTGTGGTGAAAGAGAGAGAGAGGGAGGGAGGGAGGGAGAGAGAGAGAGGGAGGGAGGGAGGGAGGGAGGGAGGAAGGAAGGAAGGAAGGAAGGAAGGAAGGAAGGAAGGAAGGAAGGAAGAGGAGGGAGGAACCTGGTAGGTGACTTCATGAAGAGCACCCAAGTCATTTCTGTAACAGGCTCCCAGACCTTAGCACAACTGACTCCATTATGGAAGTACCACCAGGCCATAAAACTCAGCACACAGACTGCTAAAACAAAAACAAAACCTAATCTATCAAAGTCCAAAGTTCTGGGGAAGTCTCTAAATGTACTAATCTTGTTTTTTGGCTTCTGTTTCTGGTTAACTGTTCTTGTCAACTGAAGAATGTCAACCCAGTACACGGTTTTTGTACTTAAAAGCTCACCCTAAGAAAGGTTCGGGGCTACATTGGGATCCTGAATAAGTGTGGGAGGCCCGCTCCCACTTTTTCCCCAGGGTACTCTTTTTTTTTTTTTTTTTAACCCCCAGACAGGGTTTCTCTGTAGCTTTGGAGCCTGTCCTGGAACTCACTTTGGAGACCAGGCTAGCCTTGAACTCAACAAAGATCTGCCTGCCTCTGCCTCCTGAGTGCTGGAATTAAAGGCGTGTGCCACCACTGCCCAGCCTCCCGGGGTACTCTTGAGGAGGGAGGAGGGAGAAATATTTAGATAGAAGGATAGAGGGGAAGAGAGACATATAGAAAGACAGGATAGCTTGGGAGGGCCTGCATCATTATCCACCAGCCTCTAAAGTTTTATAGGAACGCCAAGGGGTGGAGCAAAAGATCTCCCCCAGCTCAGCGAAGCACAGACCCTTTCCAGTCACCTGGAAACCACACACATGGTCAAGCAATTCTCTAATGCAGCCCTGCTGGGTAAGGTAAGCTCAGATCTCTCTAGAAAACCTTTGTGGGCCTCCACAAACAAGCTGTGTAGTTACCTGCTGGCTAATAATGACTGCCAGTGGCCATGTCAGAGGAGCAGCCTGTGGCAGTTGAAGTTTGGGATGTCAGCCCACCCCAGCCCACCCCATTCCACCCTACTCCACCCCAAGAATCTCATTTAGATGGGGCACTGGGACTATAGACCCTGGAATGTCTTTTGACCTGTGGGTTGTTATTGTGTGGATGGCTTTCTTCCTAAGCTGTACTGTCTGATTGATAGTGGTGGTGTTGGCTTATACAGTTTTGATGAGTGAAGGTGTTGCACAGATGGGGACTATGAGTTTCACCTAGGGAGCTGCAGGGATCATAGTTCAAGTTAATGATTATGAGAAACAGTTGAGTCCCAGGAGCCAGGTTGGCTCAAATTCTTTTAATCTTAATGCTAAAAGGTACAGTCAAAGGTTTCTATGTGCAAAATTAGCTGAAACAAAGCCTCATAATAACTTAAGGTAAAATCAGATGTTTTGATAATAGCCTTAAGATGGAAAATTCCAGAAAACAATTTAATGTTCACAGGGACACATAGCTAAGGTCAAAATACAGAGCAGCCCAACTGTTACTAACTGACATATTTTCTTGTTAGGGTTGGTTGATGACCAAAGGTAACAATTAATTCCTTGTACCCATTTCTGCCTTCAATCTCATGATATAAAAAACTGTTGATGAGGGCTGGAGAGATAGTTCAAGAGGTTAAGAGCATTGGCTGCTCTTCCAGAGGTTCTGAGTTCAATTCCCAGCAACCACATGGTGGCTCACAACCATCTGTTATGAGATCTGGTGCCCTCTTCTGGCATTCAGGTATACATGCAGCCAGAACATTGTACACATAATGAATAAATAAATCTTAAAAAAAACACAAAAAACTATTGATGAGTGGGATCTTAAGGATCTAGAAACAGCTGACTATTTTATGCATAAAAGTTTAGGTTTTTGATGCCTTTAAGGTTCCTTATAAGATTAACTTTCAAGATAAATAGTAAAGTGATAGATTCTTTCTTTGTTGTGGATGTTTTTTTTTTTTTTAAAGATTTATTTATTTATTATGTATACAGCATGTTTGACTGCAGGCCAGAAGAAGGCACTAGATCTCATTACAGATGGTTGTGAGCCACCATATGGGTGCTGGGAATTGAACTCAGGACCTCTGGAAGAAGAGTTGGTGCTCTTAACCTCTGAGCCATCTGAATAAGCCTTCTTTGATGCATACCCCCACAATGATTTCCAGGAAGCCATGTAGACCTTCTCTGTCCTGCAAAGCCTCTTAAGGCCTGAGGTGACTTCACTGAAGAAGACCAGGCTCCACCAGGGAAGGCCATGGTGGCATGCCAGGGTCTATCTGCAAAGAACACAGAAGTTCTAGCCACAAGAGTAGGAGAAAAGTGCTGATGGCCCAGAAGTGTCCTGGAAGGGTGCCATGTGAGCGAATCAGGAAGAGAAAGGAGGGACAGACCTGGAGCCTCTGCTGTGCGGGTCACCTCTAGACATGGGGAGGAGGTCAGACAGTGGAGGGGCTACGATACAAGGACATGGGAGTCAGTACATACCCACTCCTTCCTGATCTTCCTTTCATCCATAGTTAAGAAGAGCAGAGAGTCGGGGAAGGGGGCAAAGGAGGCTACAGAAGCAAAGGAATCCACAGGGCTCACCTTCTCAAGGCATTCACATTTCTTGGGAATTAATTTCTCTTGTGTAAAATACTTTTCTGAAGAACACGGCTTTCTCCTACCTCATCTGTTTTTCATTTCTCCTTTTTTTTTTTTTTTTTTTTTTAAAAAAAAAGGCCTATTATGTATACAGTGTTCTGCCTGCATGTACGCCTGCAGGCCAGAAGAGGGCACCAGATCTCATTATAGATGGTTGTGAGCCACCATGTGGTTGCTGGGAATTGAACTCAGGACCTCTGGAAAGAACAGCTAGTGCTCTTAACTGCTGAGCCATCTCTCCAGCCCTCATTTCTTCTTTTAATTTTAGTGTGATGAAGGAAATTCCTAGGAACCAGTATGGTGGCTGCTACCTTGGGAGAAGTGAGGAAGAGCTACCCCACTCCAAGGAAACCCTTCCATGACACTGCCATGAGTTGATGGCAAGGATCTGGGTGTGGTCTGAGAGGAAGAAGATAGCCTGAACTCCCATAGAACCTTCTGGAATGGCCTGTTGGTCTCAGTAAGAGGTGTTACTGGGCAGCAGCAAAAGACGCAGCACTCTAGTGGGTGTGGTGGCACATGCCTTTGATTCCAGCGTTGGCGAAGTTCAGAACTTGGCAAGTGAATCTCTGTGAGTTTGAGGCTAGCCTGCTCTACTTGAGTTCTAGGTCAGCCAGGGATACATAGAGAGACCTTGTTTCAAAAAACAAACCACAACAAGGGCTGGTGAGATGGCTCAGCAGGTAAAGATATCTGCCATCAAGCCTGGGGACCTGAGTTCAATTCTTGGGGTCCACATGGTAGGAGGAGAGAACACACTCATGACATTTGTCCTCTGACCTCAGTCACCCATCCTTCCCATCCCCATACACAATAAATAAATAATAAAAAAGATTAAAAATTAAAGAAGGGGGCTGGAGAGATGGCTCAGAGGTTAAGAGCACTGGCTGTTCTTCCAGAGGTCCTGAGTTCAATTCCCAGCACCCACATGGTGGCCCACAACCATCTGTACTGAGATCTGGTTCCCTCTTCTGGTGTGCAGACAGAACACTGTATACATAATAAATGAATAAATTAAAGAAGGGTCTGGAGAGATAGCTCAACAGTTATGAGCAAGGACTGCTCTTGCGTAGGACCTGAGTTCTAGTACCCACATCAGGCAGCTTGCAACTACCTGTAACTCAAGCTCCAGGGGGTCAGCTGCCTCTGAGGGTGCCTGCACTCATGTGTGTGCGCATGTGCGTGCGCGCGCATGCACGCACACACACACACACACATACACACACAACCACACATACACACACACACAACCACACACACATACACACAAATACACACACACACATACACACACACATACACACACAACCACACATACACACACACACAACCACACAAATACACACACACACAAATACACACACACACAACCACACACACACAAATACACATACACACAAATACACATACACACACACACACACACATACACACACACAGCTTAAAACTGAAATATTTAAAATAATTAAAACCTGTGGAGATTGCTCAGCAGTTGTTGCTAAAATTCCTTCTCTGGGGAAGACATGAACAACATTTATTCAACAACAAACCAGGGATGATTCTGTCAAAGTTCACTCTGAGGGACCAGTGAGTTTACTGGCTTCCTTGTAGAGTATAGGTGCAAGGTCACTAATGGGAGTGTGGGTGCTCCTCCCTCTAAGCAGCCACTCAGCAGGAATGGAGGATTCGCCATAGCTACACATATGGAGTCCCTCTCTTCTAGTCTACCCTGCTCTATGTGTCAGCCTCTCCCTGACCTCAGGTAATTAAGGCATCATGGCATAAACAGGTGCTAGGAAGGTGCTACTTGGATGAGGGTCTCATGACCCTCCCTGACCCTCTGTAGATGTAAATGATCAATAAGCCCAGTTGGGATCGTTTTGCAAAGTGGGGACACAGCTGAATTCCTAAAATAGTAGTTGTTTGGCTTGGAGGACAGTCACAACAGTTAATAGTACATACTGCTCTTCCAGAGGACCCCAATTCCATATCAGGCTACTCACTCCACAGGAACTCAATATACTCTTTTTGCTTCTGCAGGAACTACATACATGTGTGTACACACACACAAATAAACACACAAACACAAAAATAAGTTAAAAAATTTTTTTTGAAGACAGGGTTTCTCTGTGTAACCCTTTCCTGTAACCCAGGCTGGTCTCAAACTCACAGAGATCCGCCTGCCTCTGCCTCCCAGTGCTGGGATTAAAAGTGTGCACCACCACTGCCCAGCTAAATAAAAAAAAAAAAACTTTTGACACAGGGTCTCACTAGCTCTGGCTGTCCTGGAACTCACTCTGTAGACCAGGCTGGCCTTGAACTCAGAGATCTACTTGCCTTTGCCTCCTGAGTGCTGGGATTAAAGGCGTGTGCCATCATGCCTGGTTGAAAATGAATTTAAAAATTAAAAACATTTGTCAGGTGGTGGTAGTGCATGTCTTTAATCCCAGCACTCAGGAGTCAGAGCCAGGCACATCTCTGTGAGTTCGAGGCCAGCCTGGTCTACAGAGTGAGTTCCAGGACAACCAGAGCTACACAGTAAAACCCTGTCTCAAAAAACACAAATAAATAAATAAACAAACAAACAAATAAAATAAAAAGAATAAAATAAAAACACTACATATTTGGGTAGTTGGCCTGTATGTTTGTCTATGTACCACATGCATATCTAGTGCCCAAGGAAGCCAGAGGGTGTGAGATCTCCAGAACTCTAGTTACAGATCATTGTGAGCTGCCACGTGGGTGCTGGGAACTGAACCTGAGTCCTTTTGCAGTGAGTCCTCTGCAAAAGCAGCCTGTGCTCTTAACCACTGATCTCTCTCTCCAACCCCAACAAAACAAATCTTTAAAAAAAAAAACAAAACCCACATTAAAACCTTATTGAGCTGGGCGGTGGTGGTGCACGCCTGTAATCCCAGCACTCTGGAGGCAGAGGCAGGTGGATCTCTGTGAGTTCAAGGCCAGCCTGGTCTACAAAGCGAGTTCCAGGACAGGCTCCAAAGCTACAGAGAAACCCTGTCTGGAAAGAAAAAACAAACAAACAAACAAAAAAACCTTATAGAGCTGAGCATAAAGATTCCCACAGTTTGGCTAGAATATCCTGTGTAAAAGTTGTGGCTAAAGAATGTATAATGAAACTTAAGGAAGTCAGAGCCACTAAAACAGAGTCAAACTTTATTCTAGGACAAAAGGAAAGAGTCGGAAGAGCACCTCAGACATTGGTGTCCATCACAGACTCAGGACTGCAATTTTCTTCACTCATTTGAAAACACTTTGCTTAGAAGAGAAGCAGTGTTTGCTGCCTGTAAAGGGTTGCCCCGTGAGATTGACATCTTTCCTAGTCATGAGGTGGAATCTTAGCATTTAAGATGGTTTTGGGTTTCAGATTGACAGTCTGCTGATTGATCTTGATTGTGATCTGAACTAGAGTGAGAAACACCTGGGGAGTAGAACATGTCTTTGGATATGTAGCTAAGGACAGTTATATCATAAGACCTTGGAACTAATGAATGATTTAATCTATGAGGGTATTCAATATTTGAATGTACTAATTTGAAATAATTGGACCGTGAATGATGGAGCTTGGTTGGAGGAAATAGTCACTGTGGTCAAATCCTTGGAGTTATATCTTGTCCTGGCTCCTTTACTCTTTCCTCACTATCCTGCTACTAATAGGAGCTGATCACCCATACTATATACACCATGATGGATTGAAACTATGTTCTAAAATAAGTACCTATTTTGTTTGTATGAGATAAATGGCCCCAGAAATACAATAGTACCTAACATCAAAAAACAAACAACATAAACCTTATTGATAACACTGTTTGAAGTGCTGGTACATGCCTGTAATCCCAGAGCATGGGGCCTGAGGCAGAAGAAGGATCTGGAGTTCAAGGCTCCTGTGCTGGCTATTTTTTTTTTTTAAATGTGCATTGGTGTTTTGCCCGCATGTGTGACTATGTGAAGGTGTCAGGTTCCCTGGAGCTGGAGTTATAGTAATAAGCTGCTCTGCCTCCAGGTTCCTGCCCTGCTTGAGCTCCTGTCCTGACTTGGATGATGGAGTGTTGCAGAAGTGTAAGCCAAACAAACCCAAGTTGCTTTTGGTGATGGTGTTTCATCACAGCAATAGAAATCTTAACTAAGACAGATGCCTTGTTTCAAATGAAACTAGAAAAGTAACAGGTTGTGCTGCAGAGATGGCTCAGTGGTTAAAAGCACCGACTGCTCTTCATGAGGTCCTGAGTTCAATTCCCAGCACCACATGGTGGCTCACAACCATCTGTAATGAGATCTGGTGCCCTCTTCTGTATACATAATAAATAAATAAATCTTAAAAAAAAAAAAAAAGTAACAGATCTAGGCTTGGGAGCCTGAAGGCTCAGAGCTTGGCTTGATGTTTTTTTGAGGTCAGTCTAGGCTACATAGTGAATACCAGGCCATCCTAGGCTACACACATAGCAAGATCTGGTTTCAAAAACAGAACACTAAAACAATAATAAAATCTTTATTGATAAACAGTTCCAGGGAGACCGGAGCTTCAGAGGCTGAGGACCCTGGTGGCCCTACACTCTCTCTGAATTAGCTGGCAAAGACAGCTCCCCTGACACTCCAGGACTTAAACCTCAGACCCTCTGTGTTGACATAAATTTTCACCTAATATCCCATGTGAATCTAACTCAAAGGGCCAGAGTAGGTTAGATGTTCTCAGACATGGATTCTTATTGAAGACTCACCAGATACCACCACATGGAGAGCAGTGATCCTTGGGTGGTCTAGTGTCTATGTGACTCATTTAATTTTTTTGTTTTGTTTTTGTTTCTCTGTGTAACAGCTCTGGCTGTACTAGAACTCTGCCTGGTGGTCAGGGGAGACATTTTTAACTTTTAAAAAACTGAATTAAAGCTTGGTGGTGGTGGTGGTAGTGCATGCCTTTCATCCCAGTATTCAGGAGGCAGAGGCAGGCAGATCTCTGAGTTCAAAGCCAGCCTGGTCTACAGAGCGAGTTCCAGGACAGCCAGGGCTACGTAGAGAAACCCTGTCTCAAAACAAACAAATAAATCTTAAAACAAAAGAGGGCTGGAGTACACTTAGGGATAGACTGGGTTTACCATTTGTAAGGCTATAGGTTCCGAGAGACTGCTCTACCACCTGACCCAGGAAGCCACACACCCCAACAGCAAACACTCCAAAGTGACTATAGTCAATCATAATTTCAGCCTCCTCATTGTTTCCACTTCTAACTCCAGACCAATCAGAAGCAAGAGTGACCTAATCACTGGCACCTGGGGCTGGGCCCCCAGAGAGTCTGTACCAAAGGCAAAGTGTGGCCAGCCACTTGCTGTGGAGGGCCAAAGATGGGCAGGGTGCTTTTTACTTATTCCTACCAGTGCTGTTTCTATCTGCTGTCTTTTAGCTTTAGTGTGTGTGTGTGTTTGCCACATGTGCCAGAACCTGAGACCAGAAGGTATCAGGGCCCTGGGACTGGAGTCACAGGCAGTTATGAGCCCTCTGACATGGAAACTCAGGACCTCTTGACCAGTGAGCCATCTCCCCAGCCCCATATCTGACATCTTGCCTGTGGGTCTGTGATCTGATAAGTGTATGTGGTGTGAGGTAAGCAGCCAACTTCATCCCTGAATACATGGCAGCTTTCATGGCACCATTTATTGAAGAGCTTTTGTGTATGTAAGGGTGAACTTGCCCATGTGTGTATGTTTAGAGGTCAGAGGTCAATGTTCAGTGTCTTTCTCTCTCCACCTTTTACAGTAGTGTCTCACTAGACCTACCTGGAGCTTGCCAGTTCAAAGGGATTGGCTTTATGCACCCTGCCCTGCTGGGCTTATTGCCAGGCCTAACCGCACCAAACCAGACTGGGTACTTTCTCGCCTCCAGGGAGGCTTTGCTGAGCAGGGTTGAACAGTGATTAGGTGTCATCGGCTTCCCCAGTGGCCACGATCCCAGGGATGGATAAGACCTACTCTGAGCTCCATTATCTAGAGAGCTTGAAGAGTCAGTGGTTTCTGGTTTAGGCCAGTTTTTGGCTGGGGTCTGGAGAAACAGATCTTCTGGGGAACCACAGGAGTGGGCTTCTAAGCTAGAGTGTCCTGCCCATCTGTGACTCTGACCTCACACTGAAAGCCAGCCAGACTCCAAGGCAGGATGCTTAGTCAGGATGCTGTGGCCAACAGGTGGGATCCCAGTCTAGTTTTCTCCACCCCACCCACCCCACCCTGAGTCAGGACTTCAGTCAGTAGCCAGTACTTGTAACCCTTGGTGATATCTACCTCTTGAGTGCAGGACTCCAGGCATGAGCTGCCACATACAGCACAAACCTTTCCCCCCCCCTAAGACCAGGCAGGTCTCTCAAAATGCAGCCTTGGCTGCCTGGAACTTGCTATCTAAAGCAGGTTCTCCTCAAACTCAGATCTGTCCGGTGCTGCCACCACACCCAGCACAAACCTAATTCTTAAACTGAACATGTCCACACTTGTCATCTTAGTAATCACTGGAGGCCAGCTGGGGCTGCAGACCCTCCTGTTGGAAGTACATAGGCAAGGCTGGGAATGTAGTTCAGTGTTTACTTAGTAAAGCCCTTAGTAAAACCTCTAGCACTGTAGAGACTAAAACCCTCATAGTTCAGTTATCAAGTACTCTGGATTCTCAAGAGTATTACGTATCGTTTCCAGCTCACATTACACTTTCCGAGTGTAACAAACTACAGCTGTACCTCTGGCAAATGTCCTGTTTTCGGAATGTCCACTTAAGTGTTTATGATAGAACAGTGCCCGGGGCTCCTGAAGATGAGTACATTGCATTTCTTCCGATGCAAGGATCGGCTTTGTTCAGAGTGGCCCTGGAGCTCCTGCTTATATATCTGGAATACTCCCACTTAGGCCCGTGCACTGCCACACCCTGGGCTTCTCAAGTCAGCTTGCGTTCATTGCAGACCCAGGGCATCCTTAATTCTCCTGGGCTTGCTGGCCACTGGCCAACTGCATAGGAATTGACTTGAGGCATCTGCTGTCGGTTAAGGTGGCCCTTTCTCCCTTCCTACTGACCTCTAAAGCTTCCCATAGTCTCTCCCTCTGGAAGAAAGGTGGCCCTGATTTGGTGGATGGATGCATTGTCCTATACAGCAAGAGAGCTCAAAGGAACAGCCAGTGCCTTGGAGTAGTAGGTGAGGAGCATGTAGAGAAGACATGACGGTCTCTTAGGCCACTTGGTTTATTAGATCCTGAAGAGGGGTGCAGACAGTGCCCATGGGCCCACTGCCACCTCTTGGGTGAGGACCCCATGCTGAGGGGACTGTGAGGGGGAAATGGGTATAGAGCCCAAACTCATGTTGATACACCCAACCCCATCTGGGGGAAAACAGGCTGCTTTGAAGCCTGGGGGATGGTGAGGGGTGACCACTGCCGTATACTAGAAAGACAAGTCCCTGTAGGGCACATACAAGCCATCATGGTTCCAGCTCTGCCAGCATGCCTCCCTACCCGCAGGGGAGCCGGGCAAGGGAGGGACATAGCCCGTTCCTGACCCAGGAGGAGTCAGCGAAACTGACCAAAAGCAGCCGAGGCTGAATGCAGGAGGTGTGCATGGGAACCCCAGGCACTTTCTCTGGACTCCACTGTCATGGCATTTGCTGGCGGTTCGTGCTGCCTGCTCCCTCTCCTGAAGGCACTACCTTCAAGAACATGACATGATGGTCCCTCTCATGACAAAAGTGCACGCTCTAATCATTGGTAAGCAGAAGCTGCCATGTTCTGTACCCTACCATACTACTGAGGTTTTGGGTAGAAGCTGCTGTGTAGAGAGGGCCGGCTGGGAGCGGGAAGTGGTCAGCTTCCTCCTGCTTACCAGGCAGATCAGGGAAGCACAGCAGCCAGGGAGGTGGGAACAGCTATACCAGCCTGGACCAGACCTCTTCTCCTGAGTGAATCATGGGGTGGGAATGCAGGGCAAAAGCCCAGTGGGGAGAGCCTGGGAGCAAGCAGGGCAGAGGTTCCACTCCAGTGGGCCTAAGGAAGGGACAAAGGCCAATGAAGTAAGCATGGGCCTAGGCAGGGTCAGAAGGCCTAGCCAGCCCGAGGGTGGGAGGAACAGAGGCCTGCTGGGGTAGAACATGGACCCAGGCCAAGAAGGGGAGTCCACTCCCCTCCACTCTTCCACGGAGCTCAGCACAGTGACTGAGCTTGGCCCAGGTGTCCATGGTGATGTCAGGTTGGCACTTTGATGCCAAAGTGCTTCCGGAGCTGCTCTAGGAACATGAAGGTGAGCACAGTGTGGGGGACGAGACGGATGCCCGCAGGAAAGAGGCCCTGGGTAAAGACACCAGAGGTGGAGACGTCAGGTCCAGGGAGACCCAGCCCAGTGGACCTCCAGCTGCTCGCCATCCTCACTGCCCCAACGCACCTTGAAAAAGGCCTGTGGTCCAAGCTTTGCGGTCTCCACTGCACAGTGGAAAACACCCTACAAAACAGTGAGGGACACTCAAACACACAGGAGAACCCTCCAGGCACAGGAGGGCATGGTAGCTCTGAGTGCTCCCAGGAACACAGCAGGAGCCAAAATGAAGGCAGCGCACTCAGGCTGTGACATCAACAGGACAGAAGAGTAAAAGCCACATAGGTTCCACCAGATCGGCTCTCAGGGCACTGGCCAGATTCTACCGACCGTGTGAAAAGCTTCTTCTGTTAACTGGTGGTTGGTCTAAAGCAAAACCAAGGCCAAGCCTTGGAAAAGTACAGCCCCACCCTGAGGCAAGTGCTACCAAGAGTTGAGCAACTAGAAGGGGGCAGAGGACAACAGCCTTGTCTCTAGGCCTCCATACCCCAGTGGGAAGCACACACAGCTCCAGGATAAGGTCACAGAGCAGGGCTGTAGATGGCAGGAACCCTGGCCAGCCCTGGGGCCTGCAGCTCAGTCTTTACCTGATATTCACCCTTAGAGTTCATCAAGCGGGTCTTCAGCACATCCAGGGGCTGGCACAGAAATGTGGCACATCCGCCCTGAGGGAGGGAACTAGTCACCAATGGGCCTTCAGACACTCCCAAAGCCTCACTGCATGCCTACCCACAGGCTACCTTAAAAGAGCCCTTCACCCCACACGGGAGTCTCAGGGCTGCAAGACCTGTGTCTCCAGGAGAGGTGACACAGAAATTATCTTGGCCTGGGCTAACATATGAACTTGAATCCCACACATGGCCTCAGAGAGGCTGCACCAGGCTCACCCTGCCTGCTCCTTGAATTGTGCCCCACCTGCCCTTATCCTCCTCCAACCATGCTGGGACACTTACTGCAATAAAACTGGAGACAAAGTGAGTGAAAATGTTGTCAGACAGGTACCCAGTGCTGAGGACCAGCTGCTTGGCCTGGTCATAGCAGGACAGCTGTAGGTAGGAGCGGGGACAGTTATGGCCAAGGAAGAGCTCCCAGATCCAGGGAGAGTAGACAGGTCCAGGGTGACATCTGGCAGTGAGCAAGCACTTGCAATCACCTCCACTGCCACACCTGGTCATGCAGGTGAGGGTCTGCCAGCTGCATGCTGAGCCCACCTGTGCCCACCCCTCTCCAGGAGAGCAGGTATCTCCCCAAGGTTCCCAGTGCCCACTGCTATGTTCTGTGATCCCTGAGAATAGAGGTCAGAGATCAGAGATATTGTCCACAAGCCCCATTCTGCACAGGAACCCTACCTGGCCTACAGTGACGAGGGCCCCGCGGCTGGATGCCATGGTTGCTCCCGAGAAGAGCTTCTTCAGGCCTTCTGCAGGAGGAAGTAAAAGGTGACATCAACAGCCACCCCTATGTTGCATGTCATTACCCACTCTGCCTGCTTCCTCAGGCTGCTTTTCCACCCCAAGCCCACCAGCTCATATACACTGAATGCATATTTACAATAATGTAAAACTCCTCTCCTCTCACCTTCGCGGGCCACACGGTACAGACCATCCAGGGCATGAGAGTAGCTGCCGGTGGCAAAGAAGGTCAATGAGATTTACCACATCCACCTGGTTCTGCAGGGTGTGCCTTAGGACCCAGAAAAGCCACACCCCCATTGTGGGCCACAGGACTCCTGCATTGGCACCATATTCAACAGGGGTATCTCACAGGCCTGTAAACCTTTCCCACGGAAAAACACTGAGGAAATGAACCCTGTGGGCTCATGCTTGTCTGTGGTCTGCTCTGCTATTCCTTGGGACAGAGGTTCCATTTTCTGCACAGGCTCCCAGGCTTGCTGTGGCTTCCAGAACACTAGATTATTACCTGCCCTCTTGGCTGGAGAATCCAGGCCTGGTAGGTAGTTCACACCTGTAATCTCAGCACTCAGTAGGCAGTTCAAGGTCAATCAGTACTATAGAATGAGACCCTTATACCAAAATAAAAATAAGAAACTGGCCCAGCCTAGCTTTGTGGAAGCCAAGACAGGAGGATCTGGGGTTCAAAGACAGCCTGAGCAAAAGCAGGGGCACTAGAAACAGCCTGGATCCCCAAGGGTGAAGGGAAAAGTGAGGTGATGCAGACTATGCTGAGAAGGTACGATAGACACTTCTAGGGAGGGCAAAGGGCTCCTGCAGAAGACCCTGGTCCCAAAGCCCATGTTGCTCCTGCAGAAGACCCTGGTCCCAAAGCCCATGTTGCCCCTGGGGCTGGCCTGGGGCGGGAAAGGAGGGCCATTTCCTACCCCAGGCCTCCTGGCTGTGAACCCCTTCTTTTGTGTACCTCTCCCTATGGGCTTTGAGGCTTGGGTGCCCCTATACTAAAAGATATCTGACTTGGGCTATCCTCAGCTACAAAGAGGCCCAGCCCTATATGACAGTCCTGGTGTCAGCAGGTTCCAGAAAGCAAGTGTAGGAACTGGCCCCCAGCCTGGTGAGATTCTCCCCACAAAGAACCTAAAGGTCTTAGGGGCCAAGGGACACACTTAGTGACCCCAGGGTAATTGTGCATGGTTTCCACTCGAAAGCCGCCAGCTCCCCACGCCATCGGACCCATAAGTAATATGGGGGTCCTGCCTAAGTCACAGCAGAGCTGTGTGGGGTCCTCCCTGACTGGGCCTCTCACCCCCACTGTCCCCACTGGGACGAGCCCCATCTTCTACTCACTTTCGTCGCTGGCTCAGAGGCAGCTTCATGTCATTCTGCATCCTGAAACAGTAGAAGAACAGGCGGGAGGGGTGGGCTGCTGGACATACATTAGCCCCTAGGCGCCAGGTCAGCTCACTGGCTGGAGCCAACAGTGCAGGACTGCCTACCGAAGTTAGGGTAGGATCACGGGACTCAGCTCCTCCATAAAACCAGGCTTAGAGTCTGAGTGGTTTGCCTCAAGCTGAGTGCAATCCAGAGTCCAGGAGTAACCTGAGCAAGGGCTTGCCTACTTGGGAACAGGAGAGCCCTTGACCCTGGGGGACGAGAGGCACATACACACCTGACATTGACCAAATCTGCTGGGGTCCCCACGAAGCCTCCAGTTAAACCTGTGGTGATATAAATGCCAGGGCCAATATGTGACGGTTCCCTGTGTTCTGGGCCTTTGCCCCGCCCTTGCCCTGACTACCCAGTGCTCACCACTGATGCCGCCCAGCAACACCTTGTTGTAGAAGGGGAGAGGCCCCTGGTGGTCCTTGGTCATGTAGTCCCGCATGGTCTCGTAGATAGCAAACCGAGTCAGGGAGTAGGTCATCTGGGGAGGGGGCCCGGCTCAGAGGACTGGGCACTCTATCCAGCCCAGTCATTACCTCATGGGCCCTGGAACACTGAGTAGCCATTCTGAAGCTACCGAGCTTGCAAGCAGCCAAGCCAGCCAATTCACAAACCCAGAGGCGCTGTCCCCGGCTGTCCTTAGCCTCAGTTTTCCTATCTGAAAGTGGAAGGCAGACCTTTGCCCATACCCACCCTGTGTCTCTTCTGTAATAAATCTGAAGCTGGGAGAGAAAGTATCTAGGACTCCCTAAGTCTCCTTCACAGGACTGAGCCCCAAAATCAGGACCTGAGAGGCTGGTGCCAAGACCTAGGAAGCTGATGTCAACAAGAGAAAAGGGAGAACTTTGTGGGTCACGAGCCCTGACAGAGAGCCAAGACCTGTGAACACACCTGCCTACACAGTGAGGCGCTCAGGCCATTGTAGAGTGCCAGGATGCCGTCAGTCCGAACCACCTGCAGTGCCATTCCCGTCATGCGTAGCTTCACCTCCTGCTGTGTCTGTAGGTGAACCTGTGCGGAGGCAGGGAGGGCACGCAGTGTCCACACAGAGCCGAGCTCTGACCTGGCCACAAGCTGGCAGGAACAAGGAGGCAATGAGACAGCTGCTCAGGCCTCCATACAAGCTCTGTGGAGGTAACTGCAACATCGGTTATTCCCAGGTCCACACGCTGTGGGCTCGGTTGTCAGCACCCATGCCTAATGGCGAGGGCACTAAGGCGGGACGATGAGGGGCCCCAAAGGGCCTCAGGCCTGTCATTGCTCCCTCTTTTATTTTATAGTAACGACAGTTACTGTTCTCAGGGCCTTACCTCACTCCCACGCCCGTACTGGTGGACCCCAAAGAAGTCTGCCCACAGCCAAACGTGACCACAAGCATGGTCACAGTCATGCAAAAAGGGGACGGGTTAACACCTAAGATGGTGAGGACACAGGGGCTTTGGATTCAGCAACAGGGGTGTCATCTTCCAGAATGTGGGTTCAGAGGGACGGGGTGCAGGCCTATCCGGGGGCAGTGGCTCTGAGAAGACCAAGCCAGGGCAAAGTGGACACACCAAGAAACTTCAGAACAAGTTTTTAAAGCTGGCATAGTAACTCAGGCATGTGACCCTAAATACTCAGGTGACTGAGGCCTGAGGATCATGAGTTTGGGGACAGGCTGCAGTGCAGTAAGATCCTGCCTTAAACAAAATCCACACAAGTTTTCAAGTGGTCTCTGTGAGCAGTCCTCATTGGGACTCCCTGACCACTGCCTCTTCTGGGGCCGGGCACTGTGTCCTGGCATGGGTCCAACAAGAGTGTCCCTGCTTCCACGGCAACCTTTCTTCATCCCCCCCAGGCACCATTCTGCCAAGAGACCACCTGAGTTGGGGTGGAGCTGAGAAGCAGTGAAGCCCAAAGGGAGCTTGGACAGTAAACAACCATCTGGGACTTTCATGGCACAAGTGGTCAACACCCAAGAAGACTGGCTGGGAGTGGGGTGGCTGTGAGGCCTCCAGGGTCCACGCCTAATTTAGCTATCTAGCCTGACCTCCATGATGGAGAAGGCTGCCGATACAGGTAGATCCAGTAAAGGAAAAGAACCTCAAGAAGCAATTAGTACCCTTGCTGTGACACCACCTGCAGTGGTGATGTCCAGGGGCTCAACATCTGTATGCCAAGTGAGGTTTCAGTCCTTGCTTGAACCCAGTGGCCAGCATTCTTACTAACTAGAAAAGCTAGCTGGGAGCACTAATGAACGCTTGAAATCTCCACCCTTGGAAAGTAGAGGCAGAAGGAGCAGGAATCCAAAGCCAGCTTTAGCTGCATAAAGAGTTCAGGATAAGCCTGGGCTACAAATAAACAACAAAGAAGAGCTACTGCTTTTCCTAGGAAACATGGTCCCCAGGCAGAGACAGAAACTATCCTGAAAGTCTGAAGTAGTAGAAATTATCTGAGGCTAGATCATCAGGTCAAACCTCAGGGGCCAATCTAATGTAGGGTGTGAGGGAAGTGGCATAAACGCTCTGTCCACGGGTCACCCTGTAGCAGCAATAGAAATATTTGTTCTCTGTGGTAAGACAGAATCAGGAAAAAATTCCCCGGGGCTGGCCCTGGGGAACAGGAAGAGTGCTGTCTTAGACTGCCCTATATAAGCGGGGGTTTTTTTTTTTTTTTTTTTTTTTTTTTTTTAAAGGAAAAAACCACAAACCCACGTGTCTCGTTTGTTTCTTTTTTTCCGTGTGTGTGTGTGTGTGTGTGTGTGTGTGTGTGTGTGTGTGTGTGTGGTGGTGGTGGTGGTGTGTGTGTGTGGGGGGGTGTTTTGAGTCTCTGTAGTCCTGGCCCATCCTGGAACTCACTCTGTAGACCAGGCTAGTCTGGAACTCAGAGATTTGCCAGCCTCTGCCGCCAGAGTCCTGGGATGAAAGGCTGCACTACCACCACCACTGACACCACCACCACCGTCACCACCACCACCGCCGTCACCACCACCACCACCACCCGGCAGTCTCTTTTGTTTCTTGTGTCGAGACGACCAGTATTATTGGGCAGTGCCCAGTGAATGGGGTCTCCTCGCTCACCTGGGGGTGTGCTGATCCTAACATAGCAACCATTCGAGCGGAGGTAGCCCAAAGCAGATGACCAAGGTCACACCTCCACCTGGCCCACTGCCCCGTTTCGCCCCCCACAGTTGGTGGTGTTAGGCACAGGCAGATGGTGGTGCCATACCATACCAGGAGACGCTGGTATGCTGGAACCAGGCTGGTCTTTAGGTTTCAACACCTGTGTCCCTGCAACTCTACCCACAACTTTTAACCGGCCGAGGAGTGGTTCAGAGTGGAGTTCACACAGGTATTAAAGCGCAGAGCTGAGGCGGGACAGACAGCCATCTGATAAAGACTGGGGACACCAGCTGGTAAGCTGAGGAGCGGGGATGTCCCCTCGGAGGGTTAGCTGCCTGTCACCTGAGAAAAGCATCTGCAGAGGGTCCCCGGGGGTTTCCCTGCTGCCTACTGGGAAGAAAGCGTCAGTGGCGCCCGCAGGCCCAAACCGGACAGCGCAGAGCAGGGCGGCCGGCTCCGGCCGGCGTGGGCATTACGGCGCTAATTAACGGGTGCGCAGGCAAGCGGCGGCCGCAGCAGGCGTCAGGCCCGGGACGGTCCCCAACGACTGGGGCTTACGCGCTCGCTCGGCCTGGAAACAGCCTCACCTTGAGCAGGTCTAGCGGGTGCGTGCAGCAGGCGGCCCCGCAGGAAGCCAGTCCCCCAAAGTACCAGCGAGATGAGCGTGCTTCGGCCATGGCCAGAGCACAAGCGACCTGGCCCGACCCCAGTCAGCACCACAACTCCGGTTCCAGCCGCCTGACACTCGGTTCAAAGTGCCACCGAGCGCCCGCGCCTGGTGCAGCCAATGCGCCCGCGCGGCCCCAGGGGTGGGGCCTGATGGACTCCGCCCGCCCTCTTAAAGCGGCCGCTGCTAGCAGAGGTAGGGGGCCCACCAGAGACGACAGTGAAACCTCTGGAGCTAGCCCATGGCCACGCCACTCTAAATTATGGCTTGAGTCGCAGATCCGAAGGTGCTCTGCCATTCTCCACTCATCAGGAGGCTGGTTTCCTCCCAGCCTCCCAGCCCTAACCCTAGTCTGAACTTGCTCCCTGGTGCTGACTCGTGTGTTACCCAGGCGAAGGACACGTGTTGCAGCAAGGAACCTCTGTTCCCCCCAGCCCCCGCCCAGATGCAGAGGGGGATGGAAACCTTCCTGGGGCCAGCTTGCAAATTAAATAGAAACCAGGGACAAAAGGCTCTTAGTAAAGAGTAGCAGTGCTCCTCCCCCATGCCTACACCCAGGGAGTCCTTGCCAAGCGCAACTCAGCTCAGGCCTTGCTGTGGACACAGCTCTAAGCAGCCACCATGGAGGTTCTGAGCTGTGAATTCCTCATGATTGGCTACTGGCTCAGGCTCCTAGGAGGCAGCTCCAATCTGCCTGGTCTCATCTCCACCTCCCAGCAATGGGCAAAGAAATCCATGTGCTCCTAGGCCACGGGTGCACCTGCTAGGCAAAGTGAATTCCAAATCCCAAGGCTGCTTTAAGTCTGGTCACATGAATGAAAAAGACCTGTGTCCTGTTACATGGCGGAGGATCTCCTGGCACCTCACTTGGGGCTATTCTGTCCTGGCATTCCTCCTTATGCCCACGGGTACACTGCACCTGAGGATAAAGCCTAGCAAGGGCTAAGGTTAGGGTCACTTCCCACTGGATCCATTCCTCTCCTGCAGCTGGTGTGGGCAACACGCACACTTTGGGGGCTGGGTAGGTCTCCAGGTGCCAGCATCTAGTAACTCTAGTGTCAGCCACTCTGGGCTGGGGAAATGAACAGCTGAATTGCTGACCGTGAGACCAGAAGCAGCCTTTGGTCTTGCCTACACAGACTAGCCCTACCTAGATACTGAGAGGTACTAGATGAAAACTTCTAGGCAGAGCAGAAGTCACAAGCCAGAGGAAGCCTGGCTGGTGCTCATTAAGACATTGCATCTAAAACACTGGAAACACCTTCAAAGCTACATCTAAGAATCATGAGCTACAGAACTGAGGGTCAGGGTAGACGTGTGCCTCATCTTCACAGAAATAGTGGAATGTCCAAGTCCACCTAGGCTCTCCAACACAGCACAGGAACAAAGCTATGGCCACAGCTGTCTGGTCTCACTTGGTGCAAATCCAACAGCAGTCCAATCATGTTATCAGAATGGAGATGACCAGACTACAGATGTATGTATTTAGACTACCGTCTTTTGAAAGCTGGGTCAGAGGACCTCAACCCACAGGAGAAAACTTACAAGGTACAGAGCAAGGACAAGCCCCAACAGAGGAATGAAAGCCAGGAGCTGAGGACTAAAATCTCATCTTTGAGACAAGTTCTTACTATTCAGCACAGGTCCGCCTCAAATTATTGGGAAGGTACTCCCTCAACACACACACAGTTATGTAATCAAGGGCCCGACCGGGGATGTACTTACCTGTCAAGTTAAAGGCCCAGGTTTGTTTTGCTTTGCAGTGCTTAGGAAGAAACTCAGCTTATACATACCAGTCAAGTGCTTTACCTCAGTCTGAGTCACCCACCTGCTAGGGGCTGTAGTTGCCTCTTTTCTATAACCTATTTTCTATAATCTATTCTTTTCTATAATCTATTTGTGTTTTGCCTGCATGTATGTCTGTGTGAGGGTGTCATCCCCTGAAAATGGGATTACAGGCAGTTGTGAGCTGCCACGTGGGTTCTGGGAATCAAACCCAGGTCCTCTGGAAGAGCAGCTCTTAACCACTGAGCCATCTCTCCTGGGCCCTGCCTTCAGATTTCTAAGCACATGGCCAGAAAAGCATCCAAAATCAGAGTAACGAGGTTAACTTAAGGGCCAAAGAGGTCAAGGTCACTCTACCCACTGACTAGAAACTCTGGCCCTGGCTAAGATGATAGTCAGTGCAGAGGTGCACTTTCCAGGCCACATGACAAGCCCAACCTGGAGTTGTAGAGCTCACTTGCTACCTGCCCCAGGTGTTACTGGGATCTGGCAGGTCATGCTTTAGGCCTCCTGGTAGCCACCTTTGTGGTGACAGCCCTGAAGTGCTGCTAGAGAATCATTAACCAGAACAGTGTGGCCATGAGCAATCCTCATGGAGGCCAGGAGTTCAGCCAGGGAAGATGTAGTTTCCTAGTTTTGTGCTGGTGAATGGCTGGCCCACAGCTGGGTGTGGCTACCGATCTCGGGCAGTCTTCACAAAGCAACACTGCGGAGCACATTGCCCTCTTATGGTCTCTCAGAGAAACTGCAAAAATTCTTCCAAGTGCTCAAACACTACTGAGGATTCCTCTCCCAGACTCTGCCTAGAGGTCTAGGAACTAAAATAGCTACTCCATATGTGGGGTGACTCACCCCAAGCTTAGTCAGGGTCTTGCAAGATGCGCAAGCACAGGCCCCCTCTGCCACCCTGCCCCAGCCGGGTGGGTTCCCCAGAACTCCCATCCTGAAAGCTAAGTGTGATTACCTCTCTCTGCACATACATCCTCCTTGCCTTGGCCATTAGGGTGAATAGCTCAGCCCCACCCCCCCAACTGGAGTGATGCTGGACCCAAGACTGTCTTGGTAGGTTGGGACAGTATTACACTTTGTTACTTTTAAAATTCCAAGTAGCTAAATGGAATTCCCCATCCAAATCTCAGATCATCCCCCACCCCACCCCACCCCACCCCACCCTTGCCAAACTCCAGTTCCATATCCATCTGCTGTGCCAATATGCACACAACCCACTGTGGGGACCAGAGGATAGGTCCCTGCACAACGGAAAAGTACTGGATGGCTGGAGACCCTCAAACATTGCCAACAGGGAGGAGTGGTAGGGGCAGACAGCCTGGGGAAGATCCAGGGCACGTGTGCGCGTGCGGGGACAGAGACACACAGAGACACACAGACACAGACACACACACACACGCCTCTAGGTGACTCTTTATACCACCAGCCCTGAGCACACACACCACTCACTGTACACACCCAGCCTCAACAATGTATTTTCTCAGTAGCCACCAGAGAGGTGTTCATTTACAAGTTCCCAAGGCAATCTCTTGAGAGCTCTCAGGCTGCAACTGCCCCTCCCCACCACAGTAGGTCCGTCCTGTCCTTCTCCCAGGAGAATTCGGTCACCAGCCTCAGCAGCTGTTGCTCCCAACACACCACCTGGGAGTGAAGCAGGTGTGAGCAGGCCTTTGCCCAGGTCCCAGGGACCCCAGTCCAAAAGTCCTCAGAATGGGGGTGTCACTCCAGAACTACAGTGCCACCCACTGCTTCCAAGGCTGCCTTGATCTTTTCAGCCTCAGCTTTGGCGACGTTGGCTTTGATTTCCTGAGGCAGGGACTCCACTAGCTTCTTGGCCTAGAAGAGACAGCAGTGAACATTTGGGGTACTGAGTTCTCATCACAAAGCCCAACAAGGGAGGCCTAGGCCTTCCTTTCAGCTCCAACACAGGGAAGGCTCTTAGGAAGGGGAATGGGGTCCCACCTGCACAAGGTTTATGCCCTGGACATAGTTCTTGATCTCCTTAATCAGTTTCACTTTGTCCACAGGCTTTGCTTCTGTCAGACGGACAGTGAAATGTGTCCGTTCTTTCTGTTTGGGGATGTCTTCTTCCTCAGTCACCTGAGGGTGTGGAAACAAAGAGGTAAATTGAGGAAGGATAGGGTAAGGGCTGCCCACCAGGAGCTGCAGGTAAGATCCAAGTATACTCTGAGCTCTGTCCTCTACAAAGCTGTACCAGGCAGGTTGCCCTGAGTATCAGACCCTACTCTTTCATCTAGATCTGCACCTATCTCCCCACAGGGTAAGACCCTGAAACAAGACTCACATTCCCTTTATTTTCTGACATTTTGCCCCATCCCCCCAGGTTTTTCAAGACAGTTATTGTGTTGCCATGGCTGTCCTAGAACTTGCTCTGTAGACCAGGCTGGCCTCAAACTCAGAGATCCACTTGCCTCCACCTCCTGAGTGCTGGGACTAAAGGTGTCTGCTACCACACCTGGCTCATTTTACCTCTTTAAAATTGATAGGGCTGAGTAAATGGCTCAGTTGATGAAGCAGCATTTGCCTTGCAGGTGTGAAGACCTAAGTCTGATTTCCTGAGCTCCGGCATGGCAGCTTGTGTCTGTAACCTTGGCACCAATGAGGCAGACAGGAGGCTCCTGAGGGCCTACTGGCTGGCCAGCCTAGCCTTTTCAGCAAGTTCCAGACTGTTGTGGGGTATTTGTACACCGTGTGAAGATATATTGCTGTAATTGGTGTAATAAAAAGCTGAATGGCCAATAGCTAGGAAGGAGGTATAGGCGGGATTCCTGGGGAAAGGAAGAGGAGGAATCTAGGGGCACAGAAGATGCGAACAGGAAATAGGCGGTGCAAGATGAAGGAGAGATAACGCCATGTGACAAACGTAGATTAATATAAATGGGTTAATTTAAGGAACTTGTTAAAGGAACAAGCCTAAGCTAAGGCCAAGCTTTCATAATAACAGCTCTCCATGTCATTATTTCGGAGCTGACTGGCAGGACAGAAAAAGCTCGTTACACCAGGCTAACCAAGAAACTATATCTCAAAATAAGGTGAGTGGTACTTGAAAAAGAGAGGCTTCCATATGAACAGTAAGCACGCACAGGTAACAAGCAATTGTACTTATGAGAATAACAAATGCTTTGCAGATAATAAAGTTATAGAAAATCAGGACTATTTCAGCCAACAAAACCTATGTGTCAATAACCAATGACAACCCCCCCCCACCCCTCACAGGGTTTCTCCATGTCCCTGGCTGTCCTGGAATTCACTCTGTAGACCAGGCTGGCCTCGAACTCAAGAGATCCGCCTGCTGCTGCCTCCCAAGTGCTGGGATTAAAGGCGTGTGCTACTATGGCTGCTAAATGACAACATTTATAGCAAGACAGCTCACAGTGGGACAAGTGGGCCGTGGTCCTCTTGATCTGATATATAGAGACCTCATGGCCCACCTCAGCCCTGGGGCATGACTGGATTGGGGTTGCACAGAACGGATTTTTCAAAAGTACTCCAGCTTAGACAATGAATCCTACCCTTGCTTCCAAAGTTCAGTTTGGGCTGGGTGGTGGAGGCAGAGGCAGGTGGATCTCTGTGAGTTTGAGGCCAGTCTGATCTACAAAGTGAGTTCCAGGACAGGCTCCAAAGCTACAGAGAAACCTTGTCCTAGAAAACAAACAAACAAACAAACAAACAAACAAAAAAGCAAAGTTCAGTTTGGGCTAGAAATAGTTCAGGTTAGGAGAATATGTTGCTCTTTTGGAGGGACATCAGTTTAGTTCCAGCACCCATGTCACATCAGGCTGGTCACAAGGGCTTATAACTCTAGCTGGAAAGAATCCAACACCCTCTTCTGTCCTCTTTAAGGACCCACATACTTATGGCAGACACACACACACACACACACACAGACACACACACACACACACATAAATGAAAATAAACCTTCAAAACAAAACATTTGACTCGAATCTAGTCCTGGACAGCTTAGAATTCAGAGATACACCCGCCTCTATCTCCCAAATGCTGAAATTAAAGGTGTGTGCTACCACGCCCAGACCCTACTCAGATTTTAAAGGAAAGCCGGGCAGGGGTGGCACACACCTTTAATCCCAGCACTTGGAAGGCAGAGGCAGGTGGATCTCTGTGAGTTCGAGGCCAGCCTGGTCTACAAAGTTAGTTCCAGGAAAGGCGCAAAGCTTCACAGAGAAACCCTGTCTCAAAAAACAAAAACAAGGGTTGGGGATTTAGCTCAGTGGTAGAGCGTTTGCCTAGCAAGCGCAAGGCTCTGGGTTCGATCCTCAGCTCAAAACAAACAAACAAAAACAACAACAAAAAAATTGCTCGGAAACCTTCTGTTAGCTAGATCTGTCAGGAATGCCTTGCTTTCTCTTTCTCAACACCTTCAAGTTTCATTCAGGATCGTCACCTTGTGGAGGCCTTCCTTGAAATTCCAGCCCTCTACCCAATTTAAGCTGCTTTCCTACTGGCCTGCCAACCCAAAGCACACCTTTTATGGGACGCCGGCACTCTAACATCTAACAACACATCCCTGCACCTTGCCTACTTTCTCAGTAGTGCTCATGACTCTGCTGTTTGATGTTACTATTCATCTCTTCCTTCTTTAGGAAATAATGTCTACCAACCAGCATAGCTCAGAGCGTAGAGAATGTGATGTGAGTGGATGTGAGTTTGATCCTGAGAGAGGTCCCTTGACCTCTCCCCATGTGCTGTAACATGTACACTCACACATATGTACAATAATAAATAAATAGAACAAGATCTTGCATGCCTTTGGCAGAGAGGAGTTCCCAGAAGTGTTGCAGGGGAGCCCACAAAGGGCACACAGTAATGACAGCTGCAGACCCAAGCAGGAACTAGAGAAATGCGCCACATGTTGAGGCCAACAGTTAACTAGGCACACAGAAATGTCTCTTCCTGTTGCCTAGGCTCACCTCAGGGGCTGCAGCTGCAGCAGGGATGGCACCAGGCATCATGCCACCCATTGGCATAAGCCCGACATCCTGGATCTTCAATGTTTTCTGTAGGATAGAAGAGAAGTCTCAGTGGCCGGTTGTTAAACCCCGAATGTACTTTCTAATGGAGGCACAAGCCTGTTGGCTCTGGCATCTCGGAAAGCATGTCTGACAATTTACCAAACTCCTGAAACACATCCAGAATGGGCAGGGACCTCTGACCCTGGTTTGACAAATTACCAAACTCCCAAAACACAAACAGAAGACAGGGACCTTAGTCCTGGTCTGTGGAGCTCTCTCCCAATACCTTCAGGAGTTCGTTGAGGTCTGAGATCTCCAGGAGAGTAAGGCTGGCGATATCTTGGACCAGCTGCTGGATCTTGGGAGGATATTCCTTGGGAGCATTATCCAGAGGTGCACCGGCGAGTGCTTCATTCTTTCGCTGGCTGCTGCTCCTCAACTGCCGCGCTGCACAGACACCGGGGACCTGTTGCCTAGACCCCCATGCAAACTGGCGTCAGAAAGGGGGAGACTGAGGAGACCCGAGGGCACAAATGGTCCATATGTTCAGTCCGCCACAACTGGGCCCAAAATTCACCAGTTGAGGCTAGGGGGCCTTCAAAGCTTCCCTACATTTCCCAAAGAGTGTCAGGATCCCAAAGGATTATGCCGGTAATCCTGCATGAAACAGCAGGCTTCTGGTTGAATGAAATACATCAACCTAGCGGGTGCATTCTGCTGCACCAAGCATTGCAAAGTGCCGGCCTCGGGCTACGCTGCCGTCCACAGCGATAGGTCTCAGGGGCGGGAAGCTTGGGACAAAAGGTACCTGCGCCCAAGGTCGCCCAGGCCGAGCCGTCCTCTCCACACCTCACCAGCGGGCCGCAGAAGGTGGCCATGCGCCCGCCACCCATTCCCTTCGGACCTGCTCCAGCCCGCCGTCCCGGCAACAGTGCTCTAGACCCCCCACTATACCTGGCAAGGCGGAGCGCAGCTCCCCGCAGCCCAAGCCGCGGCCCCCAAAGGCGGCTAGCCGCCGCCGGCAGCATAGCTCCGCAGGCGGGAAGGTCACACGCGGCTCTATGCGGAAGCGACGCTCTAGCCAGGAGCAGGCGAGCTGGACGGGCCGCTCTAGCCGCAATGCCTCCAAGCATTGGAGCCGAGGACGGCTGCTCTAGTCTGGGTTGGTTCCTGATTACGCACTAGGCGGCGCGACGCGCAGGCGCAGTCTGGGCCCGGAAGTAGAGATGGACTAGCGGTTATCTGCGAAAACCCTGTGGGGAACCCCTTTGTTTCTCCCGCAAAATACACAGGCGCCCCTACATACGGAGCTCGCCCGTGTAGACCCATGAATTCAGCTCAGTAGTCCAAGAGATTAGCGATATAAGGAGTCCAGTTCCCTAAGCTTAAGCGAAGGGCCCAGTCCATTGTTCTAGCAGCTTGGAACACCTCCCCAATGCGGGGTGCTCTTTACTAGGCGCAAGCATGTTCCACCAAGGCAGGCACTTAGCTGACAGGGAAGACGCAACACTTAGGGCTTCAATGCCCTCACCAGAAATCAGGTTGAAATGTATTCCAGGGTGAGATACTGAGAACTGAAACCTTAAGCAGTGGTTTGGACCCATTAAGGCTGTAAAAGCCCACTTTTGCCCCCCACCTTTTTTTAAAAACTGCTGAGTGATATCCTGTGCCACGTGAGTCAATACAAGAGTCCCCACCAGCAGGGAGACATCTAAGACTTCTCAACCAGTACCTCCCAAACTGCAGAACTGACGCAGACTATTGGCAGCGACAAGTACCTCCCACTTTGGTCCAAAACTGAGCCTGCTGCCCCACTAAACACTCAGGACAGCTTTTGAAATACACTTTATTATCACTGTTCTGCACTGGGGAGATGACGACTGAGGAGTAGGGAAGCTAGAGATGCCTAAAGCCTCCACCCTTGCTGTTCTTTCCGGGTACCAGAGCCATGCCTGGACACCCCATAGTTCACATCAGGCTCTCTGGGACAGGCTAAGCATCCTCACAGCAGTCACCTGTGGCAGGCTCCAACACACCTGGGCACTCCTCAGAGAAGGTCCTACCTGCCCTGCAAAGTCCCAGGCCCAGGGAAAGTCAGACTGCATCAGGATCAAAGCAGGGAACCAGTGACAGGAACCAGACCACTGAGGGCAGGGCAGAGGGCCAAGGGTGAAGGCCCACCCCTGCTTCCAGGAGAAGGGACACTACAGGGCAGTAGTGGGGAGGAAATGGCAGGTTAGACACATAAGTGGTTTCTGGTGAACTGTAGTGTTACTCTGGATGGTGAGTGCCGCCTCAAAGTCAGTCAAATGAGATGAGCTGGGCTTCACTGCCCGGTGCTGGCGGTCCCTGTGTAGGCGGTGGCTGGGCCACAGGGGGCTGCTGCTGGGGAGGGCCAGTGGAGGGTGGCATCTGGAGAGGAAGAGCAGACAGACCTCGTCACTCTTCTTTTCACATACAAGAGCTTTTGTTTAGAACAAGCTTCATCTTATCAGAGTAGACTTCCAGTTGCTACCCACACTGCCAATGCACTCATGAGGCTCCTGTAAATCTGTCTTCTCTTATGCACACATATGGGTGTATGTATTTGCACTGACTTGCATGTCCCCATTCTGACAGCTGAAAAAGCCCGAGTATAAACCTCGTGCAAGAGATCACAGGAAGCAGGGGAAGCGGCTTGAAGATGACTCACCTGCTGGTACATGGGCTGTTGCCCTGCCATGTAGGGCTGCTGGGCTGGCAGAGATGCATCCTGACCTGGAAGGGTGGTCATGAGATTCTGTGGAGAGTAAGATGAAGCCCAACACTGAGTAGACTGTGACAAGAGAGACACAGATCCTTCTGGCTTGAAGAAAGCCCAAGATGGAAGGACCTGTCCTGTGCTAACCCCTCATATGCCCAGCAGAGACCAGGTCTCTTTACCTGCATGTTGTATGGCTGGTAGCCCATGGACATTGGCTGGCTCCCCATGTAGCCTATGGTGCTGGTCTGTGGAGGCTGGGAGATGGCTGGGAGGCTCTGTGGGGCCTGAGAAGCCACAGTCTATGGAAGGAAGGGGTGAAATGAAGGAACAGGCAAGGGCTGGGAGCAGGTGAGAGGGAGTTAGTTGCCTTGCCCACATACCTGGTAGCCTGGGGTTGGAGTGGGCTGGTAGGAGGAGTAAGCCGGGCTGGTGGTGGGCCCAGCCGGGGCCTGTGGGGCTGTCTGTGCCCCAGAGGCACCTGTTGGGTACATGTAGGCACTGACCATGCTGGGATCTGTGACAAGAAAGATGAGCTGATGGGGTTGGGAATTTAGCTCAATGGTAGAGTACTTGCCTAGCAAGCGCAATGCCCTGGGTTCGATCCTCAGCTCAAAAAAAAAAAAAAAGGTGAGGTGGTTCAGAATGACAGTGCGAAAAGAGTGCTCGGGTTGGGGAGTCAGCTCAGTGGTAGAGCGCTTGCCTAGGCCGGGGGTTCGATCCTCAGCTCAAAAAAAAAAAAAAAGGAGAGAAGAGAATGCTTTTTCCAGGGGTTCTCCTTTTGATGTGTCTTTCAGAACCAAGTACATGTTTCACATTCTTATAAAAAGGTAGGTAAAGCCAATCAGGGAGAAAGTAGGTCCTAAAAGAAAATGAAAGCAGAAAAAAAAAAAAAAAAAAAAAAAAAGAACCTAATTCTTTTTGTTTTGGTAGTGCTAGGGGCCGAACCCAGCCAAGGTCTTGTACATGCTAGGTAGGTGCTCTATCTGAGCTACAGCCCCACGCTTCAAACTGTATTGAAACAAGGGCTAGTCACAGTGAAGGGAAGGGACTAGAAGAGTTGACATGAGAATTCTGAATCTCATAACTTGGAGTTTCACAATCTAGACAAGAGAAACAAAGACAAACACTCTCTCCTACAGTAGCCCAGACTAACACTCCAGGAAAGACTATGTAGAACAGAAATGAACAAATATATCAGGGACAATAAAGGAGACCCCAAGCTGTCAGGATGAGAAGTAGAGTGAACTTAGTCTGCACACCACATAGACACACTCTACAAAGTCCTCTGTGACCTAGAAACTATAAACACACCCTAAAAACCCAAGTCTTACTGTCTGTTGGAACACAGGTCTTGCCTCAACCTCTCAAGTGTTGGATCATAGCTGTACACCACCATACATAGCCTGAGACTTTGCTTCTAATGGCTATCCCTACAAAGAGGAAACAGGATCCCAGAGATCCAAAGAATGGACAAGCCAAGCACAGTACTAAGCTGACCTGGTCAAAAGGTGACAGGCTAGCAAAGGTTACAGAAGTGGTTGGCAGACTCACATGGGCCCTACCAATGATAATATGAGCATTAAAGTCAACAGAAACTGGGATAGAGAGATGGCTCAGCAGATATAAGAGCACTCTTCTCTGTTTGTTTGTTCGGTTTTCCCAAACAGGGTTTCTTTGTGTAGCCTGGCTGTCTTGGGATTCACCCAATAGATTAGGCTGGCCTATTTCTGCCTCCAAAGTGCTGGGATTAAAGGTGTGTACCACCACTGCCCGGCTCAGAGCACACTCCTCTTATAGAGGATTCAAGTTTAGATCTTAGTTCCTATGTCAGGTGGCTCACAATCGCCTGTACTTACAGCTCCAAAGGATCCAACTACCTCTTGTGGCCTCTGAAAGCACCTGCACTCCCATGCACATACTTTGACAAAGACACAAATATACATATAATTAAAAACATAAAACTTGGCCAGGTGTGGTGCCACATACCTCTAGTTCCAGCACACAGAAGGCAGAAGCAGGTGGATCTCTATGAGTTCAAGGCCAGTTAGGGCTTCATAGAGAGACCCTATCTCAGAAAACAACTGGGTGATGGTAGCACATGTCTTTAGTCCCAGCACTCAGGAGGCAGAGGCAGGTGGATCTCTGTGAGGTCAGCTAAGCCTACACAGAGAAACCCGGTCTATAGCAGTAAAGAACTGTTCCCCTTTGAACAAAATGTTAACAAGTTTATACCTACATAAATGACAAGGGCAGAGAAGGGAAAGTACCTCCTCTAGAGGAAGGATGGTGGCTAAGAGAAAGGTACTACTCGGCAAACACAAGTTCAAGCAAAACTTTGAAGATCCAGGATCTGAGTACCAACGGATTTGCCATCTCAAGATGTTTTCTAAAATGACACCTGATAATGGAAACAGATGACTGTGGAACCCACCTCAGCCCCCACAGAAGGGATGAGATGCTTGCTGAGCCCACCTCAGCCCCATAGCAGCAACTAAGCAACACAATGTACCTCACATGCCAAAGCTCCATCTTGTGCCTTTTTGACTAAAGGTGTAGTCCATGGCATAAGCAAGTAACAAACATCAGACAAACCAAACTGAAGGCAACTTGCCAACTTCAGGACAGTGCTCATGAGGTGCTCAGGTCAGCACCACACAGCACAAAACAGAATGTGCAGTGTTCAGAAGAGAACAAGGTGGGACAGGCTGACAGATACAGTAACAAGGGGCTTTTCTATTAGCACAGAAGTCTTCGCTGGGGCAGTGTGTGATCATGACCTGCTATGATCCACTGTTTCCTGTCTGTGAACACATCCTGATTTTAGGAAATGCATTGTGGGTGAAGGGCTTTCATCTGCCTGCCCCTCACTCTAAAAGAGATCAGGAAAGAAGTTGTGTGTGTATATGTACAGATGTTTCCATATGGACAGGAAAAAACAACTGTAGAAATATATTCACTTAGAGAATTTGGACAATGTTTTGTAGTAGTCTCACGACCTCTGTAAGCTAGCAAGGTTACCTGCTGTGGTGCCAGGCATGCTGGGATAGGGGCCAGTGGCTGGGGCTGGCTGGCTCATATACACACCATGCATTGGGGAGCCCTCTACTGAGCCTGCTGGGCTGAAGGTGCCAGGAAAGCTGGTTGGGCCTGAGGGCTGGTAGAGTACACCCCCAGCTGTGGGCATAGCCTGGAGCTAGAGACAAAGAAGAGCCAACAGTCAGTGGCGTTGTCCTTGGCCCATGAGGGGCAAAGCGGGGTGGACAGCACATGCCTGGGCATAAGGCAAGGGGAAGGCAGGCATCTGGGCACGCATCTGGACGGTCTGCTTCTGCTGCTCCAGGCGCATCTGCCGTTCCTTCTCCTGCTCCTGCAGGCGCTGGATGGCCAACTGCCTCTGCACCTCCAGGTACTCCTAACGCCAACAGACAGGTAGTGGTCAGGCTAGCCTGGGCCTCCCCACCCACATGCCAAGTCAGGTGCCACACCTGCTTCTTCTGCCTCATGATCTCCAGCTTCTGTGCCAGTTGGATTTGGCGTTGTCGCTCGGCCTCCTCAGCTGCCCGGCGCAGTTTTTCCCGGTGTTCCTCACGCAGGGCACTCAGAGCTCCTCGGGCATCACGTATCTGTGCCAGCTTATCCTGGAGCCCCTCATAGTACACTGTGTGCAAAGAACAGGGCAGCTCAGATCTCTCACAGCCTGGAGGCCTAGCTGGTATGGACTTCCGCTCTGTCTGAGCAGGGCTGCTGGCACTGGGCTATAGCTGGAAAGGAGCAGAGCAGGCTCCACCAATGGGACCGCTGCCCAAGAGCACTCTCTGGAGGAATCAGGAGCCTCAGTGGAGTATGGGCAAGGAGCCCCGGGTCTCACAAGACCCAGGAACAATTACGTTAACCACCGAGTAGGGCTCACAAGATGACTGCCTGTGAGAGCTGAAACCCGTGACACCCACCATGGCTCCAGAGTGACCCCCGGAGGCATTGGGACACCTACATCTGCGCTCATCCAGCTGGTTGAGCAACTCCAGCAGCTGCGGGTGCATGCTATTGATGGACTGGAAGAGTGACAGCACAGCTGAGTCATTGGTGATGCTGCGGCCCCGCATGTGGTTGCTCTTCATGCGGTTGACAAAGGTGGTGACAGCATTCTGTAGTGCCTTCAGGAACTGCTCGTGGCTCTCCTCTGACTCCCCATTCTGGTACTGCTGGAGATGTGAAGTAGATGGCTGAGTACCACCACGCCAGGGGTGAACACTCTGCCTCCTAAGCCTAGGAAGCATCCTTGTGAAGGTGCCAGGCTGGCAGGCAGGCGATGCCCACTGTGTTTAGAGCCTGGCACGGACAATTGATCTAGTCCTTAACCTGCTTGACAAGTGAAAATCACCATTGTCCCTGGTCCTCACACAAACAACAAAGCACAAACTGAGACTCTCATCCACCATGACATCGTTCCTCAACTCAGAGCTGGGGAGAAACCCCTGCCTGGGTATCACTGGCAGACAGCTCAGAAGTCGAGGGAGAGGGAGGGCCTCCTCTGAGCTTCTCTGGAACACTGGGGACCTCAGGGCAGCTGGAGCCTGAGAGACTCCTTGCTCTAACATATCCCTCCAACCAGGACAGGACACAGAGCTTACCTCACTAAAGGGGCCACTGGTGGGAGTTACGGACTGAGAGTCTGTCTCTGGAAGAGGGCCCTGGAAGAGATCAGAGAATAAGGGCTTCTTTGGCCAGCTTCATACCTTGCCCTAAGGACTGACAGTCAAGAGTGCAGAGGAGCCTGACCTCCACCATGCTGTTGGGGGCTGTATGCCCCTCCCCAGGCTGGGCAGCTGGCTCCGTAAGGGGCACAGGTGCAGATGGTGTGGGGCTCTTCCTAGCCTCTTCCTGTTTCTTCTCCCAGTAGTTCCGGTTGAGGTACCGTGCAAGCTGTGAAGCAATAAAGGAGGGAGAGGGAGTTACTGGTGTGAGGTAGGAAGCAGAAGAGTACAACATCCAACACTGTGCCGCTTACCTCAGGGTCGATGTCCTCAGCCAGAGGTGCCGATGAGTTCTGGGGAGACAAGCAGAGTCTGAGGAATGACAGGATGAAGGAGGCAATGATGTGATCCCCAAGCAGTCATTCAGACAGGAACCCGGATGGCACCAAATAACAGCAGATCTCAGGGCTGGCCAATGTTCTAGCCACCTGTCTGGCACCGCCAGCCCTTCCCTTCACAGGTCCTTTGGGGCTGGCATCCACTTTCCTTCTTGGCAATAAACTCTTAAGATCCTGAGTTATGAAACTGTCATGCATCACTAAAATCTTTATAAGGTACAGGGCAGTACCGGCCAGGCCTTACTGACTTCCTAGCACAGGTGTTAACATCACTGTGCCTAGCTCTAATGAAGCCCTAATGTGTGGACCGTACTCAAAATTTGGGGAGGAGGAAGGGTTTCCTCAACCAGCAGGTACCAGGTCTGTTTCTAGCTCCAGGCCCATCTGTGGCTGGCTACTCTACAGAGCTCCGCAGAGTTCCCAGGTGAAGTTAAGTCTGTTACATCTCACTCCCCATTTACGTGACTGAGGGTGGAGTGAGGTGCATCTCCAAAAGGCGAGATCTGTAATAATTAATAGATGAAAGGAAGTGTGGAAGGTTCATCTCCCTGGCAGGGGCCTCTCTTGGTGTCCTCTGTACCCCTATAAGAAAGCCCCAAACCAGAACCCTTTTGGTGATCCCTGGAAAGAGAGAAGCCAGCCTAGCTGACATGGCTCACCACAGGTGAGGAATACAGACTGCTGGCTGGGGGTGCAGATGACGCCAGGGGTGTAGGCTCTGCCTTTGGGTGCGCTGTGTATGCTGACTTCTGTCTCTGAAGCAGAACCAGGAACAGACATCATTAGGGGAGCATGTGGCCCAGGCTAAGGAAGAGAGCCTCCACACACCTCCTCTCCAAGCATCTGGGGAAACTCAAGGTGGCCCTCACAGGGTCCCATGGCTTACCATCCTCTCTTTCTCCTCAGCCTCTGACTGTGAGAGGGCCAGAGCCAGCTGTAGTTCCTCCTCTTCCTGCAGGGCTGTCTCATCCCTCTTCGGGGGCAGCTGAGGACAGACAGGGTGGACTGAGGAAGGCCCCAGGGAAGAGGGGCAAAGGTGTTCTGGGGACGAGGAGGGCCTCGTACCTGAGACTGCTGTGACAGAGGGCTGGTCAGGTACTCAGGAGGCAGCTCTGTGGTAGAGGCAGCCTTTCCTTCTGCTTTCCTGCAGCCAAGGTGAGACACTGTAAGTGACCATACACTGACACCAGCCTCCTAGGGACTCCCTCACACCATCTCCAAAGACCAACAATAACGGTCCTACAGGGACATGTGGCTCCACATGCACACTCCAGGGAACAGCAGGAGGGACCCTTGCCCCTCAGCCAGCTGCAGAACAGAGTGGGTCACTTGGCTTAAGTCAGTTCCTCTCCTGGAAATGGCAATTCAAACCCTTTCCTGGCTGAGCTGAGCAAGGACCTTTCTATGGCACCTAGACACTGCCTGCCGCATCTACCATGACCAGCAATGGGCCTTCCCCTCGGAAGATGCCAGGAAGGGCAGCAAGGTCCAGGCAGGCCAGGGATTTTTTGGAGTTTGAGACAGATCAGAGATTTCTCCACAAAGTGCAGCTGAGGGGCACATGTATATAGCATTATCAGGATTCCAACCCACACATGCTCTTTTCTAAAAAAAAAAAACAAAAAACAAAAAACAAAAAAAAAAACACTAAAGCATGTCTACACACACTGAGGAGAAGAAGGAAGCCAAGCAGCCAGCATTACAGAAACAATGGTTGGAAATGGACCTCTGTGGAACAAGGGTGGATTTCACAGATGGAAAGCACTGTGCAAAAGGCGAGGCTAAGACTCAACTGGGATCAAGGCCCTTGCTTTTTTTTTTTTTTGGAGCTGAGGATTGAACCCAGGGCCTTCCACTGAGCTAAATCCCCAACCCCGGCCCTTCCCATTTTAAGGCAAAAGAGCTTCTTTCAGCAAAATCTGTGCTCAAACTGGAATACCCACAGGACAGGGCCTAGCAACACAGCATCACATGACCTATGACAATACAGCACCGACTCCTCAGATCATCTCTGGGCATGTTCAAGCATAAAGGACCATGAAGGACACACAACTCACTTCAGGGCCATCAAAATCACTCAGTGGGAGTAAAGTGCCTGCAGAGCAAGCAAGATGGACCCAATTTTGTTCCCCAGAAGGAAGAGAATCGACTCCATAGGCACACCAACCATAGCATTAGCATTCACACGCAATTATGTCTCCTTCCCAACCCCAACAAATGTTAAAACTTAGAATAAAATAGAAACATAGAGACACAAAGATGGGAGATGGGTAAAGATAAGATTGATCAGACAAACCACAGCTGAGAAATCCAAGTGAAGGGCTTGCACACAAGTTCCATGTTCACACGTAGACACACTTTGTACTATACTTGCCCCTTTTCTGTAAGCATTATGTTTTTGTTCTTTTGAGACAGGGTCTCACGTAGACTTTAGCTGATCTGGAACTTGATATGTAGATTAGGCTACTGTGGGGCCATGCCACCCTACCCACCCACCTGTTCTAGAATTTGGGATGGTGGAGCTGCCTGGTATAGCTGCATGGGCTTGCCTCTTAACACTTCTGACAGTACTTCAAGAGCCTGTGAAGTCTACAGCCATGAAGCATGACGGAGTGCCCAGGGAGTCTACAACTCACTTGTTCAGCTGCTCATAGCAGGGCTCACACACGCGCACCTCCTTCTCAATGCCGAACTTGGGAATGGTGGAGTACTTGGAAGAGCACTTGCCACAGAAGATTTGTCCACATGCCCGGCAGTGGTGCTGTGAGATAAAGCAGGACAGGTCCAGTGACATTGGTTACGGTTACACTGATTGCCCATCAGCCAGAACTGCCTTGAACAGTGTCACAATTGGAGCAGAAGGGACGGGACGAGGACAAGCAGAGCAAAAGAGATGGAGACTTGTAGGAAACTTAATTTCAGCCATCATTTGGACGGAAAAAAAAAAGAAGGAATTAAGATTAAACAACAGGCAGGGCAGTGCACTCAATAGGCAGAGGCAGGTGGATCTCTGTGAATTCGAGGCCAGCCTGTAGAGCTAGTTCCAGAACAACTGGAACTACACTCAACGGAAAAGGAGGAGGAGGAGGAGGAGGAGGAGGAGGAGGAGGAGGAGGAGGAGGAGGAGGAGGAGGAGGAGAAGGAGAAGGAGAAGGAGAAGGAGAAGGAGAAGGAGAAGGAGAAGGAGAAGGAGAAGAAGAAGAAGAAATGAGTCTTCACCCCACCCAGGAGAAATACTACAGTAGTGGTTCTGAGTCAGACCTCAGCCTAAGCTTGGGATGTCAGATCCCCAAGGTGAAGCTGTGCCTTGCCCATGAGGCAAACTTCAAATAAGGGTACTGATCATCATAGAGGCCAAATACCAAGCTCTTGCCTCAAGTACCAACCAGTTCTTAGCTGGATTTGCCTCCAAAACAATCAGGCTGGAGCAGAAGGGACAGGATCACTCAAGAGGAGCATGGCTTTTTGAGAAGATGGCGGGGGCGTGGAACTGAGCACTTAAGTCCCTGGGGTACTCACTTTACGGGTCACCACCCCAAATTGTACTCTGCACCGATGGCATTCCTCCGCATCCACCCAGTCAGGGGCCTAGGGACAACAATCATGATCACATAACATTCCCTTCCAAGTGCCAGAGACAGCAGAACTTACCCCATGTCCCAGATAGGAAAGGCATCCAGAGAGGGTCCCAATGTGCCAAGCTCCCCAAATCAGTAGCCCAAACCACATGACTCAGGGTTAAGTTGCTTGAAAAAAGAACCTTCTCCTAACAGACTTCCTGTCAAAGGTATAATCCTGATTTATGGATGTGGAGTTTCATGTTATTGTTATATTTTTGAAATAGGGTCTCTATGTAGCCCTGGCTGTCCTGCAACTCACTGTGCAGGCAAGGCTGGCTTTAAACTCACAGAGATATGCCTGTCTCGTCTTCTGAAGTTCTGAGATTAAAGGTGTGCACCATTGCAACTAGCCTAGTTCTAAGGTTGTGTAAAGGAATTCACTCCCTTATTTTTTCTTTCTTTCCTTCCTTTTCTCTTTTTAAAAAAATAGTGCTAGAGATTAAACCCAGAGCCTTGTACATGCTAAGTAAATGCTCTACCCCTGAAGCACACTCCAAGGCTAAATGCTTTTTTAGCCACATAAACCTAGTAGCTACAGCCTAATGGCATCATGAACCCTTTTCAACCTGACCTATGGGAACAACTGCTTTTTTTTTTTTTTTTTTTTTAAAGATCTATTTATTAAATATACAGTGTTCTGCCTGCATGTGTCCTTGCAAGCCAGAAGAGGGCACCAGATCTCATTACAGATGGTTGTGAGCCACCATGTGGTTGCTGGGAATTGAACTCAGAAATTCTGGAAGAGCAGTCAGTGCTCTTAACCACTGAGCCATCTCTCCAGTCCTTTCTCTTTTTTTTTTTGGCTTTTCTTTGCTGAGTGCTGAACCCTGAACCACCTCTTTCAAGATAGGCAAAAGCTTTACAATGAGCTAAATCCCCAAGGCTTCATTCACATTTTCTTTCTTTTGAGTCAGGGTCTCATTACATACTTAGCACAGGGTGTCCTCAAGTTCACAGCAATCCTCCTTTGGAATGCTGGGACAAAAGGCATGAGCCATCCCTACCAAGTCCCAGGACCTCCCTCCTCCTTCCCCGAAAGAGCTTCTAAGACTGATTAGCAGTGGCTGACCCAGAACTCACTCTTTCAGCAGCAAACATGGCATCGCTTTCCTTGAATTCCGGGAAGACATGGCCTAGAAGAAAAAAAAGCAGTTGTTACCATAGGTCAGGTTGAAAAGGGTTCGTGATGCCATTAGGCAGCAACAGTGCACACTTTTAATCTCAGCACTTGGGAAGCAGAGGCAGGTGGATCTTAGTGAGTTCGAGGCCAGCCTTGTCTACATATCGAGTTCCAGGACAGCCAGAACTAGCACACAGAGAAATCCTGTGTACCAAAGAAAGTGACTTCCTGCTTCACACACAGCAATAGTACATTTTAGTCTTGCTCTCCTCTGGCATGAACCACTCTTCTGTCCCTCCAGCAGGTCCAGTGTACTCTGACCCCAGGGTCTGAACTGGAGTCCTTTACAAAAGGTGCCAAGGCAGAACTGGAGAGATGGCTTAGTGGTTAAGCACTGGCTGCTTCTTCCAAAGGACCCCAGTTTGACCCAGCACACAAATGGTGGCTCACAACCATCTGTAACTCTAGTCCTCAGGAGGTCCAGCACCCTCTTCTGACCTCCAGAGGCACCAGGCATGCATGTGGTCCACAGACATACACTGCAGGCAAAGTATCCATACACATTAAAACAAAACAAAACAAAATAAAAAATGTGCCAAGAGCCTGGGGTTGCTCAGAACTCCTAGAATCCACTGTATTGACTTGAGAGGTGTTCCAAGACTGCTCATCCTGTGCTACCCTAAGAAGCATATCACTCTGAGTATACTTGTCACCAGACTTTACTGTTTCCTGCCTGAAAATATAGTCTACTGTCTCCCTGTTGGGTGGAGGTGTAAAAAGCAGGACCTCATCAGAGCCTGACCTCTCTCCATAGGGCTTTCCAAGATTTGGGGAACACCACCTCCTTAGTCCCACAGCCAATCACTCAGGGAAAACCAGTCTACCCTCCCTGGCCCCTTGTCACTGGGACGATGATTTAGCTTTATTGCTAGCAGAGCAGCCCTAAGGCTCCCGGTGGTCTTGTTTGCAGCCTGGAGCTGGGGCAGTTCTAACTCACCTTCTACCTTCATGATCTGGTATGTGTCCTGGACTACCTTGTACTTGGGCTCGTTCCGGAAGGCATGTGCCCAGGCCTGGATCAGGTATAGGATCTTGTTCCGAACATTAACCTCCACTTGCCTCTGTGGAGCAAGAAGGAAGTGGGGAGGGCTGCAGGAGAGGTGTCTGAGGTCTCAGTGGGAAGAGACATCTAGCAAGACCAACGGCCCTGAACAGAGACAATTGGCACAAAGGCCAAGGAGGGTCCCTGGGTGGCTGCCAGGCACCCATCTAATTTCAGGAGCAACTCTCCTGAGTATGAGCACATGTACAGTATTCCCTTCTCCATTGCTCCATGGGACAGTTCCACAATTGGGGTCCACAACTGGCACTCTCCTAGGGAGGTCGTGACAGCAGCCTGGTGCATCTGCAGGATACCAGAACCAAGTGTGCTAACACAAGAGCAGGGGGCTCCTGATGCTTTGCCCTCCTCTGGCTATGCAATCAACTGGCAAGGTCTGATTTAGGCCCCAAGTGAGAAGGGCCCAACTAACAGCTCAGTGACTGAGACAGGTTCTCGGCAGCATGGGTTGAGGGTGGAGCTTCCTGTGAGACCAAAGCCTGATGCTGTGTCACATGAAACAGCATCACTCTGCCCAACCCACCAACCCAGCTGTATCACCATCCACATCACAACCCCCAGGTGGTCCTGGGGACAATCTCACATGGATCCAGAGAGCTCCCTTCCTGCCTCCCTGGGGAAGCTCCTTGCTCTACCATTTTGCCCTCTTGACTCTGTCACACCTAACTTTAACTTCTGCACCTTCATTGCTTAGATCTCTCCCACCCCTGGATGTGTTACTCCAAACCTCTTCCCCAAGCTCCTACTTACACAGATACTCCATGACCACCTCTGCCCACAGTCCTGAAAGACTCAGCCCCATGCCCTGCTTCTGAAGCCTTCCCCGGCCCAAGAAGAATAGTGCCTTCCTCATGCACATGAGCCTGGAGGTGTCTCTCCCCAGGCCTAGGCCAGACACACAGACTACTCACAGGGACCTCCTCTTGCACACTCACTGCTCCTCTTGCTGTGGGGCCCACAAACACTTACAAGAGCTGGCAGTACAGCTAGCTCCACCTTCTCTCAGGACACATACCTTCAGCAGCTCCTTTAGTTCTTCCATGGTCTGTTTATTGGCCACTTCATCATGGACTGTCTGGCCACAGTTCTTTACCACAGACTCCATCACCTAAAAATCCCAAGAAAGAGAAAGGCCTAGCTTGTGTCCAGGGTAGGGCCTTTCTCTTGCTGGAAGACAGGCCTCAACAGGCCTCTGAGCCCACTCAACCTGTTAGTAATCCCAAGCAGCACCCAAAGACAGGCTGCAGGCCCTGGTAATATCTTGTGGTCAAAGGTGACTGCCATCTCATCCTTCAAGGGTGTATGTTTGGACTACAGATGGAGAAGCAGCATCTCTGCTACTTCCTCTCTTCCCATAAGCATGCTCAAGCTCAGTGGCAATGCTCACAACTGTACTTAGTGCTAGAGGGATTCCACTGGTCACTATGTTCCTGGAAATTGGGCGTGGCTGTCAGATAGTGGTAGGAAAAGAATCTTTGAGTGTGAGACCAAAAGATACTGCAGCAGGGTTCTAGTTACCTCCAGAGCATACAAAGCCACATGTGGGTTCTTGTCATTGACCTTCTTTTTGATGGAATTTATAGCATATTTTGCTCTGAAAGAGAAAAACAAGCATTACTAACAGCAGTAAGAGGGAAGGGGGGAACATCTCAGTAAGATGAGGAAAGCTCTCCACCATCTCTGTTTATTTATTTTTTAAGACAGGGTTTCATGTAGCCCAGGCTGGCCTCCAACTCACTGTGTAGCTATGGACGACCTTGGACTTCGAGATGGGGTCTCACTGTGTAGCCCTGGCTGTCCTGGAACTCACTCTGTAGACCAGGCTGGCCTCAAACTTGCAGAGATCCTCCTGCCTCTGCCTCTTGAGTGCTGGGATTAAAGGCGTGCACCACCAACGCCCAACGACCCTGGACTTCTTATCCTGCTTTTCCCTCCCAAGTGCTGTGACTACATGCAATGCCATCATGCCTGGTTTGTGCTGTGTTGGGGATGAAACCCAAAGTTTTACATGCTGGGCAAATACTCTACCAACTGAACTATATGCCCAGCCTTCCATATACCATCCTTCAGACCTCTAAGTATCTACAAACTGTACAGCTTTAATTGTTCCAAAATAAAACACCCAGGATGCAGACCAGGCAATTGTCTATGTAAAGAACTCTTGTGGTCAACTTGATCTTGGAAGAGGAGTGGGCACCAAAAGATGTCAGCATCGTACATGGCTGCCCCTCAATTTACAGGACAGGCCCCCCTCACTTACTGTGTGTCTCCCTGGCGGATCAGGTCGCAGATCTGCAGAATGGACTCCCAGTCCGTCTCCAACAGAAGCTGGCTGGTGGCTTTGTCTAAAAGAGAGAGATATCACTCAAGCAGCCCATTGTGTTGTGCTTCCTAGGTGGCTCCCAGGTTAGCAAGTTCCCTCTTGTTAAACAGCTGAACCCATCCAAAAATCCTCCTGAAGCTCACTGACAACTTTGCAAATGGCGTCCTCACATGCAAGAAGCAAATAATGTGAAAATTAGAAAACAAGGGCTGCTGTGCTTGTTCCCTATCAGCTATCATTTTAAACTCTTAATTCCTCAGAACCTAATGAGATAGGCACTACCTCCATCCCCTTTAAAGATAGAGGGAAGTGGATGCCCTATATCACAGCTTGCTGGGCACTTTGAAATGTCATGCACTGCTGCTTCTCAATGGGGTCACCTGACCCTCAGAGTCTCATCATTTAGATGTTTTGTCCTTTATATTAGCTCTTAGCCAGGCAATCACTAGAGAGATGAGGGACTATGACTCCCCTCCAAGTGGAGGGGTGAAACAAAACCTCCAAGGGTTCCCCAGCTAACACTCTTCACATCCCTCCCTCCTATAAGAAAGAGCTATCCCAAGACACACCGATTTCGTTACTGATCCAGCAAATTACTGGATTCATACCTGAAGTGTTCAACCTCCCCAGAAGTGAGAGCAAGGACAATGTTTCATCTACAGTCCCCTTGAAAACCTTAGTTCAGGAGGAAGCAAATGAGCAGACTATGGTGGCACCCTGTCTCTTGTTCCTCGACACAGGACATTTTTATTGAGAGGAAGGGGCATGCATGGCAAACCCACTGTCCCTCCTAAAATTTACACTCTCCAGGAGGATCAACAAACACCTTCAACGAGAGAAAATGTCTCCCTAAACCCAGGGACACTTCCAGAGCCCAAGGGATAAGCAGGATGGGGCGGGCTGGGGTCCTAGAAGGCAGTCCCCGACGGCCTCAAAAGGTCTGAGGGCAGCATCGACTCCACCCCTCGTGCTGGTATTAGGGTCAAAGGACCCGCATGAAGCTGAGATCTGAGTCATACACTTCATGACTCAGGACTTTGGCCCAATCGGTTCGGGGGCGTCGGACCCGGAGGAAGCGAGGTCCATCGCGGACTCCCAAAGAGCATTCCTCCCTGGAACCCAGGGTCGCGGTGCACAACCCCGACGCCACACCCGAGGCCTGCGAAAGGTGTAGTGATCCCCGGAGGCCGACGGCTGGTCGGAGCGGCCGGCCCGCTCCCGAGACCTATGGAGGCAGCGTCTGGCGGGTGCGCGAGAGGGCTGACGGCAAGCTGGCTGGCCGACGCGTTACCTAGGAGACGCTCGAAGGTGCCACTGCCTCGCCCCATGGCGACCCCACTCCGGACCGACGCCGCGGGCGCTCCCTCTTTCGGAGCTGACGCGCCCCCCAACTTCCGCTTCCGTCTTTTTTTTTTTTTTTTTTTTTTCCTGCGCGCACAAGCGCACGTCACCGCGCCACCCCGACAGCGGCCCCAAGGCAAGGCTTTGCGCTTGCTCACTGACTCTGAGCGTCCATTGGACCGTGAGACTAACCAATGAGCAATTTGGAAGCGAGGGCTATCCAATGAAAACTCAGGGGAGGCGGGCCTCACGGCGTCGTAGCTCCAAGATACTGGGTGCCAAGTTGACTGGGCCCGGGGATGTGTCTCCTGCTGGGGGCTGCGGGAGTCGGGAAGACCCTGCTGGTGAAACGCCTGCAGAATATCCTTCCGCACCGTGTGGGCGGGCAGGGCCCCGGCAGGGCGGGGGACACCCCGGGGTTATTCGGCACGGGAACTCCGTCGTCTGCCTCACTCATGCCCTTGACCACCCGAACAGCTGAGCTCGGGAGATGGCGAGGGCGACCTGGGGGAGCCTCCGCCCACGCGGCCCACGGTAGGTGTCCGCCTCTCCCAGGTTTGACTCTCTCAGTTACCTTTGCGACTTAGAAAGCGCCTCGGGCTTCTCCAGGCGGAAGCCGCAGTGCCCGTGGTCAGTGGTTGGGTACTGCCTTCCGGAGAGAACTCCCGACCTGAACCGCTGACCCTGCAGAGGACCCGAAGCCCACCTTCCCTCTTTTCACTGTCACCCTCAGGGCCCATCTCTGTGGTTGGCATTGGCCTGGAGCCCCAGAGAGCAGCTGCTCTTGGTGGCGAGCTCTGCTCAAGGGCTTGAACGGTGGTCACTACCGAGGTTTAGCCACCCCCCACCCCCACTCCCCACACATCGCAGAGCAGCTGCCCGCTAGGAATTCACAATGGCACAGCACTTACACTGGTCGCTGTGCGTCGTGTTTCTTTCCCAAAGGTGGGCACCAACCTCACTGACATCGTGGCCCACAGGAAGATCACCATCCGAGAGCTCGGGGGTTGCATGAGCCCCATCTGGTCCAGTTACTATGGAAACTGCCATTCCCTCCTGGTGAGTCAATACTTCGAGCTTCTTTTGGGAGCAGTGTGCCCGTCTCCCTGAGCCATCAAGTGGTGGACCATGCTTTATATGGGATAGGGTTTGGGGTCTTTGATGATTGTGCTCAAGGAAACAGGACTTAGGCTACATTGCTTGCTCTTAGGCATTGGTCTGAGCTCCTGAGCAGGGCTCAGACTCCAGGAGGGTTTGCTGAAGGCACTGTTTGTTCTGTGGCTTGGTACCTGAATATGCCCAACATTTCTATATCCCTATGGTCGGTCACATCCCCACGAGGAAAGGGTTCCAAATTCTGGGATGGAGAACTGATGGCCAGAGGTGTAGACTTTATGTACTTAAAAAGGCACCAGTGACACCAAGTCATCCTCATATAACTCCCTTTGCTGGGTTTCCAAAACCTTTTTGCTTAAAAGCCAGTCTGAGGCCAGGCCTGCAGCTCAGCAAGGTGCTTGCCTAGTCACATGGAAGCCCTAAATTCAATCTCCAGCGTCCTAAATGATCATTTAAAAAGTCCTGTATGCTCTTCCTGAGTCACTTGTCAGAGAGACAAAGGAACTACCACGTCTCACCTCTAGGACTCCTCAGTCTGAAAAGGCCTTAGTTCCTGTCTCCTCACACCTTATATACCTTTCTCCGACCAGCCATATCACTTCCTTCTTAGTGCTGGGATTAAAAGCATGTGTGCTTCCCAAACAAAGGCATGAGATCTCAAGTGCTGGGATTAAAGGTGTGTGCCACCACTGCCTGCCTGTTTCTGTCCTAGACTGAATCAATTTCATGTGGTCCAGGGTGGCTTTGAACTCACAGAGATCCAGATGGATCTCTGCCTCCCGAGTACTAGGATTAAAGGTGTGTGCCACCACTGCCTGGCATCTGTGTTTAATCTAGTGGCTTGTTCTGTCCTCTGATCTTCAGGCAAATTTCATTAGGGTACACAATATATCACTACAGGGATTGGTCAGGAAAACCTTCTTAGCAAATGTTTCCTTTTCCCTAGTTCGTGATGGATGCCTCTAACCCCACCCAGCTCTCTGCATCCTGCATGCAGCTCTTGGGTCTCCTTTCTGCAGAAGAACTTTCAAAAGCCTCGGTCCTGATACTCTTCAATAAAACGTATGGGTCTAGGGACTGATGAAGGACAGGATGTTCCAAGGAGTTGTTGTCCTTGACTTCAGCCTAGAGCATGGGATCCACATGGGGAGGTGCAACTTCCGGGTAGGGTAAATTTTGTGGCAGTCACCTTCTAATGAAGTGTTTCTTTAACAACAGTGACCTTCCCTGTCACATGACCACGGAGGAAATAAAGTCATTAATGAGGCTTCCAGACATCATTGCTTGTGCCAAGCAGAACATCACCACAGCAGAAATAAGTGCCAGGAATGGCACTGGCTTGGCAACAGTACTTCTCTGGCTCCAGGAGCAACAGCTGACTGCAAGATAGAGAATTATGGCTGACCCACCCAGTGCCTAGGTGACCAAGAGCGACACAGCTGCCTCTGAAGGTCTGTTCCGATAGAAACAGACCCGCCCAGTGCATCCCTACACCGTACAGACACTGCTGTCACCTTGCCTCTGAAGACTGTTCCCAAAACTGGGAGGACAGAACTGCAGGTGGCAGGGTGTCTTCTTGCCGTCTAGATAAAAGTGCTGCTGGACTCCCACCAGCAAACTCTGGACCTAAGCCTGAGAACTTGACTGTACTGCTCCACTGAGACCAGATCTTTCTTGTAGTACAAGCTCTGCCCTTCTGAGTTTCTGATATCCTGACCATGTTCTCCAGGAAAAAATATATATATGATATATATATATAAAGTTCATGAAGTGAGTATAAGAGCTGTGTCTTGCCAGGCGGTAGTGGCACACGCCTTTAATCCCAGCACTCGGGAGGCAGAGCCAGGTGGATCTCTAGGTTCGAGGCCAGCCTGGGCTACAAAGTGAGTTCCAGGAAAGGCGCAAAGCTACAAAGAGAAACCCTGTCTCCAAAAAAAAAAAAAAAAGAGCTGAGCTGTGTCTCACGTGAGAAACAAAAACCAGCAGGATGTGGTAGTATAGGCCTGTGGCTCGAGCTACTCAAGAGACCACAGTGGAGGGATTACATTGAGCTCAGGGGTTGAAGAACCTAGGCAACACTGGGGTCAGAAGAGATTCTCTCAAAAAAGATGGGGTGGGGGGGGACCAGGTGTGGTGGAACATTTCTTGGGAGGCAGAGGCCAATATGGTCTACACAAATAGTCTCCAAAAAACCAAAAAAAGATAGGGAGGTTTTACCTCACCAGAAACAAGTGTTTTCATTGATTCATTTGTTCAATGAACTTTTATTACTCAAAGACATGTACAGGGGTATGAGTTCCCACAGGTGAACATAGGAGGTACAGATGGCACAGAGAGGTGGTAGCATTGTGCTAGGACTGTCATCTTAGTCAAAAAAGCTTGGTTGAGAATGTTTAATAGGTTGACCCATGCATCAGTCTGATAATCTTTAAGTACCCGATTTGGGCTTAAATCTGCTGAGAAGAACCTGTAGCCAGTTACTAAGACCAATGCAGAACACTGTATATGTCATAAATAAATCTTTTTAAAAAATAATACCGCTGGGCGGTGGTCACACACGCCTTTAATCTCAGCACTCGGGAGGCAGAGCCAGGCAGATCTCTGAGTTCGAGGCCAGCTTGGTCTACAGAGCGAGATCCAGGACAGGCACCAAAACTACACGGAGAAACCCTGTCTCAAAAAACCAAAAAATAAAAATAAAACCTGAAAGCGTAGGTGTGGGCTTCTTTAAAGACATACCTAAAGTACATATGGGTATGGGCTCTTTAAGATACAATTACCCAGAGTTCTTTACTGCAGTTCACAGAACTGGCCAGTTGTGCTTTAAGTGGATGATCACAATGCTTCTGAAAAGAACAGAAAAGCCTGCAGCTCTGATAACAGTGGCTCTGGGCCCTGGTTCTAGTCCTGAGCTTAGCAGGAAATCAGGTGACCAATGCTACTGTGGGTGTGTGTCTCAACACTCATCCCCAGTCACACTGACCTGCACTGAGTGGGACTGAGTGTATCAGAGAGCAAATTTAATAAGACTATGCTTCCCCAGGAGGGCCAACCCTAGTTCTTTTGATGTCTACATGTGGTTTTGTTTTTTTAAATACTGTCTCATGTAGTCAAGACTGGCTTTGAACTCCCAATTCTTCTGCCTCTACCTTCTAGGTGCCAGGATTATTGGGTGGCACCACACTCCTGAGGTTTGGGTGAGTTTAGTATCAGGTACTCCCTCTCTTTTGGTACTGCGGGAGACATGCTCAACCAGATTCCAACTCTGGTCCTCTCAGAAGGCCTGCCTTATTTCCCAGAGGTCTGTTATGCAGGACATGGACCTGTTCTACTCTCTTGGTGTAACTACTCTGCCCCCTCCTACCCCTGAAACCTGGCTGTTATGTGTACACCTCAAGGTGCTCAGCTAGTGCCGGCACCCCATCTCTATCCAAACCAAACCTAGACTGGGGCTCTGGCCTCTTGTACAGACCTCTGCAGGCAAAGAAGGTGCTGACTGCCAGGTACCTGACTGATACACCTGCCCTGGGTGTACCTGCTCTTCCACTGCCGTTAGCCTGCTTTGCCCAGTCCCTGCCTTGCACTGCACTGAAACCCTGGGAGCCTCTTAAGACACAAGGCTGACCCTTCATCAGCAGCTTCAGTAATCAGCTGGATTAAGGAACTGAGTCCTTTCTACAGTGGTCCTGGCTTGTCTTCCCTGAGTCTCGTTTCAGAATGAAGCTACTAGGCTCAGGGAAAACACCAGCTCTCCCATCTGTGTCTAAGCAAGTGTTGAGGAAACATGCCCTGTCTGAGATGGGATTCATAGGTGGTCACTCTTAAAAGGGTGATCTTTAGGGGAAGGGGAAAGAAAAGCACCCCATCCCCATATTGAAAGCTTATGCTCAGGCCCCTATCCAGAGACAAGCATCTGCTGTCTTTCCCTTTCCAGGTCTAGCAGCTCCCAGGCCAGTTTCCAGGGGACTGGACCCCTGGGTCTCTGAATCACAGACAAGTTTGGAGCTTCCTCTGAGAAGAGCTGCCAGGTGGCTGTGCAGGCGTCACTTCCTGTCGCTGCAGCTTCTTCAGGGCTCTGTAAGCCTGCACAGCCCGTGCCCGCTCTTCCCCCAGGATCCGCTGGCGGGCCAGTGAGGTGGCTGGAGTCGGGGACACACCACCAGGGCCCAAAAGCATCTTTAGCATTAGCGGTTTCTTGCCAGGCTGAGGAAAGAAAGTTGTAGCACAAGCTGAGCTAGCAAAGATGACAAAAGGCTTTGCCTGGTCCAGCAGCTAATAGTCCTTTAAGAAGGTCCTGGGCCAGGACACTTATTCCCCAGCAGAAGTAGGAAGGACCTTGCTGATCCCCACTCCCTGCATTACTTGGTCCCCACATACCACATCTCTGCTTATGCTCCTTCTAGGCTGGACTGTCAGCTCTGGGGGCTGCAGCACAACTTCTCCAAACTTCACAGTATCTGTAAAGACAGTGGAAAGAAGCCCGCTGTTCACAGAGCCCGTACCATTTATGACTCACTACCCACCCTCCCTTTCTTGGGGGCTTCAGAACTCACTCAACCACTGGCCTACTAGTAGTGAGCCTGGAAGAGTCCAGAGGTGCCACCAAGCAGATCTAAGGAAAAGACCAGGTGAAGTGCATGGGGGCCTCAGCTTCTGTGCCTCCTGGGGAGAGATACCTGTTAGCAGCTCCTGCTCTAGTCTCTCCACGGCTCTTGCCTCCTTTTTCTTCTGGGCTTTTTCAAGTCGCCGCTTCTGAAACCTGGGGGAAAGTACATGCTTTTCAGACTTCTAAGCTCTTGTTCCATCTTAGGGGCAGCAAAGGTCAGCCTGCCCTCAAGGACTGCAAGATGTGGAGATAGGAGGCAAACCCATGCTCTGCACCCAACAGGCTTTCCAATGCTGTGGAATAATGCTTTTGTACACTGGTTTAATAAAATGCTGATTGGCCAGTAGCCAGGCAGGTGGGATAAGCAGACAAGGAGAATTCTGGAACAAGGAAGGCTGAGCAGGAGACGACAGCCCACCATCCACAGAGCAGCATGTAATGACACAAAGGGAAAGCCAAGGAACACATGGCAACATATAGAGTAACAGAAATGGGCTGAGTTTCAGTGTAAGAGCTAGTCAGTGGTAGGCCTGAGCTAATGGCTGAGCAGCTTTAATATAAGCCTCTGTGTGTTTACTTGGGTCTGAGCGGCTGCGGACTGGGTGGAACACAGGAAAACTTTCAGCTACACCAGTCAGTAGTTCTCAGCTCCAGGGAACAATGACAAAAGGATGGCAAGGATGTGGCTAACTAAGTACCTTACAGTGAACATGGCCACACTGCTAGGATCCATGGATCTACCTGGAACAATGCACTCCATATTGAATGTCAGTTGTGAGATTGGGTCAAAAGGGCCTTGCAAAGTACCATATGTGTTACACACACACCTCTTTTTTTTTTTTTTTCCTTCAAGACAGGGTTTCTCTGTGTAGCTTTGGAACCTTTCCTGGAACTCCTCTGTAGACCAGGCTGGCCTCAAACTCACAGAGATCCAACCTGGCTCTGCCTCCCAAGTGCTGGGATTAAAGGTGGGTGCTACCTCCACCCTGATCACACCTTACACACCTTACCTCTTTGTGAGCATTTGGAAACCACTGTGGCTTTAGGCTGGGCTTTGGTTCATGTGACTATAATACTAGAAGGAGTCAGGCGGTGGTGGCACACGCCTTTAATCCCAGCACTTGGAAGGCAGAGGCAGGCGGATCTCTGTGAGTTTGAGGCTAGCCTGGTCTATAGAGTGAGTTCCAGGAAAGGCGCAAAGCTATACAGAGAAACCCTGTCTCGAACCCAACCCCCCCAGAAAAAAAGAAAGAAGTAGAAAGCAATCTCATCAGAATAAAAAGGACACATGTTTCCTGTACTGATGAGGAGGAAAAGTAGGCAATGTAGCCATTTTTGTTGGTCATCTTTTTGTTTGAGACCCTGTCTGGCCTGAACTCACAGCAGGCTCCAAACCTCAGCCTCCTGGATCTTGGAATTATAGGCATGATCCACCCATGCATGGTTGGAATTTTTCTTCAACTTCAATGAAAGCCCAGGCTGAGCCAGGCTTATCTTTCTGAGCTCTAGGCCACCCTGATATACAGAATTAGTTCCAGGATAGCCAGGGCTACAGTGAAACCCTGTCTCAAAAAATTTTTAAAAAAGAAAGTAAGGAAGCAATTCTGGATTCTGGGCTGATTCTTCCCTGAAAGTTGTGGTTCGTACATATAAATAATTTTTTTTTTTTTTTTTTTTTTGCCTGCACACAAGCCAGGGGTGGCCTGAGCAGGAAGTGACTGAGTAGGTTAGGGGATTCAAGCTTGTGGTGGGCTTCTATTGGTTGGACACCATCCCTATGGATGATACAAGAGCAGAACATCATGACAGTGCCATAAACTCTTCTTTACAGTCAAGGGCACCAGGGCACAACAGCACACAACTTGCACAAACAAGACAGACTCAAGTCTCTTTCAAACCAAGAGGAACACTAGAGATAAACCTACTACAGAGCAGGTGACAGGCTGCATGTCAGCCTCACATTGTCATTCCACAGGTGAGTTCCTTGGGGATAATGTCTTAGCATCCAGCAAGTTCTCCTGTAGCAGTCAGCAAGTTTATCTTTTTCCACTTTCCTACAGCAGTGCACCCAAGGTATTCAAGTGCCCTTCCTGTCCAGCTCTTCCTGTCACCAGAACCCACAGCCCTAGGCCTCCAGGTTCAACTCACGCTTTCTTCCGTTCAGACTTCTCCTTCCTGGGAGCTGCCTGCACCTCTGGCTGCCGAGTGGCCTGGTTCTTGCTAAGGAACAGCACGTGCTGGGCCTCCTGCTCCATGCGTTGTATGTAGGCCACATCAGACTCTCCCTTCCTTTGCTTGAACTTGGGGACAATGATGTCTGGCTCTTCTCCCTTTGCTTCCTTTTCCAAGGTCTTCCTGAAAGCCACCTGAGCTGAGGATAAAGGACACCCAGAGTAGGTGTAAGATGAAGCTCAGGACAAAGAAGCTGGTGACAGGTAAGCAGACCATTTCCCTCCTACGGCAACAAGAAGGGAGGGCCAGGCTTAAGGACAAGCAGAGATCTAAAATGTTCAGTACAGAGCAGCCCTACAGATATGATCTTATGACCACTGGCTCCTGTCAAAGAGGTCCACTGCCAACACAGGTGAACAAAGAAACCAGAGTTCCAGCATTACAGGAGTGCACACCTGTAATCCCAGCACTCAGGAGGCAGAAGCAAGTGGATCTCTGTGAGTCTGAGGCCACCCTGGTCTACAAATGGAGTACCAGAACAGCCAAGACTGTTACACAGAGAAACCCTATCTCGAAATAAAACAAAACCCAAACCAAAACCCAATCTTTAATCCCAGCCATTCTGGAGGCAGAGGCAGGAGGATTTCCCTCAATTCAAGGCCAGCCTGTTCTACAAAACGAGTCCCAGGACAGCCAAGGCTACACTGAGAAACCCTGTCTCCAAAATAAAAAACACACCAGTTCCACTGGAGAGATAGCTCAGTCATTAAGAATATGTACTCCTCAAGGACCTGGGTTTGGCTCCTTAGCAACCACATTGGGGAGGAAAGGCCTGTAATCCCAGCTCCAGGAGATCCAGCACCCTCTCCTGGCCTCTGATAGCAACTGCACGCACATTCCTCCCGACCAGTCAGTCACACTTGTCTGTACATAATTTAAAAACAAACAAACTCAAAAGTGCAAGCGTGGTGAAGTACAGAAGCGATGCTGTGAAGTCAGTGCTGTGCCACCCTCTCAGGGCTCCTTCCCATACTCTGCACCCCTGCCTCAAACACCTCTAAGTGTTTGGGCAACTGGATGGGTACAGACAAAGCTAGGCTGGCACCTAGCAAGGGCTGTACATACCCTCCTTCTTTCTCTTCTTGTTACTGAGCGGCTTTTTCATCTCCTGTCGGCTCCTCATAATCTCTCGGAGTCGGAAAGGGATTTCTTGCTCATCTTGGTTCTTGGGCTTGCAATTCACTTTCTTCTTTTCTTTGCTGGAAAGATAACCCAGGAGTGAGACCCTTCCCTAGTACAACATAAGCAGAAACAAAATAAGCATTATTACGCCTGTAAAGAAGCCGTGCTGGGCCATGTGTTGGTCCTCTCCTCACTCTTGACCCAGGCTGCCTTGAACTGGATTTTCTCAGCTTGCTAAAGCAAAAGGCGCTGGGGAAGCCCAGGGAGGCAGCAGCCATGGCCTCATAGCCAGAACATGTCTCACAAGAAACTTGAGACACCGTTCATTCAACACATGGCCGAGAACGGGCCTGGCCTGAGTTATGTAGAAGAGCTCCCAGCCGAAGCCTCTCCTGGGGACCGCACCCACCCGCGCCGTCCGGTCTGCGAGGCCGAGCGCTGCTGGCCCTGCGACTGCTGCCGCCGCCGCGCGTGCGGCTGTCCCGAGCCTCCAAGACCCGCCGACCGGGCGGTCGCCACGGCTGCGCGTCCAGACCCTGCCATTATTACTCCAGGACTCCCTGCGCGAAGCCATTTCCGCCCTCTTGCAAGACCCCGCCCTATGAACGTCACTTCCGCTTCCTGCGCGCCTTCCCAAATTCATTGTCCTCAGCGTCTGCCCTAGCTATGGGAATGCTGTTGCAGAGCCTGTCCCGGGGAGGCCGGGTAGGAACTGAGCTCTGCTACTGGGCAAGTACTCGCGGCCCGCTCGGGCCGCAGTGCCCCGGCTGGGTTGCCGGAAGCCTGTCGCACAGCCGGGGTGTCCCGAGTCTGGGAGGCCAGCCAGCCCTTGGAGGAGTCACGGTCAGCGCGCTCACTGAGAGCTTGCTTCAGTTTGGGGCCCCAGATGAGTTAGCGGGCAGAGTACCAGCTAGTGACCAGGGTCACGGGTGAACGTCAGACCCAAGTGTCTGGGGCGTTAGAGGCGGAGAGTGGGGTGACCCGATATCCTTTGAGCTTCTCTTGTGAAATGATGGAAGGAAGATGCAGGACTGAGGAGGGTGCGGATAGTCAGAACCGTCAGACAAGTGCTGAGTTAAAACTGGCTGATGAGGCTCAGCCGGCTCTAGGGCCTTCGCCTCATCCTGTCCACGATCAGTCCTCGATCTAGTCGTCTGATCTAAAGCTGTTCCCTCGTGCAGTCGTTTGGAGCTCAGGCCCAGTGCCTGGCACTGAACCACGCCCTTAAACGTCTTCTCATACCAACCAGTGTGTCTATTTCACAGACAGGGAATCAGTACACAGAAGTGAAATATAATAACTTGTCTACGGTCCTGCAGGGAGTGAGGAGGTTGAGAAGGATGTTGAGCCACTGGTCCAGTGCTAGGAAGGCTGAACATTGCCAATGCCTTCCCAGCTTCCTGGAGAGTCACACTGATTATCCCATGTTCACAGGCGACACAACAGTTCTCCAGCTGGGACCGCTGCCAGAGTCTTCCCCAAGGAAGACACAGTGTTCTCCACAGACACCATGCTCCAGTGCAAGCCTCTGGTAGCTGCAGAAAGTTGGGGATGGACCACAGGGAAGGTTTCCAAATGGGTACAGAGGATGACAGGAAACCGAAGGCCTCCCTGCCCCCGGAAAACCTCATAAAACCCCCGGACTCTCTGTCACCTGAGCTCCAGCCTCCCACAAACTGCTGCATGAGCGGCTGTCCTAACTGTGTGTGGGTAGATTATGCAGAAGCCCTGCTGAGGCACTACCAGGATGGTGGGGAGAAGGCCCTGGCCATTCTAGAGGAGCATGTGACTGATGAGAACCTCAAGGCCTTCCTCAGAATGGAGATCCGGCTCCGAACACAGAGTAGAGGCTGAGCCAGTTTACCTGGGACTCCTTCCTGTAGACAGATGCCACCCGTTAGAAGCAGCAGGGCCACTTTTATTCTTGAGTCTGGGAGATTCCACATGTCCACCAGGAATAGAAATTATTGTGTAACAACTTCACCTCTGAATAAATTCCCTGTGACAACCAAGTTGTGTTGTCCCTTTGCCTGTGTTGTCGAAGAAAGCATAGCTAGGCTAGCTGTGTGTCTGCTGAGCAGCCACAGCTCTCTTCATTGGTGAAGATGAACTAAAACCCTCATCTCCCTCAGCATCCTGTGACGGGAGCACCTCCAAGCACCAGTGTACCTGGGATGTTCTGCTGACAGTAAGCTCTGGTTCCCATCTGTGTAGTAAATGAAAACCATCATGTGGGAGGGGCCTAGCTGCTCCCTGTCTCCTGCTGGGTCCTGGGGGGATGTTCTTTCTTCCCTGTAGTAGCATAGGGTCATCCCTTAGAGGTCTGAATACTGTTAGATGCAGTTGGGGCATCAGGCTCCAGAATTAGCTGCAAGGCACAAGCAAGGATTGAGCCTAAATGTATTTGTACCTACCTAACTTTGTTTAAGGGGAAAGCTAGGATTATAGAGTGACTTCCTGTTGGTTTTAAGCTAATAAATAAGGCTTTTTCAATGTTTGGTATCTTACACAGATCTGTGACAAAACTAAGACCAGAAAGTCTGGGCACTTGTTAGTGGGTGACAGAAGACAGTTTAGGCTGGCATCTTGGACAGATGATGCATGCTATCCAAAGTACTCAGCAGAGTCTGGGCCCAGTTAAACATAACAGTGACCACATCTATTAGATCCTAGACTTTTGTGTAGCTATTTACTGTGGATTGAAATATTTCCTTCTGAAAAGAGGTTCAAAAGATGGTTGGCTTTTCTAGACAGTTTTTCTCTGTGTAGCTTTGGCTGTCCTGAACTCCTTGAATGCACAGAGATCTGCCTGCCTTTGCCTCCCGAGTGTTGGGATTAAAGGAGTGTGCCATACTTAGTGTAGGTAGACATTTGTTCACATCTCCAGGAAATGTTAACACCAGTGAGTCCTATAAAAAAGCATTTCCAGCATTTGACAGTTGTGGCAAAGGCCAGTAAAGCCAGGCAGTATGAGCTGCCCTTAAAGAAAAGTCATTGGCCATCCCTTTGCAGTGGGCCCACGTCTGCTTCTGGGTATGTGGCACTCAAGTTCTCAGACTCTGTCACACTGGCCTGCATCTTATCTTATCCATCCATTTTATTCCCAGGTACTTACCACTATGCATCTGTGAAATGCTCCATAGTGGGCCAGACACTAGCAGTATAACATGTCTCTCCTACCACTCCAGTGTAGAAGACAAAGGTTAACACAAAATCATGCAGAGGTGGCTGTGTCGGCACATGCTTATAATTCCAGCACTTGGGGGCTGAGGAGGACAAGGACTTCAAGACCGTCCTACAGTTTGAGGCCAGCATGGGACAGCATAAGACCATGTCTTTAAAAAGAAAAACAAACAAACAAAAAATGATTTCTAGCTGGGTGGTGGTGGCACACACCTTTAATCCTAGCACCTGGGAGGCAGAGGTAGGTGGATCTCTGTGAGTTCCAGGCCAGCCTGGTCTACAGAGTGAGTTCCAGGACAGGCTCTAAAGCTACACAGAGAAATCCTGTCTCAAAAAACAAACAAAACAACAGCAAAAACCAACCAATTCATACTGGGTGGTGGTGGTGCATGCCTGTAATCCCAGTACTCGGGAGGCAGAGCCAGGAGGATCTCTGTGAGTTCCAGGCCAGCCTGGTCTACAGAGTGAGTTCCAGGAAAGGTGCACAGCTACACAGAGAAACCCTGTCTCCAAAAACAAAAAAACCCAACCAATTCTATCCAAACATACAAATGAGTGTAAAGAAAAAAAAGCTGATGTGAAATAGGTATCCTATCCTAGCCTAGCGGGGCCCCTGAGACACTGGGGCACATTCAGAGGCCTTGGGGTTGGAATGTAAGAGACAGGGCTGGAAGGCAAGGGGGGAAATAGGGGCTGCCACATAGAGTATCAAGGGCCACAGACAGGTTCCTCAGTAGATGGGACAGAGAGGGAGGGGTAAGCCCAAGCAAGAACTTTCTGGAAGATGGCCCTGTTGTTTCTGGAGGCATAGTAGCACAGCTGGTGAAGATAATACTTCTCCTTCCCTTCTTGACCACCTTCTGGAACTGGATGTCCTTCCTTCAGGCCCTTGACTGTACCTGAACCCCTCCTGCCCACCCCCAGCATCCCAGTCAGTGGTGGCTCCCTCAAGGCCCAGCAATCTCATTAGTGTAGCATCAGAGAGGACAGTCATAATCTGCTCACCAGGAAAAGGATAAATTCCTAGGCCAGTGCTCTGCTGACCCAGGTCCAGCCAACTGGCACCTGAGGCTCCCTGAGACCTGTCCAGTGTTTGGTGAGTAGTGACCCATCGTATTGCCCTTTCTGACAGCCAGGTGTCTGCTCATTCAGAGTTGGGATGGGGGAAGCCAACAGGCTTTTACTGCCTCTGCTGAGCTTTGAGTCTTCAGGTGCCTGTCCCCTTTGCCTGTCCTTTGGAGAGGACATTCTGCCAATTACCTCCCCTGCTTCTCCACAATATCAAATGGTAGTGCTTTACCAAAGCCAGCCACCTGATCATGTAACTGAATGGCACCAGCTTCAGGTCAGTATGGATTGGGCATCTCAGGCATGGTTTCCATGGAGACAGCACTGATCATTGGAGCTCTGTTGGGGGTTCATGGCCTTTGGCTAGAGAAGTGTTTTAGCTCTGGGAAGTAAGGGATGGATCCTCGGGGACTGAGAAGCCTGGTCTAAGCTCCTGAGTCTTGGTTCCTAGGCTGTTGCTAGCTTCAGAGATAGAGGCTGTAACTAGGAAAGGATAGGGGGAGCCACTGAGATTGATGTTGCCTACAACAGACCCATCCTATCTGCTGACGAGTCTCAGCCCTGACAGTCCAACAGACCACTGACGGTGGCTTAAGGCTGGATGGACACTATACCACATAGGACCCAGAGCAGAAAAGGGGACTCTGAAAAGGGGATGCCTAAGGGTTGGGACAGCACCTCCTGTCTGGGTTACCTGTATTCAGCAGCATGTGAGGTTTATACAGCTTCCTAGAAACTCTGGGAGATTAGGAGTCTCCTTCAGGTGCTAATAGGATTACAGGAAGCTGTGCTGTCCTTGGCCAAAGTCACTGGGGCTTAGAGCTCTTAGGAAGAGGAGGAATCATCCTGTATAGTGTCTTCTGGGTTGTGGCCTGATACAGGGCAGCAGAGGGCAACTCAGCCACACCAGAGCCCTAAGATGATGTCTAATCAAGAACAAGCCCCAAGTCAGTGAGCTAGTGAGCAGCCTAAGGGAACAATCCTAGTGTAACTGCCCTCCCTGAGACCTGCTTCTGGCTTGGCCCTCTGAAACGGAGCCATGAAAGTGAGGGGTACCATGTTCAGCTGTTTCTGGTTCAAAGACAGGCCCCTTCCTTAGGGCATGTCTGTGTACCACTTTGTGGAGCATTTATTATTAATTATCAGCAACAAGTCCAACCCCAAGGGATAGATAATGAGCCAAAACCAGCAAGTACATAAATATGAACAAACATACTTAAAGGGCCATATGTAAATAAATGAGGAATTTGGCCAGTATGTGATATGAAGACATAAATTAGGACCTGGAATACGGAATGACAAGAGGTAGCATCAGAGGAGGACTTCCTGAGAAGGGACCTGGTACTAGTGGAAGCAGCCTGGGGCTGGTCACCTGGAAGAGAAGCTAAGAGGCTGTGGGGATCACTTGCAGGATCAGGAAGGAGTGTTCTTTGTTCAACATCCCAGGAGTCCTCAGAAGGCTTTCCACAGAGTGATATGGCCAGATCAGATTCCAGTGGATGAGAAGGGGGCAGGGAGTAAAAAGTCCTGGTTGGGGACATGTTGTGGGGGAGGGGTGTGTTTGATGTGAGTTAGGAGTATGGGATGGGCACAAGGGAGTTCATGAGTTGTGTGTGGCTGCTACCAGTGGGAGGTGTCAGATGGTACCAGAAGAAGGAGGGTGCTAGGGAGCCCTGGGGGAGCTGGCAGGTGGCTCTCTGGAAAGGAGGAGGCTGACCCAGGCACTCTGCTCCTAAGGTTGGAAGGGAAGAGCAAGGGCTAATGGGGATCCATCTGTCTGGTTTGCCCCAGCCTGCATGAGGAGTACAGTCCAGCCTGACAGAGTCCAGAAGCTAAGGGTCACTGAAGTGTCTCTGACAGCCTCACCATGAACCTGGAGCCACCCAAGGCCGAGATTCGGTCAGCCACACGGGTTATGGGAGGACCAGTTACCCCCAGGAAAGGACCACCTAAGTTTAAGCAACGGCAAACCAGGCAGTTCAAGAGCAAGCCCCCCAAGAAAGGCGTCCAAGGGTAAGCCTAACAGCAGAGGGGGCCTTTCCCACAAGGAGTACTCTTCCCGAGCTGCATGGGAGGACAAGGTGGAGGCTGGGGTTAGGCTCCGGCCATGGTTCTTTTGTATGTCTTCCTCCTGATAACTGGGGCCTCAAGAGTTTAGGGGAACCAAGGGCCTATCATTTACTCCAGGTGTAAATGCAGCCCGGCCGGTCTGGAAAGCAGACTGCCTGAATCTCCTCAGGAATGTGTGTACACCCCTACCACATTTAGCTGTGCACACACAGACACCTACATGTGAACACCTATAGACAACATCTTGGCCAATTCTATGTTGCTATGTCAAAATAATGGGGGCTGGACATGTTATGCTGAAAGAGTTGTTGTGCCCACTGCTTTGGAGGTAGAAAGTTCCAGGAGAGGTGGTCTCACCTGTTTGAGCTCTGGTGAAGACCCTGTGGCTATATCACAGCCTACAGGATGGTATCGTGGCAGGGGTGCTGGTGAAAGAGCCAGATCATATGGAGACAGAGAAAACTAGAAAGCAAAGAGGAGCCAGTCTCTCCCTGATAGCCACCTCATCTACAGAGTTATAACCATGTCCTGTGAGGATGGCATTAATCCATAGTGATGTTCCCCTGTGATCCAGTCACTCTCTGCTTGGCAGCCCTCTTAAAGACCTACCACTTCTCAATGCTGTTGCACACTGAAGACTACTTTCTAGCATGTGTGCCTTTCAGGGACAAACCACAGCTGGCACATTGAGAGACACACACAGCACCCTCACACTCACTCACACATTCCATGTCATACTCCTATAGAGACCCACAGCCCAAATCCACCCAGGCAACATTGTGTTGGTGCCTGCCTATGTGTACCTGGGCATATTCTTTCTTTCCTGGTCCTCAGCCTGTGAATCTCTGGGAAGCACACTAGCCCTGTGTTAGTGGAAGGGAGCCCTCAGACCCTGCTGCATAGCAGATGTTGGGGAGGAAGCCTTCAGTCTGGTCTCCAGGGGTGGCTAGATCTAGACCTGGAGACATCATCCCTGACCATTCTGTCCTTGCAGGTTTGGAGATGACATCCCTGGAATGGAAGGCCTGGGAACAGGTATGACAACTCAGGATTGTTGCATCGGGATGTTCCTCCTAACTGCCCTGCATCCCTCAGACACACCCCCACAGGTCCCAGGCTCCTCTCTTTATTGCTTAGCCTGACTCCCATCCTGTCCTCTATTCGTCTCCCAACATCACAACCCACTGAGAGGGCTTGTTCCATGGGGGTAGAATCTTTAGGCACAGGAGAAACTTTTGCTGATCCCTCCAACTTTGGCAAAAGGTCCATGAGCTCCCCATTTGGGCCTGCCACATTCCTCTCTACTAGAGTCAGGACCCAGAAGACAAACTTGGTGCTTCCTGCCTAGGAGGAAGAGTTGCAACCAGAGTTTAGACTCTCATCCTAGGCAGACATGGCTTCTATTGGGAGTGGAAAGCAAGACAACAGGGAATGGGGTGGTCAGTACTAGGGCTGTGGAGCCCTCTTTAATCACACCTTTCCTACAGACATCACTGTCATCTGCCCTTGGGAGGCCTTCAACCACCTGGAGCTGCATGAGCTGGCTCAGTACGGCATCATTTAGTCAATGCCTGCTACGTGAGGCCTGTGGAAGGAGCCTGCTGAAAACCCACTCTACCCTACCACCCTCTGTAAGCCCTGTCCAGGACCCCTGCCCAAGCCCAAGCATGAGTCCCTAGCCAGGTTGTCCCTGGCCTCCAGGTGAGACAACTTCATGCCCTGACACCAGCTACCAGAGCCTGCAGCCTCCCACAGGCCACTCTGCTGACCTGAAGTCCCTGGTCAGAAGAAAGAAGGGAGGGGACCCAGCCCTACCTCCTGTCCTTCTTGTGGCTGGAATGCAGGAGTGGACTCCCCAATAATGTTTCCCTGAACTGCCTTCTGTGGGTAAGAAGGTTCATCTGTCCTACAACCCTTCCAGATGGGTATTTTGGGGTGGGACACTGTCCTGGAGTGATGTAGTGAGAGAGACCGAGGTTACTCCACCCATTATACCAACCTTCCCAACATACTCTGTCCCTTGTCCCTATTTTGAAATAAAATTAGCATATCCTTGCTTATCTGGGGTGCTTTGATGGGCGTGGCACCTACGGACGGGTTGCTTCATCCGAACCGTGGAGGAAGGTTCGGGGCATGTAGAAGTAGGAGAGATTGGCAGCAGAGAGAAAGAAAAAACTCCATAAAATCACATGCTCCACAGAGGCTTGGCCTACAGGTACTGGATGTATGAGCCTGGCCCCGACCCTCACTCCTGGTGGCCATAGTCAGTGAAGCAGACTCTCCAAGAAGGTAGGTAAGGACAAACACTAGAAACCTAAACACTTGCACCTAATGAGTAGCCCCATGGCCCAGTCCATCCTAAGCCTGGGCTGACACTGTGCACACCAGTAACCTGAGAGTTCCACTCAGAGAGGTAGGGCACCCCAAAGCACCCACAATACTTAGGGTAAGCATATGATTATCCCATTGAATGAGCAGAAAATGGCTTTCAGAAGGACCCTGTGCATTGGGCATTGCAGTGCACCCTTGTAATCTCAGACTTGTAAGCAGGAGGTCATCCTCAGCTACATAAGGAGTTCAAGGCCAGCCCACAATATATGAGGCTCTGTCTGGAAAAGAAAGTAGAATAGAGAAGAAAAAGACTCATCTTACAGACTGACCATGCTAACTCTACAGATGAAATCAGAACTGGGCTGCCCTCTGCCCATACTCAACCCTAGCTGGGAAATGAGGAATAATCTCCATCTTGACTTGAGGAAGACAATCCCGGTCATTATGAAATCTATAGTTTACCATGCAACTATGAATGCACACACCAATAAATAAGTCTTCCTCCTACCAAAAGAAGCTTTCTACAGGGTATGACCTGAGCCATACCCTACATCTCACCAAAGACCAGAAAGCAGGAGGAGGCCCATGAGAAGCCAGTCCTGTGGAAATGGGAATCTTGAGCCAGTCAGTGTGAGTCAGATCAGGGTAGGTAGCTGAGGTTGGAAGGCACAGACCATGGTAGCCTTTGCAAAAGACACTCATGGGCTTTGATGGGTCCTGAGAAATCAGGAGTGAGGCAGCATAGAGTCAGTCTAGGTGTGTGGTGATATTGTGCTCCCCAATATATTGTGCACCCTAATAAACTTATCTGGGGTCAGAGAACAGAACAGCCACTAGATATAGAGGCCAGAAAATAGTGGCACATACACCTTTAATCCTAGCATTCCAAAGGCAGAGATCTGTCTGGATCTCTGTGAGTTCAAAGCCACACTGGAAACAGCCAGGCATGGTAACTCACGCCTTTAATCTCAGGAAGAGATGGCAGGGAGCAGAAAGGTATATAAGGTGTGAGGACGAGGAACTAGAGCTGGTTAAGCTTTTAGGCTTTTCTGCAGCTGTTCAGCTGAGATTCATTCCAGATGAGGACTCAGAGGCATTCAGTCTGAAGAAACAAGACCAACTGAGGAATTGGCAAGGTGAGGTTGGATGTGGCTTGTTCTGTCTCTCTGATCTTTCAGTGTTCACCCCAATACCTGGCTTCAGTTTTTTTTTGTTTTTTTTCCCAAAGATTTATTTATTATGTATACAATATTCTGTCTGCATTTATCTCTGCAGGCCAAAAGAGGGCACCAGATTTCATTACAGATGGTTGTAAGCCACCATGTGGTTGCTAGGAATTGAACTCAGGACCTTTGGAAGAGCAAACAGTGCTCTTAACCTCTGAGCTACCTCTCCAGGCCCAGGTTTGTCTTTATTAATAAGACCCTTTAAGGTTCTTGGTACATAGGTGGGACCAACAGATGTAGCAAAGAGGCATTGGCCAGGAGTGGAGTCCAGGAGTCTGTTCCTTGGGGACCTCTGATACCTTTCCTGGAAGACGAGGAGAGGCCTGGAAGTTATCTTGTACCAGGGTCTTTCATCTCTGCTTAGTGGGGAGGGTGGTACTGGCACCTCACAGAGGGCCGGCTTCTGTGTCCTTTGCTGCCTTTTGGACAGCTAGGGCCCTTAGCAGGCAGGCAGCCAACAGGAGTTCTGTCCCTTGAATCATAGCAACAGTGAAGACACAGCTGCCTAAGGTCTGCGTGCTCCCTCGCAGCCACTGCTGCAGCACAGGCCAGCAGCCCTGCAGGTACACTACTTGTCCAGCTGCATCCTGGTCCAGGTGCAACACCCCAAAGCCACACTGAGTGTTCACCAAAGCTCCCTCTTCCTGGGGGTTGATGCAGCAGGAGGCAGGAAGGCTGCAGGCTTGTACCCCGGGAGAACTGCAGTTAAAGTACCTGCAAGGCATACAAAGTTTAGTCCTGGAAAGGAGGCCTGCCTTCAAACTCGCTCGCACGCACCCTTGTGTACATATGAAGGGGCATATACATACACATGCAAACACACACACAGGACAAATCACAGTGCTTACACTCCTCTGTACTTGCAGACAGGGGTTGGGGATTGGGTGGGGTATCTATCTTGGCAGCAATGAAATGTTTAGTTGAAGGCGAGGCGGTAAGAAGACCCTGCCCCATCTCCACTGTGAGTTTACTTGAGCGGGCAGTGTCAGAGAGGAAGTAGACGGAGTCCCCAGAGAAGCGTCTAGAATGGGCTGTAATAAGAAGGGGTGTTAGTGGGCAGCAGCAAAAGGCTCAGAGCTATGAGGAGCCCCCTGGTGGCTAAGGAACCTCAGCTGCTCACCAGGCCCTGACAACTAACAACAGTGTACTCTCTGTGACCAGGTTCTCCCAGAAACCGGGGAGTGGGGGTGGGGGGAAGTGGGGAAGATGGGGGTAGTGGGGGTTAGAAGGGGTGCTTTGTAGGATCCCAGGAGCATGGTAGGCGCCATATATTGAGGCTATGTTCAGAACAAACGACTAGTTCTTAGAGCCTCCTCGGTTTCCATCCCTTGATATTAACTAGCCTCAGAGGCTTCAGGGAGGGAGCACAGTGTTTATCCTGCCTGTTATGGCGTGGCTCAGGGTGGCTGTGCATTGGCAGATGTAGACAACACAGGGATCCTCGAGCAGAACATAAAATATTGTGTCATGCCTAAATTGGAAGTTCAGTCACACTCACAGGACACATGCATACAGACCTGTGGAGTCATGAACTGAACTAACCTACGGTATTTTTCTTGACACTGAGATGTCCTGAGATTTAAAAAAAATTACTTTCCTAGTATCTTCTGGCTTGGCCTCTTCATTAGATCCTCATAGTGGAGGGACATCGTGGAGGAGAAGCTGAGTCTGGGCTCTAGAGTTGGCCAAAAGTTGGGCTCATTCAAGTTTAAGGCCCATGGCCTAATGAGTAAGTGCACACATTGGCATGCCTGTGTGTGCCTCAGGATGAGACTTTGTTTTGTGTTTACACAAAAGGGATATATGAGAGTGCATTTGTATGCACACAAGGAAACTTGTGTACAGGCATGTAGAAACAGAAGTGTCAGGCGTGTGGTTGTGTGTGGACACAAGAACACACACATGTATATGCATGCATGCTCAAGTGGGTGAGTGAGGCATCCAGACCACCCCTTCTCTTGCACGTATGGAGTACGGGGACACTCACAGGTTCTGTTGCCAGTCCTGGTAGGAAACTGCCCCACAGCATTGCAACCCCAGCTGGACTTGGTCAAGGAGGAAGCATAGGTCTGGATCATCCCAGTAATGGATGATGGCCACATGCAGGGTATACTTCAGGCCATCCTGCAGTGGGCCCCAGAGGGCCACCACCAGAGCCCCTGCCAGGGCTTCCAGGGCCAGGCAGGTGATGACAGCTCCACAGTAGAAGCGCAGTAGGCAGCTGTTCTCGCAGAGAGCACCCAGACATCCAGACAGGGTCACCAAGCTGACCAGCAGGCCTCCCAGCAGTAGCACCAACATGGGGTCCGTCGGCAAGGCTCCACCCCAGCCACCCTCTGGAGACCTTTTGACAGTCAGGCCCCAGAGCCCTGCTGCCAGGGCCAACAGGGCCAGCAGGGAGAAGAGGAAGTTGGAGAGGAAAGTCAGATACTTGACACAGCTACTTCCTGTGGAAAGTGGCAGAAAGGAGGCCTGGCCTTCCCTCCAGGCCTGGTGCTTTACGCCAGGACAGCATCTGCAACCCCAGGTCCCTACCTGATCCTCCCGGAGTGCTGGACCTGGGATGTTTGAAGTAGGTGGACTGTTCCTGGGGAGTGGCTGTGCTTGACCAGCAGTACCCTGCAGTCAGAAAGAAAACTTGGATGTATTGATGAATTCTCAGCCACTCAGACTCTGTGACATCCAGCAAGGGGTGAGGCGTCACTGGAGAGGAACTAAGAGAATGGGGTGGGCTTGGAGGGAGCTTGTGGGAGGGAGAATTGGATAGCTAGGGGCCTGGGAACTTGTGGCCTCATCCTGCTTAGGCAGGGAGCAGATGGGCAGTGAAGGGTCCTAGCCTACCTAGGTAGAGATGAGGTCAACCTCCTTTGAAGCCGTGTGATGGCAGCACCCTGGAAGGTCTATGGTAAAGACTAGGCAGGACAGCACTTAAAAGATGCACCTAGGCTGGGCGGTGGTAGCACAAGCCTTTAATCCGAGCACTTGGGAGGCAGAGGCAGGAGGATCTCTGTAAATTCAAGGCCACTAAGATCTACAGAATGAGTTCCAGGACAAGCTTCAAAACTACAGAGAAACCCTGTCTAGAAATAATAATAATAATAATAATAATAATAATAATAATAATAATAAAAAGAAAAAAGGTACACCCACTTCCTTTCTTCCACGCCCTTGCCCAGGCTTTCTGTTATTCCCACAAGCAGAAGAGTGACGGGTGGGTCTGCTTCCCTGCATTTGGAATGGTCTCTTTGTTTGCATCAGACTGTAGTGCCCCAGCAGTGACTTTGTATAGTCACAGGAGGGACTTTCCTCTCCAAACCAGAAATGCAGGCTGCCCGGGACGAGAAGCTGCTCCTGCGACCACCATTCTACCGTCCTCTGTGAAATCAGCCTTGGTTTCTCTGCACCACCTCAGACCCACCAACTGAACCTAGGCCATGTATAGATACTATGCCTGACCTAGTGTGGAGGATACAGGGAGGGACTGTCTGGATCCTGCCTGCCTGGCTTTCTGGTCAGGGAGAGGAGCAGCCAGTAGACTAGGAGGCAGGGAAAACATCACCTATCAGGTGGCTCAGCTGAGCAGGTAGACATGAGAGAGGCCTTCTACAGGGAGGTGGGGAAACCCCACTCATGATCTGGTTATTATTTTCTTCTTCCTTTTCTTTTTTTCCTTTCCTTCCTCCCTCCCTCCCTCCCTCCCTCTCCCCTCTCTCTCTCTCTCTCTCTCTCTCTCTCTCTCTCTCTTTCTTTCTTTCTTTTTTCTTCCTAAGACGGGGTTTCTCTGTGTAGCCTTGGCTGTCCTGGAACTCACTATGTAGACCAGGCTGGCCTTGAACTCATAGAGGTCCACCTGCCTCTGCCTCTGCCTCCTAAGTGCTGGGTTTAAAGGTGTGTGCCACCACTTCCCCGGCCACCACCTGGTTTTTCTTTCTTTTTTTCCCCGAGACAGGGTTTCTCTGTGTGGTACCTGTCCTGGATCTCGCTCTGTAGACCAGGCTGGCCTTGAACTCACAGAGATCTGCCTGGCTCTGCCTCCTGAGTGCTGGGAGTTCCACCACCGCCCAGATGGTTTTTCTAATATGACAGTTTGACTTGGAAGAGACTACAACCAGGTGTCTAGGCAAGGGTCCCATGTCATCTCCGTCAGTCCCATCAGTCAGTCCCATCACTTCACTCGTGCTAGTCCAGCTGTGTGGATGGCTTTTTATCCCGAATTTGAAGCAGAATATATGAAGATTATTTGTCAGCTGGAGTCTCTCAGAGCAAATGGATAGACTGCTGGAGCCACTTGGCAACACAAAGACTGTCTGAGGCCATGGAAATGACCACATTCAACTTCAAAGGACATTTGCCTTTACCTGCTCCTGAGCCCAATGTCGGAGTTTCTTTTAGACCTACAGGAGACCCTTTGAGGCTAGCACCCAAGTGTAGCCATCAGTAAGGGGAGCCATCTGATTAGTGAAGCCCCACCCCAATCTGAGAGGGTCACCCATTGGCATCCGCTTAATGACAAATCCTAGCACACAGCTATACTGGGGGGTGGGGCCAGGAGTCAGGTCGACTGTAACCTGGTCCAGGGGCCTCCTGGCAGACCATAGGACTAAGAAACATCTTCAACCTGAACTAGGCCATTAGATGCTGGCTCACCTGAGATAACAAGGGGCTGCGTTCTCCCTCTTCCATCTTCCACATAAATTGAGAAAGCCACAGAGACAGGTGGCCCTGGGCCTCTCTGGACAGGTTATATATGGTCCTGGTGTAATGGTGTTTCTTGGTTGCTCTGTAAACGGTACACCTCAGAGCTGGAGAGCTGCAAGCTCCACCCACGTAGCGATCACAGTGGGATCATGTGAGGAGTCACATTTTAGGGCTTAAGGCAGGCCCTTGCTTCTGCAGATGCAACTGGTCTTTCTTCTTAGCCCCTAATTCTTGGCCTTGGCTCTAGGGAATGCCCCTAATATCTGCACATTTGGTAAGGTGGCTCTGGTGCTGGCCTCATGGTCATCACTGTTGAGTCTCATTTTGGTCTCAGCTGGTAGGCTCATCAGCTGTTCTATCAGCACCTTCAAAGGAACAGATCTCTGCAAATTGGTTCACAATGCTGTCTCCCAGAAGACCAATGGGCAACACAAATGCCAATTTATCTCCCTAGTTTATCCAGTACAAAAACAAATCAGTATTCACATTCCAGATGTCCCCTCCCTCCAAGCTTCTCAAAAGCAGGATTTTGTTATGATCACCATACAGTCCTTGTGTCTAAAGGACTTCAGATATACAACTTGTTATGGAGACAGAAAACATGTTCAAAGGCTGTCAACACTGGACCCTACCAAACACAAACTCTGTGTGGCCTTTGGCGTGTCCCCCAACAGGTCTCCATGCTTCTGACTGGAATGTGTGTGAGATGTGGATGTGTTTGTCAGTATCACTGTAGTTGCACAGGACTTTCATAGATATCATCGACATGTTTAGGGGAAGAGAAGATCCTGCTGTATCTGCCACATGCCCCCTCCTATTTCCACCCCAGACCCCCTGAGTTTAAGCTTTTGATGGACTGGACAGGCCCAGTCTCTGCTTTTAGCTTTATTTGCCATTGTTCTGGCCTATAACTTTGTAGTCCAGACAAACTTGCTGGCCTCAAATGGCCTAGCATCTGTGTGTCACACTCCACTGCACCATCACCGTTGCCTGGAGTCCTCCAGTGTCTTCCATTGTCGTCAGGACTTCTTCCTTTTCTTCCCCCAACCCCAGTGTTGGGGATGGAATCCAGGACCTCTGCCAGTTTAGACTACCTCTTCCATCCAGGCTTTCACTATAGCCCAAGATGCAGCAGCCTGCCACTGTATAAATCCACTTATATAAAATGTTCTCAACTGGGCTAGGTTTGTAGTTCAATGGGAGAGCACTTACCCACCACTCTGCATAAGGCTCTGGATTCTTATTCTGTTCCCAGTATTGAAGAAAAAGGAAGAGGAAGAGGAAGAATATGAGGAATAGAGTGCCACAACATGAGTGAACCTTGAAAACATTATGCAAAGTGAAAATAGGCAGATATGAAAGTCACATTTTTTTTGTTTTTCAAGACGGGTTTTCTCTGTGTAACCCTGGCTGTCCTGGAACTTGCTCTGTAGATCAGTCTAGCCTTGAATTCAGAGATCTGCCTGCCTCTACCTCCCAGTGCTGGGATTAAAGGCGTGTGCTACCAACCACCTTCGAAAATCACATATTATTCAATTCCTCTTGTATGTCATATTCAGGCAGGGCATGTTAGCATATACCTGGCTCCTACATGGATCTGGACTAGGATGGAGACAGCACCAACTTCCTGATGGACTTGGCGGCCAATGAAAAAGCAGCCCAGGCATGCTTCTTAAATAGTTTTGAAGGTCTCCTTGATAACCACTATACCCAACCAAAGAGGGAAGTAAGATAGAGGGAAGTCAGATAGGAACTCAAAGCAAGAACCTGGAGGAAGGAACTGAGAAAAAGACTACAGAGAAATACTGTTTACTGGCCTATTTTCTGGCTCATTCTCAGCCAGCTTTGTTAAAGAGCCCAGACCAACCTGCCTAGGGATGGTGCTACCAATAGTGGATAGGCCCTCCCCCCAACAACCACCAGTGTCTTTCACAGCGAGGCCCCACCAATAGATCAATAAGATCAAGGCAATTCCAACTGAAGTTCCTCTTTCCAAGGTGAGTCTAGGCCATGTCAAACTCACAATAAAAAATAAGCAGCACGACACCCCTGAACATCTTTATTTTATTTTGAGACAGGGTCTCATTTCATAGCTCTGAATGTCCTGGAACTTGCTACGTAGACCACAATGGCCTTCAACTCAGAGTGCTTCCAGAGTGCTGGGGTTATAGGTGAGTGTCATCATACCCAGCCCCATCTTAAAAATAAATTAAGTGGGGCCTGGAGAGATGGCTCAGGGGTTAAGAGCACTGACTATTCTTCCAGAGGTCCTGAGTTCAATTCCCAGCAACCACATGGTGGCTCACAACCATCTGTAATGAGATCTGGTGCCCTCTTCTGGCCTGCAAGCATGCATCTAGGCAGAATACTGTATACATAATAAATAAATAAATCTTAAAAAAAGTTGCAAAAAAATGAATTAAGTGTGTGCGTATGTACTATAATGTATGTATGTGTGTGTGTGTGTGTGTGTGTGTGTGTGTGTGTGAGACGATAAGAGGACAACTTCCAATAATTTGTTTTTCTTTCTACTTTGTGGGTTCAGGGGATTAAGTTTAAGTCATTAGACTTGTCACATGCACCTTGATTTACTTGGCCTCCTGACTTATTTATTTATTTATCTGTTTATTTATTTATTTAATGAGCTGAGGATCGAACCCAGGGTCTTGCGCTTGCTAGGCAAGCGCTGTCTCTACCACTGAGCTAAATCCTTATTTTTATTTTATATGTATGAGTGTTTTATCTTCTTGCTAGAAGGGGCCATTGATTCCCTTAGAACTGGAGTTACAGCAGATTGGGAGTCATCATGTGGGTTCTAGGAATGGAAACCTATCCTTTGGAAAAGCAGCTAATGCTCTCAACTGCTGAGCCATCCTGCCAGCTCCTAACCATCTTATTTTAAACATATTCTATCAACCTCTGAGATAGTTTGAGTGAAAATGGCCCCATAGGCTCATGGAGACTGGCACTATCGGGAGATGTGGCCTTGTTGGAGTGAGTGTGGCCTTGTTAGAGTGAGTGTGGCATTGTTGGAGGAAGTGTGTCACAGGTTGGAGGCTCTGAGGTCTCAGACGCTTCGACTAGGCTAGTGGCTCACAGTCTCTTCCTGCTGCCTTCGAATTTGGATGTAGAACTCTCAGCTACCTCTTCAGCACCATGTAGGCTTGCCTGCTACCATGCTTGACAATGGAGTAAGCCTCTGAACAGTAAGCCAGCCCTGATTAAATGCTTTCCTTTGTAAGACTTGCCATGGTCATGGTTTCTCTTCAAAGCAATAGAAACCCTAAGACACCCTCTCTATCTACCCTTACTTTGGTTGTGTGTTTATCATTAATAGCTACCTGATGTTACATATCTGCAACCTGGTCTGCCTCTGGGGTACCTGCACCAAAGCAGGGGCCTATGTCCTTTCTACTCTATTCCCAGTGCAAAAGCCATGCAGACACTGTTAGCATGCAGTAAAATTTGTTGATGGAAAGAATAAGCCAAAATTTAAATAGCAGAGGCTAAAGAACATGTGTTATCAGCACTAATATTGGCAGTGATGATGGATTCAATGAAATTAAGAAGAGGGGAACCAGGGGTGGTGGTGTACACCTATAATCCCAGTATTCAGGAAGCAGAGGTAGGAAGATTTCAAACGTAGGAGACCCTGACTAAACATGGGCTTTGGATGTGGACTGGGTATGATGGCACACTCCTGTAACCCAGCTCTAGGAGGTGGAGACAGGAGAGTCAAAAGCTCAAGGTCAGGGCTGGAGAGATGGCTCAACAACTGAGTGCTCTCAATTTGATGCTCTTCCAGAGAACTTGGGTTTGGTTCCCGGCACCCACATGGTGGGTCTCAATCATCTGAAACTCCAGTTTCAAAGGAGCCACTCCCTCTTCTGCCTTTCTCAGGCACGAATGTGGTTTGGCATACATACATGCAGGCAAAACACTCATACACATTAACACATAAATTCTTGAAAAAAAAAAAAGTTTAGTCAGCTAGGTTGGCGTACGCCTTTAATCCTAGCACCTGGAAGGCAGAGGCAGGTGAATCTCTGTGAGTTCGAGACGAGCCTGGTCTACAACAAAGCGAGTTCCAGGATAGCCAGGGCTACACAGAGAAACCTTGTCTCGAAAAACAAAACAAAACACCCCACCCCACGAAAAAAACCAAAACAAATCCCCAAAACACAAAAACAAAACGAACCACCAAACAAATAAACAAATAGGCGCCTTTTAGCCTCTTAAAAGATTTCCATAAGGTCTCCTTCAAATCATTCCAGAAGTGCAAAAGAAGGTCCAGCCTGGCGGTGGTGGCGCACGCCTTTAATCTCAGCACTTGGGAGGCAGAGCCAGGAGGATCTCTGTGAGTTCAAGGCCAGCCTGGGCTACCAAGTGAGTTCCAGGAGAGGCGCAAGGCTACACAGGGAAACCCTGTCTCGAAAAACAAAAAACAAACAAACAAAAAAGGTACAGAGTATTGCTGGGAAATAGTGAAGACGGTATAGAACTTCCTCAACGGCTAGTTTTTGAGTGACATCTCGATGCTCTTTCTTCTTGGGGCTTTTCTGTATTGCTCGAACGTTCAGAAACAAGTCTTTTTTGCAGGCTTCTTCCGAACCCTGGGTCTGATGCGGGGGCCTAGGAGGCTGGGCCCAGACGCGCAGGGATGGGCGGAGCCGAGGTGATCGCGGCTCCACTTGCGCATGCGCGCGGCCGTTGGCGGGGCCGGAACCTTGTTTCGCCTGTGTGTTCGCCCGGCGGAGTGCGTTAAGCGAAGCACTGGACGTCGGCGGCTGGCGGATCCGGGCGGCGAAGCTGGAGCGACGGTGGCGGCGGCGGCGGGAGGCCGAGGCCGGGGCTGAGGCCGAGGCCGGAGTTGCGAGGCCTTTGGGGAGGCAGGCGGCGGCAGCCCGGGGCTCGAACCCGGAGGCAGGAGCGGCCACCATGGCCGAGAACATCGTGAGTGAGGCGGCCGGGAGGGAGCGGGGCGCTGGGATGAGGCAGCAGATTTGCCGGCGTCCTGGGCGGGCCCGCGCGGGACGGGGCTGGGCGCCCGCGGCTCCTCACCAGCCCTGGGTTTGTGGAGGTACCTTTGCTGAGCCTGGAGAGGCTGGCGGGAAGGAGGCCGAGGTCCGGATGGAGGCCCCCTCCTCCCTGCTGCCGCAGGTTGCTCCGAGGGACCCCAGCCGCCTCCCAGGCCCCGAAGCCAACCGGTTACGTCCTTCCTCCTGTCCTTAGGGCTTTCTCCTTCCCCATCCCAGCAGTGCCTCGTCATGATTTCACTCCGGAAGAGTAGTCGAGAGAAGGGCATCAGTAGGGAACCCCTTCCCCACAAAGGAAGTGGCCAAGGGGGCTAGACAGCACCCTGGAGGGACTGGCCCCTCCTTGGCAGAGACAACTTGAGTTCCTGTTTAAAAAGAGTGTAATAAAGAAGGCTGACTTCACTTTAGCCTGACAGTAGAGATTGCACCCCCCCCACCACCCACCACCATGAAATGTGTCCTTAAACCAAGAGAGAGGAAAACCAGCCCATAGCCTGGTTAGTTAACCTGTGGGAGCTTGTCTCCAAAGTAAATGTGGCAGGGGTTGGGGAATGGCGTGAGTAACAGGCTGGTCTGACAGAAAATTTGTGGTCAACACTAAGGGGTGTTTGGGATTTCTGGGAAATTGGAACCATGTTGGGTGTTTTAGGCCTGGGACAGTTCTGCAGTGTTTCCATACATTCGAAATAACATCACTTCTTTCTGGATTACATGGGCTTCCAGGGAAATTCAGCTCTTGAGGCTTTCTGTTCTATTTTACATTTTATCCCACACCACCCTTGACCTTGACATCTTCCTGCCACTGCTTCCTCACCGGGATTGCAGACCAGGGCTATCATTTCTGGTAGGTTAAGAGTTAAGGCTTTTCTCTGAGGGAAGCTTCTCTTTCCCCACAGCTTCATTTAGGGGTCTTCTGTTCTCTCTGTATTTCCCATCCTGAAGATGTGCAGAGAAACCTCAGAAAGGCTGACTTCATTTTAAAACTAAATGTACTAACCTAGATGACTTGCCTAGAAATTGGTGAGGTATCAGCAGTTAGAACTGCGTATTAAACTTTCTACACACTGTAATGATCTTTACTGAAGTAAAGTATTTGTTCAGGTATTCCAAAGGCTCTTATGGGTACTGGTGGGTCTTAAATTGACTTTCTTACTCAAGTTGTGAGGAATTAATAAGCTCTTCTGAAGTTGATTTCAGAAATTTTACTTTAAAAAAATATTTTTATTCTATGTGTATTGGTGTTTTGCCTGTATGTGTATCTGTGAGGGTGCCAGATCTCCTGGAATTGGAGTTACAGATAGTTGTGAGCTGCTATATGGGTTCTGGAATTGAACCCAGGTCTTCTGGAAGAGCAGCCAGTGAGTGCTCTTAACTGCTGAGTCATCTCTCCAGCTCCCAGAAGTTTTACTTTTAAGTTTATATATTTATGTGTATGGGTGTTTTGCCTGCATATATGTGTGCCACTTGGATGCCTGGTTCCCAAAGAGGCCAGATTAGGGCATTGGATCCCCAGGAACTGGCGTTATAGATGGTTGTGAGACACCCTGTGAGTGCTGGGAATTGAATCCAGATCATCTGAAAGAGCAAACAGTTCCCTCTCTCTCTCAAAAGAATTTATTTAACTTTATTGTATGTGCATTGGTGTGAAGGTGTCAGATCCTCTGGAGCTGGGGTTGCAAACAGATGTGAGCAGCCATGTGGATTCTGGGAATTGAACCCAGGTCCTTTGGAAGAACAGCCAGCGCTCACAACCGCTAAGCCATCTCTCCTGCTTGTTCCCTCACATCTAACTTATTCAGAATTGGTGTTCTCCATGTGGCCCATCTGTGTGTTTCATATGTTTTCTTTTGTAGCCTGTGTCAGAGGTTAATCTAAAACTTTCTTAGTACAAATTTCCTTCTTCTTAAATTCAGACTCCTATGCCATGTTGTAGATCAGGTAGAGTGACTTGCACTGTAGAATTCTTCTTTGGTAAACTAGATGTTGGGGCATAGGCCTGTAGTCCAGGACTTGGGAAGCTAGGCAGGGAGGATAGAGGACTTGAAACCACTTTGGTCTACATGGTGTGTACAACCAAACCCAAATCAACCAAACAAACGGGTTCTTCCTTGGGACCTCTTTCCCATAGTGCTTGGGTGACAGGCTCCCATCTCTGAGTAATTGGATGAAGAAGCATTTGTAGAGCCTTTTGTGGAACAATCCTTTTCTACACCATGTGTGGTGATATTTTATTTGTGCTGAAATGTGATTTTATTTGTACATTGATAAAGTTGCCTGGGGGTCAGAGCTAATAGCAAGCCATAGTAGAAGCCGGTTGGCGGCGGCAGCCTTTAATCCGATCACATGGCAGGCAGGGTCTGTGTGTTCAAGGACATAACCAGCTTGGAGACACACGCCTTTAATCTCAGTACCAGCCATAGAGGCCTGGAGGTCTGTATAGACAGGCAGTGACAAGGAGGTCATGTGGTTGGGTTTACAACCAATGAGAAGGCAGAACAGAAAGTCAATTAAAAAGACAAGACACACAGGAAGTAGGTCTCTTTCTCAGGGGAAGGATGGCAGCAGCGGTGTGTGTGTGTGTGTGTGTGTGTGTGTGTGTGTGTGTGTGTGTCTGTCTGTAAGTGTGTGTAAGAAGGTGGTCTTGGTCTTAGCTCTTAGCTACTGCTCTAACCTCTTGGGCTTTTAACTCTGCATTTATTTCTGTGTTTCTTATTTAATAAAACCATTTAGAATTACATCTACACTATGAATATGTATTACTCTCATTTGCTAATAAAAAGCTGATTGGCTGATAGCTAGGCAGAAAGAGATTGAATTCTGGGAAGAGGAAGGGGGAGTCAGAAAATGCAGAGAGGCAAGATAAGAATATTGTACTGAGAAAAGGTACCAAGCCATGTGGCTGAACATAGATAAGAATTATGGGTTAATTTAAGTGTAAGAGCTAGTAATAAGCTTGAGCTATCAGCCAAGCATTTATAATTAATATAAGCCTCTGTGTGGTAATTTGGGAAGCAGCTGCTGGGTATTTGGGAACAAGCAGTCTGTACAGGAAACGTCTGATTACAGAGCCTTCCACAGAGAAGCAGAGGTTTTCACTTTTTGACATGTCTCAGTGTTGAAGACAGATTGGAGAATGAAATATGTGCACATAGTTCCCTTACACTTATAAAGGTGTTTTTCCTAAGTATCAAATCCCAAGTGAAGAGTCCTAGAAATCAGAAGTCACTTACATTTGCAGTTAATACAGATGAGTGAGCAGGGTGAGGAAATGAGACAGATGTGGTTTGGAAGCAAATGTGTACACAATTTTATGCCCTTTAACAATCAGTATATTCATAGGGACTATCCAGAACAAAATTTAAATGTTGAACATACATGACAAAGCCAAGTGAAAGTCACCAAAAATTAAGAGACACGATTGTGCTATTTTAGAAAACTCACATTATTCTTAATTGTTTGATGAAAGTAGACAGAATTCAGTTGACTGTAAACCATTATGGAGTTCTGCGGTGTGTTAGTAGAAATCTTTAGACAATGCCTTGTCAATGTTTTCTATCTGCAAAGTATTTTCTATACAGTGTACCATTAATGACTGCTAGAGTAGGAAGTGCAGCAGCGGCTTTTTCTGAGGTGTTTTATGTCTTCCCTCTTAGCCCTTGGGTAGCCGGGCAGCAACTGCCTGGTTTGTAGGGCATGCCAGTTCATGCCAGCATAGTGAATGACATGTTCTCAGAAGGCTTGGATCAGTATAGAAACCAAGGCCTAGAAACTGGTCCATGTCTGGGAGTCTTGAAGGCAGCCAACATTTTTAGCTTTGCCTTGCCTTCGAAATACATTTTGTTAAGACTCTGCCTAGAAATCAAACTATTAATCAAACTATTAATAATAGAATTTATCATGGAATTAAGGGCCTTTATTTTAGTTTTTAATTAGTTTATCTTTTATTTTTATTTTATTTTGTGTGTGTGTGTGTGTGTGTGTGTGTATGTGTGTGTGTGAGAAATTTATGTACCCCACAACATGTAGGATTCTGTGGAGCAGAAGTGGGTAATTCATCCCAGGGATCTGGAGTTACAGACAGTTGAGAGCCTCCAGTAGGTACTGGGAACTGAACCTAATCTTTTGTAAGAGCAGCCATTGCTCTCAAGAGCTGAGCCATCTCTCCAGCTCTTTTATTTTTTTAAGATAATTTCATGTGATGCCCTCTTCTAACCTTGAAGGGCAATACATGCATGTGGTGCACAGACATACAGGCAGGTAAAACACTTATACATGTAAAATAAAATCTATCTTAAGGTGGTCTCATATGGCCCAGGCTGGCCTCTTCTTTTGCTCTTGCCTCCACCTCTGAAGTGCTTGGGATTACAGGTATTCCTACCATCTTTAGCTTTGAAGTTGTATGTTCTACATGAAACTATAAGGTGTTTGAATCAGGATTGTACTCTAGGCCACCTTTCATGTATTGATATGCCTCACCTCTCTTGTTTCCCCTTCAAGCAAAATGGAGTTGGGGATTCAAAGGGGGAGGACTGAGAATGAGGAGATGGTTTCATGGATAAAGGGCTTGCTATGCAAGCATGAGGAGCAGAGTTTGGATCCCTAGCACCTGTGGAAAAGCTGGACACAGTGGTGTACATCTGTAACTCCAGCACTGCAGGGAGTGGAGGTGGGAGGAGCCAGTTGATTGTTGGCCAGCCAGTGTAGCTGAAGTGGTGAGTTCCAGGTTCAATGAGCCCTGTCCCCCAAAACTATGTGGAGAGCAGTAGGGGAAGATGCCCCATGTTGACTTCTTGATACCATGTGGATGTGCACAAGTGGGTGTGCTTGTGCATATAGGTACACACACAACATACACACCAAAGAAAGGTGGGGAAGAGTGACTCTTACCTTCAGTTTCTACAGTCCAGGTGCCAAAAGACTTCAAGTATGAGTCTTTGTTTTGTTTTTTCTCAAGACAGGGTTTCTCTGTGTAATTTTGTGCCTTTCCTGGATCTTGCTTTGTAGACCAGGCTGGCCTCGAACTCACAGAGATTCTCCTGGCTCTGCCTCCCATGTGCTGGGATTAAAGGCGTGCGCCACCACTGCCCAGTGTGTGTGTGTGTTTTTTTTAAGTCGTTGTTTTTAATTAATTAGTTTATTTACTTATTTTTTATGTACATTTGGGTTTTGCCTGCATGTATGTCTGTGTGAGGATGCCACGTCCCCTGGAATTGGGATTGTAAACAGTTGTGAGCTGCCGTGTGGGTGCTGGGAATTGAACCCGGGTCCTCTGGAAGAGCAGCTCTTAACTGCTGAGCCGTCTCTCCGGCCCTTCAAGTGTAAGTCTTATAAAATGGATAGCTCATTAGGTACAGTAACCTCTCACTTCATTCACAATAGATCATCCGTGTCCAATCCCCGGATGGAGTGAAGCGGATCACAGCAACAAAGAGAGAAACAGCTGCAACGTTTTTGAAAAAGGTACCTGTGGCCAATCATCCAGGGTTGTTCCCTCCAGTGTGCCTGTCCGTGCCTTTTCTTGTTTCCTTTTCTCTCCTGCCACCAAGGTGTCAGTTGTGTGGCTTTTCTCTGTGTGATTGAACTGGCTACCTGCTGGATTGTTGTGGTGGGAGGGGGTAGGGGTGGGGAGGGAGAGGGAGATGGGGCAGACAGAGATAGAAAGACAAAGTCTCACTCTGTAGGCTGGCCTTGGACTCTAAGCAATTCTGCCTCAGCTTCCTGAGTGCTGCTGGGATTAAAGGCATGCACCACCACAATCAGCTCATTCTTTTTATTTATTTATTCATTCATTCATTCATTTATTTCAGCCCATTCTTTTTATTTATTTACTTACTTACTCACTCACTTATTTATTTTTTGGTATTTCAAGACAGAATTTCTCTGTAGTTTTGGTGCCTGTTCTAGATCTCGCTCTGTAGTCCGGGCTGGCCTCCCGAGTGCTGGGATTAAAGGTGTGCACCACTGCCAGCTATGATGTACTTCTTTTTATTTTATGAGTATTTTGCCTATGTGTATGTCTGTGCACCACATACATGCAGTGTCCATGGAAGCCAGAAGGTGTTGGATTCTCCTGGAACTAGAGTTACAGGTGGTTGTGAGCCACCATAATTGGTGCTGATAACTGATTCTGGATCTTCTGCAACAGCTTGAGTGTTCTTAACAGCTGACCCATCTCTCCAGCCCTGTTCCCCGACCCCATCTTTTTTTTTTTTTTTTTTAAATTATTTTTAATGTGTATGGGTGTTTTGCGTGCATGTGTTGCCAGGTTTCCAGGCATTGCTTGCATGCCTGTTTACCAGACATAACAGTGGGCTATTGTGACAATTTTGTCATTTTTAGGTTCACAGATTAGTACGTGTACCATATACATGTCTAGTGACTGTGGAAGCCAGAAGAGGTGGTCAGGTCCAGTTGGAATTGAGTTACAGATGGTTGTGAACTACTGCATGGGTGCTTGGAATTGAACCTGGGTCCTTTGGAAGAGCAGCCAGTGCACTTAACCACTGAACCATTTCTTCAGGATACCCCTCTCCTCTCCAGTTATTTTTCAGAGAAATTAAAGCCACATATTTATGACTCTACGTACAGGGAGTGATGGAGAGAGAGAGCTTGGGTCAGACCTAAAGTGGATGAGAAGTCTTAAGCAAAGAGAATAACTTTTGTTTTACACTTTGTACTGAAGACTAGCAAATTGTAGCCCTCCTCTTTTACATTGTTAATATAAGTAAGTAGAAGTAATATAATTCTCAACTCTATTTGCTATTAGCAGCATTTTATAACCAAGCACACAGTGTTATTTTTGAAGTTTTTTTTTTTTTTTTTTTTTGGTGAAGTATTTAAAATGTTAGAGGCAACCTTACTGATGCCCTTGCTACATTTCTTCAAATCTAAGACATAGATCCCAAAGAAATGTCACTATGTATACCTAGGAAACTAAAAATGGAATTACACTTGCTTTCCCTTGTCATTAGAATTTTATTTTGTGCTTTAGTACTTTTAAAAAGTTATTTGGAAATCATTTTAATTGTACATTATTCTTATGAATCCATAAGAAGGAAAAACTAATGAAATTAGTTCCTCTGTGCAGGTCCTGTCCCAAAGGGTCTTCTTCTGCCAGTGTTGAGAGGACACTGACTCCCAGTACCCAGGCTGTTCATTGCATTTTAACTAGCAGAGCTCAGCACCCAACTTTTCTTCTTTGGTCATTCCCTAATTGGCTTGTTTGGTGGGGTAGCAAGTTATGCCGTTGGGAGGGACAAGTTTACCCAAGCCTAGGCAGGCGTCAGCTTGGATACAGACTTGGGCTGTATCACCATGTTGTTTATAAGGTATGTCAGTGTTCACGATGGCATTATATGGCCATTTGTAACCTGTTCTAATGTAATTAAATTTATTTATTTATTTATTTTTGGCTTTTCAAGACAGGGTTTCTCTGTGTAACCATGCTGGCTGGCTCTCTTGGAACTCACTCTGTAGACCAGGCTGGCCTGAAACTCACAGAGATCCACCTGCCTCTGCTGGGATTAAAGGTGTGCACTACCACTGCCTGGCTTCCCTGTTTTTATTTTTTATTTTTATTATTATTATTATTTTTAACTAGGCTATGTTATAGATGTGGTTCTCTGCTACTAAAACAGATTTACATTTATGGTACTGGATGTTCTTTTTCTCTTTCCCTGTGTTACATATTTATTTTTATTCCACATCAAGTTTCTTGTATTCTTGCATTACTGTGAAACGTGTCTCTAGAGTGTATTCATTGCGCACTTCTGAAATCCATCCCCCTGAACAACAGCTTCCCTTTTCTCCTCACTGCAGCCCTGGTAGCCACCATTCTGTTTTCTTTTTCTGTGACTTCCAATACTTTAGATACCTCATGTAAGTGAGAATATACTGTGTGTGTGTGTGGTTTTGTTGTTTTGTTTGTTAGTTTAGTAATTAAAATCTCAACAAATGGTCTCTAAAACAGCGTCCTTGAATCCTTACAAACTTGCTTGGAAAGCAGGTCTTGAGCTCTATGAAACTTGTTTGGGCAGGGTGGCCTGTGCTCAATAGCATTTATATGTGGCTTTATGCTCTGTAAAGAAATGGATGTTGGCATGTGTGGTGAGATTGTTTATATTGAAAATAGCTCACAGACCAACACTTGGGAGTTGGAAGGAGGAAGATCAGGAGTTCAAGGCCAGCTCTAGCTGTATTCTAAGTTTGAAGCTAGCCCGAACTACTTGAGACCTGTGTTACTGTCTCTTCCACGTGGACTCAAGCCAAAGAAAGAGGCCCACTCATGGAGTCTTAGTGATTGGTTCATTTCAAGGTCTCATTGTCTGGTTTTCGGAAACCAGAACCCCAGAGCGCGTTTGGTAGGATGTTTAATGTCTGTTGAGTTAAATGATTTCATTGCTCCTGGTAGCACAATTGAGTTGATTGATAATCTACCCACCTCCTACTTCCTTGTCCTTCCTTCCTTCCTCTTTCTTTCCCCTCCTCCTTTCCTTGTTTTTGTCATGTTGTCAGGATCTCATTCATATAGTCCAGAACTTGTCGTGTAGCTGAGGCTAGTCTTGAACTCCTGATACTTCTGTCTCCATCCTCCCAGTGATGGGATCACCGGAGTGTGCTACTATGGCCAGCTGACATTTCTTTTTAAAAATACTTTAAAATCTTTTGCACTTACTTACTTACACTACCATTTCAACAAAATGGGTGGCGGTGGCATGCGTGACATGATACACATGTGGAGGTCAAGAGTCAGTTCTTCTACTGGGTGGGTCTAGCATCAAATTTAGACCATTAGATTTAGCAGCAGGCACTTTACCTGCTGAGATACCTTGCTAGCTGCAGCTGACTATTCTTTTTTTTTTTTTCTGGCTTTTTCCCCTGCCTCCTGAGTGCTGGGAACAAAGGCGTGTGCCATAATGCTCAGCAGCTGACTTTTCTTTCTTTTTCTTTTTTTGTTCCCTCCCTTCCTTCCTTCCTTCCTTCCTTCCTTCCTTCGCTTTTTTTTTTTTTTTTCTCAGACAGGGTTTCTCTGTGTAGCTTTGCGCCTTTCCTGGAACTCACTCTGTAGCCCAGGCTGGCCTCAAACTCACAGAGATTGGCCTGGCTCTGCCTCCTGAGTGCTGGGATTAAAGGCGTGTGCCACCATGCCCAGCAGCTGACTTTTCTTGATTGGTGGCATCATTCTATACTCCATTTTTTTCTCTGTTGTTAGGTTTTATGATTGGAATTGGGTTTTTACTATTGATTAAAAAGGAACAATTAACTTGCCTTGACTTTGGCTAGTTTCATCTCTTACATATTTATTATACAAGACCTTTGTTTCCCGTGGGCCACTTACTTGAATTGGCACTGGTATGATGAGTACAGGTTTTCTCCAGAGTAAAATGACAAGGGGTCTGTCTTGGTGAGCACTTCCTAACTTTCCAAGTGTTTTCCAGTGGTCTGGCAGCCCATGGTATGTCAGCTTGGATGTTTCATTACATTTCTGTTGTAGGTTGCAAAGGAGTTTGGATTCCAAAACAACGGCTTCTCAGTTTACATCAATAGAAACAAGACTGGAGAGATAACAGCATCGTCCAGCAAATCCCTTCATTTGCTAAAAATCAAGTAAGTGTCCAGCTAGTGGAAGATAGGCAGTGGGAGGGATTAGGTCCAATGCTCCAACTGAGGCTGCCTGGATTTCTCTTATCCTCTGGGCACTACTATAATTACGGCCCTGTTAACTGCTCACAGACAAGAGATTGTGTTGCTTGGCTGGTGTACAACAGTTGTACAAGACCAGCAGTTAGTGTTGAGCAGGTTTGACTATGGAATTCTGGAATGGTGTTAAGAGAAGGTTATATGGTTTTGGATACATATCTGAAGTAGAGCCAACCTCTTGTCTGGAGCAGAGGACTTACTTAGAGCGCGAGTATTTGGGGAGAGATCATGTCATGTCAGCCCCACTTATTAAGAAAACGGGGGAGATATATGGTGGCTCATATTTTCACTTGTTAGTGAGGCTTTGGCAAAGGCCTCTGACTCACACTTCTGTTTATGGTATTGGAACACAGTCATGTCTGTGACTACTTTGATGCTGTAAGTTCAGAGGTGAGTGATTATAACACGTAGCCTGCAGAGTTCAAAATGTTTGCTGTTTGGCTTTTTATAGACAAGCTTGTTCAGCCTCTTCTAAACTGGGCATCTGCATTAGTGAACAGTCTTTTTTTTTTTTTTTTTTTTTTTTAATTTTATATGTATGAGTGTTTACCTGCATGTATGGCTCAGTCTGCAGGCATTTGTCTGCATGTCTGTTTATTAGACAGAACAGAACAGTAGGCTATTCTGGCAACTTTACCACTTTTATTATAGATTAGGATATGTGGGGAACGGAAATATATAGTGATATCATTTATTTGTTCTGCAAAGACTTGGTTCCTGTTTGCCTATCCCTGTAATTAATCTTTCCTTATTGTTATTTGTGACCATTTCCAGGGTGGCCAAGTTCATATTTTCTTTGAGCTTTCGCAGAGTTTGTTGGTGTGTTTGTGTTTTTAATTTATTTGGGGGTAAGATTGGCCTTTAGTTTTTTTGTTTTTGTTTTTGTTTTTGTTTTGTTTTGTTTGACAGGGTTTCTCTGTGTAACAGCTCTGGCTGTCCTGGAACTCACTCACAGAGATGCACCTGGCTCTGCCTCCGGGGTTTGAGATTAAAGGGGTGTGCCGCCGCCGCCGCCGCCCCTGGCTGGTCTTTAGTTTTTTGTTTTTTTGTTTTTTTAATGGAGCTGGAAGTGGAACCTCTTGTCTGGAACATGGTAGTCACCCCTTTACCCCGAGCTGCATCCTGGTGAAGGGTTTTAAAATTTTGAGAATCAATCATTTCTTTAAAAAACTTTGTATAGCCAGGCATAGTGGCACACACCTTTGATGCCAGCACTTGGGAGGTAGAAACAGCCAGTTCTCTGTGAGTTTGAGGCCAGCCTGATGTACATAGTGAGATCCAGGACAGCCAGAGCTATATATTGAGACCCTGTCTCAAAACAACAACAACAACAAAATCTATTACATTTTATTTGTGCGTGTGCACAAGTATGAGCATGCTCTCAAGTGTAAGGTCATAGGACAATTTGGGGAAATGAGTTTCTCCTTTTGGTCCTGGAGGTTAAACTCAGGACATTGGTTTTGGGCCCCTTCATTCACGGAGCCATCTCACCATCTCACCAGCTTCCAGAGTCAAGTCATTTTCCAGAAATGTTATGGAAGTTTGGACGTACACTGCCATTCCCTCCCACCTGTGAGCCGTGGAAAGTCCTCATTCCGCTGGTCTTGCTGTCCTCATAACATCAGTACCTCTTTTACATGAGTGCAGTAAGAACAAAGGCGTGGCTTCTGTGATGCTCTTTTAATGTGTGTGAGTGTGTGTTACAGGTGGTTGTGGGCTGCCTGATGGAGGTGCTGGTAATTAAACTCAGATGCTGAGCCATCTCTCCAGCTGGGGCAGGGCTTTTGATGTTGCTATTGGGGATTGGATTTAAATCTTCACACATGTTAGGCAAATGTTCGAGCACCCCAAGTGCTGGGATTAAAGATGTGCACCACCAAGCCCTGCCTATGAGGTAAACTTTTTATTTTTTTGTTTTTTGGTTTTTGGTTTTTCGAGACAAGATTTCTCTGTGTGGCCCTGGCTGTCCTGGATCTATCTCTGTAGACCAGGCTGTCCTTGAACTCAGAGATCTGACTCCAGTGCTTCTGTTTCCCAAGTGCTGGGATTAAAGGCATGTGCCACCACCGACCTATGAGATAAAATTTGAAATATTTTAAAAATACATGAAAGTAAAGGACAGCAAGAGCTACATAGTGAGACCTTGTCTCAAAAAAGTTAAAAAGAGGAGCTGAAGTTATGGCTCAGTGGTTAAGAGCACTGGCTGCTCTTCCAGGGGACCTGGGTTCAGTTCTCAGCACCCACATGACAGCTCACAACTGTCTATAACTCCAAGATCTGACACCCTCACACAGACATACATGCAGGCCAAAACACCAATGCACATAAAATAAAAATAAATTATTTTAAAAACTTAGGGGGTTGGGGATTTAGCTCAGTGGTAGAGTGCTGAGGCCCTGGGTTCAGTCCTCAGCTCGAAAAGGAAAAAAAAAACTTAGAAAAAGTCCGAATTGAGTTTACTGACACACAGTCTTGGGAGACTAAGGAGGGTTATGGGTTTGAGACTGCCCCTCCCTCCCTCAGTGCGGGCTGCATTCACAGCTGCTCCTCTCCATCTCAACTCCTGCTCTATAGTGAGTCTGTTTTCAGTTTCCTGTTGCTTTAGTTTTGAGTTGGGATTTTCCTGTGTCAGAGCACAGATGCGCACCACCGCACCACTTTCACGTTAAAGACCCTGCTTTCCTTCTCTTGTCTTCAGCTCTGCTATCAACTTGCAGTAAGCACTGTTATGAACACCAGGCAAGCGCTATACCACTGAGTTGTGACTCCAGGTCTCTGCTCCCGACTTTTAAACTTTTTATTTTGAGGCAGTCTTTCTGTGTTTGTTGCCCAGGCTAGCTTCGCACTTGCCTTCTGTCTCAGTCTCCTGAGTAGCTGATTTATAGGCCTAGCCAAAACATTGTTTGATTCCCTTTCCCACTGGGCTGTTGGTATGTGGCACTTCAGGGTTCCATATCACTCCCAGCTCTTTCTTGGAAGGTTTCTGCTGCATTCTCTGGAGTTTGTGTCTGTGTCTTGTAATTCCAGCATTTGAGTCCCCCGCCTTCCTCTCTCTCTTAGCACTTGTTTCTGTCTACTCTTGCTTGAGGGAATTTATTTCCCTTGTCTCTTTGATTTTTTTTATTGGGAGAGGTGTGAGGAAGCGTAGTTGTATCTGATCCAAGTTAATTTTAGTGGCATTTGCAGTGTAAGCACAAGGGGGTGCTGTGGAGCTAAGGCTGCATCCCTTTCTGGTTTTGGTCTTCCAGATCCCCAAACAGCCAGATTCTACTCCATATGCAGGCCTCTGCTTAGAGCCTTGGAGGTAACTTCCCTGCTGTGCTTCTGGTGGAAGCAGACTGGATTTCTTCTTAGCTCCTATTTTGACCTCCTGGGTTCTCTTAGTTGTTCAGACTTCCCTTAGTCACCTGGGTTTTTTGTTTGCTTGTGACTTTTTTTATTGATGTTGATTTTCAGGATTTCTCTGTGTAGCTTTGGAGCCTGTCCTGGAACTCAATCTGTGGACCAGGCTGGCCCCAAACTTACAGATCCTCCTGCCTCTGCCTCCAGAGTGCTCAGATTAAAGACATCCACCACCCCCTGGCTTGTTTTGGTTTTTTTTAAGACAGGGTCTCATGTAATCTAAGCTGGCCTTGATCTTGAAATGAAGCTAAAATACCTTGAATTTGTAATCCTCTTGCTCTCACCTTCTCAGTTCTGGGATTACAGGTGTGCACTGGCAAGCCTGGCATTTGGCTTTATCTGGGAGTTTCAGGCTAACAGTCTTTTTTGTTTGTTTGTTTGTTTTGGTTTTGGTTTTGGTTTTTTGAGATAGGGTTTCTCTGCTTAGCTTTGCAGCCTGACCTGGAACTCACTCTGTAGACCAGGCTGGCCTGGAACTCACAGAGATTCACCTGCCTCTGCCTCCCGAGTCCTGGGATTAAAGTGTGCTGCCCGGCCAGGCTAACAGTTTTAGGGGGCAGGGAGCTCCAGGCCTAATCTGTTGTCTAGTGAACACTTGAAGTCTTGATCAAGTTCTTGATCCTGGCCTTGGCCAAGGGAGAGTGGCTGTGTCCTCTTCCATTCTTACCCACTTCACTGCCAGCTTTGGGAACCCTGGGTATTCTGTACCTTTAGAGCTCAGCAGCCTTTTTACAGTGCATTTGTTAAAATTTATCCAGGCTCTGAGCCGAGTAGTTTATGTCTAGAGGGTGTGTAGGAATATCTAATCCACTGCTAGAAGCAGAACCCTGGCTACAGTTAGGCAGTTTTATTGCCTATGAATTATGGAGGAATAAGAAGGCAAGAGCAGCTCTCAAAAGCTGCAGCCATGCTCCTGGGGCCTGCATGTTTGCAGTGTTTGCACTTGCAGACTCTGCTCTTCCTTTGGTTTGCTGTTCAGCACTGGGCCAGCTGTTCTTTTAGCTTTTTTCTTGTGCATCCTGTTGATGGCAGCTAGCTGAAAGTTTGCCAAATGTTCTGTCACCTCCTGTCTTCAAAGGCTGGAGCTGATTTAGTGCCACAAGCCATCTCTGGTCAGGCCTGACCCACGATGGGAAACATCCTTTAGCTACAAGTCATGTCAAGTTAGAGCACAGCAAGTAGACTTGTGGCAGCTCTTTAGGAAAGCAGACCTTCCACAGTCTTGGGACAGAAGGCTGTGCCTGGGATCTGCCCTATCAGAGTGAGTGTTGGCATCTGTTTGTGGGTATGTTCTTCACAGTGGCAGTAACCAGCAGACTTGCCCCTTAGCATGGTGAGCCTACCTCCCTGGGGAATATTAAGCCAAACTGGTAGTACACATCTGTAATCTTAGCACTTATAGTAAGTAGAGGCAGGCAGATGCTGAGTTTGAGGCCAGCCTGGGCTACATAGTGAGACAGGGTTTCTCTGTGTAGCTTTGGAGCCTTTCCTGGAACTCACTCTGAAGCCCAGGCTGGCCTCGAACTCACAGAGATCTGCCTGCCTCTGCCGAAATGCTCATTCTTTTTTTTTTTTTTTTTTTTTAAGGTTTATTTATTTATTGTGTATACAGTGTTTTGTCTACATATGCCTGCAGGCCAGAAGAGGGCACCAGATCTCATTACAGATGGTTGTGAGCCACCATGTGGTTGCTGGGAATTGAACTCAGGACCTCTGGAAGAACAGCCAGTGCTCTTAACCTCTGAGCCATCTCTCCAGACTCAATGCTCATTCTTTAAGAAAAGTTTTATTTATTTGTCACGATTACAGTATTCTGCTTACATGTATGCCTGTAAGCCAGAAGAGGCACCAGATCTCATTATAGATGGTTATGAGCTACCATCTGGTTGCTGGGAATTAAATTCAGGACCTCTGGAAGAGCAGTTAGTGCTCTTAACCTCTGAGCCATCTCTCCAGCCCTAAAAAATGCTCTTTTTTTTTTTTTTTTTTTTGAGACAGGGTTTCTCTGTGTAGCTTTCTTTGGAGACCAGGCTGGCCTCCAACTCATAGAGATTGGCCTGGCTCTGCCTCCCAGTGCTGGGATTAAAGCCGCCACCCGGCTCGCTTGCTCATTTATTTATTTATTTATTTGTTTGTTTGTGTTTTCCAGAGCTGAGGACTGGACCCAGGGCCTTGTGCTTGCTGGGCAAGTGCTCTACCACTGAACTAAATCCCCAACCCCCCAAATGCTCATTCTTAATGGCTTATTCAGCTTGCTTTTTTTTTTTTTTTTTTGGTTTCGAGACAGGATTTCTCTGTGTAGCGTTGCGCCTTTCCTGGATCTCGCTCCTTGAACTCACAAAGATCTTCTTGGCTCTGCCTCCCTGAGTGCTGAGATTAAAGGCGTGCGCCACTAACTACCCGGCTTAGGACTGTCTGGCAAGGGTAGCACCACCAATAAATGGGCTGGATATTTCCACATGAGTTACTAATTAATAAAATGCTGTACGGGCTTGCCTACATGTCAGTCTTTTGGTCTTTTAGAGACAGGGTTTCTCTGTGTAGCAGTCCTGTCTGTTCTGGATCTCGATCTGTAGCCCAGGCTGGCCTTGAACTCACTGAGATCCACCTGCCTCTGCCTCCCGAGTGGTGGCATTAAAGGTGTGCGCTGCTGCTGCCCGGCCCTCATAGCTTTTAAAATAAATTGGTGAGAGAAGTTAAATTTCCGAGACTCTGCACTGATGTGTACAGTGCCAAGAAACAAATAATTCTGCTCTCTTAAAATCAGGAACTTCCCTATGTAGTGCTTTAGACTGTAGCATTGTCTTTTGAAGCTATCAGGATCCACATATCCACACTAAACTCTGTGGTTTGATTTTGGGAGGAAAGGATGGCGTTTGATGTTTTGTCCTTTGAACAGGCATGGCGATTTGTTGTTCCTGTTTCCCTCAAGCCTTGCTGGACCTTCGTCTGAAATGGAGACATCCACCTCACTAGGGTTAAAGGCCTTTGGTGCTCCTAATGTGGTTGAAGATGAGATCGATCAATATCTCAGCAAGCAGGATGGAAAGATTTATAGGAGCCGGGACCCACAGCTGTGAGTGCTCTATAAGGCTCCTGCCTGCGGAGCTTTTAATGGATCATTAAAGGAAATGTTTAAGAGCTTTTGTAATCATAGCACTTGGCAAAAGCAGGAGGACTGGTCAAGTTCAAGGTCAGTGTAGTTTAATAGTGAGCTCAGGCTAGCTTATGAGAACCTTGTCTCAAAAATAAATTTAAACAAGTTCATGCTAGGTAAAGGTGAAAGATCTGAGTGGCATCTATTGTCACATTATTCTACTCAAAAGAAATAACAAACAAAAAAATTAGGAGTATGTGAATACTAAGAGATTCAAAGGTGTCTAGGTACAGGTAGGTTCTATTTTGATGTTCCTTTAGATACCTGTCCCCTCCCACCAACAGAGGTAGGGGTAGAAGGACTGGTGGTTCAGTGTTTACCAATACAAGGGCTGGCTCTGACTTCTTAAGAGCAAATACTGTTAGAATAACCTGGGCACTAGGTAAGGTACTAGTGTGTGCCTCTAGTGAGTATCTGGTTTACAGATCTGCTTTGAATGTTCATTTTGTACCAGGTTATGTAAAGTGCTAGTGCATGTTTGCATTCCTTAATTTTAGACTTTTTTTTTTTTTTTTTTGCAATTCTTTTAAAAGAAACCAGTTAAGGACTGGAGAGATGACTCAGAAGTTAGTTAAGGGTTTTTTAAGTGTATCACTCTGTGAATATGATAAGGTACTGACCCTGGCATACTGCTATTCTAAATGCTATATCAGCAACCTTTTTGTAAGATGGAATAGCCACAGATGCTGCTCAGCTGCTGTGGCTGGAGCCTAAGATGCCTTCCATTTGTCCTGTGTCTGGGAACTCACCATGACTTGGGCTTTCCTGTTTCTATTAGCTATGTTTTAGAGCATGTGCTCACATATGTGTTAATTCTGCTCTTCAGAAATACACCTGCCTCTTACTGACATAGAAAAAAAAATCTACCACTTTTCTTTTTTCTTTTTTGGTTTTTCAAGATGGGTTTCGCTGTGAGCCCTGGCTGTCTAAGAACTCACTCTGTAGACCAGGCTGCTCTTGAACTCAGAGAGATCTGCCCGCCTCTGCCTCCTGAGTGCTGGCATTAAAGGTGTGTGCCACCACATCAGGGTTAGGGAGGCATCCACCAGCTCCATTTCTAAGCCTCTTGCCTGTGCCGCCACTGCCCAGCTAGTCTTGCTCTTCTGTTTCTTATAAAGCACGTGCATCTAAGAATTTTGACCCCATTTGAACCTTAGCAGGACTACAAACAATTTGACTGTCCTAAGGATGCCACTGTGCCCTTATACACGTACACTTAAGCATCGCTCCATTTGTTGTACACGTTGTCTATCCCAAACCTCTAGATCCTGGCATCTTTATGTGTTTCCTGAGTGTGTGTGTGAGACGTACACATTTCAGACTAAGGACTGCTTATGCAGCATGTCAGGGTTTCTGTTCTATCCATGAAGTATTTGCTTTTTTGGGGGGTAGGGTTTCCAAGACAGGGGTTTTTTTGTGCAGCTCTGGCTGTCCTGGAATTAAATTTATACATCAGGCTGGCCTCAAACTCTGCCTGCCCCTGCTTCTCAAGTGCTGAAATTAAAGGTGTGCACCACCACTGCTCAGCTTTTCCTTAACATTTTTATTTAATGTGACTTCAAAACATTTTATTTTTTGTGCTAAAGAGGGAACATCACCTTGTGTGTTTGATAAGCACTATTTTATTTTTAGTTAGTGTCATTTTAAGCAGATACTATTCAGGAAACCACAAGTTTAATGTGGGGTTTTCACTCCATTTCTTCTCCTCTCCACCCCGTTCTTCGTCTCCCTCTACCCTTCCCGGTCTCTTTTGAGAGAGGTTCTCCCGTCAGTCAGAACTTGAGTCTTACTTGAGTCTTTTTGCCTCCTGAGTGCTGGGCTTGCAGGCTTATGCCGTCCCATGCAGTATTTTTTTCTGATACATATCAGAATAAATAATAACTATTACAATGGGAATGTTTATCTGTGTACCATCAATAGTAATTCTTTATTTGTAGGGAAGCATTTGCCAAAGTGTGATGTACATTTTAAATATCAAAAATCTTGGGAAGTAGCAACAGAAAATAACCTTTGTGTCCCTGTGCTTTTCTTTGTTCCTGTGCACCCTCCAGATGTCGCCATGGCCCCTTGGGGAAGTGTGTCCATTGCGTTCCATTGGAGGTAAGTCTGTGCAGAGGGAGTTCTTGGCTGGGCAGTGTGGTTGGCTGTTGATAGAGCTATCTCAGCACTTTCTGGTCCCTTCACGTGGGTGTTGTGGCTCTTAAAAGAATTTTTCTATTTATTGTCTTGGGCCTTGTATTCCCAGTAGTACAAGTGACACAGAGAATCTGAGACTTATTTATGGGAGTGACCTTCTAGGGGGATTGTGAATGGCTGAGGCATTGTGTTGCTGATGAAGAATATGTACAGTTGTCTTCCTAGATAATTATATTCTCTGACACATAGCTGGGCTTCTCAGTTCCTGCTTGTCATGGTTTTGATTTACTATGTCTGAGGCTTATGTCTGCTGTTGATTTGTCTGTCTGTTCCCCCCGCCTCGTGTGTGTGTGTGTGTGTGTGTGTGTGTGTGTGTGTGTGTGTGTGTGTGTGTGTGTTGATGAGGATTGAACTCAAGGCTTTGCTACTAAGCTGTATCCTCAGGCCTTTTGTGGCTTTTTCACAATTTTCTTTAGGCATGAAAATGTAACAAAAAACTTGATTCTGACCTTGAAGTAGTGAAGACCTAGCTTACTTAGCCTCCCTCCATATTTCTGTGCTGTCTAGTCTGATTCCCTGCATAGTAAGATTGAAGTTTCATGTACCCTGTCAGACCCATGACCACTCATTTCCTGTATATTACTAACAGCCATTTGATGAGGACTATCTGAACCACTTGGAGCCTCCTGTAAAGCACATGTCCTTCCATGCCTACATCCGGAAGCTGACTGGAGGGGCAGACAAGTAAGTTTCTACTCTAACCATAACACTCAAACTCTTCATGCATTTCTGATGGTTTTGTTTATTGTTACTGTCATGGAAATGCAAAGGTAGAGGAAGGCCGTGCAGAGAGCAGTAGTCTTGAATATTGTCTGTTCTCGAAGCAGGGGAGAGTCTGGCAGATGTCCTGCTATATGCACATCCACAGTACGCAGAGAAACAGACAGACTCACAACTGACGGTAGATGTAGAATGGCCTGGGGAATCCCTGAGTCTGAACCATCTTCTGCTTCTCAGAAAGATAGCTACACCATAAGGATCTCAGCTCACCAACCTTAGCTTCTGCCTGCTCTTTCCCCAGGGCTCTGCCTGTTTGTCAAGTTCACTTTTACAACTGTAACGGGGGTGAAGCCACAACACTTATCTATGGGTTGTATTTTGGTACCACAGGGGCTTTAGTTAACATACTTGGTCAGGTGGACGGCACAAGCAGCCTCCTCTTTGCCTAAATGCTGGTGGCTGGAAAGGTGAACTAAGACTGGTGTTTGTTTGACTAAGATCCTCTTGCCTTGGCCTCCTGAGTGCTGGGATTACAGATGTGTAACTGTCCCTCCTGGCTGCATTTGTACCTTTTTTTTTTTTTTTTTTTAAGATTTATTTATTTATTATATATATATAGAAGAGGGTGCCAGATCTCTTTACAGATGGTTGTGAGCCACCATGTGGGTGCTGGGAATTGAACTCAGGACTTCTGGAAGAGCAGTTGGTGCTCTTAACCTCTGAGCCATCTCTCCAGCCCCAGCATCTATTTATTTATTCATTCATTCATTCAATTATTTATTTATTTTTATGTATGCAGTATTCTGCCTGCATGTGTCCCAGCAGGCCAGAAGAGGGTACTAGATCTCATTACAGGTGGTTGTGAGCTACCATGTGGGTGCTGGGAATTGAACTCAGGACCTCTGGAAGAGCAGTCCGTGCTCTTAACTGCTGAGCCATCTCTCTAGCCCTCCCCCCCCCTTTTTTTTTTTTTTTGGTTTTTCGGGACAGGGTTTCCCTGTGTAGCTTTGTGCCTTTCCTAGAACTCACTTGGTATAGACCAGGCTCACCTCAAACTCACAGAGATCCGCCTGCCTCCATCTCCCGAGTGCTGGGATTAAAGGGATGTACCACCACTGCCCGGCTTGCATTTGTTCATTTTAATCTGCTTGTCTGCTCCTTTTGTGGCCATCTGACCAGAGAATAACAGACCTTCTGGCAGCTTTGTAACTCCTGTCACTGGTAAGAGATGGCACTGGTCCAAGTCAAACTGCTGACACCCAAAATTATTTCTTAATTTATTTTGTTTTTTTGAGCCAGGGTTTCTGTGTGTTCCCCTGACTATCTTAGAACTTACTCTGTAGACCAGGATGCCTCAAACTGAGAGATCTTCCTGCCTCTCATGTGCTGGGATTAAAGGTTAAAGGTGTATGCCACTACATCCAGCCAAGATGACTGTTTAAAAATGTTAGACTGGGGAGTGTGGTGGTGGGCTAGAGATATGGCTCAGCAGTTAAGAGCACTGACTGTTCTTCCAGAGGACCTGGGTTCAATTCCAGCACCCATATGGCAGCTCACAGCTCTCTGTAACTCCAGTTCCAGGGGACCTAATACCAATGGACATAAAATTAAAATAAATTAAAAAACAAAACAAACCAACTTTCAAAAAAAATAAAAATGTTAGTCTAGGAGCAAAACACCACCAGAAACACACACACTTAACTGTCAGCGGGGAAAGCTGTGGGGTTCTCTTAGAAGCAGGTAGATTTATTGTAGGAGGTGCTTGCTCATATTCTTGTCATTTTGGATCAAAGAATGTTCCTCTTCTGTGGGGACAAAGCCTATGAGCAGCAGTTTACCTTATGTGGTAGAGGATAGTGCACCCTTGGTTTGCGAAAAAGCCTTTAGTATCAGGCAAAGGGACCCTTTTTGTTTGTTTGTTTGTTTGTTTGTTTTGTGAGACAGGGTTTCTCTGTGTAGCTCTGGCTATCCTGGAACTCATGGTGTAGACCAGGCTGGCCTTGAACTCACAGAGATCCACCTGCTTCTGCCTCCGGAGTGCTGGAATCAAAGGCTTATGCCACCACTGCCCATCGAGGTAAGATCGTCTTAATTCACCTCAAGTTAGCCATCCATAGCATATAAGTATTTTGAATTATCATGAACACCAAAAACATACAATTTTTATTTACAAAACAAATGTTACATTTTACAACTTAAATATGTATAAGTTTTTGTGTCAGTTATGTCTTAAAGCTGGGGGAGGGGTAAGAAATGGAGGTTGGTGAGATAACAAGGTAACACTTACTATCAGGTTTGATGACCTAAGTTCTAAGTTCAATCCTTGGCCAGGACCCTCATGGTGGAAAGAGGGAACCAGCTGCTGCAAATTGACCTCTCTCCTTCACGTGTACATACATATGTGAATGCACATACACATACATACACTAAAATATAAAATGTAATAAAACAACTATTACAAAGGGAAAAAAGTGGAATTAATGGGGGCATTCTGCTATTGAGGAAACCAACATCACTTGTACAGAAATTCCCGGGATCAGTGGTAGGCCCAGTACTTCCTCATTGATATCCAAAAGCAAATAGAATGAATATATTACTGTTCTGTATCCTAATCAGATTTTTCCTAAGAATAAAGATGTTATGCAAATGAGTAGATACTGGGCTGATGTCATCAGTCACTGATAAACTTCCTTTTCTCTTGGTGGCACAAGTTAGATAATAGGTATTCACCAGTGTTCTTGAACCTGATGGGTATGGGAAAGAGCCGAGAACAAAAACTGGATTTCTGTAGAAAGAGAGCTATGTGACCTACTAGGGGGCACTGTAAAAGTGGGGACTTTGGATTGGAGTGGTTTAGTGCATTGTCTTGCATTTGTGCCCCTAGTGCACTGTCCAGTGGGTGTAAGATGTCTCACTCACCCTTCCTGTCTCCTGCCTGAATCCCCACCATTGTCGTGTTTAACTCAGTCTCTTGTCTTCTCCCTTAGGGGGAAGTTTGTTGCCCTGGAAAACATCAGCTGCAAGATTAAGTCAGGGTGTGAGGGACACCTCCCGTGGCCGCATGGAATCTGCACCAAATGCCAGCCTAGCGCCATCACGCTGAACAGACAGGTGAGGCTACCCATGTCCCTCAGATTTGTTTCATGCCTAACAATGGACACTTCATTCATGGCAGTTCTCTGGAGCTTCATTTATTTGTTTGTTTATGTTTTTAGTTACATGATTTTTTATTTTGTGGGTTTTTTTGTTGTTGTAGTGTTGTTTATTTTCGAGATGGGGTTTTGTAGCCAGAAGTTTCTCCAGTTCTGCCTGGCCCTGAGGTCCAGATGAATCTCTCCCATTCAAGGTCCTGCAGCCACTTATAAAACAACCATTCAGAGGCTTAATATTAATTACAGACAATATGGCCTATGGCTCAGGCTTCTTGCTATCTAGCTCTTTCATCTTAAGTTAACCCATTTCTATTTATCTATGTTTTACCAGGTGGCCATGGCGTTACCTGCTCTCTCACATCTTGTTTCTCCTGGTGGTGGCTCACATTGTCTCCCTGACCCTGTGTTTTCACTCTCTCCGTCTTGGATCTACCACCTGGCTCCAATCTGCTGTGCCATAGGCCAGTGCGGATTTGTTTATTAACCAATTAGAGCAGCACATATTCACAGCATACAGAAAGACATCCCACAGCACTTCCCCTTTTCTGTCTAATCAAAACCACTTCAAAGACCTACAGAATATGGCATTTAAAATGTTTTAAGAACTTAGACTTTTCTGGACGTTGAGACATGTCTGCTTCTGGCAGCACCAATCTACTTCAGAGAAGATAATGGACATTGAAGAAATTCCATATATGGAGTTTGCTTTCTTTGTGGCAAAAGTTAGCCACTGGGCAAAAAAAATACCCTTGCCTTGACTGCTTAACAGGACGCTATATAAACGTTGTGCAGGACCAATAGGAAGGTGACCACTGAACTTTGCAAGACCCTTGAGGTTCCTGCTTCACAGAGGAGACTGCCAGACATTCTGCAGGACACAGAGAGAAATTACTGATGAATTTTGCCAAAAGGCTAGACAATCCTTCAAATTTCCTGCTTCACTAAAAAGTCTGCCAGAGACACTAAGCCTTTAGACTGAAGATGGGTGCCCCAATGTTGCATAGGAATTTTGGGTGACCATCCAGGCAGCCGGATGTCTCTTTCATTTCTAGAGTTTTGGAATTTGCTTTCAATGCACTTCCTGTTTACTTAGGTAATATTATATCCTCTGGGGTCTTTGATGGAATTGAAGACTAGATAGTTGTAATTATAGTTTTCCTTAGTTATGATAAAAGGTAAATTAGACATAAAACTTTAGACTTACAGTATAGAATAGATGATAGAATATTTTCTTTAGTTTTGCCAAATACAAATATACTAGATATTATAACTGTAACTCTTGCTTGATAACTGTTTTGTTATATATAATTTTACTATGTTAAAGTTAAAACCTTCCTTTTTGATTAGACAGAAAAGGGGAAGTGCTGTGGGATGTCTTTCTGTACACTGTGAATATATGTTACTCTCATTGGCTAATAAATAAGCTACTTTGGCCTATGGCAAGGCAGCTTAGAGGCAGGTGGGAAATTCAAGCAAAGATACAGAGAGAAGAAGTGCAGAGTTGGGAGACGCTGAAAGCCACCCAGAGAAGCCAAGATGTAATGCAACACAGGTAAAGTCACAGAACACATGGAGATACATAGATTAATAGGAGTGGGTTAAATTTAATTGTAAGAACTAGCTAGCAAGAAGCCTGAGCCATAGGCTATATAATTTGTAATTAATATTAAGCTTCTGAGTTATTATTATTATTAGGTTTTTTGAGACAGGGTTTCTCTGTGTAGCTTTGGAGCCTGTCCTGGAACTCACTCTGTAGCCCAGGCTGGCCACAAACTCACAGAGATCTGCCTGGTTCTGCCTCCCGAGTGCTGGGATTTAAGGTGTGCCCCACCACTGCCCAGCTGAGTAGTTATTTTATAAGCAGCTGAGGACTGTGGGTGGGAGAGATTCATCCAGACTGTGGGGCAGGGCAGGACTGAGAAACTTCCACCTACAGGGTTTCTCTGTGTAGTTCTGGCTGTCCAGGAACTTGCTCTGTAGACCAGGATGGCATTGAACTCAGAGATCTACCTGCCTCTGCCTCCCGAGTGCTGGGATTAAAGGGATGTGCCACATGCCTAGCATTAGTTACACATATATTGTGTGTCTGTAGGATGTGTGCAGGTACCTGAATAGGGCAGAAGAAGGAGTTAAAAGTTACAGGGAGTTTTTAACCTTCCTGATGTGGGTGCTAGGAAGAGAACTTGGGTTGTTCTCTGGAAGGACAGCAAGTGCTCTTAACTGCTGAGCCATCTCTCCAGCCCCTCTGGTGTTTTTAGATGTTACCATCTACCTTTCTTTGAGTCTTAAATGAAAGATAAGTTTCTAGTGCTTGCAGGTATGGGGCTTAGAGTTTTGATTCCATTTGGTTGGCTTGTGCAGAGGATGGATTTTCTTTAAAAGGCATTTTAAAATATTTATATTATAAATTTTATATATATGAGTGTATTTGCCTTCATGTATGTATGTATGTATTGTGTGTGCATGTGGCCAGAAGAGGTTGTTGGAAGTCCAGAACTGGAGTTACAGGCAATTACAAGTCACCGTGAGCGCTGTGAACCAAACATCTGGTCCTCTGATTGAGAAACCAGTGCTCTTTACCACTGAGCCATCTCTTCAGGCCCCTTCTTCCTTTTAAATTTATTTTAGTTATTTTGTTGTTGTTTATTTTGGTAGGTGGGATTTTCTTGGAGACTTTCAAATGTTCAGTGGTTGTGACTTTGCCTTTAAGAACATGTTACATGGGAGCTGGTAATACAGATTCAGACATCTGTTCAGAGATCTGCTTAGATTATTAATTGACGAAATCCTCCTTTCCCTGTTGCCTTGATCTCTAAAGAACAAAGTAGTCTCCCTCCCTCCCTCCCTCCCTCCCTCCCTCTTTCTCTCCCTCTCTCATGTATTATAAGCAGTCTTCAGCTGTTCCCTCTAGTTCAGGTTGGCCTCAAACTCATGGCAGCCTTCTCCTGCATCAGCCTCCTGAGTGCTGGGATGGATCAGAGTAGGTTCTTGAATTTGGGTTTTATTTCTTGTTTTTAGGGGCTTAAACTCCAGTGCACATGCTAGGCAAGTCAACGATCTACCAGTGGCCATGTCTTTGAACTATACCTTGTTGAAAGAACTAGATAAGGCTGGGTCCAAGCTGAAATAAAAGCAAACAGGTCTGGGGCGGTGGCTCAGAGGGTAGAGCACTGACTGCTCTTGCAGAGGTCCCAGGTTCGGTTCCCAGCACACACGTGGTATTTCACACTTGTCTATAGCCATAGTCCCAGGCAGCCAAGGGCACCGTGTATGTGGGTGGTGCAGACAAGCAAAACACTCCTGAACATAAAAACAAAACTAAATCTTAACAAAAATCTAGATAATGTTTTCACTAGATTTTTTTTCTTGAAAAATAACATTTGTGATGGAATGGTTTTTTTCACTTAATCATGTTTGTTAATTCTACAGAAATACAGACATGTGGACAATATTATGTTTGAGAATCACACTGTTGCTGACCGCTTCCTTGACTTCTGGAGAAAGACAGGAAATCAGCATTTTGGATATTTATATGGACGGTACACAGAGCACAAAGACATTCCCCTCGGCATCAGGGCTGAAGTGGCTGCAATTTATGAGCCTCCTCAGGTATAGGAGTGCAGGATGTACCATTGAGGTTGTGGTGGACCCTTTCCAGATGGCCTCTCTTACTTTACTTTTTCCACAGCTTTTCTATCTCTTGCTGTACACTCTTGGGCATGCACACATTACACAATACATGCACATGAAATTACTTGAGAATTGGTTTTCTTTTTAGATCATCTGACCCAGGGCCCATGTGATCCTGGGGCACAATTCAGGGTCTGCAGACATGCCTGTAGGACTACAGTGTATGCCTCTGCAGAAGTGCACGTGCCTGCCTGCCTTTGTTACAAGGATTTCCTGTGTGTGCCACCCCACTTTGACACTTTAGCATTTGAATTGAGCTATTTGTAGATTAAAATCTTTTCTTTTTTCTTTCTTTCTTATTTTGTTCTCTAGGGGTTTTGGTGTGTGTGTGTGTGTGTGTGTGTGTGTGTGTGTGTGTGTGTGTGTGTTGTTTTTTGTTCTTTTTTCAAGACACGGTTTCTCTGTGTAACAGTTCTGACTGTCTTGGAACTGGCTTTGTAGGCCATCCTGGCCTTGAACCCAGAGCCTCCTGAGTGCTTGGATTAAAGGTGTGGGCCACTACCACCAAGATAATTGTAGAAGTCTTTTATGATACTTTGTTTACAAAGAAATGGTCAATGGTAACTGGAGACCCTACAGAGAAACCTATTTATACAGATCTTGGATCGTGGAGTATTCCCCGGTTGGAGTGCTGCTTTGTAAGCACAGAGCCTCAGCCTGGTTTAGTAGGTCTCTGTCATGGGTAGTGTAGCACTTCTATTAAAAGTGTCATTGAAGCCCAGTGTGGATACTCATCCCTTAGATCCAAGCACTTGGGAGGCCAAGACAGGAGAATGGAATTCAGCTCAGAGCCAGCCTGTGCTGCATGATGATCTGAGTCCAGTTTAGGTAAAAAAGTGAGGAAACTGCCTTTAAAAACAAAGGCAGGATGTGGTAGCCAGCACCACTAATCCTAGCATTGCGGAGGCAGGAGATGGTTGCAGGGCACCCCTGCGCGCGCGCGCACACACACACACACACACACACACCCACACACCCACACACCCACACCCCTTTGAGGCAGGTTTTCTCTGTGTAGCCCTGGCTGTCCTGGAACTTACTTGGTAGAACTAGGCTGGCCTGAAACTCTGAGATTTTCCTGCCTTTGCCGCCCAAGTGCTGGGATTAAAGGTGTACGTCACTAAAGCCTGGCTGTTGTCTGTCAGCTGTTGTTTTCAGGCCAGCCTAGTCTACAGTGACTTTTGAGGCTAGACAGGACCACATCACTAGAGACTGTCTCAAAAGAACCTACCCCCCCCCAAAACAAAACAAAACAACTATACAAACACATGTTTTTGGGGAAGGAACAGAAACTTCTGGCATTCTGACTGCTACTGTCAGTACCAGTGTTTCCATGTTGGGGGTCCCAGTGGTTAAAATCCTTGACCTCTTAATACCATCTGCCCATACAAAGTTAGCCCTTGCTACCATGTTATCGGCCAAGCATCTTATATTTATGCTATGCTTGGTTTTTTTGTTTTTTTGTTTGTTTGTTTTTGTTGTTTTTTGTTTTGTGTTTTTTTGGAGCTGAGGATCGAACCCAGGGCCTTGCACTTGCTAGGCAAGCGCTCTACCACTGAGCTAAATCCCCAGTCCTATGCTTGGTATTTGGCCTATGTTCTCAAAGTGGTAGTGTTTCCTACCTGGTGAAATCCAACAAACATAACTTCCATTGCTGTTTTTGTTAGAACTTAACTGGTTTACAGGACTGGATTCCATTTAAACTCCTTTGTGTTTTAATTCCCTGTGACTGGGGTTTTGGCTTAGAAGGATACTTACTCATGACCTTGCGGCTGCATTTAAGTGGAGAGGAAAGATTTTGGTAAGCTTTGTCCATTTTAGGAAGTGTCACTTAATATCACTTAAAATTCTTTTCCTCTAATACTTGTTTGTTTCAAGACAGGGTTTCTCTGTGTAGCCCTGGCTGTCCTGGAACTTTTCTGCAGACCAGGCTGGCCTCAGACTCAGAAATTCTTCTGCCTCTGCCTCCTGAGTGTTGGGATTAAAGGCATACACCACCACCACCTGACTGCCTCTAAATTTTTTACATTTATTTATTTTGTGTGTACACAGTGGGGGTCAGAAGACAGCTTTTGGGAATCCGTTATCTCTTTCCACCATATGAGTTCTGGGGGTAAACTTGGGTCCTCATGATGCAGATCTCAACTTGTTTGAGCCGTCAGTTTAGGTTGATGTGCACCAGCCACATCCAGAGCCTATCAAATGCTCCAGCTGGATGTCCCTCCTACTAAACAGATTAATTTGGGGTATCTGTTTACTTTCTGTTAGATTGTGCCTCTGGCTCAGTGTCTTGGCAATACCTGGTCCTAGAGCCAAGACACTGAGCCAGAGGCACAATGCACCAAAATGGTTCTGGGATGTCTGCTACCTTGCAGCTGCAGTATGCCTGCCAGCCAACCTGTCTAGAGCAGAATTACCTATCCACGGGAGTTCTGAGAGCAGCTCCATTCCCCAGGTGAAGGCACCTTGCAAGCAAACAGCAGTCCGGCTGTCTTGGGCCCATTTGTGTTTGTAGCTATGTTTCAGCAGGGTTGGGGCTTGAGGTAGAAGTTGTATCAGTACCACTCTTCAGTCCTGCCTTCTAACTGCTTTCTAACTATGGCTCCTCACAGATTGGTACACAGAACAGCCTGGAGCTTCTGGAAGATCCGAAAGCTGAGGTGGTTGATGAGATTGCTGCCAAACTTGGCCTGAGGAAGGTATGAGGCCTCTGCCAGCCAGGTGGCCTTTGGGGAAACCTGGGCTCCATACTGGGGAAATCCACAGGTGGAGTGGCTAAGTCTGGTCTGGGACCAAACCCCTTGTGACAAGATCAAGTGTAGTCTCAACCCCTTTGGACCCTCATTTGTGTTCATTGCTGTAAATAGCTTTGGTGTTCTCTGACGTAGATTGAGGTGAGAACATTTTCTGACCTATAAAAGCAAAAGTGAGCATTATGGCACATGAGTGTCAACCCTGTCATTCCCCTGGTCCCCCTGTTCCCCCACTCCTGGCTGAGGCAGGATGATCAAGAGTTCAAGGCTAGCCTGGTGCACATAGAGCAAGACTCTTAACTATAAAATCCAAAATAAAGATATGAAGACACAACTTTTCAACTTGCCAGTCATAGTATCTGAGGACAGTTACCACATTGTACACTATAGGAGTACTCATGTGGCTTGCTTCACTTTCTGTCCCAGGTGCTCAGTGCTGGTACCCTTCCTGCATCAGTTTTGGATTTCTTGGGTCTCTGGGACAGGGAGTAGGTAGAAGCAGAAAGTCCTTTCAGTCCATTGCTGTCACTGGTTTCACACTCTTGATAGGGTCCTAGGAATGGTAGGTTGTGTTTTTTTGTTTTTAAGGCTCGTTCTTGTTTTGTAGCTCACACTGGTCTCAACTTAAATCCTCCTGCCTCAGCCTCCCACTGTGAGGAATACAGATGTGTGCTACCATCCCTGGCTTGTTAGAATTTACAGACTCACTGAACCATGAATTTGAACACATTGTGGAAGTTCAGTTCAGTATTAGTAGCCATATAAGTTTTGCCCTTTATTTGGACAGAGAAGATCAATCTGTATGGATTGCTTCATCTTACCTTTCCAGGTGGGCAGGAAGACGTAGGAACGTGACTGAGAAAGTCACAGCATAGTTTTACCTTGTTGAGGCAAAATACCCCACAGGTTCTGGAGTCAGCACCTTAATGTCAGGTCATAGTTTAGAACGAATTCTGGAAGTTCTTTTTGTTCAGGAGAGAAACTGGCCCAGACTTGTGTTTCATAACATCATAATATAAAGTCTGAAGTTACTTAAGTTAGTTTCTTAAAACCCAAGTTAAACCTTTGCTTGCTCTTACCTCAGCCTGATTTGGACTGTGCTAATGAAATGGATCCTCTGTGCTTGCTTTCTCTGATACCATGCTTTTTGGTTTCTGCTCATCTGGGCGTTGTTATAACAATAGTGATACGTAGTGTACCAGTCCTGTGAGAGTGGTTTGAAGAGCTGAATCTTGGGGTCTCCTGGAGAGGGTGGTGGCCATCTTTCAATTTTCCCAAGGATGCAAGTAGATGCTTTGCTTGTCCCTTAGCTCCAATCTGACAGGCTCTTACTGTCTTCTGACTCTGGAGGCCAAGGTAAGCCTAGATGATAGAGCATGAAGACCTTGTCACTGTAGGGCATTTGTTTGGGATTGGCTTTTAGGGAGCCCCAAGGATGCAGCTTTAGAGCTTGTGCCCTCAGCTGCTCCTTATGCTCCTGGCAAGCTGAGACCTCTGCTGTAGCAACTCCTTTCATCTTAGACGCCTCTTTCCGGGGAATCTGTGTCTTCTTGTAGAAGACCTGCCCCAGGAAACCTTTCCGCTTGCTTCTTGTCTGTCTTCCTTTTTGGAGCCTAAACTCCTTCTTGCCACATCCTATTGTGACTTCTATCAAAGTGTGGGCTTGAGTGGTCCTAAGCAGAGTCTGTTTGATGGATGAATGTTTGTCATGTCAGCACCAGAGGAAGGTGCCAGTTTCTCCCTGGCAGCAGAGCCAAGGAACTGTGTTTTCAGCTTTACCTGGCTCAGGAGCCGGAAGGGTTGTCTGAAGGGCACTGCTTTTATGCTTCCTGGACAGAAGCCATCTGTTATATGGAGATACTCAAAAGTTGCTTTCCTTTTCCATTAAGGTTGGATGGATATTCACGGACCTTGTCTCAGAAGATACCCGAAAGGGTACAGTCCGATACAGTCGGAATAAGGTGAGATGGAGACAGGAGTGTTACTTGGCCTGAAACCTCATTAAGGTAGTGCTGACGTGCTCTCTCGTCTCTGCACAGCCTGTAAATAACTTTCAAGACACTCTTCTTAGTTAAGTCTCAGCCTGTTGATTCTGTCCCACAGAGAAATTCCCACTCACCTTCACTTGCAGCCCTGTGGGAGTGGGTTGCCCAGGGTCTTTTGCCCTTCTAGTTTGGGTGGTTTTAACCAATGAGTCCCTAATGTCTAGGAATTACAGGTGTTTGTCTCAGTGTTTTGCCTCAGGTATTTTTGAGATGCTGTAGCTTAGCTCTTTTTTTTGTTTTGTTTTGTTTTGTTTTAAGACAAGGATCTCAGTAGCGTTGGCTGGCCTGGAACTCACAGACTAAGCTGGCCTCAAACTCAGAGTTCCCTTTGCTTCCCAAGTGCCGGCACTAGAAGCTCTTTCTTGTTTGCTTGTTTGTTTTAATTTTAATTTGATTTATTTATTGTGCATGTGTACACACAGGTGCCATGGCACACATGTGGAGGTTAGAGGACAGCTTGTTTTTTCTCTCCTTTCACCATGGGGGGCCTGGGGATTGAACTCAGGTCAGTCAGTCTTGTAGCAAGCATCTTTACCTGCCTAGTCATCTTGCTGGCCCAGCCCTTAATATTTTTCTGCAGAAGAAATAGAAGCTTGTTTTGAGACATGCTTTAAAATTTGATATACCGCCTCTCTTGGCTTAGGACACCTATTTCCTGAGTTCAGAAGAATGCATCACTGCAGGAGACTTTCAAAACAAGCACCCCAACATTTGCCGGCTCTCTCCCGATGGTCATTTTGGATCCAAGTTTGTTACTGCAGTGGCCACAGGTATAAATGGGGCAGAGTAATGCCATAGACACTACTGCCTATTAATATGTTTGTTCTTCTTTGCAGCAGCTTTCCATCCTTAACTTGGTTATAATAAGCTTCTTAATGAACTTTTGGGGGCATAGATTCTTCCTTTTGTTCACGGTAAAAATTCTGAGTTTAGCATCATCCATGCAACTGGGGCCAAGTCAGGACTTTTCCATGGCTATCCTCAGGTCTAATGTTCTCATCACAAGTCTAAGGTAACTCTTGCTTTTGGATATATGCTCCTTTTCAGCAACTAGAAATGACTGTGGAAGAAGAGAGACTTCCTGTTGTCATGATTCCTGTACACTTTACATTGTGAATGGGACTGCCATTCCAAAACATTTTCCATAAAGTTCTTTTGTGAGTGATATGTGTTAGAGAGTACATGTCTTATACATTATAAATAAATATAGGTCATAGCCTATACAAACATGCACCAGATGTTTGATTACATTCCAAGGTGCTATCCTACAGAAAAGTCAGGCATAGGACCATAGAATTGAAAGGTGGAGGGATTTGGAAATTGGAGAATTGTAAATTGTAAGCATGTGATCCACCTAGCTAGATTTTAAAGTAAGCACTGATTCTGACTTTGAAGGTCTCATCTCTCAAAGGAGCCAACAGTCTTCTTGTCTAGGTGACCTACTTTCTGGTTCTTACAGTGTTCCTACCAGTTCACACTCAGCCTGCATTCAGGGTCCTAGTTCAGACTTCTTCAGGTTCTTAGAATACCCTACCAGTTCACACTGCCTGAGCACAGGGACCTAGGCCAGGTCTCTGTTGCCATTAGGTTGGTTACTGGTTGAAGAGACTGTCACATTACCAGGATTTTAAGCCCTGATAATTGCTAGCAAGCTTGCCTTTACTATGGCCTGTTTAGATTGACAAGTATCTTTTGTTTTTTTGAGTGAACAACCTTTTCAGAGATACTGGTGGCATCTTTGCTCTGCTGATAATAGAGGCATGTTAATTATTGCACATATAGATTGGTGACATTTTTCTAAATTGTTGCTGGATTTGAGTGCTAAAGGGAGTGAGTGGAGGTGTTGGCTAGGAATGCCACACCAGGAAGTCCTTTCTTATAGGCAGGTAGGGCAGAGAGCACTGACACAATGCAGGTGTCAGGCTGCATTATGGTCCAGATACACACAAGGTTGAGCAGCAGATCTGACATACCCCTATCCTGACTGGTAGAGTGATGGCCTCCTGAGATGCTCTGTGCTTTATCTTGCTCAAGCCAAGCTGTGTGCCCCTTCACAATTTTGTGGTCCTGGCATCCTCAGTGGGTATTAGAGGCGTGTATGTATGTTTTCATGGTGGTTTATAAAGTAACATCGATTCTGATCTTGGATCCTAATAGACAAAAGGGGGTTGCCTACATGAAGGTGTAGGGGATGAGGATATAAAATAGGTCTTATTGTTTGTGACACTTCTGTATCTGGCAGGATGCCTAGCATCTTCATCCCACAAAAAAGCTGGCAGTACCCCTCATCGAGACAGCCAGAAACAGCTTCACTGAGAATGGCTGTTTGGGGTACCTGTGGGCTTCCATAGTAATTCAAACTTTTTAATTACTGTTTCTATGGGGAAATTTGTCCCATGGGCCAACAGACTGGCACATTTTTTAGGATTTTAAGTAGTTGACGTCTTAGAGACTGCCACTTTTAACTATTGAATCACATTGCTTGTTGAGTTTGGGAATCAGATCCATGACATTTTTGCTTCCAGAATTGGCTCTTAAGGATCTGGAACTGTGAGGTCATGACTGACCCGGGTACAGTAACTAGTCGTCTGTAGTCAGCTTACTCTCTTGAGTGCTGACTCCTCACTTTGCATGCTTGTTCTCACCATCTTCTAGATGGGCACTGGCTGAAGAATGGCTGTGCACTGTGCTGCACATCCTAATCCAGGGTCTTGGTTACCACAGCTGGGACACTGGCTTTCTAACTCAAAGGAAAGTGTACTCTTTCTCCTGTAGGGTCCTTTGGCCAAGGGCAAGCGGGGACTCTGTAGAAGTACTGGGAAATATACTTGCTGCAGTTCTGTCTCCCTTGTTGGAGAGGAAGTTGTGAGCCTGCATGTTTACAGATATATATACCCTAGGGGTTGGTACCTCTTGTGCTGGGCTGGCCCTTCTGCAGGCTGAGCTTGGGTACGTTCTGGATACCAACGCCTAGCCCCTTGCCTTTGCCTACAGGTTTTCCTGACCCCCTGTGATTTTCATCTTTTCTGGCTTGGATATGTGTGGTGGTTTGTTCAAGCGAATGCCACACTGCATGTGAGGTCTTCACTGTTGGTTTCATGTTTGGCTCCTGGGCTGTAAAAATGACTTTCTGGAGACTCAGATTCAAGGCAGCTCAGCTTTTTTTTGTCACTGTCACTCTCCAGCATGTGCTTCATTTTGTGTGTTGACATCCTAGCTGGTGCTCTGCATAGGGAATGAGTTCACCTGCTCAGCCTTTTTGAGGTTTCCTAAAAGATAAGTAAACCATGTGTATGTGCATGTACTTCTTCTCCACTTGGAAAAGGAATATGAGTGTAGCTTAGGTTACTTGCAGATACCACCTGTGTGGACAGATTACTCCTCCTGCCCCTCCTCCTTTCTTTGTGATGTTGGAAATTGAACTCAGGGCCTCAAGCTTGCTGGATCTACTGAGCTATATCCTGAGCTCTTTTGGGGGAGGGGAGGATCTCATGTGGTCCAGGCTAGCCTTAAATTCCTGATCTTCTTGTCTCCACTTTACAAGTGCTGGAATTAGAAACATGCATCACTGTGCCTGGTTTCTGATGCCTTTTTTTTTTTTTTTTTAAATAATCTTGTATTTATAGATACTACTTACCGTCCTCTTCACACTAAGTTTTTGTCTTCCTAGTGACTGTCACACTTAATGATTAATCTGAAAACTAGCCCCAGTTTGCAGTACCCTGAGTAGTAAATAGCCATACATATGATGGCTTTCTTGCAATCCTCCATCTTTGATCTCTGCATTCTGAGCCAGTGAGCTCAAATATGGTGCATTGTGTCTGCTATCAGATACGCTACACAGCTGAGCCTGGGTATGCTGATGACATGTAATGGTGGTCTGAGGTAGGACAGAAGAGAAAGTGCAAGGCTGTCTCTGGACAGGACATTGGAAACTGGCTTGTGCAGCACTTTGCAGTTGGCCTTGGATGTGTCATAGTGAATTGCTCGGGGCCTCCACCTTGCCTTTGGTTCCACTTTTTCTGATTGTGTTTCTCAGTCAGATGTATTTGAAAACCAGTTAGGCTGAATCTCTTTCCTGATTTGTAACTGTTTTCAAACTGAAGTAGAGATAGGATTTTTTAAATCTCCAGTGCTATAAAAGAACAATGAGGGGCTAGAAAGATGGCTCAGTGATTAAGAGCACTGGCTGCTCTTCCAGAGGACCACTGTTCAATTCCCAGCACCCACCTGGCAGCTCACAGCTATCTGTTAATTCAGTTCCGGGGACCCTATGCCTTCACATAGACATACATATAAGCAAAACACCAGTGTACATAAAATAAAAATAAATCATTAAAAAAAAAAAAAAGAGTAAACACTGGAGTTGTCCTTGTGTGTGGCCCTGATTCTTGGATGACACCTACCCATGCTACATTACCCTCTCCTCACCGTCCTAATTTCAGGGCTCCAGTGTAACTGTCTGGATGGCTCTCTCTGAAATATCCATTTATACTATCTTTTCCTTAATTTAATGTTTTCTTAAAACCAAATTCACATTTTATTATAAATCACAGTATCACAGATATGTGCTTTTGTTAATTTGTTTTGTGTGTGTACCTTTTGTGTACAGACATGGGCCATAGCATGTGTGCTATGGAGTGCATGCAGAGGTCAGAGGACCACCTTCAGGAGTCATTTCTTTTCTTCTGTAGTGTGGATTCTAGAGATCAAACTCAAGCAAGCGATAGGTGCCTTTACTCACTGTCTCTCCAGCCCCCCTTTAATGTTAAATCTTTATGTATGGTGCTTGGGAAATATGTCATTAGCATGGAGGGCTGTGAAGAGACTGGTGGGATACTCATTACTATAGGTCTGGGCAGTGTCTAGGTATCACAGTGTGAGATGCCTGGGCCACTGACTTGATACAGCCAGACCACATAGGTTTCTGTAATCTGGGGAGTACTGTGGTCTGTGTGCTAGGATCAGCTTTCTTTTTTATTATTTAGAGAGAGTGTGGGGTGGCGTGGGGGAAGTATGCATATAGGAGTGGGAAGTCAGTTCTCTTTTCCCCTCTGAGTTGTAGGTCTGAAACCCAGGCCAGTTTTCAGATACCCATGGCTGAGCTTTTTGGTGTGGTGTTTGTTTGTTTGTTTGTTTTGCTTTGTTTTGTTTGTTTTTTGACATTGTCATGAAGCTTAAACTGGCCTTGAACTTGCTAAGTACCAGAATATGACCTTGAACTTCTGATCCTCCTACCTCTATCTCCCAAGTGCTAGGATTACAGGCATTCACCACTATGCCTGGTTTATGCCAGAGATTGAACCTAGGGTTTCAAGTATGCAAGACAAGAACTCTGCAACCCAGCCCCATATGGCTTGTTACCTCCACACCTGTCCTTCCCAACACCCTTGCCTCCAAATGAGTCTATTCTTATTTCTAACACTCTTCACTCAGGTGCTAAAGCTGGTGGGATGTGGGATGATGTCTGTCTTTATCCTTTTATGTTCCAAACTGGTAGTCTGTGTGCTTTAAGGGCACTAAGCACCCCCAGAGTTCCACCCCTAGATGGGGGTGGAACAGTGGACTCTGACAACCTGTCATGTGTGACCACTGGCTGTGGAGGAGTGAGCAGTGTTCAAAGCCTCGTGCTCCAGCCATCCTCCAGATTACCCAACAGAGTCTTGACTGTTTGCTTCCTACAAGTTGGAGGATAGGTGCCATGAAATGCTTCTGATTATCCTTTTTGGTAGATTCTCTTAGAAAGTTTTTCTCTTGCAGGTGGTCCAGACAACCAGGTTCACTTTGAAGGGTACCAGGTATCCAATCAGTGCATGGCATTGGTCCGAGATGAATGTCTTCTACCTTGTAAGGATGCCCCTGAGCTCGGCTATGCCAAGGAGTCCAGCAGTGAGCAGTATGTTCCTGATGTGTTTTATAAGGTAAAATTACAGGAGAATAAAAAAAATACTAAATATACGTAGGATGATGTGATTCTGCCCTGGACTCTTGTGATCTTTGGAGTATTACCTGTGTGTCAGCCATTGCGGTTTGGAGCCCAGCTTATAGATCAAAGCATCTATCACATTTCTGGAGCTTATTGTTACTTACTCAGGCTTTGATGGCATTGTGTGACATAGCCAGAAAAGGAGTCAGACATGTTTGGTTTGGGTATGTTATATAGATCTGTCCATTGTAGCCCACTTTTGCTTTGTAAAGATGAGAGCCATTTGGATCATTGTTGGAATTCTGTCTGCCACAGCTATGCAGTTTTTGTTTGTTTTTTTTTTTGCTGTGAAGCTTCCAAGTAAAAGAACAAGAGCAAGAGCAGCAAGTGATGTTGAGCACTGGGCCATTTCTTTAGCCCCAGTGATAACTTTTGCTTTTAGATGCTTCTCCCCACCCCCACAGGGTTTCTCTGTGTAGCTTTGCGCCTTTCCTGGAACTCACTCCGCAGCCCAAGCTGGCCTTGAACTCACAGAGATCCGCCTGCCTCTGCCTCCAAGTGCTGGGAATAAAGGCGGGGGCCACCACCACCCAGCTTTAGATGCTTTTTAATTTAAAAGAAAAAGAATTGTCATTAGAATAAATGAGTACCTTTATTAATTGGTGACCAAATCTGAATATTAGTCAAGTGTTGATACTTCAGTTATTTCTGGTTGTTGTTACAAACTGGCCACATCTTGCAACTATTATACGTAGTTCTTCAAATCACTGTGTCTAGAGAACACCTAGAAACACTAGACATTGAGAGTATGGTGGTCTTCCTGTACTATAGAGACTGTTATAGTAGAGAAAGATGGCTTTCAACTGGGTGGAGTTTTAATAGGTAGTGATGGCTTGGCCCATGGATCTGGGAAGGATTATTCCAGGCAAGGCAGTAGCCTGTTTCTTTTTTTGTTTGTTTGTTTTTGTTTTTCAAGACGGGTTTCTCTGTGTAGTTTTGGTGCCTGTCCTGGATCTCGCTCTGTAGACCAGGCTGGCCTTGAACTCACAGAGATCCCCCAGGCTCTGCCTCCCAAGTGCTGGGATTAAAGGCATGTGCCACCGCTGCCCAGCACCTGTTTCTAATATGGAGCACAATAAGCAGCATGGCTTGCATTGCTGGAGCAGAGACAGGGAAGCTCCTTGTTTATGCCGAGACTTCCTGGGGCTTAGTAGATGCAGTGAGAGAAGAAACAAGGCAGGACGCCCTGAGACTTTCAGGACAGATCCCAGAGGGCACTGCTGAGGATATGCAACTTGTTACTGTGTCATCCTGATGGAGCCACTGTGGTGGCTATTGCTTAAGAGAATGAAGGTTTAAAACTAGGCGTCAGAGGCACAGTGTTAAGTTGCTCAAGGCCACTGGCCTAGACAGCATGGTAGGAGAGAATGAAGGACCAAAAGTGGGTCTCTGTCAGAGATATAGAAAGGGAGAGAGGGAAAAGGAGACCAAAATGAAGGGTTGAAGGATCTAGCTTGATTTGCATTGTGTTTAGTGACAGGAGGCTGAGGAGCAGTGCTGGGTCAAGTTGTCAGACTAGTCAGGAGCCTGCGGTCTGTGCTCTTTCAAGGAGCTGTTCTTCAAAGTAAAAGCAGCAGGGAGTGGCTATATGCAAAATGGGGCCCTGTGTTCTCATTTGAGGGCTTTTTTATGTATCTGCTAGAATTGGTATGAGCGCAGTGAGTAGACTTTACAAGGGATAGTACTGAGTAGCAAGCACTACTTGAATGAATGGTGAACAGCAGAGACAAGTCGGCACTGAGAGTGGAGAACAGGTAGAGGTGGATGAGATTGGCCCACAGAAAGGTGGAGATGTGTGGACCTAGAATCTACACAGCTGTATGAAAGCTGATAGAGGAGCAGGCCACCAGAGTCATCCTGGTCACACCTTTAAGGTTTGTGTTTGTCAGACAGCACTAGACTTTGCAAAGTTAACACATGGAACATTTTCATGTAATGTAAAACCACACATCTACTTATGAAAATCAGGAATTATAAACTTACAGGAAATCCTCAGACAGCTCCCATCACATGTTCCTTAGGTACCTTTTGTAATGATATGGTACCCTGGTGGCCAAGGTGTTCTGGTGGGTGAGGGAGACATGGCTTTGCAGATGTGGTGGCAGGCAGCGTGGCACTGTGGAACGTTACTCACACCCCACGCACAGCATCCACATGGAAGTTGATGATAAGAGGGAGAGAGAAAGGGGAGGGAATCGGGGAGAGGGAGATAGAAGAGGAGAGCGAAGGGGGAGGAGTCTTTTCTTAAAGGGTAATCCACATAAGATGACCTCAGGATGCTGGGCAGGTTGAGAATGCTAGCTCCCTTGCCCTATGCTCTCACATCCACAACCATAACCACAGTGGATTGACAGCCAGGCAGCCCTTCTTACTCATCTAGAGATTGTTTGCTGAGCACTTTCACTTGGGCCTATGACCATCAGCAAGTCATACCTGGCTCTTTTCCTGGAAGAGTTAGTTGGATGGTATTCCTGCCCAGGGTAGGACAGGCAGGCATGCACCCCAGAGCTAAGACGAGAAAGAGCATGAGGTGAGCTGAGGCCAAGCAGGTCCACTTCTTGAGGAATAGTATTTGCATCCAGAGGGTCAATCTTGTCAGTATAGTTGATGGTGGATGTATCAGGCCACAGAAAGTGATGTGGAAGTTGGGTTTTAGAGGATTACTATTAGACGTCATTTAGAAAAGGCCTGGCAGTCAAGTATCAGATTCTAGGGACCTTAATTAGGAGGGGCAGCAAAGCAGAGGGGTGGGACAAGGCCTGTGCCTGGTTACAAGCTGCACTGGATAGGCTTTAGACAGTGGGAATAAGGAAGAGGTCTCCGTTGTAGAAGATCCATTCTTTAGTCCACTGTGGATTTGGTGGGCTCCGCAGATGCTGCAGATTTAGAGGCATTGCAGAGACACAATGAGGAACAGGAACAAGCCAGCCTCTTGGTGAGCAGGGGTATTGTGGAGCAGTGTATTGGGTCTGTGTATGAGGATGGTGAGCTCAGGCACCAATATTTGCATTTTTGAAAATAGGATATTTCTGTATAGCCTGAGGCTCAGGAGTCTCTTGCCTCAGCCTTCCGACCAAGCACAGCTGACACTGATGTCTGAAGCTGGGTTAGCGTGGTAGCCTCAGGCAGTTGTCAGTGAGGCTGAAAAACTCAGGCAAGAGATAGAGGCTGATAATGCTAAGCTCAAATTTGTCTGCATAAACGTACAAATGATAGTTCCAGAAGCAGTCAAGAGAAGCTGAGATGGCCAGAAGAAAACCTGAGGACACTGCCCTCTGAGTGCCAGCTGTGGAGGGGCCAGGGTGGCACTCTCACTGTAAGGAATGGCGCCGCCAGAGCTGTGCCAGCAGGTGGCCTGGGCAAGGACTGAGCAGACAGTCAGTCTTCTTTTCAGGGGTAGAGCAGAAGAAGTCTTAACACCTGTCTGTGAGCCCCGTTCTGTGGTGGCGGCCCTACATTCAGTAGAATGGAAGTTGCTGTGGCACCGCATGAACACGACGTTTCTTATAACCAGTTCCTCCTGCACACACTACCTAATACTTGGGATGGATGCGCCCTGGCTGGACTGCAGACCACACCTACCTTCACTGACTATTTTATGAGAACTTGTGCTCAGTTTCCATCTCTGTTTCAGGGGCCCCCACCCCTGTATATATCAATTTAAAAATTACACATACTTACTGTGTATGCATGTAGAGGTCAGAGGACAGCTTGTAAGGAGTAGTTTCTTCCATCATGTAAGTCCTTGGATTTGAACTCAGGTTGTCAGGCTTGGCAGCAAGAACCTTAATTATTGAGTCATTTCCACTGTCCTCAGTTTGTTAAAAGTTTACTTTATGCATATGGGTGTTTTGTCTGTCTGTCTGTCTGTCTGTCTGTCTATATACCACATGTGTGCAGTGCCTGTGGAAGCCAGAAGAGGGCATTAGATTCCGTGGAACTGGAGTCACAGATGATCATGAGGCACCATGTGGTTGCTGGGAATCAAACCTGAGTCCTCTAGAAGAGCAGCCAGTGCTCTTAACCACTGAGCTGTCTGACCAACCCTATGTGTTACATTTTTAATATATTTTTTGTCAAGAGTTTTATTCTCTGTATGTTGTGTAAAGTCGCTGAATCGTTTATGGTTTTTTCATTATCGTTTCCGCTTTCAGTCTAGTGTGGTAGCACATTCCTGTAACTCAAGAACTCGGGTGATACAGGTAGGAGGATCAGGAGTTCAAGGTCATCCACAGCTACATGTTTGAAGCCAGCCAGGGCTTCTTAAGGCCTGTTTCAAAAAATAAAAGCCAAGCTTGTTAGCATACACCTTTAATGCTAGTGCTGGGAGGACAGAAGCAGGCAGAGATAGATCTCTGTGAGTGAAGGCTAGCTCAGTCTACATGAAGAGTTCTTTTGTTTTTCAAGATAAGGTTTCTCTGTAGCCTGGCTGTCCTGGATCTCACTATGTAGACCAGGCTGGCCTCAAACTGATAGACAGATATTCCTGCCTCTGCCTCCCAAGTGCTGGGATTAAAGGCATGCACCACCATCTCCCCTTGTGAGACCCTATCTTTAAAAAAAAAAAAAAAAAAAAAAAAATTAAAAATTTGTAATCATCAGAAATAAAATTGTTTTGATGTTGGTGGTGGTGGTGGTTGGTTTTAAAACATGTCTTACTATGTAGCCCAGGTTAGCTGCCCCTGAACTTGGGATCCTCTTGCCTCACATCCTAAATGCTGGGGATTGTATGCTTGCTACACTGTGCCCAGCTAGAATTCCTGTGGGGTGTGTGTGTGTGTGTGTGTGTGTGTGTTGCTGTATGATTTAATTTTACTTTGTGATCAACAAACGTCTGTGCATCTTGGTACAAGTGGAAATCTGGTTTTGTTTGTCCAGGTCTCCTTACCTCTCAACACAGTGATACTGTTTGGATCTAGGAAAAGACTCTGTGGTCATGAAATCTGGCTGCAGTTTTGATCTTCAGGTTCAGTACAGGTGACAAGTGTGCTGTTAGAACCAGAGCCTGACCTCCAGACTCTAGGAGGACACAACTCAGGTCCGAGTGTGCCCTGCAGCACCAGCTGTTGCTTCTGGGGCCTCTGGCAGGCATCCTGCATATGTTACATGGGTGGGGCTTCCTGGTCCCACAAGACGTTGTGTTCTGAGCGCTTCTCAGGCAGCACTGCTGGGCTGTCCTGCCAGTTGTTAGTGGAGCAGCAGCTTCTCTAGAGCAGGGTGACACAAATTAGTCACCAGCCACAGAGCCTATGTTGGCTGGATGATAACAAAGACACCATTATCTGTGTTTCTTTTTCATGTCAAGATTATGGCGCCAATGCTTCCAGACATGGCCTGTAGTAGGCAGTAAGGCGTTGGGGACCATGATGTCTCACTCTCCCTTGTCTTGCTCCAGGTGCAGATAAAACTGCTGACACTTTGTCAGCTGTCAAACCTAGAATTAAGATGTCTTCCTCCTAGTGTATTCTGTCTGACATTTGCTAAAGCCCATAAAAAAGTACGTGCCTTTATAATGGTGTATAGGGCTAGGGATTGGCTGGCAAAGGCGCTGAGTGAAGGCATGGGGGAGGTAGAGGTTAGCTGGCTTCCCCTAGGGAAAATGGGGGCTACAACACCTTTATTTCTGTGGTGAGAAGGAAAGGTACAGTTGGGTAGTTAAACCTGAACGAGAATAGCACAACACAAAGAAAGGATGGGGGGCATTTAACAGGAAGATTCCCTGGAGGGGAAGATTGAAGTGAACAGGTGCTGAAAAAATGTTTCTGCATATTAGAGCTTAATTAGATTTGAAGATGAATTCCAGATGGGCTAATTATGTGTGAGTTGTTGCAGGTTATTTCTTGTAGGGGCAAGCATGTATTTTTGGAAATGGTGATTTAGTTTGATTGGGCTTGATTCCTGCCTCCTACCCTGTCTCCATCAAGACACTGTCTCTTCAGAGGCCTGAGATCCCCCTCAGTAGGTCCACATCTTTGGGACCTGCTGTCATACATAACAGAAGCAGAACATGGAGGTCATCCTGACCCTGTGATCACATGTGTAGGCAAGAACAAGTGACCCTTCCCCGAGTCAGTGGAACATCACCCTCACAGAAAGCAGGAAGTGCCCCGGCCAGCAGGGTTTCAACGGGGCGACCCACCTGTGGGAGCGAATGAAAGAGACAGGGGACACAAAGGGACGACAGCAAGACAGGATTCTGATCAAGCTGCAGATTTTAGTTTCCTCCACAAGGCTTATATAGCATAGGAGGGGAGGGGGCAGGAAGGAGGGAAGAGGAAGGGACATGGAAGGGGTGCAGAACCTGGAAGACGTTCAGATCGTGCAACTGCAAGATGTCGGGTAAGGTCACTGGTCAGGGGCCATTTGTTCTGTTGCTAGGCTACCTGACCATGGAATGCTCTTTACGTTTGGTTGCCATGGCACCTGACTGTGGGATGTTCTTATCTTTGGGAGCCTCTGGTTAGTAAACAGGTGTTACTGCTCTGGGGAAGGGCAGTGGGCGTATGACTTGTTCTCTGGCTTAGCTAATACTTTCCATGGTTCATGTCTGGTTCCTGACATCTTGGTCCCTAACAAGGAAGAACATAGTAGGTATTGTAGGAGCATGATACCTGCTTGTTTGACATGAAGATGAAATTAACCCCACACTTGTCACATAGGTGCTACATAGATAGACTTTGGCCTGCTTCCTTAGTAGGGCAGAGGGCAAGTCTTTGATGGATCCTCTTTTAAGTGACAGACAGGAAAAGGGACTAGTGTGGGCCAGTGATGGCCTTGACTTGAGAACAGCTTGCAGTGGCTCTCTCAAAGGACGGCCTGGCTCTCTGAGGGTCTCTGAAAGGTGTGATGTGCTGGGAGTGGCCTTATGGCACACCTTGGGAACATATGGTTGGCAAACATTTGAGTCTGAGGGCTTCAATAAACAAACTTTTATGTAAGGATCTATAATTAGAAATTATGGACACATATTTTATATACAGCTCATGAATGACTCATAATGTTAAGTGATGATTTAGATAGAAAATATGACTCCTCTTGTAGGATCTTTTAATAAAAAGCATCAGTTCTTAGGAATTTATTTCTAGAGCTCTATTTGAACTCAGCATGTTTGACATAAATCAGATCTAATTGTCATTTTATGATTAATGAACATATGTTGACCATTTTTCCCCATAATTAAACTTTATGTTCTATGCATCTGACAAAGCAAAACAGGTTTAGATTTTGACATATTGATGGTGGTGGAGCGTGTGTGTGTGTGTGTGTGTGTGTGTGTGTGTGTGTGTGTGTGTGTGTGTACACCTTTTTGTACATGCCTTTATTTTGTGTATGTACTAAGTTTTTACAAAGTCTGGTTTTCAGAAGTGCAAGTTTTTTAAACTTATTTTCTTTTATTTATTTTTGGTTCTTTAAGACAGGGTTTCGCTGTCTAGCTCTGGCTGTCCCAGAGCTCACTTTGTCGACCAGGCTGGCCTGGAATTTGTAGAGATCTGCTTGCTTCTTCCTCCCAAATGCTGGGATTAAAGGCGTGTGCTGCCACCACCTGGTCAGAGGTGTAACATTTTTAAAATGAGACTTTGTTTTTGGAGGGACAGAGTCCAGCCTGAAGTACCTTCAGGCTGTTTTCTCCGCTCAACCATCTGTGGTGCCAGGTTAAGCTGGGATGGGTGCGTAGTATATTCCCTCTTAAGAGGTGCTCAGGATGGGGGTGGGTGGCACTCGAGAGGCAGAGGCAGGCGGATCTCTATGAGTTCGAGGCCAGTCTGGTCTACAGAGCTACTTCAGGACAGACTCCAAAGCTACAGAGAAACTCTGTCTCAACCCCTCCACCCCCCCCCCCCAAAAAAAAAAAGTGCTCAGGAACTCTCTCAGGTCATGGCCATAATACAGATTTCTAAGAAACAATGAAACAATACAGGGAAATAGTTGCAAAAAATATGTAGATTTTCCTTTCTGCCTTTCATTTATGCACTTCAACAAAATAATAATCTGGGTTCAGTCCTCAGCTCTGGAAAATATAATAATAATAATAATAATAATAATAATAATAATAATAATAATATAATTTAAAAGTTGAAATACTGGTGTGAATCGAATACTGTCACTGTTCACCTTCACTCACCTGTTCTTTGATTGTTTCAGGACATAGACAAGTTTGGCAATGAGATCACTCAGCTGGCCCGTCCCCTGCCTGTGGAGTATCTGATCATAGATGTAAGTACTCTTATGTATTCAAACTCACTGGCTGGTACCATAGCCCCCTTGAAGGCCAGGACTCCTGGGTGGTGGCCATTTGAGGAAGGAAGCCAGGGATGGCTTTGAGTCAGTGCTCTGTTCCAAGGATTGTCCTTGACTATCAACCCCCATGTATCCAGAAACTGCACAGCTTAAACAAAAGGATTAAACTTTCCTTGTGCTGAAGTGCAAACAAAGGACGCCTGCCTACAGTTCCACCCTGTGGCCTCTGGAAGGCAATGATTCACGGGGCCAAGAGTCAAGGGTATCTGAGTGGTTCTGTATATGTGGGCTGGTAGCTGCCTTCTGCCCTAACAGATGTTGCCCTGCCTAATCCAGCAGTAGTGCTCTTTCCTGGGCACATCCATCACTCAGTGCCTGTGATTAGTGAGGGCCAGTGTCCTTTCTGGGCACACCTCTAGAAGGTGAGAGGCTCTGCTGCTTCTGAGTCTCTCTTCCTTTCTAGAAAAATCTGTTGGTCACAGAGACTTAGTCATGCCATTGGCCACAGGGCAGTGAATGCTGTAGGACACAGCAGCTGGAGTATCATTGCCTGCTAGTGTTCTGGGGTGGGTTGGAGAGGCTCATTTTCTACATTACTGCTGTGCCAGAATATCTATTCAGGCTGCATTTGGACTTAGGATGGGTATATGATTCAGGCAGTAAAATATCATTTGGAGCCGGGCAGTGGTGGTGCACGCCTTTAATCCCAGCACTGGGGAGGCAGAGCCAGGCGGATCTCTGTGAGTTCGAGGCCAGCCTGGTCTACAGAGTGAGTTCCAGGAAAGGCACAAAGCTACACAGAGAAACCCTGTCTCAAAAAACCAAAAAAAAAAAAAAAAGAAATATGTGTGTGTGTGTGTGTGTGTGTGTGTGTGTGTATGTGTGTGTATGTATATATACATATATATGTATATATAATTTATATATTTATATATATATATTTCTCAATCATTTGGAGCAGTGAGTCCCCCTGAGCCTAGCCCATAGATGCTCCATTTCAGTTGACAGCTCCTGAGAACATATTTATTACCTAGGCCATAAAGGCATCTGTTTTTATACTACCTGGGGTGTAATTAGGATGAAAACAGATTGATGAAGGAGTCAGCATGATTTAGAATGAGCTTCCTAAGCCCTTCCCACCCCACCCCCCCCCCCAGCACTTCCCCACAACTTTCAGTATCACTGCTGATAACAGTATTGCTGGGGAACCATTTACCCTATAGTATCCATGTTCTCTCTTCCTATGAAGATGAGGCCTGGGAGAGTCTTAGAGTGGGTGCCCAAAGAGTGCTGTTTGGCTCTTTTCCTGGTTCCAGAGATAGTGTAGATCTATATATATATCCCACCCCTTTTCTTTTCTTTTCTTTTCTTTTTTTTTAAAGACAAGATCGTACTAGATAGCTCTCACTGACCTCAAACTTGTAATCTTGCCTCTACCTCTTCAGGGCTGGAATTAGAGGTATGAACCACCATGCCCAGCATATCTGCTGGGCTTTTGTTATTGTTGTTATTTGTTTGGAGTTTGCTTTTGTCTTGTTTTGGTTTGGTTTGGGTTTTGGTTTTTTGAGACAGTGTCTCATTTATGTAGCTCTGGCTGTCCTGGTCTGTGTAGAACAGGCTGTCCTTGAATTTATAGAGATCTGCCTGCTTCTGCCTCCTAAGTGCTGTGATTAAAGATATAAGCCACCCCACCCAACATACCTTCTGTTCTTATATTTGAGAGTAGGATAACTGTATCACAACAAAGATTTTGCATACTGAGTCATCTCTTAAGCCCTGGGATGGCTATTTCATAAACCCAGGACAGTCTGAGCAGGGATGGCCTTCAGCACACGAAGAGGAACTGGATCCCTAGAGTGATACCCTGGAGCCACCACAGACTTTGATTGTGTTGCTCTCCATGGTCTCCTGCAAGGTTAAATACCCCTCACTATTTAGAGGTTTGGATGCATAGCATTGTATGTACTAGGCAAGCATACTGTTACACCCCTACCCCTTTTTATTTGAATTTTCTTTATTTTGAGATAGGCCCAGCAGCCCTCAAATTCAGAATCTCTTGCTTTGGTGTCTTGAATAACTGGGTTACAGATGTGTTCCACAAGTAACTCTGGATTACTGGTAAATTGTAGCAAGTACTCTGCAGCCACCCTTCCACTCCTGCTTGTCCCTACCAAAAGCAGAGACTTGAGTATCCTCATGTCTAGTGTTCAGACATGGCTGGAATTGTGTTGTCAGTACCATACTCAGTGCTTCTGTGGGAACCACTCCCATCATCTACCTCTTAGATAGGAACCTGAGCCAAATGGCCAGCACACGGCTCAGGTCTATAGACTTGGCCTCACTGCTGCAAATACTTGTCTGTAAAGGACCAGCCATCTGTGCTGCATCTGATGGCTCAGCTTGTCCTTATAGAGTGCTGACATTGGCACAGCTGAGTCCAGAAATAGCCTGCTGCCTTTGCTGAGGTAGAAAACAGATCACAGCGGCCAGAGCAACGTTTTTATTCTTTAGAAATAGTCCCACAGGAGTTAGAATAGCTATTCTATATCTGGAAGGGGTATGACCCGATGATGCTAATGTTATGTGCAGAGAGAAGTATGTCAGACAGAGGTGTTGGTAACGTGCACTTAGGTGCTTTTGTGGGGAAGGGGCCTCTGCCAAGAGGAATACACTCTGTGTTTGTATTGATGCCTGCACATTCACCAGTGACCCCGAGGTTTCTATTGATTATGTGTTAGATTTAAAATGCCCTCTGCCATTAACTAAAGCATGCTGGAGTCAGAGAATTGGCTCACCTTTGGTAGAGTCTTGACTTAGGTCACTCGCCTTGGAGGAGAACAGCGTCCATGACTGTTAGTCCTGCCTGTGGAAACTGGTTCTCACGAAGGGCCTCTTAGAGACAGACTCTTGGAGGTAACTGGCGTTTCTCAGGCCCACACTGATGAGTCCACTCCTGCCACCAAGCCTAGTGTTGAGAATCTTATGCCTTTAGTCTGTCTCTTGCCTTCTCCGTTCCTTTCTGTAGTTCCCTGACTTGAACAGGATGAACTGGCCTTGGACATCCGTAGCAAAGTGAGCACTGTGGCACAAGCCCCAACTGTTAGGTGTTGTGTCAGCCCCTGAACAGAGCCAGGCTGCCCAAATGTTGGCACTTTTAAGATACATTCTTTAGTTTGTTTCCCAGAGTCTAGGTTTTATAATTTGAGGATGACACAGTTTCCTGTTCCCTTCAACACGTAGCTTGTTGTCTCAGGTCGGTCTGGACAGCTTGCCCCGGCAGAAGTGCCCATCCTGTTTCTGGAACACAATCATAGTATGTTTTTTTTGTTCTTTAGATCACAACCACCTTCCCCAAGGATCCAGTTTACACTTTTTCTATTTCGCAAAATCCGTTTCCTATTGAAAACCGGGATGTGCTGGGTGAGACACAGGTAAGCTCTTTCTTTGTCTTAGAGACAAAATTTAAAGGAACTTCTAATTGTCTTATTTTTTCCCCAAAAGTGCCATTTTCACACTCCCTTGATTCATTATCTGGCGAGTCCCATAAGGCCCTGTTCTGGGTATTGTTGGTTACTTGGGTGCCCTTTTTTCTCCAGGTAATAGATAACCATGCTTAAATACCCTGAAGTCCTTGGCTTACAGACTTGCCAGAAATCCATTTTTAACGTTTTCAATACTATTCATCACTTTTTGTTGTCTACCAAGCTTTCTTTGTCTGTTGCTGTCCCGTACAGTAGACCAGTGCATACAGTCTCACTTCCATGTTGGTCTATCCTGCCTTTGCTCTCTGTGTGCTTTTGTGAGGTCCATCAGGACGCTGGTGTTATGCAGTGTTGATGGCTTTGTTGCTCATATCTCCTACTCTGTCCTTTGTTTGCTTTAACTACAGATCCAACCAGACCTGAGTTGCCATTGCTGTCTAGTACAGACAGTCTGTGTACTTAGTTGTTTTTAGGCTGTACCAATACTTCAGAATATGAGTTGGCTGAGGAATAGCCATAAATAACATCTACTTTTGGTGTGGTTTCTTGAAGCCTATCTATCCAGGGATGTCAGATGCTTGTGGGACACTGCCACTTACTTGTCCACAGTGATCCTCTTTTGCATGTGTCTAGTTGTTTAAAAGCTACCCTCACCAGGTGTGATGGCACATGTCTTTAATCCCAGCACTCAGGAGGCAGAGGAGGCTGATCTCTGTGATTGCAAGGCCAGCCTGGTACATATAGTTCCAAGACAGGGTAGGTGAAGGGATGTTTTCTGTTTGTCTGACCAATGTCTTGGGTCTGGGCCGCTTAAATACCTGCTTCCTTATATACCTGGGTCATGTGTGCTGAGGGCTTCCACTGGCAGGAGAGTCACACTAGCCCTGTAGCTCTCTGCACCTCTTCTGTACTCCCTTGGTGTCACTGGAACAGGACAATGTGTTTCTGCTATTTAACGTGCCTATGTTTAGTAAGAGGCAGCACTCTCTCTTGGTTTAGTGGTAGGGTTTGTGATAAAACATTAATTCCCCTTTCTTGACTCTTTCCTTAGGACTTTCATAGTTTGGCCACTTACTTGTCCCAGAATACCTCATCCGTGTTCTTGGATACCATCTCTGACTTCCATCTCCTGCTGTTTCTGGTCACCAATGAAGTCATGCCACTGCAGGTACAAGCTCTGCTGCCCTCTTGCTTGCTTTCCTCAGGTCCCAAGTACTGGGGTGAAGCTTGGTGTCAAGAGATAGCTGCCCCATGCCCAGTGTGTGAGAATGTACAGGCCACAGCACTTCACAAGGGAACTTCACTGTTGATGGAGATGTTTGATCTTTAGCCTCTGTGGTGTAGGACAATTGGGTTGTTGAGAATTGCCTGGAGAGCAGAGGGAAATGAGGTCTGTCCTCTAGCCTGGAGCCTTAGGCACCCCACAGTCCAGACAGCCCCTGTTGCACAGCCTCAGAAACAATGCCTTTGCTGTTTCCTGATACCAACTCTCCTTATGAGCCAAAATATTTGTTTGTTTGTTTTTGTTTTTCGAGACAGGCTTTCTCTGTGTAGCTTTGTGCCTTTCCTGGATCTTACTCTAGCCCAGGTTAGCCTCGAACTCACAGATATCCACTTGCCTCTGCCTCCCGAGTGCTGGGATTAAAGGCATGCGCCACCACTGCCCAGTGAGCCAAAACATTTTATGGCCTGAGCCCAGAATGTTTGGCCAGTTTCCAGGTCCTGTGCATACACCATTGCACAGTTGGCATTTTTAAGATACACAATAAGGGAAAATGACTGAATGTTTTGCAGATGGTAGATGCTCTCTGAACAGGGCAGGGCAGCAGGTCCCCCAGGAAGCCTGTGTGTATGCCTTGGGATTCCACAGCATGAGTGTCCTTTTTCTGTGACTTTTCTTTGCCTGAGAGTCTTGGAAATGCCAAGGAGATAAGAACAAGTCTCTCTGAACTTGATGACACTAACTCAACCTCTTTCCCTGAGGGGACAAAATAGAGGCCTCACTCCCAGGATATTTCTATCTAGCAGCTTGTAATTATCCTTTTATCTTGCTTGGTTTATATACATCGTAATATATACACATTAACATGTCCACCACCCAGTGTGATACTCTCCATAAGGGACCCTGTTTTTTCTGGTTGTGGTCAGCCTTCTGGATTCAGGGTACACCCTCCATCTGAATACAAGATGACAGAAGGGTCTGTCTGCATCAGGACCACCTTTCTATCCAGCATGACTGTTTTTGCAATTACCTGATAGAAAACGTTATTGAGAGGTACTGAGAGCCCTTGATAACCTCAGAGACTTCTCTCTGTATGTTGACCTCCCCCCACAAAAAAAAATTTTTTTTTAAAAAGGCTGTAGATAGTTTGCGGGCATGATGGAGACGAACAAAAACAGAGGGCAGATTGTGAGGGAGGAGGATAAGTCTTACAGACATGGGCTCCTGTTAAACTGTCTCTAGGACCTAGGAATGTGTCTTCTTTGTTGTGGGGGCTATGTGAGAAGAAATTGTTGTAGTTAACATATTTCAGTGTATTTATTTAATACCTTTCTCTCTCTTTTTCTCCCTTTCCCTCTTCCTCTCCCTCTCCATACTGGGGATTGAACCCAGTGCTTTACACATTAGGCAAGCACTCTGCCACTAAGTTGAATCCCCAGTTAGATCTAATGCATCTTGCATTTTGCAGTGACAGCTTCTGAGATTATTTTAAATTTTCTTTGAAAGATGTTATTGATGTTAAGGGGGAAAAAAAGATAGTAAGAGTCAATCAGAGCAAAGTGGAACCTTTGTTGTGACCTCTTACAGGACAGTATCAGCCTGCTACTAGAAGCCGTGAGGACCAGAAATGAGGAGCTAGCACAGACATGGAAAAAATCTGAACAGTGGGCCACCATTGAGCAGCTTTGCAGTGAGTGTCCTCTCCTCCCCTCTGCCAGGGGCGTGAACTGTCGTTTAAACCCTGGACTTCTTGAAAGGATTGGGCAAAGGGACAGACACAGGCGGCCTCCATGGCTGGGTATATGTCATGGTTGCTGATGTGGTCACATACTATCCAGGCTGTAATCCTTGGGTTTGTAGAGTTTTACGCTGTGATTGTATCCACCAGCTAGATCTTGGTCTGAAAAGATATTTGTGAGCACCTTATGTGTCGCCATCCCCCATACTTCAATGTGGTAACAAAACAATTCCCAGTGCTTCAGGCGACAGGGTCTACATTCCTATGTTCATTAACCCTAACTCCTAAAAGTCCATGTCTGATTGTCCAATCCTGTGCACAAGATCGGTGGTGAGAACGAAGTGTCACAAAACAAGATGCCACGCTGTGCCAGCTGCAGAGTGAGTTCCAGGGCAGCCAATGCTGTTATACAGTAAAACCCTGTCTCAAACAACAACAAGGCCAGGTGGTGTGGCACACACCCTTAATCCCAGCAGTTGGGAAGCAGAACCAGTTTTTTCTAGTTTTCTGGTTTTTCTGTGTAGTTTTGGTGCCTGTCCTGGATCTCACTCTGTAGACCAGGCTGGCTCTGCCTCCTGAGTGCTGGGATTAAAGGCGTGCGCCACCACTGCCCGGCTGGCATGCTTTATACTTACCAACTCTCCTGGTGTCATGGTAGCTGCAGTGTAGAATTTACCCAATACATACAAGGTGTTCCCAAGTATCTTGTTTTGTGACAACTTTTTTTTTTTTAAGTAAAGTAAAATTAACAGGTCCTAACATTTATTTAGAGACACAGAGAATCTAGAAGCCAAGGCTACCTGAAAGGCAAGGGAAAAGCTAGAGAAATCACCTGTCTGACCTCAAGCATAAAGCTTCAGTGATCCAGCAACATGGTGTTGATAGGAAGGCAGATAATCTGACACACTGGTTAGGAGTGAGCATGGATTAAAGCAGCAAAATTAAGAGAAGACTGGTTTTCACAGGATAGTGTGCTGAGACAGCTGGGGTCTACAGAACACACCGTGGGGTTCTTGGAAGACCAGCTTAATTAGATCTACACCTATCCTGATCTACAGAGAAAGTTCCAAGACAGCCAGGGCTACACAGAGAAACCCTGTCTTGAAAAACAAAGGGAGGATTTGGGGGGGGGGGGGGAGGATAGAGACCTACACTTATGTTTTAAAGATCTTGGAGTAGGCAAAAACTCTTAGGATTCAGGACTTTGGGAAAGGGCACAGGCAGACACCAGCCATAAACCTGGTAAATTGGCCAGTGGTGGCACACACCTGTAAATTCCAGCACTTAGCACTGGGTTACACATTGAGTTCAGGGTTGGCTGGCGGTGTTGCTTGTTGGTATAGTGCTTGACCAGGCAACAAAAGATTGTTTAAGTTAAAAATTAAACAGTTAAACCAGACAGTGGTGGCGCACGCTGTTAACCCCAGCACTCTGGAGGCAGAACCAAGCTAATCTCTGTGAGACCCAGAGACCCACCACAGGGGTGTGATGTTGTCGCAGGAATACCTAGCAACAAGAGAGCAAGCTTCTAGTGCACTGCAGGGTGGGGTGTTTGCTGACTGGAGCCAGAACAGTTGTGCCGACAGTTTGGGACTTTGGGGCCACCTCTGCCTGGCCGTAGAACTCTGAGGAGATGTCTTTTCTGTGCAGAAGTGATGTGTTCTTACTGCTCTTTTCCCTACAGGCACTGTTGGTGTGCAGCTCCCAGCTCTCCACGAGTATGGTGCAGTCGGGGGCTCGGCACGTGCTGCTACCTCTGCCATGTGGGCCTGTCAGCACTGTACCTTCATGAACCAGCCTGGCACTGGCCACTGCGAGATGTGCAGCCTTCCCAGGACCTAGGGCTCTGGCCCTCTACTGAGTGGGACTGGGCCAGCCCAGCCCTCTCTGAAGCCTGGAGCGCCACATGTTTCCTGTAAGGCCTGAGCCGACAGCCCTGAAGCAGTGGGGCCAGCTACCCTCGTATTCCGGATATACTGAGGCTTCTCAGTGCGGATCTTGAAGAGAAAGAGCCCCAGCTGCTATGCTGGGATTGAACAGAACCTCCCAACTGGAAGGGCAGAGCAGCCCTGCCCAAGAGCACCCCACATGCCTCTCCTAGTTAATAGCTCCCTACTATATTGGAAGGACTGAGCACCTCCAAACAATCACCTGAAATTGGAGGTGTACAGAGAGGGTTGCTGCTGTCACCTCGCTATCTTTCCTTCCTCTGTGCTTTTTGTTTTCTGCCTCCCCCATTTTCCCCAGTGTTTAGATGGATGCTCCTGGCTGTCTCTGTTCCCTTGCTGTGGGATGTGTCCCTCCTGTTGGGAGCATGTGTGGGTAGCTCTGGTCCTCGGTCTGACCTGCAGTGTAGTGTGTTCCTGCCCTTGCCTGAAATCAGCAGTTATCAGTAACTCCTGCCCAGAACACTTTTATTTATTGTTTTTAAGATAAAACTGCACAGACGGGAGCGAGAGCGATGTAACTCTGCTTTCTTTCCTCTTGAGTGCAGCCCCTCTGGAGTGGTCAGGGTGGTTGTGGGCAGGGGCCACCATCAGCTCTCCTCGGAAGCAAACCTCAGTGCCTGAGACTTTCCTACCCTGCCACAGGACGGTGGCAGCTGGTAGCCTGGGTGGTTTAGCAGAGCAGTGGTGGCTCTTGCCTGGCAGTCAGTCCCTTTGAGTGTATGGGCCAGCCCTGGGACTCTGGTCCTCTCCCAGCACTGTTCCTTTACCTAAGGCCTCCCTACACTGTGGCCTTCTTGCACAGTGCTGTAGCAATTGAGACAGTCTAGAAAAGGTGCCCATGTGGCCACCATGAGGCCTGGACAGGTGTGGGCAATTAAAAATGGTCTCTGCGGGTCCCTTGTGGCTGTGTTGTGATAGCCCTTACCCAGGTAAGATATGGATATCTTGATGCCTCTTTGCCTTAATGAGAGCTAAGTCAGCTGTCCTTTTCCCTGGGAAAGGCCATGCCAACCACAGGCTGCTGGAGGCCATATGAGTCACTCTAGTAGAGTGCAGCCATGCTGCCTTCCACATCCTTAGCCCTGTGGGCAGGACACTTGCCTGCTAGGTCTTCATGTGGCAGGGCTGGGGTCAGCACCTCTGGTTTCACCTGGCATGCAATCTGAAGTCAAAGGCCCAGGGGCTGTGGACCCATTGAGTTTGTCTAGTATTGACAGGGTCATCCTGGAGGGTCAGGAGGTAGAGAGCAAGCAGTCTCTCCAGCCACCTACCAACAGCCTACAGAGAAAGTGCTGAGGGCTATCTTTCTCCTTCCTGGTAGTCTCCCTGGTTAGGGCTTCCCATTTCTGTCTTTTCTGGTCCCTGAGATCTGGTAGACTGGATGTCCTAGCATAGCTGTGTTCCCAATGCTAATTGTACTGGCACCATTGTACATGCTGGCAGGTGCTGGACAGCACAGACTCTGGAGACCTTTTTTCCACTACTTATTCCCCATTCATCTTTGTCTACAAAGTTAATTTTCTCATGTTCTGGCATCCAAATAATTCTTGTTTTCTCTGTCTTTCAGCTAAAGAAATTGTTGTGATTTCTCTGCTTATGGTTTTCAGTTACTCTTTGTTCAGTAATGCACTTTATTTTATTGTCCAAAGAGAGTCAAGCTAATGCTACCAGCTTGGGGTGAGCCCTACAGAAGGTTCAGGCCTGAGCCTCTCAGCTACCTCCTGTATGGAGGTGGCCCTAGTCCCACCTCTAATCCCTCCTGCCATCAGGCACTATGACCCAGAAAGGGGTGCCTGTGGGTATACCTACCCAAGTGAACCCAGTGGCTGCCATGGTCCTCTTCAGGCTCAGAAATGGGGCCTAGCCCTGGCCTTGCTCTGACCAGCCTGCTCCTGGGACATGGGTGCTCCCGCTTCGGCTCCTCTTTGGGCTCATAGGTGGCATTGGCTGGGTGTGGACTAGTATTTCTTTGACCCTAGCCCTGCAGTGGAACCTAATAAAAGCGCCTGAAGCGATTTCCCTGCTCCCAGTGCGTTGTTCCTGTGCCCAGAACTGTTATCCACCAGTTGTATTGTGTGGTGTGTATGTGCATGTGCTGTCTTAAGTGTTAAAACCTGGTATGCAGAAGATAAGCTGACGATGCTTCCAACTCTTTGGAAGAGACTCTGATGCTGGAGAGGAAGACTTCATCCCTCAGGCATTTCCAGCCAAGGTGTCTTCAGAGCAGCCTGGGGACAGGGCTTAGAGGTCTGTTCCAAAGGCCACTTAGAATTTGTGCAGTAGGTTCACCACCACCACCACCACCCCCAGGTTGTGGTTTTGTTTTTGTTTTGTTTCATTTTATTTTTTTATTTACAGCTGAACATGGTGGCTGGATGCCTTTAATCCACCTCCTTTGGAGGTAAAGATAGGCCAGGACTATACAGATTATCTCCAAAAAAATTAGTTTATCATTTGGTGTATATCATTTTGGTTTTTTGGCTTTTCAAGACCGGTGTCCTGGAACTTGATCTGTAGACCAGCCTGGCCTCAGATCCATCCTGTCTCTGCCTCCCAAGTGCTTGCTGGGATTAAAGGTGTGTGCCACCACCCAGTTTATCATTGTTTTTATTGTGTGTTTTTGTGCACATGAATAGAAAGGCCAGTTGAGGATGTGGGAGCCCCTGGAGCTGCCAGGGATTGTGGATGCTGGGAATCAAACTTGGGTCCTCTGCAAGAACAGTATGTGCTTTTAACTGCTGAGCCATGTTCCAGTCCCAGGATTGTGTTTGAACAGCTATGCTAGGATTATAGCTATGTCCAAGCCCACGGGACATTTTTTGTACCTGGTTGTGCCCCAGACACCTTTACTCCTAGATTTGGCCACTGTAGTTTTCAGACTAGCATTTTACGAGACAAGGTTTCCTGAGCTGACCCCACAATTCAACTCAAGCAATCCTGCCTCAGCCTGAGGAGCTGCCGCTATAGGAACATAGGCAGTGGCATATAGTATCTGAGTAGGGTTCTCATCTCAGCCTGCTCCCTCAAAAAGCAGCAAGTAGAACTGTCATTGAGGAACAATGGGACCTCTCAGACCTTGCTCTTTGGGCTCTCAGCATCCTCTGCTCTAGTTCAGAACCCCTTTTGCATCCCGACGATTTTATGCATGGAGGAAAGGCTGTTCTGGCTGGCTGACCCGAAGCCCTATTTTCCCTGATCAAGGGAGTGCATAGTGTACTGAGCCACCCAACTCCAAAGAGCCTGTGCTATGTTGGTGACACCCTCCCCAGTGCTGACACAAAACCGGGTGTGGCATAAAGCCTTGTACTAGAGCAACCTCTGCACACCAGGTAGGAGGAGGTCTGAGGCCAGGACCCCTACCTGCGCCAGAGTGGACTTGAAAAACCGCTTCCCATCTGGCAGCCCTCCGGCTTCCTGCGTTTCGCTCTAAATCGTGGCTCTGCCAAACCACGGTGCCTGCGCGCCTGTTGTGACGGGGCGTTCCCGCCAGCTAGCGGCCGGTAGGACCGCCATCCCCGCCCCTGCACAGGCTCCAACCCCGCCTCCGCAGCGGCCGCTTTACGGCGGAGGCCGTGCCACGCTGTGGGCGGCCGTAAAGCCTGGAGGCGGCACCGCCTCCCAAGGCTGGTCCCTGGCCCGGCGCCCGCACCATGGCGGGCGCTTCCTCGCGCGTGCACTACCTGTCCGACTTCTGCTGCCCGCTCGGAGGCCGGGCGGGGGGCAAGCCGCATGTGCTGCGTCATGAGGCGGAGATCTTTCTGTCCACAGGGCGCGAGTTCGTCTATGTGTACGACCAGGAGGGAGGGATGCTGACGGTGAGCGGTGGGCGGGCGGGCGGCGCCCTTCCGAGGTGAGCCGGGGCGCGTGTGCCCTCGCTTGACCTCGCTCTCCTGGCGCCCAGGCGGTGTACCAGTTTCCCGACCAGGTGTGGCACCTGCAGCTCCTGGCCATGCGCAGGGCACTCTACGTCCTGTGTGCCCGGACTGGCATCTACTGTCTGTCGTTGGACTCACTGAACAGGTGAGGGGGCGTGGCCCCGCGCGGCTCTGGCCAGTTGACAAGTCCGGTCCCTAGGGAGGCCTGCACATGGTGGACCTGCTGTCCTATCCTCCTTTGAGCAGTGCCCGGTTTGCCCTGTCCATACTGACCGGCCACTGACAACATGCAGGAGGCAGGAGACTGCAGTCCAGGCCATCTGTATGTGCACTTGGAACCTCTTGCCCCCAACAGCTGTGCACTCTGCGGTCGTGACCCAGGAGTGTCTGCTTCCATGAAGTTCTTAGCTGTTGAGGCTCAGGTAGTGAAGTCTGCAGCACAACTGCCATTGCCCTCGGGTGTCTGGCAAGACCACTTAGAAGTGGGACTCAGAAAGAGGTGTCTCCTATTGGTAGTAACAGCAAAGGAATGTTGGCCATTGGCTTGTGCTGGGAAAACTCAACAGACACAGCCCAGCTGCAGCACTGGGGAACATTCCCACACCGATGAGCATTGTCTGTGGAGCTATGCTTCTGGCTGATCCGTGTGTCGGGTGGCGTATGTAACCTGCTGAGTGGCCTGTGGATACCATGGGAACGCTTTCAAGCACTTCCTGTGATGTCTTCTGCCTAGCCTGCTCAGAGCAAATCAGGTTATTGTTGAACATAACGTGACAACACCCTACCCAGTACTGACTACTGTTCCATTGTTCCTGAAGGTCTGTGAGCCAGGCCTGTGAGGACCAAGAGGATGAGGCTCACCCTTACCCTGTGATCCATGTGGACCCAGATGCCTGTGTCCTCCCTGAAGCCGCTCTCTGTGCCTTCACTGTGCTGGATGACATGCTGGTCACCCTGGTCCAGGGCCCCACCCAGTGGAAGATGCAGCTCTTTGAGCCTCCCTGTCCAGGGGAGGAGCCTCAACCTGGAGGCCGGGTTGGTGAGGTGGAGTTGTCTACCTGCACCCCTCCAGGTGGAGTGCCAGGGAACCCTGCAGCACCCTGCTTCCTGCCAGTGTTGTGCTGTGTGTTCCCGCCAGGCTCCAGGGCATCTCACGGCCACCCACAGGGCTGTGGCTGCTTTGTACTAGAAGAGGCTCTCTTTGGCCTACTCTTTGGAGCTGATGCCAGCCTCCTGCAGTCCCCTGTGGTCCTCTGTGGTCTTCCTGATGGCCAGCTCTGTTGTGTGGTTCTGAAGACCTTGGTCCCTTGTGGGTTAGCCCCTGGTGACCCAAAGGTCCTGGTCAAGATCCTCCATCACCTGGAGGAGCCTGTGGTCTTCATTGGGGCTCTGAGGGCAGAGCCCCATGCTGAGGAGGAGGCGAGAGAGCTGCTGCCTGAGGAGAATGTGCACTCCGACTGCCTGGTAGCCCTCGGCCACCAAGGCCGGACACTGGCCATCAAGGCCAGCTGGAGTGAGTCAGGGAATCTGGTGCCAGAGCTTCGTGAGTACTGCCTCCCCGGGCCTGTGCTCTGTGCCGCCTGTGGCAGGGATGGCCACATGTACCACAGCACCCCCTCAAACCTCTGTGTGGTTGACTTGACTCGGAGAGATACTCCTTGGAACCCTGAGAATCCAGACGGGGCCATAGGAGGTCTGCCCTCCATGCTGTGCCCAACCAGCTTGAACATCTGCGGTGCCGTCACTCTCTACGTATCATCAAGGGCATCTACAGGTATGAGCTACCATTGGATGTGACCATGCCTTAGGACAGTCTTTCCCCTGAGCTGTCCTTGCTCCTTGCTTTTTTCTTTGGTGAGACCTTTGCAGAGGTGGCAGGTACAGGCTTTACTGCCAGGCCTATCACAGACCAGCGGTTCACTCACTCCTGTCTTGGGGTTGAGGTACCTCTGTATGTGTGTCCTGCCTGGGATTGGGCAGTGTGCTACTCTACCTGGGTGTGCCCTGGCTCCTTAGCTGAGTGCCAGCTCACCACAGGTGGCTTATGAGGTTGGTGTAAGAGCATCCCCCACAGCAGGTCTCAAATCGGGTCAGGCCGAGCCTCCCTATGTCCTCTGAGGCTGGAGGAGCCTGCTTTCGCTGCTGTGTGACCTGTTTATGAGCCATTCAGAGGGTGTCTCAGAGTTCTCTAAGGCAGCTTCAGCCTGGGTTTGCCTGCCTCTGGGATGAGAGGAAGATCTTTCCCACAAAGATCCACTATGAGTAGGTTAAATCTGCAGAAACGCTTATCAGGAGAAACACACTTGGAAGAGCCAGACTACCACAGGGTCAGGGCAGGGATAGGTGTGGCTGGAGACCAGGGCACCAATGAACTTACTTCCAGCTGCTGAACTACCCACTTCAGGGTTCATGGTAAGAGCTATGTTGGGAGTCGGGAAGCAAGCAGACCTTTGGCAGGGGCAGCCTCTGTCCCCTCAGTGCCAATAAGAGGCCAGGAGGAGGTGGTGAAGCCAGGCTTCCGGAGATGTGCCCAGTGAGGATGAGGTGACAGAGCTCCAAGGGTACTTCCCTTTGGAAGGCTCAGCAGCTTTGCTCTGTGTGGCCTATTGAAGACTGAGACACTTTTGAATGATAGGATGCCATACAGTATCCTCCTTTGGCCCCTTTTTGTCCTGTCTGTGGATCAGTCACTACCATGGCATCACATCTGGGCTAACACTATCTCCTGTAGGCAAGTCAAATGTGTGTGGAAACCAGTGGTCACCTTCTCTGTCCAGCCCCTGGGTGTGGGCTTCCCCGGTCTCCCCCCAAGCACCTCATTTCCTGCCTTGGACTCTGCCTTGGCCCTTTGCCAACCCTTTTCCTGGAGTCCAGAACAAACACTGCTGATTGGCCTTGCATGTGTTCATCATCAGGTAGCACCGAGCTCCTGGCTCTGTCTTCCAAAGGACGCCTGATCACCTGCAGCCTGGACTTGAACTCTGAGGTGCGTGTGCCTGCCAAAATGGCTATGGCAAATGCAGGCCAGAAAATTAAGGAGCTGCTCTTGGACATCGGTGATGTGTCTGAGAGGTGAGCTGTAGGCTCTGGCTCACATAGAGCTTGTATCTTGTTCTCAGGAGCCAGCATCCTGGTTAGAGCTGACTCAGGCTAGGGAGGTTCTGCATAACAACCATGTGTGTGGCTAGCTCCATCAGGGGCCAAAGAGTCTGCACTCAAGCCTTCAGAAGACAAGAGGCCCTTTCTTCTCAGTCCCCCACCTTCCCTCTGACAGGATCCAGGAGCCTTCTAGTACCATCCCTTGCCTGCTTCTGTGGATGCTCCTTAAGGCCAATGTGTTTTTGCTCTCAGCCAAGTTTCCAACACCCAAACTTTCCCCTCAGCCACAACTAGTGCTGGTTCCTCTTGTTCCGCATGACTTTGGGCCTCAAGCTGCTGGTCTATGGGCTTTATGGCCTTGTGACTTGGGGATATTCCCATAGGTCTACCACCCACTGTCACTGTGGAGTGTTGCAAAGGAGAAAGGGGGCCATTTGGGAGCTTGTGGGGTGATCTGTGGGGTAATTCATCCCGGGCAGGCATAGGCCAGCTCAGCGTCTCCACCCTTTCTTGCCTTCCAAAGCCAAGAATAAAGATCAGGTCAAGCAACTAAACGTGGCTTCTGAAGGGCTTCCCCGGCATCCTCTGAGAGCTTTGCTCAGATGTAGCTCCCTCTGCTGTGACCGCATTGTCCTGGGTGTTATGTCTGTTCCTTGCAGAGTGTCCTTTCTGAAGAAAGCTGTTGACCAGCGCAACAAGGCCATAACAAGTCTCAATGAGGCCATGAATGTGAGCTGTGCCCTGCTATCCAGCCAGGAGGGTGTTCGGCCCATCGCATGTACCATCACTATCTCCTGGAGCCGCCTGGAGTTTCAAGACATGCTGATGGCCACCTGCATACTAGAAAACAGTAGCAGCTTCAGCCTGGACCAGGGCTGGACCTTGTGTATTCAGGTGCTTACTAGTTCCTCTGCCTTAGACCTGGATGGGGCTGGCTCAACTTTTACCTACACCATTCCAGTGGACAGACTTGGCCCAGGAAGTCGGCGGGAAGTGACATTGCCTCTGGGCCCCAGTGAGAGTGGCATGCTCGACCTGCCAGTGACCATGTCCTGCTGGCTCTTCTACAGCCTCAAGGAGGTGGTGGGCGGAGCCCTGGCCCCTTCAGATCCTCTAGAGGTCCCCTATCTGGAGAAGCTTCCTCTCAACCTTCCTAAGCAAGAGGGTGTCTGCCTGCCCCTGTGCAAGCGCACAGTGGACATGCTGCAGTGTCTGCGCTTCCCTGGTGTGGCCTCACAACCTGCACAGGCGCCCTGCGTGCCTGGCCCTGCCTGTGAGCCTGTGGAAACCTTCCTGAAGACCTGCCAAGCCCCTAGCAGTGAGCCAACTGGCGCTGCCTCCCTGCGGGCCAAGTACCTGCCTCCATCTACAGCATCGGTCAGGGTGTCAGCGGGGCTTCTCAGGACCGCCCTGGAGGGCAGTCGCTCAGGTTGGTGGTACTACTGGCTTCACTTTGGCCTCAGGGCCCTGCAGCCTGTGAAAGTAGGATGTTCCCCTCTCCCTGCGGCTCTTACAAGTTCACTGCATCCTAATTGCTGTTGGAGTCTTGTGTCATGTCCTTTGTGTGTTTCTTAAAAACTGTGAGGAGGCACAAGCTAAGCAGAGATGGGTGTTACCAAAGAGTAGCTTGGTAAGTTCTCACAGCAAGCACCTGATGTCTCCAGACCAAAAGCTGGTCTGTTTGAGGTCTGTTACAGCACTGAACCTGGCTTTTGCTCCCACAGTGTGCTGAACTATTTGTATTGTTTGGTACCGGATATGTGGCAGAAGTGTCCTGGTTGCTGGTACCTCTGTCCTGCTCCCAGTGGATGTTGGGTTGCGTATCTGGTTTCAGTATGTCCTGGGGAGGGCTGAAACTATCCTGCTCAGCATTTTCTGTCAGCACCACAGTGCGGTTAGGACTGTACCCTGTGCCTTGGAGGACCTCCCCAAGTAAGGTTCTAGCTCAGGGTCCATGATTTCCTGATGACCCCTATTCCTTCCTGTCTCTTGGATAACTAGCTTAGCTCCCTACTTGTGGTAAGACTGGGCATTTGGGACACATAGGTGGCATTGGAAAAGGAACGTTTGAGGGAAGCCACACAGGTGCCATTTGGTATGACCTGCCTACACTCCAGCAGGTACCTCTCTCTTCCAGGTTTCCACCTGTGCAGTGCCACCCTGCAGTGGCTCCTTGCGGAGAACGCTGCTGTGGATGTTGTGAGGGCCCAGACACTGTCTTCCATCCAGGGGATAGCTCCAGATGGTACTGATGTCAACCTCATCGTGCACGAGGCAAGCAGGGGCCACTTGCATGTTCGGGATGGGACTCGGAGCCCACAATCCTCAGTGGGACCTTGGGCCATTGCTTATGGAGAATTACTTTAACTGGCCTGTCAGTCTGGGCCACTGGGAGGACCAGCCCTGTCTGATCCATCGTGTGCACTGCTAGGGTCACAGTGGACAATAAATACAGTATTGGTGGTTAACAAACCCAAGCCAGTATCAGCTAACCTGTTGGACCACCAAAGGGCAGTGGGCCCCTTTGGGGAACCTCAAGTGAGGCAGCCCATCCCCTCTGGCCTTTCCCTCTCGTACAGCCTCTTTTTGGGGGTCCTCCTAGCATCCAGGATCCCCTGTAATAGACCTTTACATCCTACTGTCAGAGACCTTTGAAGAGGAAGCCCTGTCTGCCAAGGACCATGGACCTCTACTCCCAGAGCTCAGGCCATGTACTCCAATCCCTTACCTCACTGCCTACTGCACTGCCCTTTCAAGCCATGTTGTGACCAACATCTAAGCCAGGTGACCCCTGGCCAAAGCTAAGAACTAGCAGTGGTCCTGGTCAGTGGACAGTCTGTGTTTGCAGTCATATGGAGAAACCATTGGTGGCCAAGGCCTTTCTACAGTCCTCAGGCTCTGGGTCTGTGCCACTATGTAAAGAGCACCAAGACAGGGCTAGTCAGCCCTCAGCCTGTCTAGTTAGCACAGTCAGACCTCCTGGAGGGTGCTGAGATATCCACAGTCAGGCTCTTCAACTCCCTGTGTTAGGCCTTCATTCCATTCCTGACACAGAGTCAAGTTTAGCTTGGGTCTAGGTGCAGCTCATAATGAGGTTGTTCCTACAGGATTGGATTCTGAGTCGTCCTGGTATGGCTGTCCATTGCAAACAGGTTTCTTATTGTGGTTCTCCAGCCTGCCCGCCTTTAAAAGTAAAGCACAGGCCAGGCTGTGTTGCAGCTACTCAGATCAGAGCCTCATGTGTTACAGGTAGCTGTGACTGATTTGAGCCCTGCAGGGCCCATCCAGGCTGTGGAGATCCAAGTGGAGAGCTCCTCTCTGGCCAACATGTGCAGGGCGCACCATGCCATCATCAGACGGATACAGGTACCGCAGCCAGCAGGGTGGGAGGTTGGGGAAGGAGGCTCTGAAGGAACTAGGCAGCTGTCTAGGTTTCTTCTGTGGACCCACACAGCTGTGGGCATCATGGTGCATGTGTGAGCCCTCTGAGCAAACAAGACACTCCAGGTGTGCTGTCAGCGTGTGTCGCCCACAAGTTCAGAAATGGCCGAGTCTCTATGTCTGATAAATTTCTAGTCATACTTGTCATATCTGGGGCTAAGCCCCAGGTATGGATTCCAGGCCAAGTGCCTATGCTATGAGTAGATGGATCAGCCCAGGGCAGTTCATCAGTGCACTTCAGCACAGAGACTCCCCTTGTGCCCATTAGCATGGCTTTGTCCAGAGTACCATCACCCACTTGAGACTGGTGTGGCCCGTCCTCAAGTCAAGGTCCACAGTGGCTACCTGGCAGTTCTGCAGTTAGTTCTTGGCTGTAGCCACCAACCTCACCTCGGAACTTGTCCCTGTGTGCTCTGGTGTTGCCTCTCCTGAGAACCAGGCCTTATAGCTGGCAGGTGCTCTGTGGCGAAGGGACGGGTGGAGGTGCTAGCTGCCTACAGAGCTGGAAGGTCAGCCCTAGCCCATGACTCCCTGTCCTGAGCCGTTTGTGAAGGTCACTTACAGAGTGAGTGGCGTGACAGTAGCAGGCCGTAACACACTGTGGGCTTTGTGTGTTCTGGAGTTTAGTCCCCATGCTGGGGACTACTAGCAGGGTGGTCTCTAAAGCAGTGGTGCCACCAGCCTCCAAGACCTTCTGTCGCCTTTTGCCCAAATGTCCCATTATAAGGACACAGTCACATAGGATTAAGGCCACCCCAGTGGTTTTTATCTTGGTCATCTGCAAAGATTCCATTTCAAAAAAAGCTGCCTTCAGAGGAACTAGAGTGAGGACTTTGTGTGATTTTAAGGGGACACAGTTGATCCTTGATAGAGAATCACACTGTCAACTGCCCCCTGGTAGCCTTTGGCAGGGCAACTTCAGGCAAGCACCTCCATGGTCTATAGTCAGGAATCTCCCACAGCCACTGGGACCTGGCCCAGACGTTGCTTCCCCAAAGGTAACACTGTCCAGGACTCTGGGGTGGATATTCAGCCTAGGCAGGTCTGCTCTGAAGGCTTTGCCATATCTAAAAAGGTCCTTTAGCAAGCTAGACTGCCTTCAGAAAGCAAGAATGAATGCCCAGCCCTGAGTGAGCCTGCAGAGGGAATGAGCAAACATATCAGATGGGGCTCCTGCCTAAGGCCCAGCCCAAAGTTTGTCTGAGCCACAGAGGCAAGATTTGGGTTTAGGTTTAAAAGGGTTTTAAAAGGTGCTATAAGCTGGACATTGTGGCACACGCCTTTAATCCCAGCACTTGGGAGATAAAGGCAGACAGATCTCTGTGAGTTCGAGGCCAGCCTGGTCTCCAAAGCAAGTTTCAGGACAGGCACCAAAACTACACAGAGAAACCATGTCTCGAAAAAACTAACAAACAAACAAACAAAAAAGGGGTCTTTGGTCAGGCCTAGTGGTACATTCCAAAATCCTAACAGTTGGTAGGAGGACCAGGAATTCAAGCCTAGCCTGAGCTACATAGCAAGTTTGAGGCTGTCCTGGGTTATTGAAGGCCCTGACTTAAACTCCAGAAGCGTCTTTCTTAATTACTGTGGGTGGGAGCTCCTGTGTCTCTGGGGAGGAAAGGCCTGGGGAACATGGTGGGAAACATTACTGGGTGAATGAGTGGGCTCTCCACAGGAGATAGTGTTTGGGGAGACAGATAAGAAGTGGTCACTATGATCTGAGGGACATGAAGACCCTGGCCTCTGACTGAGGCATTCACTCTGGGAAGCACTCTCCAACACCCACCCCCTTCTGTTCCCCAGACTATGGTCACAGAGCAAGCTGCCCAAGGCTCCAGCCCACCTGACCTCCGAATACAGTATCTACACCAGATCCATGCCAACCACCAGGTGAGCCCCAGTTCCTGGGTATGAGGAATGTCCCCAGATGGCATGTAGGAAAGACAGTACTCAGAGGCCCCAGCCATGTGGGGGCTGCCCAGTTTTCAGTGTGGGCTGGGTTCTCTGGAGGAGATCAAGATATGTAGGGTCATGTCCATTTCCTGTTTGCCTGCCTATATCCACGTGGTTATATGTCACATATCTAAGGCCGTGTGACCCAGTGCTCTTTCCTGGACCACCCACTACCTCCCAAGTATAAGATGTTCCTAGGTGAAGGCTCGGGCTGAGCTGTGCTGCCTGCCCCTAGGAACTGCTCCGGGAGGTGCAGACACTGCGCGACCAGTTGTGTGTGGAGGACGAAGTCAGCTCCTGCTCCACAGCCCAGAAGCTCCTGCAGGTTTACAAGCAGCTCCGCAACCCTAGCCTCGTCCTGTTGTGACTAGGTGGGTCCTGGTCCTCTGTCCTGCTTTGTCCAGTGTGCTGACCTCTGTGGTTCTACCCAGATGGAAAAGGATACACGTTGGCTCACTGGCTAGTCAGCCAGGAGAGCTGAAAAAGTGGGGTGTGAGGTGGATTCAGACAGTATCTGAACCCACGGGGCTTTGCTGCCTCTCATGCCTTCTTCCTTCCCAACAGCTGCTGGCCAGCTTCTCCTCACTGCAGGACACACCTCAGGCTGGTTCTGGGGCTGGCCTGGCAGCACCCCTCCACTGGAACCTCTGCACTCCTGATGGGAAAGATTGTGGCCCAAGTACTCGGGCCATGGAGACACAGGGTTTCTGGGGCTCAGACTTGTGGGTTTAGGACTGATGCCTCCACCACATCCCAGGAGCACTGGCTGCCTCTCTGGAGCCACCAGGTGGCAGAGTGCTCACCCTCAACCAAAGCACAAAGACCATGGGAGGGCTCCTATAGATGCCAACGACCCAAGACGCCCGCCTCCAGCCGGTGTTCCAGCCTCCTCAGCTGGGCAGTGCCCTGCTGCTGCTGTCTTCACTGTGGAAGGAGAGCATGTCTGCCGGGCCTGGCGCCTGCTCCTGTTGAGTGCTGTCTGTGAGGTGCTGTGCCAACGACAAGCTGCTCTTTCCGTGACAGGGGTCAGATGACGTTGACTCACGTCTTCCCTCTTCACAGTCTGCTCTGCCCTGTGCCGCTGGGTGGGTAGTCCGTCCCAGCTTCCTCACAGTGCCCAGCTTACCTCCACCAGGGCTCCTGTGGCCATTTGGGGCCAGAGATCTGCCCCTCAAGGTCTGGACAGACTGGGCTCCTGCCACCTTCATCTCACAGGGTATTTGCATAGGCGTTTGTCTGTCCTACAGGACAGAGTCCTCCATGGAGGCCGATAGGAAATGGAATAGCCTCTCTGGACACACCTGCAGTCTGTACAAGCCTGGCTTTTGTAACAAGGTGCTCAGTGTCAGGGTTGCCAGCTTACCTTGCCTGCTGGCCTACTAAGAACCCTGTCCACAGCTTGTCCCCAAGGCTACCCTTGCCACCTTCCGGGTGGGAGTCTCTAGATGCAGCATGTAGTATGCCTGTCTGTCTGCTCTGAACGTGTTAGAGAGGCTGGGTCAGCCCACAGGACAGTAGGCCTGCCTTGGAGCAGAGAGAGGTCTCCCAGGCTGACCTGGCTTCTGTCTCTGTCAGAGCTGACATTTTCTAGTGTCCCCTATTTGCCATTAGAGTCCACAGAAATTGCAAGGTTTGTCTTTAGCCTAAACTCCAGCAGGTCCTGGGAGATGGGGCACCTGGGCTTTGGCTTGTCAACCTTGGCACTGAATTAGTAGGGCCCAGCACAAGTCTTAGCTGTCACCATTATTCCAGCGGGGTCCCTCAGTCTTGTCCAATACCTGTGTGATGTCCCCCACACGTGCCAGGTAACACCTGACCTCCGTGACACCGCAGGCCGTGGGACCACCAGCTTCTGAGACCTAGCCCACTCAGGCTGCTAAGGTCAGCTCCAAGAGATAATAAGGATGCCCTGATGTGTGAGCCTTGTCCCTTTGAGTAAGGGTAGGGGTGGGTATCCAGCCGTATCTTCCTTCCCAGCATGTCTCCTGCCTTTCCTGCCAGCTATACATTGCTTCCTCACCCCAACACGTGCTCTAGCTGAGTGACTTCTTACACTTGCAACACTCCATGGGTCTCATTTGCCCTGGGTAGTTGGAGAGGACTTTAGGGCCCCAAGTAGGGTCAGGTCAGCCTACGTTAAGATGGCCTTCCTTAATCTCTGACCCAAAGCCTAGCAACTGCTGGAACAAGGTGGGGTGAGCAGACAGAGGCAGCCCCCACTTCTAGCCATGGCCCTGCCGTAGGGTTGCTGGAAGATGGGGAGATCCTGTACAAAAGGATGAAGGCTCCTAAGGGTGGGGCTCCAGTGCTGAGCAGACAGACTGGGACTCCAGGTGCATACCCTTCCATCACCAGGCTGGGTTGTACAAGCCCACAGCAGCTGCGCAACAAAGGTTTAATGCTGGATCGGTAGGGCACTGGGGTCAGCCCCTGTGAGTTCTCAATATTCCCAGAGAGCTTCCCCCATAGGCAGGTCTGCATCAGCACGCAACAGCCCTGAGGCGCCGCCACGCAGGTACTTGCCACTGAGGGCACGGATGGCCAAGCGGCCACACTCCCGGAACTCGAAGAGGAAATCTTCCGCCAAGTCGCCGTCGCTGCACACACTTCCGTGGCTGCCAATGTACCAGAACCCAGCTCCGCGGCCTGGGGGCAAGGCTGGAGGTCGGCAGGGCCCGTGAACCCCACGCCTCCCATTGCCTCCCTGCATCCTTTGTTCCCGCACCTCTGATCTGATAGGCGCCATCCCTGAAGCTCAGGTGGAAGACATCATAGGTGGAGCGGTTGGTGTCCAGCTGGTTGGATCCTCTGCGGTGGCAGACGAAACCATCCAGACCACGCAGCACCAGGATGGGTCGGTTGATGAGTTTAAGGATGAACAATTCATCTTCGCCTAAGGGAGAAGACGCTGTGGACCACTCCTGCCTCTACCTGTCCTATGCAGGCCGTGGACTTGGGGTCCAGGTGTGCCACTGCCTACAGTGGTAAGGAACCTAACAAGACAGAACCTAGACGTTCCTAATGTACAGGGGTTAGGGAAGTACCCAAGGTTCCCCAAAGACAGTAAAGGAAAAGACTCTGGGATCTGACTTCTTCCCTGATGAATGAAGTGCGGGGGGGGGGGGGGGGGGGAGGCAGATGCACTGACAAGGGGTGGAAAGCTGCCCCAACTTACAGAAGGCAGGGAGTGCTCACCCACAAAGTCACTGATGGCGGCCAGCTGCCCATTTTTCTTCATGCACACATAACGCCCGTTGCTGGCTTTAAGAGCCACCCGCCGGCCACGCCATTCCATTTCAAACATGGTGTTGGCAGAACTGGGGGTGGGGGAGGCAGACAAGATCTCAGAGAGAGAGGCGCAGAGTTTGGTCTCCCTGTCCTTGGGTTCCAGGGATGAAGTAGAAGCCTGCCCTCTGCAGAAATATCGATGGCTGATGGGAGCTACTCCCCCGCCCAGTGAACATCTGCTGTCAAGGCTGCTATCCTCATAGATGAGTAGTGCTCAGTATGCTAGTGGAGATGATGGTTGTGGAGGTGATGGCAGAAGTGATAGTGGTCCCTGTGTGTGGTGGTGTACATGCCTCCAATCCCAACACTCAGGAGGCAGAGGTACATCTCTGGGTTGGAGGCCACCCTGGTCTATATAGTGAGTTCCAAGGCTACACAGTGAGCCCTGTCTCACAAACTGAACCAAACAAGAAAGTGGGGGACGTTAGTGATGGTCATGTTTGTAAGTGATGGTAATGGAGGTGATGGCAGTGGGGGCAATGGAGGATAGGGACAGGTGCACTCACACTTGTGTGGCCGTGGCCTGAATGCCCCCATGAGTGACCAGGGTCCAGTAGCCACCAGTGCTGGAATAGAAAGTACACTTCTTTGTATCCTGGTCAATTTGCATCAGGAAGGTTTCATGGTCCAGTTCTTCATCTTGATTGGCTGAGACATTGATTCCTGGAGGGAGCAAACAGTGAAGCTCCTCAAAGCTCCTGGGAGGCATAGATGGGGAAGCATGCTTTGGGACACCGTGGGGCCAGAGAGAGTCTCAGCTAGACCTCTCATCTTGGGATTTGGAAGCCATCTGTTAGAGGCAAGGGAACTCTGCCCAGGACCATCCAGATACCAGTGTGCTCTTCCCTCACTCCCTGAGATAGTACCTTTCATGCTGCCAATTCCCATTCTGATAATCAGCAAGTAATCTGCTTGTTCCTGCTCTCTTGACCCAGGATTTACAGCAGCTTCTATTTATAATTCACCCTTAAGCTGCTGGGGGGTGTCTGACCTTCTCTCTGAGGTGACCTAGATCATAGCCAGGGACTAGGAACCAGCCTACCTCCCACACATGTACTGGGTATCCTGGAGCCCTAGGGGAAGGCAGGCTGCCCAGGACCCGCCCAGTGTTTGTGTAATGGAACAGACTGACAACTTTTCCATGTTCTGGTGCAGCATGCAGGCACTGAAGCCCCGTCCCACAAACCCATCAGTTTCCTGGCAACTGGTTATGCTGAATAGTGTGGCAGGTAGAACCTCCATGAGCCCCAGGGGATCAAGGTGTAACTAATGAGATGGGAGGGGAAAGCCCGAAGGTGGGGCCATGTCTGATCCAAACCTGAAGGAGGAGAGAGGACCAAACAGCAGCCACTAGTGGAGAGGGTGAAATCTGCTGCTGTCCTCTAGCTCCCAAAGGCTATGCCCAGGCACCCTCACACTGGGGGTCACTGCTTCCATGCAGAAGAGCAGCTAGCACATCCCAGGAAAGGAAGGGTCTAACAGTTTGTTTCTTGAGTTGGTTTGTTTTTTTAATGTGTATGAGTGTTTTGCCTGTGTGTATGTCTGCAACATTTGTGTGCCGTGCACTCAGAGGCCAGAAGAGGAAGTCAGATCCCCGACATGAGTTACAGATAGATGGTTGTGAGCCATCATGTGGGTACTGAGAATTGAACCCAGTTCCTCTGGAAGAACAGCCAGTGCTCTTAACAGCTGAACCATCTCTCCAGCCCTGGGCCCACAAAGCCCCCGGGGTTTTTGTTTGTTTTGTTCTGTCTCCACCACTGCCAACTTCATCATTCTAACAACAAACACTGGACGGCTGGCGGCAAGGAGAGCCCTCATCGCAGGCACCAAGCCTCTTGGTGAGCAGAAGTCGATAGGGAAGTCCCGATAATGTGTCTCCCATGGATGAAAGCTGCAGGCTGTAAGAAAAGTGGGCTTTCAGGAAAGCTTGCAGGGACACGGACAGAACCAGGTCAAAGAACCTTAGCTGAGCACACCAACTAGTGCCATCCATTGACTTCAGCCAATGCCATATACCATCTTGCAGGCCAAGGTGCTCTGTGCCCACATCACCCCACCTGCCTCTGCAGACAGAATGCCACCAAGACTCTTCCTCCTCATATTCACCTGCTTCTTGGGAACTGACTGGCAGTGGGAGGAGCACAGAATCCAGAATGATCTGGACAGTGATGACTTTACCTCCCTTGAGGGGTTGGTTCTGAGTATGAGGTATGTCTGCTAGGATTCAGGGAACGGTTGAGTCAGTCTGTTACTGGCAGAAGCAAATGCTCATAGCTGGACTGCCCATGAGCCCTACAGTGCCAGTGAAGGCAGACACAGCCTGGCATGGCTGTGGAGGGGCAGCAAAGAAGTCCAGTGGAGCAAACTGTAAATTGGTGGCCCATAAGCAGCTCCTAACTAGAAGACAAGTCTGGGGCTGTCTCTCCAGGTGACCAGGCTGCTACTCCATAGATGCTATGCTGGCCAGGACAAACAAGCCCAAATCCACCTCTTGGACTGCCTTGAACCTAATATCACTTCCACCCCGACACACAAAGACCTGCCTGCCTTCTCCCCAACACCAGTCCCAAGGCTGGGACAGCTGCCTGGCATCACCAGCCCAGAGAAGCAGAGATGAGCACTTGGTGCCTCTACTTTCAAGTCCTTAGTAGAAGACCCACACACACACAAAAGGGATGGAATCACATACAGGGTGGTCAAGAGGCTGAAAAGAAGTCAGTGAAATGTCTTAGCAAGTTCAGGTGCTTTCTGTGAAAGCCTAAGAATCTGAAATTGATCCCTGGAATCCATGAAAAGGTAGGAGGAGAAAAATCCCACAAAGTTGTCCTTTGACCTCTATAAGTGTGTCATGCATGTGCACACACATACACAATATTTTTTCAAGACAGGGTCTCACTATGTAGCTCTGGCTGTCCTGGAACTAACTGCGTAGAACATGCTGGCCTCGAACTCAAAGAGATCCACCTGCCTCTGCCTTGAAAGTGCTGGGATTAAAGGTGTGCACGACCACACCTAACTAATAATAATAAAAAGAGACTAAAAAGTGGGCTGGAGAGATGGCTCAGGGTTTAAGAACACTTGTATTCTTGCAGAGGACCTGAGTGAGTCCTGTCCTCAGCACCCTTATCAAATGGTCTACAGCCACCGATAACTAGAGCTCTAGATGATCTAACACCCTCTTTTGGCTTCTGCAGGCACCTGCACTCACTTGCACAAACCCTTCCCCATCCCCCTACATATACACATAATTTTTTTAAAGGCTGAAAAGTAATCCACACAGATACTATCTTACCCAGTGCCATGACCACCAGATCCACCGTCTTTTATCTTCAGTGCTGGGGATGGAACTCAGGGTGTTGTACACACTACCCAAGTGCTCACTAGAGTTATCTATCTCCCCAGCCCACTATAATCTCCATCATCTCCCTTATGCCACCATCCCTTTATTAACACCTCCACCACTACCATCACCATCTCCAGCCCTCAATCGCCATGTCTACCACTTTCACCCTCTATCATCTCATTAATATCACTACCAATGCCCCATAGCATGGCCATCAGCATTGGCACTCCTGCTGGCAGCCTCCTTCCTGAGTCTCTGTTACAGGCTATTCGTACCCTCCGTCTACCATCACCCCCTCCTCCAGGAAGTGCTCCACTACCACTGCCCCAGCTAGCTTGTTTAAGGACTGTGGACAATTTGAGCCTTCTCCAGGCCAGGTGGTGTGGTAGGACTACTGGGGTGGTGATGGGAAAGACCACATGCTGGCGACTCCAGTGCCTGTTGTTGCTTCAGACTGGCCTAAAGTCCACGACTGCAGCTGTAGGTCCTGGACAGGCTGGCCTCTCACATGGGTGTTCCTGACCATCTGGAGAGGACCAAAGACGCCCAGAGACTGGATTGCTGCAGTGGGCGGTGGTACGCGAGCCTCGTGGGAACTGCCCTTCCTCTGTAAGCGCTGGCAGGAAAAGGGTCTACATGAGTAGGAAGGACCTGCCTCACATCTTCATTTGAGCCCAGAGAACCCAGGTCAGGGTATGTCTAGGCACCAAGATGGAATCAACTCTACCTTCTAGCCTAGGCCAGGGTTACACCAGTAGCCTAGGGCCACTAAGACTTTTGGCTTCCTCATGGGGCAGTAGGAACACTATGTTTACCCCAAACTACTCAGGTGTCACACAAGTGAAGAAGCCAAGCCACACCCACGGGTGGAAACGGCACCTGTCCCCTAGAAGCACAGTCCTGGGCAAGGTTGCCTTGGCTTGTGTCTGCACACTGAAGGTAACAATGAACTCTCCCATTCTTGGGGCCCCTACAAGGTTCCCACTGGTCAAGGATATGAAAGTGGTATCCTTGCCCTGCCCTGCTCTCTCCCTTGTCTCCCCCAAAGACCAGAAAGTGGGATGGCAGAAGAGCAAGAAAGTGCAGGATCTCTCCAGTCTGCTTCCCACCTCCCACTGCCCTCAGACCCTGCCATTGCCTCACCCTCCAGTCTTAGAGAGCTGCAGTCCAGCAGTCACCAAATTCAGCTGGTATTCTCTAGATGTCAAGAGTGATGAGCACTTCTCTGAAGCCACCAGGCCTCAGGAGGCCCATAGGCTTATACTATATGCAGAAATTACCCATCTCCAATGGATACACACACCCAACCTGGCACATGTGGCGCACGCGCGCACACACACACACACACACACACACACACACACACCCTACCTTGCCTCACGGAGACATAGCGGTGGTTGGCAGCCACCAGTACCACTTGTGGGTGACTTTGCTCCAGGTCAAAGAGTTCATCCTTGCCGGGCCTTGTATTGCGGCCAGCCTTGAGTGTGCCGGCAGGCCCCATGGGTGCCAGGTAGCGGCCATCGCAGTCCTTGAAGGCCAGCTTGCCTGCCTTAAACTCCAGGGTGTAGCAGGCACGGGCTTCAGGCTCCCAGACAAGGTGGCCGTCACTGCGCAGGTAGCGGCTGTCATAAGACTTAAGGCAGTACCGCCTGCTCTGGAAAATGAGAGTGAGCAACGCATCCACACCCCAAGGCATGTCACCATCTGCAGCCATCTCGTCCTCCTGCAGGCACAGGTGTACATAGCGCCGACGGCTCACACTCAGCAGATGAGCCTGTGGGTGGATGGCCAGGTGCACAGTCCACAGCTCTGCAGGGGAAATAGCTGTAGCAAAGCAGGACAGTTGGTCCTCGGTGCCACCAAAGAAGCGTCCGTGTGGCTCTGACTGCAGTACCCAGCGCCCATCAGGCTGTGGCAAGACCAGGAAGCGACAGTCACGGCCTGGTCGGTCCGTCTCACAAGCCACACGTCCATCTTCTTCTGCTGACAGATAGCGGCCGAGGTGGCTGCTACGAAACAGCACAGCGGTGCCCTGCCCTGGGTCAGGCTCCAGGACCCATGTCTGCTTCCTCTTCAGGCTGGATGCTGAGGCATTGACCTTGAAGCCAAAGCTCTCCGCTGTCAGGTAGCGGTTGGCGTCGTTGACGAGGCCAAATTGGATCTTCAGTACCTGGTGCAGTCCGTTGGTTGGCATCTTTGAGGCTAGCCACGTTGCTTCAGGGAAGCTCTCTCTGAGTGTTCAGAGACCCTGTGGCCGCCCCAGAGGCCCAGCTCTGTTCAGCTGGCCCTTGGCCTCCAAGCCTAGCCAGTGACATGGACACTACCTGCTCCTACACTGCCTCTGTCTTGTGGCCTTGGCCACCCTGGCAGATCTTACATGGCCAGCGGGCAGCCGAGGGCGGGTGAGGGGGCGGATCAGAGATGCACCGGCTTAGGAGGAGTAGCCACCTTGCCTCACCCCCAGCTTGGATTTCAGTGGCTCCTGGATAGCACCAAGTCCAAAGCCTGATGTCCAGCAGGACAAGAGCAAGACTGGGCCACCTCCTTGTCCTCACCCACAGCTGACTGGGTCCTACGTTCTATCTTGTGGGTCCCTCACCTCTTAGCTTCTCTTCTTGCTGCCTATTGCTCCAGAGCCTTCCAGCCTCAGCTTAGACCCCTCCAGTCCAGCCCAGCTCTTTCCCAAGGTAGAAAAAGCTGCCCAGTGGAAAACTCACAACAAAGCGGCAACCTGATCACAGCCCTCCACCCTCAGTGGCCGCCAGATCCTCTGCAGGATCCAGTTACTGCATCTCTGATTCCTGCTGCCAGGAGCAAATGGCCCCTTGTAGCATGCAGCACCATCCTGGCCTGTCCCCCTAGCCCACAGTTCCTACCCTTGTGTGTGGCCCTGGGTCTGACACTGTCCCTGTCTGTGGGCTGGAAGGCAGCAGGAAGGGTGTAAGGGCCAGTGGTAAGGCTGGGACACCTTGACCCTGAGACGGGTGCCCCAGTATTCCTAATCCTCTTGGTTTGGGAAGAGCAGCCTCATATGGTGCGCTAGGGAGACTGTGTGATGCTCACAGGAGTATTGTGTGGAAAAACGTGCCTGTAGCTGGCAAAGAACCAGGGTGTGCCAGGGCTCCTATGTACTTCCTCTCTATGCAGGGAGCTCAGGGTGATCCAGCTTCAAGGGCCTTCAGCAGATTTGGGGACCCCATTACTGCTGCCCAGATCACAGGGGGTTACAGGCTTGACTCATTGCCTTTACAGATGAATATAGGGGGCTGTGTGGGGCACAGTCTTCCCTATGTTTCCAAAAGTGCCCCCATGGAATCCAAGAGTGGGGGATGGGATGTGCAGTTCAGGAGATGCTGGAAGCTGGCCACACATGACCTCGGGCTCCTTTTTATCCCTGAGACCACCTGACTGTACCCTCATCTTGGAGAGCTTTAGTGGCCCTGCTCAGTTTTACCCTGCTTCCCTGTGTGTTGCACCTGCCTGAGGGGACCAGAGCCAAGCAGGAAACTGGATCTGCCCATCCTGGGCCTGAGCCAGAACTGGTGTCTTCTTCCTCCTAACAGTGTGTGACTATTGTGGACTGGGAAGCCCATAACAGTGTGTGAAGGCCTTCCTGGGGGTCAGTAATAGGAGGACGTGGAGCACTTCCAGCCACGGCCCAGTCCTGCCATCTTCCTAGGCCCTCTACCCCTGAGTGACCCTGGTAGGGACTTATACAGGGGCAGACTGGCACAGGTGTCTGTGTTTAAGAAGTATGCAGAGGGTGAGGAAGATCCATCCCACAGATGGAAACACTGAGGAACTAAGGGAGCTGCTCTCAACAGAGGGCTCAGGGTGGGATTCATGAATGATTGTCACATGCTAACCGCTCTGGTCTCAGCTCTCTCTGCTTTATTCACATCTGTGACCCACACACGTGTGAGGCACCATCTGAAAGTGTGATCAGGCTGTGTGCCAAATACTGCCCTAGAGACAGTCTGGGGTGACATGATGTCCATGCAAAAGCCCCCAGTTGCCAGGCTGGTATCCATACTGAGAAGTGTCCCTGGCTTGGAGCAGGCTCACATCAATCAGGTCCCGAGGGACTAGTTAGGTTGGTGGGGGGGGGGGGGCGCTGAGGGCCAGCTGTGCCCTAGCCTCACCTAGCCAGGCTGCAGAAGGTCCCTGTGAGCCTTGTCCTTCTGATTGGCATAATGGCTTCATTAGCCTGACGTGCTGGCAGGATTCACCGGCATCAGGTGCCTAGTGGGAGGAGGCCTGGCCGCCAGGCGCTAAGTGGCCTGGCTCTGGACAGTCTCTTGGTAATACAGCCAGAAGTGTGTGGCTGCTTAATTTTGGAACACTCTCCCCAACAACCCCAGGTGGAGCAAAACTATTGGTATTTGTATGATGTGAGGCCTGCTGGGCCCAGGGTGTGTGAGGAGGGTTTGTTGCAGGGAGGCAGCTTTCTTGGGTTTCCTCCATTGCTCTCTCCAAAGCCTATAGTTCACTGCCCACTAAGGATCCCGTGAGGGGTTCTATCACAGAATAGGTGATTCTTCGGTGTCTGACTGATGCTAGGTCTAGTCCCTGTGTAATGAGCTGTGGTTTTGTGGGGAGTCGGAATACTGTTGGCAGGTCTGGGTATTGAGTGTGTCTGTGTTGGTGTGTGTGACGGTTCACAGCGAGAGGGGCTGGGCCGAGTCACTGTGGTCACCTGGTGCGTCAGACCAGCCTCTGGAGATGCTGCCCTAGACACCAGCTGAGATGTATGCTGGCATAACAGTCAGGCTCGGCACTGTCTAAAGGATCCCCTATCCAGGGTGTAGGTCATATCCCAGCTATACACAAGTCTATGGCAGGCTGGGTTCTCCTGCCTGTCTTCAAGGTACTTAGATGATAGAAAGCATACCTTTTTTCTTTCTTTTTAAATTTTTATTCATTCATTCAAGTTTTATGCGTGTTGGTATTTGGCCTGCGTGTCTGTCCATGTGAAGGTGTCAGATCCACTGGAACTGGAGTTACACAAAGCTGTAAACTGCCCTGTGGGTATTGGGGACTGAACCTGGGTCCTTTGGAAGAGCAGCCAGTGCTCTTAACCACTGAGCCATCTCTCCAGCCCCAATGCACACTTTTTTTTTCTTCATTTTTTGAGACAGAGTTTCTCAGTTGTAAACCAGGCTGGCTTCAAACTCACAGAGATCAGACCATCAGACCAACTCTGCCTCCCAAGTGCTGGGATTAAAGGTGTGTGCCACCACTGCTTGGCATGCACACCTCTTATTTTGGGTTCACATATGTGTCTGCACTATGGGCTGTCCAGGCTGCACCCTGGGAACATCCCCTCTAGGATCTCCTCTGTCCACCCTGAACCCAGAGGGGAAGATAGTATGCCCCAAGTATGGCTGTCTGATGCTATTGCACCAGGTCTGGGCACAGATGCCAAGCTACCTGATGCACCAACTTCAGCATGGATGTCTTGGGGGAGGAGCACCTTTGATGGACTCTGAGAGGCCATTGGGGTGAGCAATGCCCCAACCTCTACTTCAGAGAGCAGCCCACTGTGAGTGGACCAGCAGTGAGTGCACCATTCTAATCATAGCTGGGTCTCAGAGGCAGGGGTCACCTCAGCTGTTAGTCTGACTATGGCAAGATTAGGGTTTGCCCTTCTCAATGAGTCCAGTTGGGCGTCAGGGGCAGAGAGTGCCCTGAAGGCTTCCAGACTCAAGGTGTTGTTCACCACACACCTAGCTTTTAGGAGACATTTCTCAGAGCTGGGGGATGGGTTTCCCTGACCACTAAAGGACCTCTTTGCCCTATTCCCCAAGCTGGCCCCCAATAGTGTTAATAGTACCCCAGAACCCAGATAACTCCCCATCCCCATCCAGATTAGCCTAATCTGGGGCTCCTGCCAGCATGCTGCCTACTGCCATGGCAACTAGCATGTGGGCCAGGCTTGGTGCCCAGCAGTACTGATGCTCATGGTGTGAGCTGGCACAGGCCTGTCAGTCAGTGCAGGGATGATGGTGTGAGCTGGCACAAGTGCAGGGATGGGTGTTCCCCCCACTCCCCTTGATGGCCCAGAGCCTTGGAATGTGGGAAACAGCTGGGCAGACCTGTGGCTAAGGGCTGACCTTTCACAGCCCTTCAGGGAAACCAGGAAACCCCGGCCCTTAGCCCTTCCATACATGCTCGCCATCCACACCTCTCAGCTGCTGCTAAGGTTCAGATCTCGGCTCCATCAACCGCTGTAGCCAACCCCTTCCTGGTCTTCCAGGCTCCTTGGCCCTGCAGAAAGGGCAGGCTACCCAACTGGCACCATGCTGCTCAGCACTACCCACAACCTTGATTTCCTCATCTTTGTGCAGGGCACCTGCTGCTGCCCGGGGTCCGGTTTGGCAGAGGCCCAAGCCCTGCCCCTGCTGTACTCTCCCTCCCTGGGCTCCTGAATCAATTTTTCATGCTTGGCTCTGCAGTTCCACTTACACACAGCGAGGGGGGAGGGGCCTCGCTTTATTTACTCTGTCTAGGTTCACTTACTGAGGCCTGCAGACCTGGTTTAGGGTAACAGGCTTTGCTCAACAAGGGAGGGTCAAGTTAGAAAGAAGAGCATGGGCGGAGTTTCTTGACTGCACAGTGAGCACCTCCCTCCCCTCCCCTCCCATCTCTCTCCTCCCCTCCAACCTCCCTGACCCCAGCCTGAGCAAGGCAGCTCACTGACATACCTGGATTCTTTTCGTTGCTATTTTCTATTTTTTTATTTTTGAGATTATAATATTACATCATTTCCTATATCACTGTTTGCTCTTTCAAATTCATAGGACAAACAGGCAAAACACAAATGCACATATAAAAAAAAAAAAAAAGACAGGCATGTAAAGTCATGCCTGGCTAAAACACCCAGTGACAGGCCTTTCCTTTCCTGTTAGATGTGAGGCCCTTGGGCTTGATCTCTAGTTCCACCAGAGCGCATGCGCAAACAAAGACCAAAACATCTGTTGTATGTCAACTCCTGTGGCACCCTAGTCCCCTTCACAAACAGAAGCCATGATCTCTCCTGGCTTCCATCACTTGAAAAACCACAAAGTAGTGATGCCTCATAAGCTAAGACGGGGAAGGGAGACCGGGGACTCTGTCATGTCAGAAAATCAAGGCTCCAGCAAGACCAAGAGTCTCCAAGAGAACAGAAGGTGTCATGGCAAGTCTGTGACCTCATGGCAGGAAGGAGCATTCATGAGACATCTGAGCCCAAGTCCTGAACATGTGGGCTTCACTAGGTCTGCTCCTAGGAGACAGACACCTGTGTGGACAATGTGAGCCCTCAACACTGCCTAGCTTTCATCTTTGAGATCTTACTGTTTCTATGGACACAAAGGCCCAGATATGCCCAGGCACACAGCAACGACTGCCTGCAGAGATCAGCTTGGTCTCCATGGACTAGACCCTCCTCATGTCAGTCAAAGACACTTTAATGTGTGTGTATATATGTCGTTTGAGTGTGCATGGATGTATGAACAGGCCAAAAATTGATGCTGGGTGATTTCAATTGCTCTCCATCTTCTCTTTTAAATTATTTATTTACTTATTTATTATGTGTGTGTACAGATCAGAGGACAACTTTGTGGAGTCAGTTCTCTCCTTCCACCTTTACGTAGATTCTGCAGATCGAACTCGGGTCAACCTATTTTTACAGTAGATGTCTCTCCCTCCTGAGCCATGTCACCAGCCCCCACCTTTCCTTCTGAGGCTGGAGCTCACTGATTCGGCTAAACTGGTTGGTCAGCAAGCCCCAGGGATCTCTCCCTATCTCCACTTCCCAAGTGCTGGGATCAAAGGCACACACTGCTGTTACCTACTTGTTTTAGTTAGGATTTCCATTGCTGTGGTAAACACCATGGCCAAAAGCAACTTGGGGAAGAAAGGGTTTACTTCATCTTACATTTTTATAGCCTGTCATCCGGAGAAGTCAGAAACCTGGAGGCAGGAGATAAAATAGAAGCCACAGAGTGCTTGTTCTCCACAGCTGCTCAGCCTTTTTTTTTTTTAAAGATTTATTTATAGCTGGGCAGTGGTGGCAGATCTCTGTGAGTTCGAGGCCAGCTTGGTCTATAGGGTGAGTTCCAGGACAGGCATCAAAACTACACAGAGAAACCCTGTCTAGAAAAAAACAAACAAAATAAAACAGAGATTTATTATGTACATAGTGTTCTGCCTGCATGCCAGAAGAGGGCACCAGATCTCATTACAGATGGTTGGGAGCCACCATGCAGTTGCTATGAATTGAACTCAGGACCATGGAAGAGCTGCCAGTGCTCTTAAAAACTCTGAGCATCTCTCTAGCTCCTCAGCCTGCTTTCTTATACCACTCAGGACCACCAGGCAACAAGTGGCACCACCCACAATGGGCTGGGTCCTCCCACATCAGACACTAAGAACTCAGAGACCTATCTGCCTGCCTCTGCCTCCCAAGTGCTGGGATTGAAAGATCTAGTCATAGCAGAGCGGTGGTGGTGCACACCTTCAGTCCCAGCACTCGGGAGGCAGAGGCAGACAAGTGGATCTCTCTGAGTTCGAGGCCAGACTGGGCTACAGAGCGAGTTCTAGGACAGCCAGGGACACACAGAGAAACCCTGTCTTGAAAAACAAACAAACACAAAGACAATGAGCAAGGCGGTGCTGGCCTTCAATCCTAATGCTTTCCATGACTTTGAGGCCAGCCTGGTCTACAGAGCAGCTACACGTAAAACCTTGTCTCAAAAATCAAAAACGAAAGATAAAGAGGTAGAAGAAAAAAAAAAAAAAAGACCTCTGACTCAGTGGGGAGCAGATCAGGTGTGGAGGGCCTCCGAGTGCTAACCTCCACTCCACACCACTCCCGCTCTGTGGCCTGCACGGCCTTCTGTGCTCTGAGCCGCCTTTTCCTCTTCTGAGAAATGATGGCTGGTAGTGGCTCAGTGACAGTGTGACCAATAACACGGAGGAGTACAAGGCAAGGCAGCTGGGAACAAACCTCTCACACTAGTAAACAGACACACCGGGTCAGGGGATCCCTGTGTGTATGCTCCAGACATCTGGCAGAGAGTCCTATCTGTTCTGGGTGCTCACTGCCCCAGCCCCACCTTCTCCTCGTGTGTCAGCATCAGCTGAGGTCACCCCTGCTTGGCCACAACCCAGCCTTGGTTACCCTAACAGAGATGACTCAGCGGTGGGCCAGGCCTGGCCCTGCACAGTTATTAGCTTCAGGGTCCTCCTCAGCCTTCGAGGTGAGGAGGATTTCAAGTGCAGGTGAGCTGCGCACCTCTCCACCTCAGTGTCAGCAGCGGGACTCACCTGGCGGTCCATATGGGAATGACACTGGCCAGCCACTGACCTGCCTTCTGCATGGCCCACTCCAGGGCTGCCATCTGCTGGGCTGTGTAATCCAAGCTCGAACACCCAGGAAGCTGCCCCTAGCCCGCACCCACCTTGGAAAGCTGGCTTTGCGTTCATCCGCTCCACCCCAGGCCCAGGTCTCAGGAAGGGGAGCAGCGCCTAGTTTTCCTCCTGCCTGCGGTTTGTGAGGGGGAGGCCGACAGCCCAGGCTTCCCAGGCCTTGAAGTTTGAGGCAGCCTTTACACACTCCCGACCACCCACCCCACTGGTTTTCCTTCCAAGGCCCATTGTGCCCTATAAAGATAGATTTCTCTGCGGGATACCAGCAGTTCTGAGGATGCAGGTGGCGAGAGAGGCTAGCAGCTGGACTGGTCGGCACACTATTATAGTGGGCCAGACACTGGGCTTGGCCTGGGAGTGCAAGCTGGGCTCGCTCAGATGACAGGTTCCCATGCCCTGTAGAGTACGCTTGCACGGGGCCCCGCCCAGGCTACACCTCCCTCCTCCCCTGGGGAGGGCAAAGGTAGGGTCAGAGTGTCCCTTCTGAGTGTCCTGCAAAACTCCAGCCTACCTCCTCTGGTGCACGCCAGCTGTAGCAGGTGTAACAGCAGTAGGGTACTGAAGGTCCAGAGCAACAGCTTCTGCCCTTTGCCCATTCCCGACCTGCCTCCTAGTCAGGTGCTTGGCCCAGCCTCCTCAGGTGGTAGCTGGCCCTGAGGAGCACTGCAGGTCACTCCCTGTAGCCAGCCGCCAGCCAGAGCAGGCAGTAAGGTGTGGCGGCTAACCTGTCCTGTCCCCTGCAGCCCTCAGCCAGATAGCTGCTCCTTGGCCTGTATGGGGTCACTAGAGCCCATGAATGTTGATGAACTGGCAACGGGAAAGGGACCCTGGGAGAATGGGAGTCTCTCCCTCCCTGTGCTCCAATCCATGCATTTTGAGGTCAGGGTGGAAGTTGAAACTGAATCTGCCCCATTTTCTTGGTTGTCCAGGCCCTGCCCACTTCTGCCTCCTCCAGGGCTGGGAAACCCTCCCTCCAGCCTCCATCTGGCTCCACTCAGGCTTCCCATGCATAAGGGTATCCAGCTTCATCAAGGACAGGGCTTCTGTGGCTACTCAGTGGGTATAACTGGAAGCCTCACATCTCTGGGCCTGGGGGTGGGGGGCAGTCAGCTAACTTAGGGGCAGGGGTGGAAGCCAGGCAGTGGTCAGGAGCCAAGGTTCAGTGAGCAAGGATGGAGCTGCAGGCTTAACCCACACAAGAGCCCCAGTGCCCCTGGACAGGATTCAGAGCATGAGGCCCTGTGAACAGGAGATGCAGGCCTCCCTGTGGGGACCAGCCTGCTGCTGAGCCAGAAGCAGGTTTGGACAAATACGGCAGGCAGGCCAGCAGACCGGGAGTAAGAACTGCAGGGTATGTCAGCTTTAGGGTGAGCCGGGCTCACAGGAGGAGGCCCGCCCTCAGTACTCTCTCCCAGGACTACTCGCCACACTGCACCTCACAGCAGCAGGGTGAAGGGCAGAGGACACCTGGCCTATAGAGCTACTTTGGGGAGCTGTCCTGGAACTCGATGTGTAGATCAGGCTGGCCTTGAACTCACAGAGATCTGCCTGCCTCTGCTGCTGCAGTGATGGAATCAAGGTGTGGGCCACCACACTTGGCTGGGGGAGAATTATTCTCTTTGGGGCCTCAGCTGGCTGGGAGAGAGTATCCTTGAGAGTAGGCCAAGGCACAGGTGGGCAGCCCTGCCTAGTCTAGCCTCAGGTCTGACACAGAGGGGCACTTAGTGAACACACAACACCTGGGAACATCTTGGAGCAGTTGGGAATCAACCTAGGCTGGGCAGAAGTCTTCCCCAAAGTGGGAGGGGCGGGCTCACAGTTGGCTAACATACTGTGTTACTTGTGGTTCATGTCCATGATGCCCTGCAGATCCCTTGACCTTCATGGCTGTAATGTGCCAAGTTCTGGCTCACTGCCCTCCACAGATTCAGCCTGCCGGCACTGGACAGACAAGTGAACTCAGGGTGTTTTGGTTTCCTCGGACATTTTAGTTTTTATTATGAGTTATTAGATTTACAGAAACGTTTCAAATACAGCAGAGGAGTTCGGCCCTCGCCCCTTAATGATAGTTAGTATCTTACAGTGTGGCAGCCCGCCCTCACTGAAAGGTCAGCCTTGGTACTTACATTCCGAACCTGCCCTGAGTCTTCACAGTTTTTCAGTCTCTTTGTCAGTTAGGCTGACATCCCTGATGCAGGAATAGCAGAGACCAAGCGTAGACCCAGGACCAAGTTTCTTGTTCCATTCGCCTAACAAGAAGCCATCCTGTTAGGAGGAAGTACGGAAGGGCACAGGTGGGTGGAGCACGTGCTGGAGGATGGAGGTACCAAGTACAGAGGTGACCAGGAGTCCAGGGAGTCTCCAAAGTGGCCGCAGGGGCAAGGAACTGACGGGTGGCAGAGAGCACGCAGGAGGGCTTCAGGGTGGGGGCAGCCCGCATCAAACCTCCCTAACTCCTTCACCTCTGAACTGCTGTTTTCTCATCCATTAAGCGACCAGAATGTGAAATAAGATGCATCAAGGTCACAATAAAAACTGACCAAAGCCAACCCAGGAAAACAAAAATTCCTGTCATTTCTCTAGACTGAGTCTCTTTACACGGGAGGGCACGCCCACTCCTGGCAGCCCTGCAGTCGCTGCCCCCGGCCTGCCCGCTCCAAGCGGGGTGGGGCCCCCGGCTTCCGCAGCCGCCACCGACGGCCCCGATCTGACCTTGGGTGAGGCCTCGCACGGCCCGGTTGCAAAGCAGGGACATCAGAGCGCGGACACAGCGCCCCCTGCGGCCCCGTGCGCGGCGTTAGGAGGCCCGGCGGCCGCTCCGCCCCGCTCCGCCCCGCTCCGCCCCGCTCCGCCCGGGGTGCCCTCCCCGCCCGGGGTGCCCGGGCGCACGGCCGAGGGGTCCGCGGCGCGCACCGGCCGGGACCGCCGCCCCTTTGTCCCGCGGGCCAATGGGTAGCCTGCTTGACTAAATAAGGCGAGGAGCGCCTCGTCCGTTACGTCCGCCCCGTGACTCAGGGCGGCCGCGGGCCTCCGGCGGCGGGCGGAGCGCGCGCGGGTCGACATCGCCAAATATGGCCGCGCCGCGCGCCGCCCCTGCCCCCACCCGCGCACCTGGGCCGCACCTGGGCCGCGCGCGCACGGCCGGGACGAGGCGCCCCGCCGGCGTCGGCAGCGAGCCGTCCCGAGTCCCAGTGCCTCTGCACGCGCTGGGGGAACAGCCCTTTACATGGAGCCCCTCACCAAAGGAGACAGAAAGCTAGGGATAGATGGCACAAACCTGTGATCCCAGGTGTGGATTACAGGTGCAGAGGCAGGGGGATCAGAAGCTCCAGGTCAACTGTGGCTACAAAGTGAGTTTGAGGTTAGTGCAGACTACAGGAGCCCCTCTCTCCAATATCACCCCCTCAAAAAGAGGAGGAGGAGGAGGAGGAGGAGGAGGAGGAGGAGGAGGAGGAGGAGGAACAGGAACAGGTGTGGTGGCCTACACCTTTAATCCTGGCACTTAGGAGGAAGAGGCAGGTAGGACAGCCTGGTCTAAATAGAGTTCTAGGACAGCCGGGGTTGCATAGTGAGACTCTGTTTCAAAAAACAAGAAGTGAGTTGGCTATAACTGTGTACATAAACAAGTGGTATCCTGCCCAATCACTGCTCACTGATGGACTGCTGGGCCATTTTTGTTTTTTGTTTTTTGTTTTTGAGACAGGGTTTCCTCTGTGTAGCTTTGGTGCCTGTCCTGGATCTCACTCTGTAGACCAGGCTGGCCTCGAACTCACAGAGATCTGCCAGGCTCCCGAGTGCTGGTATTAAAGGCGTGCGCCACCACCGCCCAGCCTTTTGGGACTGTTTCCCACCTTAGTCCCCAGTGCTGGGATGGCAAGTGTGCCTCTCCAAACCAAGTGCTTCCGTTTCTCTTGGGTAAACAGTGGAGCTGCTGTGTCATATGTAAGTGGATATTTAACTTGGTACAAATTGTCAGATGATCTCACACTGTATTTGCTCTCTCGACACATCAGCAATGTCTGAAAAGTTCCAGTTGCCCCACCCTCTCTTCCCTGAATGATACTGCTGGTCACTTTAAGTCATTCCCACGGATATGGGTGTTATTTCAATGTGATCATTGTCTGCGTTGTCCTAGGAGTAGTGATATTGAATATCTTTTATTATTAATGTGTTGGCTTATTCTAAGGATTTACTTTCTTTTTAATTATGTGTATGTATGTCTTTGGGTGGGCATGTGCACATGAGTGCAGGTGCCCTCCAGGACAAGAGAGGACATTGGAGCTGGGCGGTGGTGGCACACGCCTTTCATCCCAGCACTTGGGAGGCAGAGGCAGGAGGATCTCTGTAAGTTCAAGCCCAGCCTGGTCCACAGAGCTAGTTCCAGGAGAGCCAAGGCTATACAGAGAAACCCTGTTTCAAAGAACCAAACCGAGAGAAAGAGAGAGAGAGAGAGAGAGAGAGAGAGAGAGAGAGAGAGAGAGGGAACTGGATGCCTTGAGCTGAAATTATAGGAGTTTGTGAGCTCCCTGACACAGGTTCTGGGAATCAAACTCAGGTCCTCTGCAAGTGCAGCACACACCGAGCTGTCTCTCCAGCCCTAAATGTTTAAAGCATACTTTTTCCATGCTGTTTTCCTTTCTTTCTTTCTTTTTTTTTTTTAAGATTTGTTTATTATGTATACAGTGTTCTGTCTGCATGTGTCCCTGCAGGCCAGAAGAGGGCGCCAGATCTCATTACAGATGGCTGTGAGCCACCATGTGGTTGCTGGGAATTGAAATCAGGACCTCTGGAAGAACAGCCAGTGCTCTTAACCGCTGAGCCATCTCTCCTGCCCCTTCTTTTTTGTTTTTGTTTTTGTTTTTTGAGATAGGATCTTGCTCTGTGGCCTAGGAAGGCCTTGGATTATGACTCTCCCATCTCATGTTGAGATTGAGATTGCCTGCATCACTGCCAGGTACCTTTATGCTGGAAAAATATTTTCTCTGGATAGAATTCTAGGTTGAAATGTTGGTTTTTAGCATTTTTAATATGTCATTCTGCTTTCTTCTTTTATCTTTCAATATTTCTTTTCTTTTTTTTTTTTTTTCCCTGTGGTGTTTCGAGACAGGGTTTCTCTGTGTAGCTTTGTGCCTTTCCTAGCTCTCGCTCTGTAGCCCAGGCTGGCCTCAAACTCACAAGGATCCACCTAGCTCTGCCTCCCGAGTGCTGGGATTAAAGGCGTGTGCCACAGGCCGCCCCGGTAGCCAGGGGCGCGCGAGGTGGTCGCTAGGGGAGGGCCCCGCGGGCCACCCCCGAACCAGGCTCCGCGCGGGCGCATGACAAGGTGGCGGCTGGCACGGGTCTTGCGGCCTGCGCGGGCTGCGGGGCCCGTCTCAGACCCGGCGTGGACCGGGCACGGCCCCACGCGCCGGCCTCCGCGCCCTGCCAAGGGCGACAGTTTCCCAGAGCTGTCTCGCGGGGACCCGCCCGCCCCCAAAACCGCGCACCTGTGCATTCTGTGCCCAGAACCGGTCGGAGCCGGACCTCCTTATCAGTGGAGAGGCGTCTCGCCCGGCTTGCCCGAGACGGGGGCGGGGCCGCACCCGAGTCAAAACTTGCCCTGGCCTCAGTCTCCCCGGAGTGCCCCACACCACCACCCCCGCTGCTGAGGACCCCGGCCCGCGTGCGTGACGACCCCCGGGGCCCCGACGGCCCCTCCGCAGCCAGGCGCCAGCCGCGGCGGCCCAGGTCCCTGCCGAGCCCGTAGGGAGGGCGCCCGGGGCGTGCGGGGCGCAGAGCCCGGAGGGGCGCGGCCCACCTGCGGCCGGGCAGTTTCGGGGCGCCGCCCGGGCCCTCCCTGCCGCAGTGCCGGGCAGGGCGGGGCCTACCGCCGGCGCGCGCCACTCGCCGCGACCCCCGGAGGCCAGGCCCGCGCCCGGCCTCGAGCACGCGGGGGCGGCGCGGGCGGGGCCGTTGGCGGAGGCGCGGGCTAGGGGCGGGCGGGCCCCGGGCCCCACGTGTCCCTGGCGGGCGGGCCAATAGGCGCCCGGCTTTTGGAAAGATCGCCATATATGGACATGTTCTGGGGCCGCGCGCGCCCCCGCCCGCGCGCGCGGCCCGCTCCCGCTTAAATACCGGCGGGGGAGGCCGCGGTCGGTCTCACTCTCCGCCGCCGACCTGCGCCGCGTGTCTTTCCGCCGCTCCGTCTTCCCGTCCTCCGCCGGTAAGCGGCCCGCCCGCTCCCCTCGCGCTCGGACCCGGCTCGCCGTCTCCGGGGCCGCCCGCCGCACCTCCGCGGAGCCCGGGGCGCCCGGCGGGTGGACCGAGGGCTGCGTCCCGGCTCGGCGCCCGCCGGGGCAGGGCGGGTCCCGGCGCAGTGCGCCGCGGCGGGGCGGGGGCCGCCGGCGGTTAGGCGGGGCCGGGGCCGGGGCGGCCGGGGCCGGGGAGCGGGGCGGCCGGGGCCGGGGCGGCCGGGCCGGGGCGGCCGGGCCGGGGCCGGGGAGCGGGGCGGCCGGGAGCGGGCAGCGCTGACCCCCGTCCCCGCACAGATCGCGATGGAAGAGGAAATCGCCGCACTCGTCATTGACAATGGCTCCGGCATGTGCAAAGCTGGCTTTGCCGGCGACGACGCCCCCAGGGCCGTGTTCCCGTCCATCGTCGGGCGCCCCCGACACCAGGTTGGTGGCCAGAAGTCGCCCCGGGCCTCCCCGGGTCCCCGGAGCGCGGGTGGGGCAGGCCTGACCCGCGCTTCTCCCGCAGGGCGTGATGGTGGGCATGGGCCAGAAGGACTCGTACGTGGGCGACGAGGCCCAGAGCAAGAGGGGCATCCTGACCCTGAAGTACCCCATCGAGCACGGCATCGTCACCAACTGGGACGACATGGAGAAGATCTGGCACCACACCTTCTACAACGAGCTGCGCGTGGCCCCCGAGGAGCACCCGGTGCTCCTGACCGAGGCCCCCCTGAACCCCAAGGCCAACAGAGAGAAGATGACGCAGGTATGCTCAAGTCCAGGCCCCTGCTGCCCTGAGTCTGACGAGTCATTTTCTGTGCGGCCTCATTTCCTGGTATTCAAGCGTTTCTTTGGTGTTTCCAGGGTTCTGTTCCTCCTCTCCTGGCCTTTCCTCCCTGAAGCCTCCAGGTTTCTGTTTGCGTTTCTGCTTGCGTTCTGTTCCTTTTTCCTTCACACATCACATTTGTGGCATGCGGCATGTGGAGTGTGGGTGTGGGCGGCACTGGGTCTCTCACTCACTGAGGTATTCTTTGTCGTCCCTCCGTAGATAATGTTTGAAACTTTCAACACCCCAGCCATGTACGTGGCCATTCAGGCGGTGCTGTCCCTGTATGCATCTGGGCGCACCACTGGCATCGTCATGGACTCTGGTGACGGGGTCACACATACTGTGCCCATCTACGAGGGCTACGCCCTGCCCCACGCCATCTTGCGTCTGGACCTGGCTGGCCGGGACCTGACAGACTACCTCATGAAGATCCTGACTGAGAGGGGCTACAGCTTCACCACCACGGCCGAGCGGGAGATTGTGCGTGACATTAAGGAGAAGCTGTGCTACGTCGCCCTGGATTTCGAACAGGAAATGGCCACTGCTGCGTCGTCGTCCTCCTTGGAGAAGAGCTATGAGCTGCCTGATGGGCAGGTGATCACCATCGGCAATGAGCGTTTCCGGTGTCCAGAGGCGCTCTTCCAGCCTTCCTTCCTGGGTAGGTGTCCTGAAGGTTGTGCATGCAGGAGCCAAGGGCTCTTTATTCCTGGAAGGGACGGGCCACACGGAAGTTAGTGGCTAAACAAGCTCTGTCCCCTAGGCATGGAGTCTTGTGGCATCCACGAGACCACCTTCAACTCTATCATGAAGTGTGATGTGGATATCCGCAAGGACCTGTATGCCAACACAGTGCTGTCTGGTGGCACCACCATGTACCCGGGCATTGCCGACAGGATGCAGAAGGAGATCACGGCCCTGGCACCCAGCACCATGAAGATTAAGGTACGGGACCTGCCACTCCGCCTGAGCAGGCCTAGCACCTGTGGGTGGGAGTTAGGACTCAGAGAGACAGGTTCCTTATTCCTTGTGTTTTCCTCTGCAGATCATTGCTCCCCCTGAGCGCAAGTACTCAGTCTGGATTGGCGGCTCCATTCTGGCCTCACTGTCCACCTTCCAGCAGATGTGGATCAGCAAGCAGGAGTATGATGAGTCGGGCCCCTCCATCGTCCACCGCAAATGCTTCTAGATGGACTGAGCAGGTGCCAGGCATCTGCTGCATGAGCTAATTCTGAAGTATCAATTTGCCCTGGCAAATGTACACACCTCATGCTAGCCTCATGAAACTGGAATAAGCCTTTGAAAAGAAATTTGTCCTTGAAGCTTGTATCCAATATCAGCACTGGATCATAGAACTTGTTGCTGATTTTTGACCTTGTATTCAAGTTAACTGTTCCCTTGGTATATGTTTAATACCCTGTGCATATCTTGATTTAGTCCTTAGTCATGTGGCTCGGTCACTTGGTGTGGCTGGGGAGAGCATAGCTGTGGAGGAGAAATCCACTGGGACAGACACCTTTGTGTGTTTCACCTTTATTTTTGTCCCCTGTTCATTGCTTTAGCACTTTACAAAACCAGTTCACAAGCTGGTCTGAATCATTCAGACCTGCTTCACCCACCTCATAAATATCATGTCCCACCGCAGGGCTCAGTGAAGCCACGGAAACCCTACAGCCTTGAGGTCCCTGGAGAATTAATGCCTATGTGTATTTTTAACCCTCTCATACATGCATACAATATGTTCTGGTCACATTTACTCACTCCCATTATCTTCTCCTACCATTTCTCTCTGTAAAGGACAGACGTGAGTTCCATGTCTCCCCTCTTTCTTCCGCATCTTTTTTAAGTTATAAGGGAAACAGATTTATTTTGGTTCATGATTCTGGGTCAAGGCTGGGAGCAGTGTGCGGCTAAGTCCCTGGGCAGCACAGGGCTGACATGCTGAGAGACAGGAAGTGCCTCTGTATTATAACTCTAGAGAGGCATGTGGTGTTTGTAGTCCCAGCAGCCACCTTGCAACCAGGAAAGGAGGGACGCCCAGCTGCCCCGGATGTTTCAGGGGAAAGAGCGGAATCTGGGACCCGGACTGGACAACCACACCCACTCCTAACTACCCCCAACCCCAACTCTCCCACCCACGCCATCGATAATTATGTGAGAAAAACAGTTCTTGAAATGGAATCTCCTGCTAATTAGTGTTCTGTTCTCTACAAGCAAATTCGTTCCTGGTGACTGAGTAGCAGCAGCTCTGCTTCCTGGGCATTCCTCTGTGGTGAAGGCCAGCTCTGTTGAGAGCCTGGGGGAGCAGCAGCCAGACCTCTGGGAGTTACGCTAAAGCTTGCAGGATCCTTGCCTGCAGATACTAGATTCCCAGCTCTGGGGAGCAGAGTGAGAAGACAGTCTGGGGGACAAGGTCAGGGCGTCCAGGGAAACCCAGGGAGCCATTCTCAGAAGGTGAGCATGGGCATCTATGATGGCCCAGTCCCCACCACCTCACCACCATGTTATCCTGAGGAGCCTAAGATCCGTGGGCGACTGCTGCTCACCCCAAGCCACTGCGCCGTTGCCAGTTGTGTGGCCTTTCCGTATATACAGCAAGCCCTGAAGGTGGGCATGGGGTATGCGGCAGCACTGGGGAGGCTCGGGGAGGAGCTGTTCCAAATCGGGGCTACAGAGTGAGTTCTAAGCCAGCCTGAACTACACAAGGCGACCCCGTTTCAAACAACAACAACTAAAACCAGGTAGTGTGCGTGCGGCTAGCGTCAAGCAACCGCAGTCTTCAAGGCGTAGTTTGGTCCGGGGCCCGCTTGTTTTGTTCTGGTGTGCGGCTCCAATCGGGGGTTAAGTATTCAACTTTAGGCTCCATCTCCAGATAGAGCTCCCCTTCCATTTCCCCAGCTCTGCCCTTCACACTCCCCACCCCGTTCCCTACCCTTGGCTCAGCAAACAGCGAATCTGGACCTTCCAGCTCAGGAGGAACAAAAGCCTGGGGCTCCAAGCAGCCCTGCAGTAAAAGAGAACTTGGTTATGATTGGGCGAGGTCCGGATTGCCTGAACCAATCACAGTGCAGGACAGGCGGGTGTGCTCTGATTGGCTCGTGCTGGTGCTGGGCAGGATGGACGCCTGCAATGCCCAGCCGCTACTGTCTGGTCCGCAGGACGTCTTGGGAGACAGACCGCGGCAAAGCAGGTGGTTTTGCCCCAGGCAAGCCCGAGCGTGGACGCAGAGCCAGTTGCCAACGTCAGTTCATTCTGGCTCGCTCACTTACCAGTTACAGAATTAAGCCTCGCAGCCTAGATGCCTTAGTTTTGCCTGTGTGGTGCGGTTCACAATCACACACACACACACACACACACACACACACACACACACACGCACGCACACACAGCCACTGAGCTGTCACCAGAGCAGAGTGGATGTCAATGTCATGCCCTCCAGCCTCCAAAACTGTGTACAATGCTTTTTTCTTTATAAAGTAAGCCCATCTCCCGTATTTCATTATAATAAAGAAAAATACTCAGGTTGGGGATTTAGCTCAGTGGTAGAGCACTTGCCTAGCAAGCGCAAGGCCCTAGGTTCGACCCTCAGCTTAAAAAAAAAAAAAAGAAGAATACTCCATTGCAGATGGTGCAGCAGCTCTTTATTGCCAGGCAACAAATGACCTTACAACCCTGGAGCTTGAAACAGACATCTGTTAGTGTACACACACACACACACACACACACACACACACACACACACACTGTTTTGAGAGTTGGCAGTCAGCAGACTGGAGTGGTTTTGGCTTAGGGTCTCCCATGAGGTGTGCAGCCAGGCTGGGTCTACAGGGCTACAGTGGCTTTGCCCACTGCCAGGTGCAATCCTCATGGAAAAGGGGAAACCATGGCAGCTTCCACAGCCTGATTCCACAGGCATTATCACTTTTGTGGCCACAGACACAGAGGGAGAGTAGACTCAGGCTGGGCATAAGCACCGGAGGCTGCTGTTCCTGTTTATGTGTCTGCCTGTGTTCGTCTTAATCTCTTGTCACACAGTTTTGTGAGTCACGCTCCAGAAGTGGAATATGGCTCTTTCCCAGCCCTCTGTGAGAGGTCCTGCAGCTCAGGCCACTCTGGCCCTCCCACTGTATACTAAGACTTGAATATTTTTTGCTCAGTTTCTTTTTGCTGATAATACCCACACTGGCTGGAAATAAAACCCTTGCCTTAACACTCTGATTTCGCCTGTCTTGATGATAGATTGAGGAATGGGTGGAATCCAAACCCTCCCTGTGAGGGATAGGCACAATTTTGTCAGCCCCAAGGAGGGGCCAAGGCTGCACCCCTATCTGGGTTCCCCAAAGACAAAGAAATGAGATTCTAGCCACAGGCTTCAGGCACATGAACCCACTAGCAAAGCTTATACAAGAGGAGGCCCAGCAGGGAGCACAGTCAACCAATCATCAGAATCTGGGAAATGGCCCTTAACTCCAGGGGCCTCTGGTATCAGACACTTGAGGCTCAGGAGTTAGATTTCAGGTATTTGTCCCATGAAGTCTCTGAGGAGATCAAATATTCTGTCTGCACCATTTAAATAACTAAAGTAAATGTGCCTACACAATACACTTCAGGCAGCCATGCAGGGGGAGGGGTGGAGAGGCGCTGGAGTAGTTGCTAAGTGTTCTGGGGGTTGCTCTGGCTTCCTCCCACTGACCACAAGGTCCTGCAGGCCCCTCCTCAGAGAGTAGCTCCTACACCTAGTGTCCCTGGCCAGCCAGACCAGGCTCCTCCTCAAAGGTGTCCCAGAAACATCTCACAGTAACTGAACTGAAAATGAGAAGGGATGCGGACAGCAGCAGGTCAGCCTGCCCTCCACCTGTGGCCACTCTTGGCCAGAGCTGTACTGTCATTGTCTAAACTCTGGGCACTTGGTGCTTAACTTCTGCACACATCGATACTGAGTGAGTTATGACTTGTCTTCCCCCTCCTCTCCCTTAGTGGGAAGCTTCAGGGGCTGGAATAGCAGTCCCACCGACTAAGCCTGCTTTCTCCCCACAGTGCCCTCCAGCTTCCCCACACAAGGTTTGCCTTTACATCAGGGAATGTTTGCCAGCCTGACCATTTGTGACTATCTGAGTTTGTGTTTCCTTCTTTCAGGGCCATTGTGGAATATCTTTGATAATCTTTACTTATTTCCTGTTAAGTGTTCCTGTTTTCCTTTCTAAAGAAGGACCCTCTAGAATATGTTTCTATTAACTCTGAGACAAAGTCTTACTATGTAGCCCTGGCTGATCTGAGACTCATAAAGAGATCTGGCTGCCTCTGCCTCCTGTGTGCTGGAATTAAAGGCATGTACATATGCACTGCTTCCTCCCACCCCCAAATATTTGTTTCTCAATTGGCTCTGGTATGTAGTTGGAAAGAAGCTAGCTGTTGCTTGAAAAGGGGCTACACATTCAGGTTGAGTTTTGTGTATCATATGTACGTATATAAAGATGTACATGTCTTTTTGTGCACACGCAGAGCCCAGGGGTCAGTGTGGGCTGTTTTCCTCGATTGCTTTTCCATTTATTTGCTCATGCTCTCTCTTCCCCCCACTCCTATGGTGTGTGTGTGTGTGTGTGTGTGTGTGTGTGTGTGTGTGAGTGTGAAGTTATTCTGTATAGCCCTGGTTGTCCTGAAACTCACTTTGTACACCAGGCTGGCCTGGAACTCAGAGATGAGCCTGCCTCTCTGCCTCCTAAGTGCTGGAATTAAAGATGTGCACCACCACCATACAGCTAAATGAAATTAAGGAAAAAAACAAAACAGATTTAAGCAATATATCTGGCTGACCTCAAACTTGTGGCCATTTTCCTACTTCTGCCTTTCAGCCTCTTGGGTGCTGGGATTATAGGCACATGACCCCACAGTGAGTCTAGAATTAAATTCAGAGTGAATGTATGTCCACAGCTCTGTTGTCAGCTTGAGGCAGACTAGGAAGACAGAAGGTGTGGGACGTGGGAAGGAACAGAGCCCCTTCCCACTAGTCTGGAAGTCTTTTGCTGAGAGTCAAGAATTCCAGCATGACTCATAAAATTTACAATATCCCTTTTCTACAGAGATATCTCAAAAAAAAAAAAAAAAAAAAAAAACAACAAAAAAACCCAGCAATAAACCAGGCTTGAGACCTAAGCGTACATGACCTCTGAGCTTGGCCTCATTCTCTCCCCAAATATAAACCTGTATTGTCTAGGAATCTCTCAGACAAGATTTATAAACCCCATTGTGGTAACAGATACTGCCTACCCAGTGTGCAACCTTTTGCATCCATGGTTTTACCAGATCAGACTGTGATCCTATCCAACCACCTCAGGAACAGCTAGCTCTATGGTTTCCTTTAGTGAAGGGAAAGGGGATCACTTCCAAACGCTTTCAGCAATATAAAGCTCAGGAGCCATAAAAAAAAGTTGCATATATGGTTACTGCTATCCACTCAAAGCAGGACACACCCACACCTGGATGTGTGCTATCCTTTCCTTGGGTACCTTTGATGTTTAAATCCATTAAAAACCTCTTAATAAACTCCATCTCAGAATTCTGGCTTCATCTTGGTAGTGTTTGAAAGGATGCCTCGGACAGCTATAGGCACCAACGTGGAGCTGTCTTTTGCTCCCATTACATCTGACAGCTTAGGAGCTGGGCGGTGGTGGCACACACCTTTAATCCCAGCACTCGGGAGGCAGAGCCAGACAGATCTCTGTGAGTTCGAGGCCAGCCTGGTGTACAGAGCAAGATCCAGGACAGGCACCAAAAGTACACAGAGAAACCCTGCCTCAAAAAACAAAACAAAAAAACAAACAGCTGACAGATTAACATGGATTCCCCTACTCCCCAGCCAGGTGGGCCTGACTCAGACACTAGCTGAGGGAACAGGTTATAAGTCACTGTGTACTGGACCACAAAGGAAGGAGGAGCCAAGACTGCAGGTAGAGGTTCCATGGAGGGGGCCAGTGTCCCCGGGTGAATGGTCCTGGTCCTTGGAACCACTTGGGAAGTTAATAGGGTGAGGTAGGTGGGGCTGTGAGTTCCCACGTGTCCCTCGGGGTTCTGAGTGAGAAGCGCTACGCAGTGCAATGCAGTCAGGCGCCACCCCTGGAGAGAGCAGGAGGTCAAGCTGGAGGACACACGAGCCCCACCCACCCCAGGGGCGGCCTGCCTTTGGGGTTCCGGATCCAACCCGCTGGCTCGCGGAGCAAGGTCCAGGCCAGGGAGGGAGTAATTGACCGCTTGAAGCGGTGCTGCTCGGCGTTGAAGAATCCGGCTTCCTGCTGCCCTCGGTCCCGTGGCCTCAAGTGCAACCCGCTGCTGCCGTGGCCTAGGCCGTCTCCTCCGTCAGGGCGGAAGGAGTCCACGGCCACGCGGGTGGCCAGCTCAATCCCGGTGCACCCCAGGGCTGCGGCCCCCGGAGCGCGGCCCCGGCGCTTCGTCCGAGGGTGAGGGGCGCGCCCCCGCCGCCAGCGAGCGCCGACTCAGCCTCGGACCTCCCGGGAGCGGAGCCCAGTGCGCATTCTCAGCGGGCGCTCGGACGCTGCCCGTTGATTGGCTCGGGCTGCCGTTCTCTCAGCCAATAGGCGCGCGGCTGCTGGGCTGGCTTTGGCGCGGTGCTGTCTCCGCCTTGCCTGCGGGCAGAGAAGGGGGTTCTGCAGTGCGAGCCCCTGATTCTTGGGGCCGTCCGGACGCCCTGACCTGGGCAGTTCTCCGACTCTCCTTGTTTGGCCTTGGGTGTGAGCTCTGGTTTTTGCTGCCCGCCCCCTCCCCACACACTGATGAGACACGACTATAGTCTCAGCGCGAGGGAGGCAAAGACTATCCTGGGCTACAGGTCAAGACTGTCTAAAAAGGAGGGAGGCTGAGGGTGTAGCCAAGAGTGTTTGCCTACATGTGCAAAGCCTCATAAAACTGGGTGTGGTGGCACACGCCCGCAATCCCAACACTTGAGAGGTGGGGGCAGTAGGATTAGAAATTCAAGGCTATTCTTGGCTACATAGGGAGTTCAAAGTCAGCCTGAGCTACATGAGACCCTGTCTCAACAAACAAAACAACAGGGCTGGAGAGATGGCGCAGTACCTGGGTTTCAATTCCCAGCACCCACATGCAGCTCACAACTGTCTGTAACTCCAGTTCTAGGGGATCCGATACCCTCACACAGACATACATGTAGGCAAAACACCAATGCACATAAGATAAAAATAAATAATCATTACTGCTTTAAATTAAAAGGTGCCACAATGGACAAAAAGATGGAAACTGACTTGTCCACCCTGGACAAGTGAGTGGGGAAGGGTGGACTGTATGTACCCTAACATAATAGAGACCTGAGTAAGGAATATAGGACAAGGACCTTAGTAAGGTCCCTATAGTAGCTGGCTTTTGAAAACATGCTATGAATAAGGCAATCACCCAGGACAAATGCATGAAACATCATGAGACATCTACAGCAGGATAATTAAAATGCTTTTTTTTTTTTTTTAAATTTGAGACCGGGTTTCTCTGTGTAGCCCTGGCTGTCCTGGAACTCACTCTGTAGACCAGGCTAGCCTCAAACTCACAGAGATCTGCCTGCCTCTGCCTTCATAGTGTTGGAATTAAAGGTGTGTGCTACCACTGCTTAGCATAAAGTATTTAAAGAGTTACTTATTTTTAATCTATGTGTGTATTTTGCCTGCATATGTAGTGCCCATGAGGACCCTGGAATTAGGATTACTGATGGCTGTGAACCAACACATGGGTACTGAGAACCAAACCTTGATCTTCTGCAAGAGCAGTGGGTTCTCTTAACCACTGAGCCGTCTCTCCAATACTATGATAACTTAAAGATGGAGAGGAGATAGAGGGTGGCAGAGAGATGGCTTCTGCTTATTGAGGGCAGAAAGTTCTGGCCTAGATGGTGGTATGACTTCACAGCACTGTAAATGCACGTAAGGATATTTTAAAAATTAACACGGGTTGGAGAGGTGGCTCAGAGGTTAAGAGCACCAACTGCTCTTCCAGAGGTCCTGAGTTCAATTCCCAGCAACCACATGGTGGCTCACAACCATCTGTAATGAGATCTGGTGCCCTCTTCTGTGTATATAATAAATAAATAAATAAATAAATAAATAAATAAATCTTTAAAAAAAATTAACACTGAAGCGTACACAGACCCCTGCAACCTGTGAGTTTTGTTATGTGTAGATTGTGTTTCAACGAAACGATTACAAACTTCACTGGTGGAAACATTCCCTCCATCTAGATGTGGCTGGATTTGGTTCCAGGAAGCAACAATTATCTGTGGTGAGCCAGGCTGTGCTTCCCTCCAAGAGGAAAATCACTAATGCCCATTGGGCATGTGCTCCTTAGCTCAGGCAAGCAGCAGGGCAGGAGAACTCCTTTGGAAGTTACCTACTTGAGGGCTTTAGGAAGGTCAGAGTTTGACGAAGGCCTTATTTTTCTTGGGACACAGCCTCAGTCAATGATGATAAATCAGGCTGGGCTTCTTACATGGTGCTCCCCAGCTCCCTGAGGAGTGCTCCCAGGCTGCTTCTTGCTTTCCAGTCCCTATCCATGGATTCCTGCCATCTCCTAATGTGACAGCTCTGGCTCCTGACTGGGCAGGTTCCATTCTGGTTAGGTGACCTCTGGCTCCACCTTCAGGACCCTAGTGGAGTCACCAAGCAGTGTCTTTGTGTGTGTGAGGTGCTTGCACATGAGCGTGTCCTCCAGAGCAGCACGCCAGGTGTCTGCTCCTATTCTCTGCTTGAGACAGAATTGCTCATGGAATCAGAAGCTTGCTGGTCACATTAGGGTGTTTGAACCCTGGGCCCTCAGGTTTGCCCCTCTTCTAACTCCATTGCTGCTGGGGCAATAGGCAAGTGCAGTCAAGCGCAGCTTTTCACCTGGGGATTCAAACTCAGGTTCTCCGCGTGCAGGCCAGTGCACTTAGCCACCGAGCTGTCACCCAGCCCTTTGGTTGGTGTGTGTGTGTGTGTGTGTGTGCCCACACCCCACATCTATGTGTGTGCCTGGAGAAGTCAGAAGAGGGCATCAGATCTCTTGGAGCTGGAGTTACATACAGTTGTGAGTTGCCTGACATAGGTGCTGAGAACCAAACTCAGGTCCTCTGGAAGAGCAGCAAGCACTCTGAACTGCTGAGCCATCTCTAACCCTCTGGTTTGTGTTCTGAAAGCAGGTCCTCCTACCTCAACCATTGAATTAGGATCACAAATGTCTACCATCATGCCCAGCATAATAGACACCATACCCTTCCCTATCCACTAAGCCGTTCATTTTTTAGTTCCCACGTTGTCCACGACCGACATCAGAGCATTTGGATCCTGGAAGCATTCATTCCCAGTCCAGATCCCTCTCCCACATTGCTTCCTTCTCCTCTCCCGCCAGTTGCCATGCCGAAAATGACCGCTGGAGGGCGCTCCCACATCGCTCCTACTGGCCAGCTGGCTCCTATGGGAGGGCCCCTGTGTGCGGAGTGCAGATTGATTTCCAGATTCTCATACTCAAATTGTAAACCCAGAGCCAGAGGTCGGGAGGCTGCAGATGCAAGTTCAGACTAAAGTTCCCCAACCCACTTGGTGGCAACTTCGTGTGCTAGGCTCTAGGTCATTCACTAGGCCAGGGAGGCAAAAATAGGGAAAACAGCTTTGTGTACTAAAGCACTGTCCGTCTCCCCCTCTGCCTACCGGTGGGCTGCTTGGGTGCCCAGTTTCTTTGTACTACTGGAGTCATGTCCAATGTGGATGAAATAATGCCGCCAGATGCTTACAGGCTGCAGGTGTGCCAACCAGCCAAGGCCCTTTCTTGAATCCCATGTGGTTTGTCACCAAGCCTTCAACACTGCACACAATGGCAGAGGTGGGGTGCCCGGTGATACTCTGCCCTCCCTGGGGGCTTACTGATGACGTGCTCACGTGCCTCAGGTAGCCACTAACAGTTGCCTGACTTCAAAGACAGTGACGGTTGGACTCTCAGACTGATAGAGAAACACCCTAGCCCGCAACTGAGGAAAGGCAGTGGTCAGCTGTGACTGCAGGGGACCATGGCTGTGCGCGGGGAGCTCTGCCTGAATCATAGAGTGCACCCCTCCCTCATCAGCACTAGTCCTGATCTTTGGAGAAAGGCATTCAAGGCTGTCTAAGAGCAGCCTGAACAGGAGGGACATGGTAGCAGCTTAGGCCCCCAGGAGAGGTCTGTCCTAGTCAGCTGGGTCATGGAGTGTCTAGTATCTAATTTTTATTGTCTGTCTTGCCTGAAGAAGAGGATTCTGCTCCTGGTGGGTGACCCAGGCCCTTCCCCTACCTCTACCACAGTTCCCTTTCCTCCCCTGCCACCTCCTCTATAGGCCCGGGGAGGCCTCATCACCTGGATACAGACTCCCAGCTTTTGAAGACTAAACTGCTGGCTGGCAGCACAAAAGCCTGAATGCTGGAGGCCTGAGGGCACACAGCCACCACTGGTTCCCCACTGGAGTTTTCCCCACACCAACCACCTCCAAGAACTCTTATCAGCTGTCTGGTCTCCAAACAGGAGGGGATGGCTGTGTTTAGACTTCATGGGGTCAGGGTTGTCTCTCAGAAACCTGCGGTACTCCCCTCTTCCATTCCATTCCCCCGTTCCCAGCCACCCAGGGAAAAGCACTCCACAGATGTAGTCTAGGCTGTTAGGGTGTCCAGAACCTGTACTGCTTGCTAGGGATGCATTCTGAATGCTGATGTAGGTTCTTTCAGTTCTAGGGGGGTGACCTTGGAAATGCCCCTACTTCGGCCAACCTACTACTCTCCTCCATCAACCTAGGAGCTTTTCCAAGTCCATCCATGCCTGTTGTGGCCTGACCCCTCCCCTGGAGGCCGTGTACAGAGTGGGAGTCTGTGTCCACAGCCTACAGCACTGTGGCCTCTGGTGAATGCCTGCAGCCATGGCTTTGCCTAGGAATGTGCTGAAGCAGTTTCTAAGTGAAAGGTGTTGAGGCCAGAGGTCGGGAGACCCATACCTGAACCCCTGACCCCCCCAGTTCAGCCTAGAGCTCTCTCTCTCTCCTGCTGCTGGCTCCATGCTTCTGAGGCCGCCACTTTCCACGCCACACAGAGTCCACGGCCACTGATGGACTGAAGAAAGAGGGTGGACCAGGCGACCGTAGTACAGGCCTTTAAGCCCAGCAGAGGCAGTCAGATCTCTGAGTTTGAGGCCAGCCTGATCTACAAAACGAGTTCCAGGACAGCCAGCGATGTTACACAGAGAAAACCTGTCTCGAAAAACCAAGAAAGTTAAGAAGGAAAAAGAAAGAAAAAAGAAAAAAAAAAAAAAAAAGGGTGATTTAGGAGAGGGTTAGCACGGATGGGCAGTCAGGGCGGGAGTTCTGTCCCATTCCCACCCAGCCCAAGTGAGTCTTGGCTAGGGAAAGGAAGCTCATTCTGGAAACAGGCTCAGGTTAGTGAAGACCCTCTCTAGGCAGCTTCCCACGTGGCCTCTCTTAGGAAAGACCAGAGCCCTTACTATCACTGAATGTTAGGTTTTAGGAAACATCCCATGCTTGCTGCCAGGTCCTGTTCTTCGCCACAATTCCTCCGAGACAAGGAGAAAAAGGATAAGAAACCGGGGAACACAGAATGAAAGGGCCCGTCCAAGGTCAGACCCTGAGAGGGCTGCGTTGCAGGCGGCTGTCCCTAGCTCGCGTGTGCGAACAAGCGGGGGGTTCCGGGAGGCGCGCGGGGCCGGAGTGGGCCCGCAGGTGGCGGGGCCGGAGCGGGCGCGCGGCGCGGGCGCAGAGAACAAAAGGGAGCCCCGCTCCCGCCCCGCCCGCCCTCGCTTGGCCAATTGGCGCGGTCCGAGCAGCAGAGGCCCTCTAATTGGCTGCTCAGCGGCCAATCACGCGCCGAGGCCTAGAGCCCCTGCGGCCCCACGTGGGGTGATGTTCCTTGCTAGGGAAGGGCGGGGCAGGGAGCTGGGGCGCGCACGGAGCGCCTCGTGGACCTGACGGCGACCCGTGCTGCCCTGGGGATCCCCTGCGGTCCCCAGTGGACCTCGCAGCCTCCGGTCCCCACGGGGGCGTCGTCAGGCTCCTTCAACGCCTTGGGAGTGCAGAGCCTCCCGGTCGGGCGCTAGCGGGGCCAACATGGGGCTGTCCCCAGCTCCCACGGGAGGTGGTGGGGAGGCAGAAGAGCGCCACCTGGGTTTGGCTCGGAGGCTGAAGCTGGTGGGGTGGAGGGAAGGAAGGCACGGTCCTGCTGTTGAGTGGCGGAGGCATCAATTCATTCTTGGATGGAGCCGGCTTTGACACCCCTCATGCCCTGGGGACACAAAGAGAGGTGGCCCCTGTTCAGGCTTGGGGGCTAGCCTCCCTTCCAAACTACTCCAAGTGGAACGTACAAGGATGTTTTTTGATACGGGCAATTGATACTGTCTTACATTTTTATGGCACCCTCAGACGGGACATTTAAGGAGAGTTGAATACATGGAAAATACATGAGTTAAAGGGGAGATGTGTAGTACCCAGGCTAGCAACGAAGGGGAGCTGCCACCACCCCGGACCTGAGGGGCAGCTGCAGTGGAGAAATAGGGACCTTGGAAAGGGGACACTGTGACCTGGCAGGAAGGTGCTGGGTGGTATATACTTTTCCCAGGCTTTCTGGTGCTTCCTACTGACTGAATCCAGGCCCAAGTTTTGGAGCAAGGGAAGCTGGGATGACGTTGTCTACAATCAGTTTCTGCTGTGGACAGGAGGGTGGGGTGATGGTGGTGTGGACAGGGTGCTGGGGTCCAGCAACAGGATTGTGTCCTGCACCTGCTCTCAAGTGCAAATAAAAGTGTGTTACAAGGCATTGGGTTCTGTTTTGTGAGCAGTAAGTAGATGCAGCAGAGGTGGACCCACGAGTCCTACTCCGACAGTCTTGCGATGGATGGGTGGGATTGGGCTGAACTTTTTTTCCCTAAAGAAGACATCTTGTGAGTTGCAAAGTGAGACAGAAGATGGAGGACACTGGTCAGGCATTTCAGCTGCCCTCCTAGACGTGCCCTCATACTAGGTACTTTTACATTGCAGTAGTGGCCTCAGGGCAATAGTGGGACCCCAAGTTCTGTCTCAGGGACTTGGATTCTGTTTACGGGTGTCCTTTCGACACCCATAACTATGGCTGCCGTGTCTGTCAGCATGCACTGAAGTTTGCCTAGATGACTCTGAGTGAGGGAGCATTTATTAATTCAGTAAGTTTTTTAGGAGAAGTCTTTCTGTACCAGGATAGGCTCAACCCTGGGGATGCCCAGGAAAAAAGGGCACGATCCAGGCTTGGAGGAATTTATGGTTCATTGTGTGGCCATGCTCAAGTCCAGATGAAGTGCTGGAGCCTCGAGAGGTCCAGAAAGGCCTCTTGCAGAATGGGGACAAGGGAAAGATTTGGCGCTGAGGCAGCTTTGGAAGGCAATTAGGAGCTGGATGGTGGAAAAGGTGGAGAGAGGGATGGTCCCGGGTGTTCCAAGAGTGTGGCATCTGGCAGATGTGGTAGTGTGCAGTGGGCCTCTGACACATGGGGTTCAGGGGACACTGGTAATGCCCCCTTCCATATGGTGATACTAACAGGATTATTGGGTGGCTGTAAGGAGGATGTGCTGTGTGCAGTCCAGTGTCTCACAATTGGCAATTGCAGGCTCAATGCACATGCCTCCATTGCCAGTGCAGGTACTGGTTGCAGTCGGGAGGTTTCTGTGGCATGTGAGCTCAGTTGTCTGTGAGGACTGTGGATGATTTCAGGTAAGGACAGCTTTCTTGCTCTTCTGTCACATGCAGAGAGCCTCATCTGTCCCCAGTTACTGTCCTGTAGTGTAATAGGTCTGCCCTCAGAGTCCTCAGCCTGTCCCTCACCCCAGGCAGTCCTCTTGTTAAGCAGGGGCAGCAGAGACGGGACTATTCTGCTTGCCAACCCCAATTCTGCTGTTAAAAACTGCTGTTTGTGGGCCTGGAACCAACAGTGTTAGGTCCAGATCCAGCTGCTCCGGGCCCTAGGGCAGCCAGAGCATGGTACTTTGGCGGTGACATGGGCAGCCTCTTTAGTGGAGCAACCCTGGTTGTGGTGCTGGAATACAGGTGCCTTGGGCAGTTGGAACAACCACAACATGCCAGTTAGAGCAGACATCATCTGATGAGAGAAGATGGTCTGGGGCGGCTGGAGAACAGTAGCTCAACCTGGGGGTGGCGCTATAGAGCCCACAGCCTCCAGTGAAAGCCAAATGCTCTAAACAGGGAGGGAGACAGGAAACAAAGAGGCTGGTCTGATGGTCATGGTGAAAAGACAATTCCTGCAGACACGCATGTGGCAATGTGACATTAGACTGATCCATTGTCTGTCTGTCTGTCTGTCTGTCTCTATGCATGCATGTATTACCTTGTGCTGCTGGGGATTCACCCAGGGCCTTGTATGTTCTAGGAAATATCTCTACCACCGAGCCACACTGCAGCTCCGCCTCATTTTTTTTTATCTTAAAGTAAAGTGCACTATTCCTAAATTTACGAGGTAGAACTTCAGCGTTGGTGTCCACGACCCCTTCCCTGAGGCAGGAGTGCCCCACTTTGCCTGGCCTCACTTGGGGAAGCCACTGCACTGTCTACTGTGTGGCTGTTGCTATAGTACCTGGGGCTTTTACTCTGTAGTACTGGGCTTATGCCCCACAAGTGCTGAGGCCACAGTGTGTTCATGGGCTTCTGTGCACATCCAAAGTCATTTGGGGCAGGGCGGCAGCCACTGCCTCATATCCTTTCAAGCATTTTGTATTTCCATCCCTTCATGTCAGTCATGAGGGGAATCCGAGGGAATACCTGCCACTCCATAATCTTCCCAAAGCTCCAAAGGAGTCTCTCACCTCTGCCAAACAGTGCCCCTGGGGAGAGCTGGTGGGTGGGTGGGTGGGGTCCATGCTCCACTTACTTCATGTCTGAAACCAGAGTTCAGAATACCAGGCTTCGAGAAGGCTTTGGTATCAACAAGAACAGGACAGGGGAAGAGGCTGCAGGGTAGGGGTGGGCAGAGCTCTGGGTCAGAATAGACTCAGAAGCAGGTGCGGCCTGGGAGCTGATGACAAATGGAGATGTGTTCTTGTGCCTAGACCCCTCAGTGCTGGGCACACTGTGGTGAACACCCAGGCAGGAGCCTTGCCATCATGTTAATGACAGTCCAGAGAAGGCAGCCACCGAATAAACCCACAATAAATACATAATTGCAGACTGTGATGAGTGTTCCATGCTGTTAGAAGGCCTGACCTGGCAGTGACATCAAACTGTAGGAGATTGTGGCCTCAGGGACTAGAGTGCAGCTGGGACCCTTCAAGGGTATCCCGGCAGAATGGTGTGTGTGTGTGTGGGGTGGGGCTTGTTCCAGAGAAGTGCAGAGTGGAGTCAAGGATGAGGGGAGGAGGAGGAGTCTAGCAATTGGAAAGTCCTGAGAAGCTGTGTATGTTCATCATCAGAAACCCAGCTTCTTGTCTTGTACTATTCTCAAATGTGGCTTCCTTCTCGTGATAAAGAGGGCAGCTAACACTCCAACATTTCACCTACATTCCAACCAGCAGGAAGAGAGAAAAGGCACAGCTCTGTGTTTAAGGATGCTTTCCATTACATGTTCACCATCTGGGGCCAAAACTCAGTTTCACGATGGGCATGGTGGTACACGCCTTTAATCCCAGCACTCGGGAGGCAGAGCAGGCAGATCTCTATGAGTCTGAGGCCAGCCTGATCTACAGAGTGAGTTCCACGACAACCAGGGCTCTGTTACACAGAGAAACCCTGTCTCAGAAAAAAACAAAACAAAAAACCCCACTCAGTTTAACAGCTGCATGCATATAGCTGCAGGGGAAGCTGGGAGATGTAATTTTTACTCTGAAGGAAAAGGAGAAGGTTGGTATTGGGGCTCTTCCTGGTAGCTTAAAAAGTGCTGATTCAGAAAGCAGGAAATGGACAGCAGTCATTGACTCTCTGCAGCCATATGCAGAACTTGGTCATGTCTCCCTTGAGGCTGTCTGGCCAATGCCAGCTTTATCACAGACAAGGGAACTAGCTCCCAGGGTTTAGCCTGCCCTATCCAGTTGGGGACAGCCTAATGTGAGGCAGGCTAAGAAAGCCCCAGAACTTTTGATCATGGGGCTCTCTCTCCTTCTCTCTCTAAACAGAGAATGCTTCATGGATCTGCGTGTCATCCTTGTGCAGGGGCCATGCTAATCTTCTCTGTATCGTTCCAATGTTAGTCTATGTGCTGCCGAAGCGAGCACAGGCTTTCCCCACACTCCCCTTCCCCTTGGATTCCTTGAGAGGTCAGTGTAACTTTATTATTTTTTTAAATTTTTTATTTTTTATTTTTTATTTTCCGAGATAGGGTTTCTCTGTGTAGTTTTGGTGGCTGTCCTGGATCTCACTCTGTAGACCAGGCTGGCCTCAGACTCATAGAGATCCACCTGCCTCTGCCTCCCGAGTGCTGGGATTAAAGAGGTGCGCCACCACCACCTGGTTATCCTTTTTTATTTTTTGAGACAAGGTTTTACAGTAGCCTTGGCTTGGAACTCATTTTTGTAAATCAGGCTGGTATAACTTACAGAGATCCACCTCCCTCTGCTTCTCAAGTGCTGGTGGGATTAATATGGTGTGCACCACCATGCTAGCCTGAGCCTTAGTCTTAGCCACAATTATAATAGTTGCCTTGGGCACCCTCTGGTCCAAAGGAAGGAGTGCTGCTCTCTTTTGACAGGGATGCTCTGTTCAATTTGAAGCTGCTTCGGGACATGAAAGAAAATGCATGTGGCTCTACCCAAGAAACTACAAGTCAAGGAGCCCTCCATTCTGAGTCTTCCATGTTGTTCCTGGGCAGAGCTGAAGATGGGAGGGCCGTGCCCTGGTGGAAGGGCCAATCCTTATCCCGAGGATCAACCCCTGTAGTGTCCCCTGTCAGAGTTGCAAAGGTCTCTCATCACATCAGCACATCACAGAGGAGCGGTTCTGAGGTTCCCTGTCCACAGGCAGGCCAGTCTGCCAGCCCACACCTTATCCTCCATCTCTCTTGGTCATGGTTGAGGGCCTTTGTCCCTGAGCCACCTGGTGACATGCTGCAGATGGCTAGGCTCTGACACAAGAGCAGAGGCTAAGCTCTGGACACTAGTGTGCCCAGAAAATCCCCAAATTATAGCAGGCTTTTTTGGACTGCCAGCCCCCAAATCTTAACATGGAGACTTACTGTTAGTTATGAATGTCTGGTCTTAGCTTAGGCTTGTTTCTAACTGGCTCTTATAACTTAAATTAACCCATTTCTCTTAATCTTTGTGTGGTCATGTGGCTTGTGGCTTTTACCTCTCCTCCTGCATATCCTGCTTCCTCTGCAATTGGCTGGTGACTCTGCCTTTCCTCTTCCCCAAGACTTCTCTGTTCCTGGAAGTCCTCCTAACCTCTTCTTGCCAAGCTGTTGGCCATTCAGCTCTTTACTGAGCCAATCACAGTGACACATCTCTACAAAGTGTAAAGAATTATTCTGCAACACCAAATGCTCTCCTTGTTCCTGCCTGTGGCCAGGCCCCGCCCCAGGCCAGCAGGGCCCTGGGTACCCACGTAGTGGTGAGGAGGGTCATGACTCAGCTCCTTGTGAAACTATTCTCACACTGTGTTGCTGTGGAGATAGGTGGGATGCTCTGCAGAGAGATCAGGGTTTGTTCAGTTCAGAGTAGTGTCCACTAAGGCCAGAACAAGTTACTGCCTGTGACACAATGGAAGGGCCTACGGAAGCATGATATCACAGTTGCATTCGAAGTATTAAGATTTTTGTTTTGAGAGAGGGTCTCTTATAGGCCAAACTACCTGCAGACTCTATGTAGCCAAGCTAGTTCTGAATTCTGACCCTCCTGTCTCTACTCCCTAAGTCCTGGGATTACCAGTCATTTGCCAGCGGGAATCAGTGGGAATCCAGGCCCACTGTGCACATTACAGAGTCCCATGATGGGGTCCTTGGTGCCCACAAGCCCATCAAGCAGGCCTCTTCATTTACTCATCTGTGCCTTTGGTGATGTGCAGAGTCAGGCACAGGCCAACATGTCTTCTGCCTTCTATGCCACCAACTTCCTTTAGCCTCAGACACAGAGACAATTGCCCCGTGCATTTTATCAGTCTTTGGAGGTTTGTTTTGTTTTCCTGCAGAGAGGCACTATAAGGTCTCAGTTGCCTACTTGAAGCTAGGTTACCACCCTATAAGGAGCTGTTTGCAAAGCTGGGCTGCCACACTTTTGGCTAATAGGCACTTCTCAGAGGCCATGAACGTGCGGTGGGGGAGAGCGAGCACAACCTCTTTCGTGCACATCCTTTCTACCCCATGCAGGACAGCTGGGTGCATCTGTTTATGGCCAAGGGGGCTGAGGCATACCCAGTATGAATTGGACAGTTGGATTTCACAGTTGCTAGACTTAACCAATAAAATCTAAATTAGTAGGCTAAATTCAACTTCAGCTAAAGAATGAGTCATTTTTAGCATAAATATATCCCAAATATTTCATGCAACATTTATGCTACAAATATTTGCTCCTTCTCAAAATTAAAATGAAATCCAAAGTCCTGAAATTTATTCATCACCTTACAAGTGGGTCTGGTTCCTGCCAGAATGTGCTGGAGTGACTGAGGGGCTAGGTCTATAGTGTCCCTTCATGACCATTCCCAAGAAACACTTTGAAAGCTGCTCTTCTCTAGGAGGAAGCCCCGATTGGCTCGTCCTGGGGCAGGTGCCCACCCCAAAGCCAATCACCATGGCTGGGGGAGGTGGAAGTGCTGTGATTGGCCTAACCTGAGTCATGTGACTAGAGTGGCACATGGAGTCTACAGAACCAACTGAGAACGGGGAAGACTTCCCAAGAGTCTGTAGATACTGAGTAGGCTCTCCACTGTAGCAGCCTGGGCACTGGGCGGGGGGTGGGGGGGGGGGAGTGGGGGGGGGGGGGGGGGGGGGGGGGGGGGGCGGGGGGCTTTAGATGGGTTCCAAACTTTGAAGTTCTGCTGCTAGAAGCCTCCTAGCAAGCACCTCAGAGCACCATCATCTTTGAGGCACTCAAAGGCTAACCTCAGGCTGCCTGGTGCCCTTGGCCTCTTCCTGTCAGGCTCTCTTCACACCCACCTCCAGCCTCTGCATTGGCCTGGCCCTCTTGCTTGCGTTGTCCAGCTCTAGTCTGGCAGGCGCCCCCAAATGGGAGACATTCAGGGCTTTGAGGTGCCCTAGGCCTAAGAGCTTCACTTTTAGGGTCAGAGAGGGCAGCTGAGGACCTGGAGGGGGAAATGTAATTACCCAGCAGCGTGGCGTCTCCTCACTTGCCTGCTCACCGCAGCCCCGAGACCGTTTCTCCTAAGTAGAAACAGATTTCCTAACAAGGGGCAAGATCATAAACTTCTTTGGAGGCTCCCAAATAAAAATGGCTGTTTTAACTTTCCCTCCTCAGCCGGGTCCTCCTATGGCTGGACGGGGCGCTGTGTGGAAACTTGAGCAAGGTGAGGCCTCAGGTGGGCTCCAAATCGGCCTAAGGAGGATGGAAGGAAACAGGCTATGTTATGCAGGTCTGGATCACAGCCTTGTCCTTAGAGCTCCTTCCTCTCTGACAGCCAAGATACCACCACAGGACTCTTGGTAGTAGAGCTAGTCCTGAAGTATTGGGGCAGACTGGAGGTACAGGGGCTGTGAATCTGCTGCCAAGGGACTGAGGTAGAAGGCGGTGGCCTGGAAGGTCTAGTCTCTTGTTAATTTCTCACACTCACATTCTGTGGATGTGTGCTGCCTGCCTTGGGGTGCCCCCACAAACAGATAGGAAACATACTGCAGAGGCCTGCGGACTCCACAGCTGGAACAGCACTCGTGGAGTATTGCTGGACACGCACAGGAGGCCAGAGACACAGTGGGAGTACTGAATGCACAGGGCTGCTTTCCACATTCTGTACCCTGCAAGCCCCCCTTGGCCTTGGCAGCTGCTTTCTGTTCTGCTGGGGTCTGCAGCTTCTCTGGCTTCAGGAAGGCCCTCCCCCAAGCTCTCAGGACTCCAGTGCGTTGTATGGAGGTCAAACGTGTCTAGAATGCAGAAATGACATAAGTACCCAGAGAACTCTCCTTTACTACTGCCCAGACACAGTGATGGGATGGAGGCAAGGCCCATTCCTGTCTACACAGGCTGGGTGCTCTCCAGGGTTCCTGTGGGTGGGGATGGGGGCCAGAGCCCCTGCAGAGGGGCTGGGGACTGCAGGAAGCACTGTTTGCTCCCAGGGCACAGCCCCTCCGCCATTGCCCTCTCTATAGCAGGGTGGTTTCCAGGGCCTGGATCCACTTCTCTCCTAGGGCCAGACTCTATCTGAATCCCAAGCCCGCAGTCACCAGTCTGGCTGTTGTTACCACCAGATTTGGTCCACGCTCCTGGTGAAGGGGTGTGGCTTCTCCAGAGCTGTGCACGGGGCCACAGCACCCCTCCATCCTTTCGGGGGTGTAGTCCTCAGGTAAATCTGATGAATATTTTCCTGAGATTAGGCTTGCGGGGAAAAGGAGATGTTCAGGTTGAATGACCCAGTTGGGACCCTCCTCACTTCTGGAAACCTCTCCCTACTCTGTCAATGGCCCTCTTGCTCTGCATGTCTCTGCCTCAGCCTGCCCAGTTGTGGGACCCGGGACCCTTCATGTGCCTGTCGTGGAGAGAGAGGTCCATCTCAGACCTATCAGGTGGGCATGGCAGGTAGATGATACCTTTACATTTAGTGCAACCCTCTGAGCAGATGAGTAAATGCAGGGCCCTCATATGTCTGTCCTACAGAAGCAATACAGGGCTATACCCCAAGATAACCCACTGTCACCTAGCATCTGAGGAGCTGCTTGGGAGAGAAGCTGGGACCACATCTCTTGACAGGAGGTGGAAACCTATTTTCCCTATGTCCAGAGTCCAACTGAGGCCCCTCGTTATGTCTCCATGTCTGAGTACCACCAGGAGATGTTGAAACAGTGAACCTGGGAGTATAAAGGTGTTTTTTCTACATGGGAGCTGAGTTCGTGGACACCCCTGGTAGGGACTGGGTTAGCCCTGCCCACATGCTGGTTCCAAAACCTTTTTTACTGTCTCCTGTAACCTTCACCTTAGTCTCATAGCAGGTTGGGACAAGGCCTGTGAAATCAGACAGCAGACACTCCATGTCCTGGGTTCCCCTCTCACTTGCTAGTCTTTTGCCTCGCCTGCCTCTCCCCAGAGTAGGCTGGAGAGCTGAGTCATGGCCTCTTGGTCCCTCTTGGTCAGCTACCGTCTGGTGCTCAGGGGACAGTGTGAGGACTGGATATGTCTACCTGGAGGGAGGGCCATCACTGCTTGTGAGCAGGTGGCCTGTGGAGACCCAAGGGGTGTGTGGTGCCCAGGAATGGCCCAGAAAGTGTAAGGCTAGGTCTCTGGCTGTCAGAGGAGAAAGGTTGTGGCTCCAAAGGACCTCTGGGAGGTGAGGGGACAGTACAGAGGGAGGGTGAGATCACCTCCGGAGTCCTGCTACAGGCTTGGCCGCAGTAGTGCTAAGTGCAGGGAACTACAGTCATTCTCTTGGCTGGTTATTTCAGGAGCTCCCTGAGCCCACACCTGAGCCAAGGCAGCCCCTCCTCACCTGTCTCTTGCCCCTTGATGCTTCAGACAGGATGCTCAGGCAGGGTTGTGACCTCAGGGACTCGGAGCACCTCTCAAAGTTGAGTGCCGGTGAGGGCTCCCCTATGTCTGGCCTAAGTAGTTTCAATGCCCCACCAGGCCCCAGCAACCTTGCTAGGGCTGGGGGCCAGCAATTAAAGCCCCCTCGTCTCCAATTGGTCTATAGTATTAAAAACGAATTGCGATCGGCCAGGTTGTCATTTCTACCTGATAAAACATCACTTTTATTGATCTCACTCACCCAGGGCCATCATTTATCTTGCTTCAGCATTTCACATAATGGCTCGTTTGTCTTGCTCAAAGTGTAGTCTTGCATGTTTAACCCTCGGGGCGCCGTAGCCTGTGTCCTCTCCATGTCCATCCTGCCCTTGGACCAGGCCCTGTTCTGAGGGTAGCAGGTTCTGGAAGGCCCAGGACCACAATGTCTGAGGCAAGGTTGGAGGAGGGAGGAGCAGAGGAGCAGAGGGAACCTGGAGATGTGAAGCCAGACTGGGAACCTGCTCCGGCCCCGCTCGACTATTTCCCACCGTGTCTCCTGGAGCTCCATGGGGAGGTCCTGAAATTGGGCACTGACTCAAGTATGCCGTGGTCAGAAGTCGCCTGCCTGGGGCTTGTCCCACTTGGGTTCTGTGAGCAGCAAGCACGCCTTAGCCCTGCCTTGAGTTCCCCAATACCAGGGCCTTTGTCTTGGTACAGAATCCCTCCTGGAGTCTGGGCCAGCCTGGCCCCTTTAACCGTGACCCAGGGCCACCAAGAAAGACACCTGTCTGTGGACTCTTGGTGCTCTCGAGGTTACCTGCTTGACAGCAGGCAATTACAAGTCCCATCCTGCTAAGGTCCTTTAGCCTCTGCCACCCTCTAGCTCCAGCCGCCCACCTCCTGGCCACTGTCTTCTCACTACCTGCTCTGCCCTACCTGGGACTCCCTCCTCCAGGAAGCTGCCTAGGCCAACCAAGGGACAACCAGAGCTGCTTGCTTCACCAACCATGATCATTCCCATTAGTTCAAGAGCCCTGTGCAAGACACAGCATGGTTCTGGGCTGGGAATGGCAGGACCCACCTCGTGGTGCTGTGAGGGAGTTAGCTTGGCCACCTGGCCCCAGTGCAGCTGCTGGACAGCTGTCCCCAGTCTCTCCAGTTTTCCTGTCTGGGGACTTGGAGCCATGGTGTCTTGGTGGCTGGCTGTTCAGATACTCCCTGCCATGCTATTGCTCAGCACTGCTGGCTGTAGTGGAATTGGTTGGATAGAGGAGAGAAGCCCAAGGCCTGCTGGGGGTTCTTCATGCCAGGCTTCATGGCAGACACTGACACCCTCCAGGCTCTGTCCCCTCCCACTTTCTTGCATCAGAGCCTCCTTGTATGAACTCCTGAGCGCAAAGCAAACTTTTTATGTTCTTCTCTCTCTCTCTCTCTCTCTCTCTCTCTCTCTCTCTCTCTCTCTCTCTGTGTGTGTGTGTGTGTGTGTGTGTGTGTGTGTGTGATGTTACTGGGAGTAAACTCAAGACCTTGTATATACTAGGTAAACATTCTGCCGCTGAGCTACATTCCCAGCAAAATAGGTTCAAGTGGACAAAGGATGACATTGTTAAAATTTCTGTCTCAGGGGTTGGGGATTTAGCTCAGTAGTAGAGTGCTTGCCTAGCAAGCGCAAGGCCCTGGGTGCGATCCTCAGCTAAAAAAAAAATCTGTCTCAGGGGCTCCAGGAGCCATGCTGAGGGGTCAGCCTCACTCTGTGCCCATCAAGAACCCAAGCTCCTGCAGTTGGACATCTCAAGTCCACAGAGGGTCCCTGAGCCAGAGGCCCAGTGTACTGCGGCTGCACCCCAGACTCCAACCTTCACTTGGCGTCCACTGGGCAGCTAGGAATGACAGGACACCTGTCTCTGATCATCTCGGGGCTGACTCCACAGCCCCACACAAAGTTGACTAGTCTGCTAGCACCCTAAGCACCTGGCTTTATGGTCCTTACCTATCAGCTCTTGGTGGGACTTGGAATCTGTTGAAGGGAGAATTTGGTGGCAATCTTTGTAGCAGGTACCTGCTGGACCATACAGGCATTAGACCATATCCTGCTTCCACAAGAGGAGCATCTCTGACCAAGGTAGTTCAGTGGCGGCAGGAAGGTGACAGTGTAGAGAGATCCGTCAGGCAGGGCTGTGTAGACGTATAACCAAGCTCTCATATATGGAGGTGGGAAGCTAAGGACCCAGCCCCGCTCCCAGAATCAATCTTGCTGTTGCACATCTGCCCTGAGTCCCATCTCAAGTTACCTGTAGTGAATTACCAATCAGGGCTGTCTCGCCTGGCCAGTGTTGAGCTTTCTTTGGGTCTGCAGCCTCCTGATTAGGGGACACATGGTCCTCTCTACTCCACTTTACACCCACTGCTTGACTTATTATCAATCCTCTGCTTAACAATTAGAACTTTTTACCCCTCCCCATCAAGAGACAGGGCTTTGCTAGGTAATCCTGGCTGGCTTGGAACTTGCTACGAGGACCAAGCCAGCTTCCAACTCAAGAGGCCCATCTGCCTCTGCCTCCCAACTAAAGGTGTGCACTGTCATGCCCATCAGACATTATGTATTATTCTCTGCACAGCTGTCTGGCAGAAATATTTTTGTTGAACAAATCCATTCAGAACCTCACCAAGGCAGCGTTCACAGTATGAAGTAGTTTTTACGGCCGCCCTTCCCTGGTGTCCTGTGGGCTCCACGTGCCTATCTGAACCAGTTCAAGCTAGACAGGTGACCAACTCATTATTCATTCATATCCGACTAACAAGTCCAGCCCTAGGGTCAAGAAGGACTTGTGACTTGGGTGGGGGTAGGGTGGTGACTCTAAACTCATCTAGTCACTCAGTCTTCTCCCAGCCCAGACAGTAATGACCACATGACACACAGACAGGAGGCAGGCACAGTCACAACCTGGACTATCGAGCATCTGTACAATAGTTCATATATTTATTCTTAAGCAAGTTATCAATAAAAAATTTAATACTAAAATGCCTTTACATAGAGTTTGCTGTTCATAAAACCTTTGTGTTTTTGTTTGTTTTGTATTTAGTGTTTACATTGAAAACAAAAATCCAATCAGCCTCTTAGTTTACACATTTACAAGGATCGTGCTTTCGCCACGGTTAGCCACGGTTGGGGAGGAGGGGTCACACCATTCACGTGTACACACAGAAAGGAAGGGGGGAGATAAAGACAGAGAGGAGAGCTCAGCAGAGGGAGAAAGAAACATCCAGAAGGCGGCCCACAGAGCAGCCTCTCCACTTGCTCCCGTGCCCCTGGGTCCTGGGGTTCTGAGCAGTGTCTTCCTAGCACCAGCCTGGTACGTGTTTCTTTGCTCACCGTCTTTTCTGATTCCCTAGCTGTGAGCAGGACCTTGGTGGAGATGACCACCAGGAATGAAATATTGCACTCATGTGGACAACAGAAAGCCTCAGGGTGGTGGGACAGCCAGGAATGGGGTACCCTTGGTTATGCTGTGGGTCACCAGGAGTGACCCTTTGGGCAATTAGTGAGATAAAGGAAGTCCCTTGTATTGAGACAGACTCCTGGTGGGCCTGAGCAAAGGAAGAGGGCTGAAGGGTCCCAGTTAGGGTTGGGCTGGGTGCCCATCAATACTCCTTGCTTCCTGGGAAGCCTTGGCCTGGTAGGACATTGGGGAGCGTGTGCGCCACAAGGCGTTTTTGAGGACAAAGGCCTTCGGTCCATGGGTCCAGCCTGTTCTTTCCATCAAGGGAGAAGAAGGGCTGCTGAGCTTTCCTGGTACTTGGGGCCAGCGTGTGGGTACAAGAGGCCAGAAGGGACTCTTGTTATACACTCCATGCATGAGCCTGCCACGCCATCTGCCCTGATGAGTGCCTATAAAACAGGGCCAGAAACCGTCATGGGGGTGGGGTGGAGAGAGGCCCCAGGACCAGGGGCTGGGGTAAGGGAACCAGATGGGCCTTGACCCTCGGGTGAGCAGCACCTGACGTTCCACTGTTCTTTTTGACTCCAGTCCCTCCCGGCCGCCCTCATCACCATCCACACTTGAGGTTAGCCAGAGGTGATGGGGCCCTGGGGAAAGTGACTGGTGGGAAAAGGGGAGTCTTATTGGTGAGGAGGTACTCATGCAGAACTGTGGACCAGCCCCAGGTAGGCCCCAAATTCTGGCCCAGAAGGGACCTGGACCAGCTGCACCATTGTGGAAGCCCTACTGCTCTTGGGAGGAGGCAACTGGTGCCCTGGAGGGCAAGGAAGGGGATGAAGTCGTAGGGGTGAAGGGGGATGAGGGGCCAACTACACCCTGCTTGAGTGAGGCCAGTCTTCTCTCCCTGCAACAAACTGGCTGTGGAAACGGAAACCAGAAATAACTTGGAATATTCAGGAAAGGAAGTCTAAACATCCATTTTTCTTATTGAAACTTCAAAATATTTGTTCGTTTGTTTTGTTCCACACAGAGGTAAGATATATACGGTGCTGCCGTACTCCTGGGCTGCAGAGCAGGGGCAGGCCGGTCCTGGCTGTTCTCATCTTGTGGCTGGAACCCCTCTCCTTCCAGGGGCCTTCATCACTGTCCCCACCCCTAATACTTTTATGTACTGAATGTACTAAAAGGAAATAAACTGGAGTGTAATTTCCTTCACATAGTTGGCCCCCAAGAGACTGGAGGTTATGATTGGGTCTCATTTGACCATCCCATGGCCTTTGGCCCCCATTCCAGCAGCCTCTGCAGTCACAGATGCCCCTGTTGTAATTCAACTAGACTGAGAACAGTGCATTTCCAAAGAAAACCCCAGGACAAAACCCTACATACATACATACACACACACACACACACACACACACACACACACACACACACACACGCCCTGCACGCATGTGTGCATGGGCACACACCCACCCTTGTCACGAAGGTGGGGAAAAATCCTTTTCCATTTTTTCCCATAAAACTTCCCCACAGAAATACAGTATATACACAGAGAAATAAATAGACAACACACCTGATTTCTGCTTTCCCTGGTGGGAGACAGTCGGAGGTACTAGGGAAATATGGCTTGGATTCTAATCTCTCGAGAACTGCGGTGCAGTGGCAGAGCAGCCGGTCCCTGTGGGATCGGCCAGCCCTCCCTCCCTCTGGAGCAGCTAGGATGGGACTGGGGTCCAGTCTAGGAGCTTTCTCCAGAGAACTTCAAGGAGAAGCCTGATCCCGCCTTGGGGGGGGGGTTGCATATTTGCTCAGACCAGCTCCTGGCTAGCTGACCTCTTGGCTGCAGCCATGGATGAGGGCAGGAAGAGGCAGAGGCAGCTCAGCACAGGATGGGCACACCGTCAGCGGTCACCAGGCGTCCAGTGGTAGGATCATAGGTGCCCGCCAAGTAATAGAGGTCCTGCTGGTCCTGGTACTTGCGGCCCCGCATCATCTGCTCGTACTGTTCCCGCCCTACCACCTGGCACTTGTGGGAGATGGTCTGCACATCATTCTCATCCTCGTGGCAGGACTGGTAGAGTGCATTCTGTGGGGTAAGGGCACAGTGTTGGGGACAGTCTGGGGCTTGGGAAGGGTCACCAGGACAAGGTGATATTGGCTGCCGGTCTCCCATTCTCCCAAAGGCCCTAGGGGCTGGGACCGTACCCCGCCTTCCCTCCCCCACCCCACCTTCCCCCACCTCACCTTCCCATCACTCTGACGCTTCCCCAGCTTGGTCTCCTCGGGGTGGTAGAACCACTTGACCCTCACCACCATGTTGCTGCCCCATGACTCCCACAAGCTCTCGATGCGGCCAATATAGGGCAGGTTGGGTCGTCCAGCAGACAGGAAGACTGCACAGTCCCCGATGCGCAGCGTCTCCTTGCCTCTGACGATGGCCTTGTAGAACAGTTTCCTGGCCTTTCCCTTCATGCCTCTCCTCTGCAGGGCAGACCAGCAGACAGACACACAGTGGTGAGAGGGATCCACAGACCTTAAGGAAAGGTGGTAGCCAGGGGAACAGAGCATGCAGGAGGCATAGATGCAGGAGGCATAGATGGTGTGTCTCTACACGTGTTTGCAAGGGCAGAAAATGGCCACACAATGGACAGAGAAGGCCCCTGCCATGTATTCCTTATGAGGTGGGCTACACTTAGATTCTCTCTGCATATTGGTCATGACAGAAAGACTGTAACAGAGTCCAAAGGAATACAGGATCTGAGGACAGAAGCACATATGAAATGTTCACTGCAGTTTGGTTTACAAGGGTGAAAAAAAAAACAAAAAAAACCCACAGGCAGCCGAGCAAAGTGGTACGCTGTGTCTTTAATGCCAGCACTCAGGAGGTGGAAGCAGGTGGATCTCTGTGAGTTCCAGGGCAGCCTGGTCTACATATTAAGTTCCAGGCCAGCCAAGGGTGCACAGTGAGACTCTGCCACAAAAAAACAAAAACAAAACCATAACACAAACAGAAAGGCTACAAATAAGCACAGGTCCACTACAGACAGACACCAGCAAAGAAAGCAGTGCATCCGCCTGTCTGTCCATGCAGTGGTGACTTGCAGCCTTCCAAAGCCGGCTGTCTAAGCAGCAGGAAAGGCTTCTCAGACAGCACGGCACACAGCGCATGGAGAGCAAGCACATTGCGAGCTGCCGGCACATGTGGGTCATTTGTGTGATCACACAGGAAGTGTGCAAATCAGTGCTGGTTAGTAGTTGTATTAGATTACTGGTGGGTTTTGGTTGTTGTTGTTGCCTTGGAGTCTCCAAATGCTTTGAGATTAAAAAAAAAGTATGTCTGTGTAGATCCCCTGAAATTGGAGTTATGGGCAGTTGTGAGCTGCCCTATGTGAATGCTTGGAACTGAACCCAGGTCCTCTGCAAAAGCAGAATTTGCTCTTTGGCACTGAGCCATCTCTGGCCTCTGATGCTTTATTTGAAAGTGAAGAAGAACTATAGAAGAAATGTTTGGAGTCTGAGGGAGCAGAAGCAAGCCCATTTCTCTGTTGACACTATGCTCTCTGAATCAGAGAGGCAGGCCACTTACCTGTGTGGGGTTCCCGGACCACTTCCAGAGCTGCCGGGCAGGCAGGAAGGCTGAGATCTTTGGCCGGTTTTCCACGGAGGGCAGCCGCTGCCTCCGAGAAAGCTCTTTGGCTTTGGAGAAGCTCAGGGCCTCCTTGCGTTTGAACTTGGGTTTGCCACCACTGGGGCCAGCACCAGCACCTGTACCAGCCACTCCAGCCCTGGACAGGAAGCAGCGCTGGGCATGGGTGTGGGGGCTGCTACCCTTGGAGCGCAGGGCTTCTGGTGGGGCCAGGAGGGCAGGTACAGGGCGGGTGAGACAGGTCCGCAGCAACAGGGCAGGGTCCTCATCATCTGAGCTGTAAGAGGAGTCCTCGTTATCTGAGGAGCAGAGGCTGGAGGTGGACATGGAGCCTGAGGAAGAGGATGTGGACGAGCCAGAGGAGGAGGATGACATGGAGAGGCGGGTGAGGAAGCGGGAGGGCACACCTGTGGCCAGCCCCGGCCCGTCCTCATCCTCATCTGAGTAGGAGCTGGGGCAGTCACTATCACAGGGCAGTGGGTACTTGCGCAGAGCCAGTCCCATGGGCAGTGGATGCACAGGTGCCCGTCCCTTCTTGTCCTTGCCCATGAGGGCTGGGTGTGCATAACTGGGGCTGGCTAGAGGCCTGCCCAGCTTAGGTCCAAAGTCTTTGTCGCCCATGAGCAGAGCCTTGCAGTTTTTGTTCTTGGGAGAGGTCACACCCTCATGGTCCAGCTTAACCAGGAACTCGCTGCCTGCCCGCCGCCTGCCGGCCTTTTCCACTTCAGCCCTCTCAGCTTTCTTGGCCCGAAGCAACTTGTGGGCTCCCCCTGGCAGACCTGCTCCAGCCCCTCCAACAAAGGGTGTGTAGGAACTGGCCAGGCTGCTGAAGGAGTCAGCGCAGAAGCTGTTACCAAACACAGGAGCAGCCATGCTGTGCATGGGAAACAGGGTCTCCCGGGCCCGCAGTTTCTTGGTGCTTCCGTTGAGCTGGAAGAGGTTCTGCAGCACCCCAGGCCCTTTGCCACCCGCTGCTGCTGCTGCCGCCACTGCTTTCCGCTTGGTCTGAGCCACTGCTGACCAGCTCAGCAGGGGACTGCCCCTGCGGCCTAGGAAGTGGTCTGAGGACCCTGTGGGGGACTTGGCACCTGAGGTTAGGAGGTCGACTTTACCTGGGGGTAGGAAAAAGCCAGAAGAGTCAGCTGTACCTGCTGGGCCCGCCCAGCTGTCTCCACTTACCCATCAGGTCCCATGTGCCTCCCAGTGACCACACTCCCAGGAGCCCTCCCTTCCCAGTTCTCAAAAGTTCTGCAAATACCAGCTTTGTCTTTGCTGCTGGATTTCTTCCCCAGGGCCTTGGAAGTTTCAGGGCCATCCTGCACTTTAGGGGACAGGCTGGAAGAAGGAGCTTCACCAGGCTGAGGGGCCTCGTTGGATGCCTTTTTGGTTCTCCGGCAGCTGCTGGACACCAGCAGGGCTGGAGAGGGCTCTGTACCTGTGGAGTAGATGAGGGTCTCATCACAGGCCTGCTGGTGGGTGACTGCCACCCCTTCTGAAATTGGGAACATTTCCAATGTTAGTGAGACCCAGGTAGAAAGGGCTTCAGGGAGCTGCAGAGGAGGGAGCGAGATCCCCACTCTTAGGTAGATGCTCACACTGGATCTTGAAGTCTGGAGGCAGCAACCTGATGTTAGAGACAGCTATGTGGCCTGTGTCTCCGTCGTCAAACTCGACCACCACGGAGTCCAGGTCCTCTTCTTCATCACTAGAAGCACCTGCAATGGGGCATGCCCTGAGCATGTGGCCAGCCCGGCTGGCCAGAAGGCAGGGGAAGGCAGGAGGACAAGAGATGCTGAGCCAGGATGCTGCTGCAGCTTGACTACACTGCCACTGATAAACCGCACCACTCCTGTTGGCCACCTGGTACTATAGCCACTGGTCCCACACACAGGCATACACAGCCTCTGGACACACATACACTGGAGCGAAGGCCTCTCTCTACAAGTCTTCCTAGGAGTGCCCAGTGGACTCTTGTCCATTTGCCCAATCATCTTTAGACCAGGAGTCTTCCTGCCCTCAGGGCCCTCTATGCCCTGTTTTGCCCAGGGCAAAAGGGCTGGGATGCACACATGATGGATTTGGTGACCCAGGTACTGGGATTCTGGGCCTGCTGATTAGCTGGACATGGGAATCTTCCCCCATCCCTCACCTCCCACTTTTTCATGGCTACTGGTGAATTGATCTGTCTGTCCACTTACAGCAGACCCAAGTCTGCCTTGCTACAGCCCCAGGAGAAGCTGGACTGTGGGTGGGAGGGGTCCCTCTCTGGAGCTCTAAAGGTCACAGAGGGGTCTTGGCCCTAGTCCTGGCCTCAAGTGTACTTACCTCGAACCACATTGCCTGGATATAGGCACCGAGACTTCTGACTCCAGTAGGCGCAGACCCGGGTACCAGGTGGAAGGTACCTACTGGACTGTGGCCTTACATCAAGAACCTGCAGGGAGCCGTGGAACAGTAGCCTATGAACAGCAGGGTCGGGCCACAGGGCCCACTGCAGGGCCAGGCCAAGGTCTCCCTAGTGGTGGGGAAAAGCCTCTAGGCTTGCCTCCCTGGCAAGAGGCATCCTTACCGCCTCCTGCAGCAGCTGCTCCAATGAGTAGATCCGCTGCCGGTTTCCTCTCTCACCCTCAATGACGATGCTGTAACTGAGGGCATTGTAAGGGCACATGAGGCTCCTGCAGGAGTCTCGCTGCCCGACAGGTCACACCCAGCATGCATTCCTCCCACCAGGCCTGGGCCTCACATGTCGGGGGGCTGCAGAGTTCTGACACTGCCGGCATACAGCAGACTGTCCTCCTTAGGGATGAGCACAGGCAGACCGTCCTGCAGGTCCTCCTTGTGGATGGTGCAGGACCGTGCTGCAGGGGAGGACATCAGTGCTGGGCCTGGGCCTGCCCTCCATTCCCTCCCCAGTCAGCTGGCACCTCTTCAGGCTGCTTACCCAGGGCAGCGCTCTGCTCTGCACTTAGCTGGACACTGGCCTCCTCTTCTTCCTCTTCCTCATCCGAGAAGCTGCTGTCGTCAAACTCGAAGTCACCCTCCACAGCGAAGCTCTTCAGCAGCCGGCTGACGGCTCGGCCCTGGCCCTGGGAGGACCACAGGGGTCAGGGGAGGAGGCTGGAGGGGCTGGGACCCCACTGGGCTCCGGGCCTGGGAGGGCTGCTACCTGCTTGCTGACAGTCTCTCTCTTCACCTTCGTCAGCTTCCTGCTCTTTCCCAGGATAGCCTTGGCATTGCGGGCTGACAGGGCGATGGACAAGGCTCCATTCTTCCGCTGCTCAAGTAGAGTGGACGGAGGACAGCAGTGAGGACCGGAATGGCTTCTCTAGCCAGCATGGGCTGTGACTCAGGGTTGAGTGGGGAAGGCGGGGAGGCTGGATTCTCCCCCTTTGGATGCCCACTGACCGACCACCCTGATGCCTACTTGACCCCCTGGCCTACCCTCAGTACTGGCTGCAACATGGCGCTCTTGCGTGTGGCTCTCTTGAGGCGCTCACTGGCAAGTTTGCTGCCTTCCTCTCGGCAAGCGAAGGTCCGTGTGGGGCTGAAAAGGGCATCCCTGCTGGTGGTAGCCCCGGGCTCTGCACAGAGGCCACTTTTCGCCTTGCCCTTGGCTTTTCTCTTGCTGGGTGCACCTGGGGGCCTCCGCCCTGGTGCCCGCTCCAGCTTGGGGCCCACCTTGCTCTTCACCGCCCGTCTCTTGATCTTAACCTCGCCCTCAGGACTGGACAGGCGGCAGGCCCCTGTGGGAGGAAGGAGGGAAGTGATCACTGGGGCTCTAGCATATAGGCCCTCGTATATAGAGTACACAGTAAACCAGTCTGCTCTGGTTTCGTGGTTACCTAGCAAACCCTGCCTCTCCTTTTTCTTCTTGGCCTTTTGGTTGGCTTCCATCTTGACCACGGAGGAAGGTGAGGGTCCTAGCACTGCCACACTGGCCCCTGGGTGCAGCACCAACCCAGGCTCTCTGGGAGCCGCCTCCGTCCCCAGGAGTGCCTGGCAATCCTCACTGTCATAGCCGCTGCCTGAGGGACAGCAGAGAGAACTTGGTAAGTGGATGCTGAACCTGGCTATTTGGGGTGGACCTAGGCAATATGGCCAATGAAGACATCATCATCCTCTGGCTGCTCGGGGGTGGGGGCAGGAACCTGGGGTACTGAACCCACCCTGAGAGTATTTAGCAGGAGAAGGGAATGAGATTTTCTTTCCTGCAGCCCCACCTTGCAGAATTGAGCTCCTCTCTGGGGAGTCCCTCCCTCCCTTTATCCGCTGGCCTGGGTGGCCCCTTGCTTCCTGCCCCCAAAGTAGTGCTTCCCTTTGTCTTCTCTCAGCCTCTGACCCTGGAGGAGGAGCTGGGAGGGAGGAAGCATCTATTTTTCCAGGCTGTTTCTGGACTAGTCTGCTAGGGAAGGAAGAGATACCCCACCAACTCGCCGGATGCTGAGGGCAGAGGTGGGGGAGGCTATTTTTAATGCGCTTCCAGGGTGTGTCCAGGACTTCTTGCTGCCCTGGCCTGGAGACAAAGGCTCCTTCCCCAGCCTTTCTCAACAGGAAGTTGTCCCTGGACCTGTCCATCTCGCAAACTTGGTTCCTGTGGTAGCCATGACCCCTGGCACCCCTCCTTCAGCCCCCAGGTGACCACGGCTCCAGTCACTCACACCACCAACTTGCCTGCCTCATGTGCCACAGCCACTGCTGGCTGGGCTGAGAAACTGGGCATCTCCCTGCCACCGTCCCCATCGGGGTGTGGCCGCTGTGCTGCCCCTGACACCTCGACACTCTGGGCTCTAGAGAGCTTCTTCCGGATGCGCCCACCTGGGGCAGCCTCTTTGCGCTGGAAGGCACCGAGGCCGGTGGCAGGCAGCCCTTTGCTCTTGACTCTTGGCTTCAGCTGGGCCACCTTGTGGGCCACCGAGGGTGACAGCGCCGCCTGGCCACCACTCTTCCTGCTCCGCGCCTTCTCCTGTGAATAGGAGGTGAAGCTGCATGCTCAGCACAGCCCCAGAAAACAGCATCCCCGGGGACTTGCCCTGAAAAGGGACCTAAGGACATCTGGCCTGGGACATAGGGCTGCCTACCGGGGCAAACACCATGCCCATCTATCTACCCACCCCCTTCCCCGCTTCAACTCTGGATGGTAGAACAGGTAGAACAGCTGAGATGCGGAGAGCTCCTGTATATCATGGGTATATGCTACGTGCTTTTGTGAAAAGGAAAGACAGAAGGGCTTCTTCGGCAGAATGACCAGCCAGATCCCACCCATGCCTACAGCCTGTAGGAGGCAGAGGGAGGACAGCTCCAAGTATGAGAACAGCCTGATCTACAGAGCAAGCTCCAGACAATCAAGGAGTACAGAGACAGAAACTGCCATCACCACCCCCAGCAAACCACCCCCCAAACAAGCAAGCAAAGTCAGAAACAGCCTTCTGATGTCTGAGGCCACGGAAGAGGTGAGAAGAGGCCCAGGACCTTGGAGAGTTAAGGAAAGTGGAAGGATTCAGGATTCCGCCCGAGTCAGGCACTCTGACTGTGGATTCCCAGCCTCAGTACATTGCTATACATTTCACTTCTACTGGAGTGTGTATGTGGCAGGGCATGGCTCAGGAGACCAGTGACAAGCCACACAGGGAAAGCTGTTGCTAGTGTGGTGGAGGCAACTACCCCCCTGGTTACTACATCTGCCTATCTATGGCATCACTTCCTTTAATCAAGGTATCAGCGGCTCAACCACACCCTGGCAGGTTCACCGAGCTCAAGGCCTCATTCCTGACATCACCTGGGGTGAGGGTAGAGGTCTGGAGACTCACCGAGGAGGCCCTCTGCAGGCCTGGGTAGGCACTCTTTTCCAGTTTGCTTCGCTTCCTTGTGGGCTCGTCACCTCGTAGCTCCGCACACAGCAGGCTTAGGCTAGCACGCACAGCCCTAGGGGGAAGGCAGTGGTGGGCACGGGGCAAGCAGGGCCTGGGTATCAGCATCCTCCACACAGTCCCTGAGGTGTGTCCTGCGGGGCAGCCCATGTGCAGGACAGTCTTCTGTCTCATCTGCTAAAAGCAGGCACTGGGGGTGTCCACCCAGTACTGAGCCTCCCAGCCAGTCTCTCCTGCCTGCTGACTACCAGCTCATAGTGGTCCTTGGAGCAAGGCTGTGCTGGAAATAAAGACATCTTTCCTTTCCTCCCTGCTGGGTTGGAATGCCCTTGGGGTGTCCAATCATGAGCCAGTGACCTAAGGCCCAGGCAGAGGGATTTGGGAACTGGTGAAGACATTGGGTCCCTGGGATACACCCCAGTACTTGTGAGCCAGGGCTGTGTAGCTACCTAACTTCTCAGTGTTTTGGGTCTGTGGCCTCACTCTCCACCTGGAATAGGGGAGAGTAACATAGGCTCCTGTCTGCGGAGCTGGGGTAGGGAATCACTCAAGTCTGGGTTTGGCCCTCAGGATATGGCCAAGTGGTGACACACACCTGTAATCCCAGTGCTTAGGAGACTGAAGCAAGAGAGACAGACTATCAGAGCCAGGCAGGAAGACCTGGTCAGATCTGGGCTTTGAAAAAAGGCACGGAAGGGGAAAAGGATATTGGGATACAAATAGGGTCCACTCCCAGCAGAGGCAGGGTAAGGACAATAGGTAGAGAAAGGTGGGCTCCTACTCCTAGACCTCAGAGGCTTGATGGGGGGCAGGTCCTTGATTTAGGATCCTGTGAAGGAGGCTCATACATCAGTGTCCATTTTCCAGATGGGACCAGGAAACTGGCTCAAACTAGGGGTGTCAGCCAGTCCTGAACTTCCTAGTCAGCCCTTTCTGGCTGCTGAAGCTCATGGTGGCCTTGGGGCCCTCCCCGCAACTTACCCAGCTTTAATTTCCCATGTCCCATGGTGAGCTATCTCCTCCAGGCTGATAGTTAGGTCAGGGGTCAACATGGTCGACTCTCATGTGGGCAGGCTTATGTCTCCCATTTCCTTCCTAGTACCCCACTTCCCACGAGAGAGCCGACACTGCTTGTCTGCCTGTGGCTGGGCAGGGGCTGGGGTGTGGCCTCCCACCTGCCGACCCCTCAGCCCTCACAGTGCAGAAGGAAGCTGTCTGCTCAGGAAAATGAGTGGCAGATGGGGACTGAGGGCCTGGCCCAGCCCTGACCTCATACGCCAGACACCACTCTCCACCTTCCTGTCCAGCAAGGAGGCTGGACCTCTGGAGGCAGGGGAGGCGGCAGGAAACCCCTGCAGCTCCGGGAGCCTCCTTGACCCCAGTTTCCTGCTGCTTTTCCTGGCCTCGCATTTCCGGCATGGAGGGGGCCTAGCCCTGGGGCCCAAGGCTGCTACCTCAATGGGTTCTGGAACAGGGCTTGAGACTCCAGACAGAAGCTGGAGGTGGGGAGATTGCCAGGAAACCCACGCTTTGCAAATAGAGGACCCTGGCTGTGGATCCTTCCCAGCCTCAGGCTGCTGGCTTCTCTGGGTCACAGGAGAACTTGGCTGCAAGGTGGCTATAGGTTAAGCTTACTTACTGGAAATTAGGCTAGAGTCTAGTATGGGCAATATGGCTAGAGCTGGCCAGGGCCAGAAAGGACAAGGCTTGGGGGTACATTATTGCTCCCCAATGTCCTCCACTGAACCTCAACCTCCAGGGGCCCTATCCTGCCCAGCAGTCCCCAGGCTGCAGACTGGTTCTCAAAGGAAGGCCCTTGAGGTCCCTGCTGGGTGACACCTGGGTAGGACAACAGGACATCTCAGTGAGGCCCCCAGCCATATGGTGAATCCTCTCCATTGCCTGCAGCCCACACAAACTCCCCCGCCCCATAACCTTCTCTGCATTTGCTAATGTTTTGTGACATAAAGCCCTGAGATTAATTTTTTGCCTCTGTCTTAATTGAAGGAACCATTTAGTGCCGATTTAACTATTATTACCAAATCATCAGGATTGATGCAGTGCACACGCGTGCGCGCCAATCGTGTTTGGAGGAGCTCGGAGGATTTATGCAAATGGGCCTGCCGGGAGAGGCAATTTGTAGCCGAGAAGGACAATTATACCCGGCCCGGGAGTGCGCCAACGACTGCGCCGGGCGGGTAATGGATAATAACATCGCGCGGCAGCCGTGAGCAGCAGCGCAGCGTGACCAACGACTTTATACAGTGCAGATAAAGAGCCTTTTACGCAACGCCGCCTCGCATGCAAGGGGCTAGGGCTGGCTGGTGGCTCTAGTGGGGTGATGCCACAGCCTTAGCTACAACCAGGTCCCCAAAGTTGGTACAGCCAAGCAAGCCTAGGCCGTGGCTTCCCAGGAGGGGGCGCTGATGCTGACGGCCATGCCTGGAAGATGGATGTCTGTACTGGATGGTGCCAGTCCCCCAGCAGGAATCTATCTGTTGGACACTTGACAAGGCCTCAGGTTTTGAGAGGGACACACTAGGCCTTCAGATGTGTGTGCAGGGGGCCAGCAATTCCTGAAGCCATGGAGGAACTGCGACCCTCATGGTGCTCAGGCCTGTCCCATATACTCCTGTCCCCATACTCCAGACTCACCTGGCTTTCCTGCCTTCACTCTGGGCAAGCTGGCCCCCAGGACGCAGAGTGGGCAGTGAGCTGGGATGTTTGCGCTTCCTTGGCCGGCCAGGTCCTCGCCGTGCAGGACTCCGTGAGCTCTCTTCTCTCCTGAGGGTTACAGAGGGTATGTCAGAAACACACTCCATCCCTAGGCCTATTGGAGGGCACTGCCCTGCAGAGGGATGCTGGGGACACCAGTTCTCCCCAAGTGTAATGGGTGACAGGTTGAAGGCAAGGCTCAACTAGGTCCCTGCTGCCCAGAATCTGTGAGAGGACGCAGCACTCTCTGGCCTTATCTGGGATCTAACTGCCTTGTACACATTGGTCAGGAGGTGCCCATTGCCCCTCAGGCAGCTGAACACGTTTCTTCTGCCCCTGGAGTAGGTCCCAGCTCCTAGTCCTCAGTCACACTCTGGCCTTAGCCACCATGGCCATTGTCCCACCATCTTGTGGACAGACCTCTCTCTATGATGCCTCTGCTGAACGACTGGTTCTTCCACCCAGAATCTGCCTAGGTCTCATGAGCACCATGCACATCACAGTCTCCAGGTTGTTCCAGGACAGCCTCTGCCCATAAGGTGGCAAACAAGGCCAGGAACTGTCCTGCAGTGCCTCCTCATACGATGGGCTAGTAGGGATCAAGGGTGCCAACCCCACCAGAGGGGCTTACTCATGGTCATGCCTGCGCTGCAGGCGCGCCAGCTCCCGCTGCTTCTCCTTGTAGCGTCTCTGCAGCTCTGCCAGCTGCATGCGCATCTCCACTTCCTGTGTATCCAGCCGGTCAATGGCAGCCTTCAGGGGACATACCTGTGTGCAAGAGTTCAGAAACCTGAGCGCTGTGACCAGGCCTCAGGGTGGTGTGGGAGGCAGCCAAGGCATGCAGAGCTCTTCCCAACTGTCACGGCACTGGGTAGTGTGTGTGTCAGGGTTCTCACTTACAGGCTTGGTTTTCGGAGCCCAGGTGTCCTTACGCTGCAGGATCTGCATTCTAGGGGTGAGCCTGGGGCTTCTGTCTGGGTCGGCAGTTGGGGCCTGCAGTGAAGTGACTGAGTTGTCCAGGCTAGCAGCCTCCACTAGGGACCAAGCTGTGGCCAGTGTGGCAAGGTGCTGAAGGTTGAAGGCCAGCACATCCTCATCCTCTGCTGGAGGGAGAGGTATGGGTCACACACTACCCCTCCAAAAGGCTTCTGATGTCAGCTCCTTTCCCAGCAGTCCCGGCCTGGAGCTGCCCAAGTTCCTCAGGATATGAGAACCGAGGGTGGGGTCAAACCACAGGGAACAGCCTGTCTGCCAGGCTACAGCTGGGGAGAGCCACCATAGGCCACAGTGCAGGGCAAGCAGGTTCATGCAGGCCCAGTACAGTGTCTACAAGTATGTGTGCACCCACTCTTCTGGACACTAGGAAATGAGCAGACTCTTCTGGACACTAGGAAATGAGCAGACTGAGGAGGAAGAGGCTTCCACCATGAACCAAGCACAAAATGAAGCAGACCAACTCTTCTCAAATCCTAGGCCAGTGCAAGTGAGCTGTGCTCTAGAGCCTGACTTAGTCACATGCAGCTACCCACCACATTCCGTCCACCCTCCCACCAGCATGAGTTAACAGCTAACCACAGAAGGAAAACCTGGGTTGGGACAGGGAGGGTTGGTTCAGTCCTGGGGCAGAGGGTTGCATGAATTCAGGGAAGAGACTTGGGGCACAGATGCTATGAAGGACTGGGGATGACTGAGCTGATCCCACAAGGACATCTAAGAAGGGTCAGAGACGCAATCCAGGAGAAGCCCAGTCTGAGTGGACCAGTAACACCCCACCCACCAACCCCACAGCAGCAGACTCCGGATCACTCTGGTCAGTTGAACTGACAACCTTCTCCACTGGAAGGAAGTAAGGCTCCTCAGAGACAGCTGAGGCTAGAGGGCTGCAGGATGACTCTGGAAAGCAAGGAAGTGCTCCAAGAGCGGCAGGGGCATGTGGAACGTACCCAAGGGCTCCACCACCCAAACCCAAGCAATTTGGTCATCAGAACAAAGGGTGACAGCAATGGACCATTGGAGCTGAAAAGAATCTCTACCCAGGAAGGGCGCTGAGGTCAGAATATCAATGCAGAGAGGAAGAGGCCTCCACAGCTCCACAGCGCTTCTGCACCAAGGTTCCACACTACCAAGGGGCAGGCAAGAATCATTTACACCAGAGGGAACCCAGACCACCAATGACAAATCAAAACTTCAGCCCTCTTGACAGTGGACAGATGCCTTGGAGAGGTACACACACCTTGCCCTGGAGTCCCAAAATTGTACTACTGGAGTCTAGTCAACAGGAACATCAGTGAAGCCCAGCCGAACTGCCCCACAGTGATGGTGAAACTCATGTCAGGTACATGAGGTAGGACGCACAACACAGGGGAAGACTGGAAGACCAAGGAACAGTCTCCCTTAAATGCTGCTTCTGGCTGGGCAGTGGTGGTGAATGCCTTTAAGCTACACTTAGGAGGCAGAGCTGGTGGGTCTCTGTGAGTTCAAGGCTAGCCTGGTCTACAGATCGAGTTCCAGGACAGTCAGGACTACACAGAGAAACCATCTCAAAAAAGAAACAAAGGGGGGGGGGGTTTGCTTCTGTGATTCCAGGAGGTATCTGGACAGGCAGCTTGCAAATACTCAAGCCTTTGTGCATAATTTTTTATCATGGGATACCTTCCAGCTTAGAGACAGGCTGTAGGTCCCTAGCAATGAGAGAGAGGAAGCAGACCTGGCTTTCTCTTTAAGAGGGCAGATTCCTTCACCCTCTGCAAACCTAAGTCAGATGTGAGCCCTATAACTCCTTCCTTTGCTCCGGGTGCCCTTGAGGCCAGGACTTCGCACAGATGGCTCTGCCAGGCCTGGGCCACCCAAGGGTCTCCCTTTTATCCTGGTACCAGCAGCCTGGCTCAGCACCTACTTTTCCCATTGGTCTCCTCTCAGATTGATGGTGGAAGAAGCTGACCTGAGTGGCTTCAGCTGCAGCAGCTACCACACTTCGTAAAGCTACTATTCCAGCAATGACTTAGGATCAGTCCATTACAGGGCCGGGAGAAGGACAGGGTACGGTACACTCTAGGAGGACCACGCAGACATGGCACAGCTGGGCAGCTGCTAGGACTCTACTTTCTGGGATCACACCCTGTGACTAGAGCCACAGCATGGCTTGGCAGCTACAACACCCACACGAGATGCACACCGCCACCCCTGTACAGCTAAAGGTATTTTTTACTCAATGAATGGGCTCCAGTCTTGCTAGCATCCAAATGCAGTGTGGCAAGAGCAAACACTGTGCCTAGCATCTGATTGGTGCCCATGAGCCCCCCACCCACTATTGTACAACCTTCATATGGGAGGCCCTGGTAGCTTGGCTTTGACACAGGGCACCCCACCTGACTCAAGTAAGGCTTCAGCAGGGGTCCAGCCAGGGTTCCTGGGTCTCTCCCCTCTACACAGCCCAGCAGGAACTCCTCCAGGGCCTGTGCTGCCTGGCACTGCCCATCCCTTCCCTTTCCCCATGACTCTTGCCAGGGTAGGTCTGAGGTTAGGCTGCCCTGCAGCCCCCCTCCCCCCGCCCCTTAAGAACAGGGGCCTTCAGGAAAATCAGTTTTACAAGAACATTCCATCTATCTCCTCAGAATGCAAAGGCACAGGGGCCTTGGGAGCTTTAGGCATAAGGAAAACACAGCTGACCCTGTGTTTGCACCTTTCCTGGATCTCGCTCTGTAGACCAGGCTGGCCTCGAACTCACAGAGATCCGCCTGGCTCTGCCTCCCAAGTGCTGGGATTAAAGGCGTGCACCACCACTGCCTGGCTGTTCTTTTTGCTATAAATAACATGTTGAACAATGGCTGGCTGGGGTGCTCCTCAGTGAGGGTCTTCCTTTGCAGCCCCAAGGGAAATGCTATTTCTTTGGCACTGAGGAGGGGGCTTCTAGCGCAGGGGCAGCTGGGGATTGTGTGGGGTCTCTCTACTGAGTAGAGACTGTTCAGGCTCCAGGTCTCATTCTATTGTACTTGTCTGAGAGCCTCTAAGTGGCTGGCTGGGTGAGTTTAAGAGTACCTTGTCCCAGAAGTCAGCCTGAAGCAGGAAACCCTACAGCTGCGGCCTGGTGAGACAGATGGGACCCCTCCTGAAGCTTAGGGACTCAGCAATCCCAGTCTGGTGCCACCTTCCCTGACAAAGCAGTAGACTGAGCTTGCTGGCCCCTCTCCTGCTTTAGGCCCTCATCTAAGCCTCTGCCTCAGGTCGCAACATCTTCTGCTTGAACCTGCCAAAGAGAGGTGGTCCCAGTCCCAAAGGTCCTGCCCAGAGCCAGTGGCTCCTCCAGGCTAGAGTGGATCCTGTGGCAGCTGGCACAACTGCGTCTGATTTCCACGAAGGAGGACCCATGGGGGCAGGAAGATCCCCTCCCTGGGGTTTTCCTTTCTTTAGAGACAACTGCACCGGGTCAAAGGCTACTATCTATCTGTCTGACCCTGAGGGTCCAGTTCCCAGGGTTCCAGGGAAGGATGCTGTAGCTGGGGCTCACCTTGCATGGCCAGTTCACTCTTCTGCCGCTGGATCTCCAGGTCAGCTAGTTCACTGAGCAGGGCAATCCCATGAATCCCTGAGGTATGGGGCAGAGGGGCCGTGCTGAGGGGCACCGAGGCTGCTGGGGTCTGAGGATCTGGCAGGCTGATATCAGGTAGGTCCCCTAGGTCCACAGTGGCAGCCACCAAGGCATCCAAGCCTGGCAGCGCTTTGGGTGGTGGGTGGCTGTGGTTGGGAGTCCTCCAGTCCTCCTCTGAGTCCCCCTCATTCTCTTCCAGCTGTGCTTCCTCCTCCTGCAGCTGGGCCGCATCAGGGACCTTCTGTGAACCTTCATCCTTGTCCAGGGCAACTGGGCTCCCTGCTATCTGCTCCAGTGCTTGAGGGGCGGCCCCCGCAGTGGGCCGTAGCACCTCCTGACCCATAGCCCTCTCATTCTGCATCCCTCCCTGAGTAGAATTAGTCTGGCCAGTAGCCTCAGTGCCCCCTCCCTCAAGGAGGTCTCCGAATCTCAGTGCTTGTAACCCTTCAAGTGGACTGGGGTCCTCTGCCTTTCCTGGTGGGAGTCCCCGCTCGACAGGGTGGGGTATGATGGCAAGGTCCTGGATGGTCTCCCTGGCTCTTGAGAGCATCCCGGGCTTCTCTAGGCTCCTGGGACTGCAGGGGGGTGGCTCCCCAGGTAGGAACGTCCTTGTGGGCTCAGGCCGAGTCCCTGGGGTAGTGGTTTGCATAGTTTTGGGGTCTGGGAGGTCAGAGGAGTGCACATCTGCAGAGAGGGAGAAGTCCACACCAGCCGTGGGGTTCAATCCTGGAGGCAGGTCTGTAAAGGAAGGCACATGTGAGGTGCCTGCTGGGAATAGCAAAAGCATGGCCTCACTACAGGATGAAGGACAGAAGCTTCCTGGCCTGAAGGACATGAGACATGGATGGGGGCCATGCTACTCTGAGGTGAGGCTTCAGAACCAGCACCAATCAGGGACCCACAGGGATGGACCCTCAGGAGCAGCTCAGGTGTGGCTGTCTGGAAAAGAGGGTTTGGTTTGGTTTTTGTTTTTTTGAGACAGGATTTCTCTGTGTAGCCCTGGCTGTCTTGGAACTCACTCTGTAGACCAGACCGGCCTCAAACTCACAGATCTCCCTGCCTCTGCCTTTCCAAGAGCTGGGATCAGAACCAGTCCGGCTGGAAAAGAGAGTTTTTAAACCATGGTATTTGAATTGGGGTTTTCTCTGATCTAAAACAAGTCGGCAGCATGAGCGGCATTATGTCCTATTAATTTAAGACAAAACAAAACAAAACACTCAAACGCAAGACCTCTGCTGGCTCAGTCTCCTTACTATGGAACTGGAACAGGCTTTATGTTCAGATGGGTTCCCAAAGTGCTCAGCCTGATTCAGAGAAAGTCATAGGCTACTGGAAAGCTGGTGGGTTGCAGACACAGGACCCCAGCACAGCCATCTCTCTGTGCCTCAGGCAGGGCAGACTATTTCTCTGGCCCAGATGGTGACACTGGCCCTTTGCTCAGCTTTGTTAAAAACCTGGGGTCACTGGCTGGGGACGGGTCCCCAGTCTGATGCCACCGTCTGTGGCAGGCCAGGCACATCACCACTCACAGGCTCCCTGCACTGGCCAGTGGACAGGGTGGATTTTGTTCTTATTTTGCCCCATTTACCCACAGTAAAGGTGGCCTAGATCTGGGCCATTACACTAACCCACGGATCACAGGAGGATTGTCGAGATGGACGGACGAGAGAGGAGGAGGAGAACTTCACCGCCTCAGTATGGGAATGCCTGGGTAGAAGAGGGGTAGCCCCACCCACCCAGTAGGGGTAAGACTCGCCAGACCAAAGCAGCTCATTCCCTCACCTGGTTCCAGCGTGGTGAGGTCGGTTCCAGCCTGCTGGCCCTCCCCACTCTTGTCCTTGGTGCTAGGCACCTTGGAGCCAGGCCCCGGGCTGCCAGGAGGACAGACGGATAAAGTGCAGGGGGCGCTGGGACGAGGTGGTGGCGTGGGGCAACTAGCCGGGGTCTTCAGAGTGGGTGAGTGGCAGCAGGGTGATAGCTTGACCAGGCCTGTAGTGGTAGATGAGGGGGGGCCCTTGGCCATGGGGGTTAAGGCAACTGGCTTGTGGGTGGACTTTGGGGCCTTCTCCTGGGCAGGTTCCTCCAGCTCCATGTGGCGATCCTCAGGCTTGCGCTGTTGAGTGGGGGGGAGAGGCTCAGATGGCCACACCCTCAGCACCCCAGTGGCCCACTGTTTGGTGGGAGACATGCAAGGGTGTCCTGGGGTCATCTGCATGGGACCTGGAGGGGTAGAATAGTCTTGGGTCTCAGGCTGAGTGGCTGTTAGGAGCATGGTACCTGGAACTGGGCTGCTCGCTGTAGCTCTATGGCCTGGGTGGTCCGTTGCTGTTGCTGCTGCTGCTGCTGCTGCTGTTGCTGCTGCTGCTGTTGCTGCTGTTGTTGCTGCTGCTGCAGTGCATACAGCTCTTGCTGCCTAAGCAGCTGGGACCGAGAGTACACTGGGAGCTGGCCAGGGTGCTGCATGTGTGAGGCAGGGCCCCGGGCCCCATACATGGGGGGCCACAGTGAGGCCTGGTCCATAACTTCAGCTGTGGGCAGAGCCAGAGGACTGTCAGTTCCAGCTAGAAACGAAGGACCCACCTGGGCAAATTTCCCCCTTATCAACCAGTTCCATCTCCCTTCAACCCTTCTGAGCCCATCCCTAGCCCTGTCCCTGAGGAGATAAGCCACATACCTCATAGTTCTCTCCTGGGTCTTGGTCAATACTTGCCTACTTGGTCCCATCCCTCCTACCAAGACTGTTGCCCTCCTCAGATCCACTGCCAACAGCCCCACACGCAAAACAGCCAGACTGGAGAAGAGTCCTTACCGAGTGTGTGAGGGGTAGTGTGTGGTGTGGGTTCCGAGGGCAAGATGACTAGTTGTGTGGGTGCATCCTGGGGAAGAGGGAACACAGAGGGCATGGAGCCTGGCACAGAGGCTGGGAAGCCAGGGGGAAGGTTCTGGTGCAGGGCAGGGTGTCCGAGGCCTGAGGAGCAAAAGTGTTGTGTTCAGGCCAGAGAGCCCATGCGTAACTCAGGCTTCCCACTCCTGGGTGGTTAGGAGAGGAAGACCTCCAACCCCAAGACAGCCTCCCAGTCTGCTCTTGGAGCACTGACCATAGGAATGGCCCCCCATCCACAAGGAGGGACTTCGGGTGCGGGGCAGCCAGTGGGGGTGGGCAGGGTGGGGGGGGGGGGCCGGGTCCCCGCCCAGCTGGCCGCCTTGCATCATGAGGTGGGGGGGCAGGTCTCCAGGACAGCTGCTTGAAGGGTGGATCCGGGCAAATTCCACGAGGTCTTTGTTGTCTCTGTAAGATCACTAGAGTCAGCTTGGGCCCCCTCCCTTGCCCTAGCCAACCCCACCCCTCAACAGACCGTCAACCTGCAAGGGGAAATGGAGGTGGAAGGCTCCTAGGAGACCCCAGGCTCTGGGCCTCAGTTTCAGCAGTGGTGCTGCTGGCAGAGGGTAAGTTAGCAGGACCCTTTGGGAATGTTGGAATTCCGTGTATGCCCTGCACATGACAGGCCAGTGCCTGATGTCACGGTTATGACACCTCCCTTCCTCCCCGAGGACTCTGAGTGGGCAAACCCATCAGGGCCTCCACTCAGCTCTTACTGTAATAATAATTCACGGCTGGGCAGCCCCAGGCGGTCATCACATATCCGGGTCCTTTCCTCCTCACTCTCCAGGTCCAGCGCATGGGTGGTACGGGGTCCTCCAGCAGCTGCAGAGTAAAGACAGAAACATCAGGCTGTGATATCCAGAGCCACTGACTGAAGCATACCTTGAGTTGGGGGCTGATGCACTGAGGCAGGGTCCCCTGTCCCTGGGGGTTTTGGAGGATCTTCTAGGGGCAAAAGTGGGGAGTCCATGGAGTTCACAGGCAGGGAAGGAACACTATGGATGCCGTCTACCTTGCTCTCCTGACCAAGGATATCATACCTTTGAAGGTGGGGGCCGCCCTGCCCTGCCGCCCACTGTTGGTACTGTAGGCTGTATCGGGTCTGCCAACTGTGTCCTTTTGCCGGGCCAAGGCCACTGCAATGCCCACAGGTGGCTGCCGCACTTCCCCATCTCCATGTGGAGCCTCGTGTTCCCTGCTGCGGGCACAATCAGGTCTCTCCACTGGGCCTGGGCCCTTAGTGGCTGGGAACTTGGCTTCCTGCTGGACACAGCTGGCCTTGAGGCTGCCCAGACCCACAAAGGGAGCCTTCTGCCCCACGACCAAGGCTTGGTTGCTGTACTTGAGCAGGTTCTTCATGGCTGAGACCTCATCTGGTGGAGTGGGAAGCTCCTGGGACAGGAGGGTTGCCTGTTGCAGGCCACTGCCGAAGGGGTCCAGGTAGGCACTGCCCTTTCGTTCCTCGCTGATGGTCATAGAGGTGCTGTGGCTTGTCTGGACACCCCATGGAGGTATATGTGGCCCACTGTAACCCAGAGAAGCCAGCTCCACAGACTTGCGTTTAGCCTCAGCCCCACCGCCTCCTGATTCTACCTCAGGAGCCACCAAGTGCTGCTGATGCCGGATTCTGGCCACCTTCTGGGCCCCTAGAGGGCCAGCAGGGACTTCTTTGCTGGCCATTTTGTCTAAAGTGCAGCAAGCCTGGGTGGCCTTCCCACTCAGCGAGTCTTGGTGATTGGGCCGGGCACAGTCTTGCGAAGGGGTAGGCAACTCGAAGTAGCCACTTTTGTCCAGACTACCTTTGGGAAGTCCAGGGAAAGGGGCCTCGGGGCCTGCACTGAGATACTCCAGGCCCTTTAGCCGGGTGTGGAGGGCCGCCTCAAATCCCCCAGGTCGCCGTTCACTCTTGCCCTCGGCCTTTAGGTGGGCGTAGGAGACTCCATAGGGCGCACCATGGTCGGGGGCCATGGCCCCATCCAGGTGCCGGTCTTTGCCATCACCTGCCACGGCACAGGCCTCTGCTACTTGGAAAGGGCGGCTCTTGTCAGCCAGGTGTCCCACAGAAGGCACAAAGGTGGGCCCGCTGGCCTTTAGGTCCCGGGAGACTTTGTCCTGCAGGGGGCAGAGCCCATCTGGACCTGCATGCAGCTGCAGGCAGGGGAAAGAGCCTGCGGGACCTGTGCTGAGGGGAGGGGGTGGCCCAGCAGGCAGGCCAGAGGGTACTGTGTAGGACACAGCGTGATGCAGCATCTGCCGCCTCTCCAGGCACTCACTGAAGGCTGGCCCAGGCTCCACAGGGCCCGCCACCTCCTTGGCACAGCGTCCAGGTGCTGCTACACCCGTGCTGGGTCGGCCTAGCATGCCCCCTGCGCAACTGGCCAGTGAGGCCTTGCCTATGTCACCATTGAGTACCTTGGTGTTGAGCAGGCAGGAGGTGAGGTGCTTGGGGCGGCCCTCACAGGACCCCCGGGGTGCAGGGGGTGCGGGACCCCCCTCCTTGCAGGGCCCCTCGGTGGGCATGGGCGGTACCAGCTTTTGTCGGTCTTTGCTGCTGTCCTCCTCTGCCACAGGTCGTTCTCTGCCCTCCGCTACCTTGCTGGCTTTCTCTTTGCCCAGCTCTTTACCCATGAGGAAACGATCAAACTCCTTAGGACCCTTCTGCAGCGGGGCAGTCTCAACGCGGTCCCGACTGCAGGATCCGATGGGATGAGCAGGGGAGGCTCGGGGCACTCCAGGGAAGTTGTGGTTGGCAGGTAGGATTGTGGGCTGTGGGGGCAGGTTTCGCAGGTAGAAGTTTTCTGTGAACCAAAAGTGCCAAGGTCAACAGGAAGTGGAGAGCAGCCAGCCATGAGCCTATTATACCAGTGTCTGTAACCCTGACAAGGTTTTTGTTTTGTTTTGTCAAATCAAAGATGGGGCTGGAGAGATGGCTCAGTGGTTAAGAGCACTCACTGTTCTTGCAGAGGACCCAGGATTAGCTCCTAGCACCCACATTATGACTGACAACCATTCATAACTCCAGCCTCAGGAGAGCTAACACCCTCTTCTGACCTCTGTAGACATCAGGCACACAAGTGTTGCACGTACATACATGCAGGCAAAACACTCATGCACGTAACATGAAATTTTAAAAAACAAAAAAATATTTTTGAAACCATAGACACAATATAAAACAACCACCTTCAATTGTTCGGTTGGGGCAGGCCCGTAAGTACAGCAGGAGCATTACCACCGTCCACAGCCAGGATTTTATCAACTTTCCACACTGAAGCTTCCTGTTCTAAACACTGGCAGTCCCCTTCCCCCCTTTTCTGTTTTAGCCCCAAGAGCCTGGAGTTGCAAGATCTTGGCCCTGTCTTTTCCTAGCCTGCTAGGTGTCTTAGATTTTCAGAGTAGAGGTGGGTATCTCTGCCCTCTGTTACCTTGCTGGCTTTCTCTTTGCCCAGCTCTTCACCCATGAGGAAGTGATCAAACTCCTTAGGACCCTTCTGCAGCGGGGCAGCTCTACAAAGCTCCAGGGATGTGCAGCCTAGAACAGGTGCTGTGGACAGCCAAGTGCCCAGTGGTGCAGGGGGCAGTGATGCCTGTAGTTCCTACCCCTCTCTGATACCAAGTGCTGTGACTACCATGGTAAGAGTGAGTCCAGGATATCTGAAGATGGGATGGTGTGGAAGACCCACCTCTGGGACATTCTGAGGAGTGCCCTCCACCCACCAGACTGCAACATCTTTTTTTTACTATCTCAGATTAATAGGATTGGGGCAGGGTGGGGGAGGACCAAAAGGGAGGACGGAAAGTGGTCTCTGGTGAGACAGAATTATCCCTCCTAGCATCCCAACCCCAGCAGCTCTAGGTCACCCAGCTTGTGGATGGTAGCTCCTGAGGATTCCCTCTGCAGTCGGGCCCTGGCTCTGGGGCAAACCCTTCCTGTCCAGGTAGGGTCACAGCTCCAGGTTGTCATCAGTAAGCCCTGGGGACACCCACTCTCTGCCAGCCAAGCTAGAGCTATATCAAGTCTCTGGTAGACCCCAGGGGCAGCCCTGCCTCCCTCTAGCTGGGTGGGTGGGCAGTAGAGCCAGGGCCCCAGCTTAGGGAAAGCACCAGGCAGGGAAACAAAAGAAAAAAACGTTTGCAACTTGTAAAACTGTCCTCAGTCATGTAAATTCCTTGTCAATTTCCTCTAATTAGAAACAAGGGGGAAGGGGAGAAGGAGAGGGGTAGTCCAGGAGAAACCTAATTAGCTCAATTTCCAAAACCAAATAATGTTCTTGGATGAAGCTCCACCACAATATTGTGAAAGCGGAGAGGCCTGGCCAGCAGCCGCCAAGACACCAGTCAGCCCTACCGCCCAGAGGGAGTCCCTGGGCCCAGGTTCACCAGTCTGGTTTCTAGGGCTTAGCCTAGCCACCTGCCCACCCTTGACAGATGCTGTCAAAACAGCTGCAGGCATGGGGGGGGGGGGGGCTGTGTGACTAAGGGCTTGGTGGATCCAGCCTACAAGCGCTCAAGTCTGATCCCTGAGAGCATGTGGCTGGGCTGTCTAGGATGGATGAAACCAGGCCCCTAAGTGGGGCTGGGGTAGGCTTCCTGGCCACACCCTAAGCAGGGCAGCCTGCACCATTCACAGCTAGCCCAGTACTAGCAAAGCCAAGGCTATTCTGAGCTTCAGAGACTCTAAGATTCTTCTATGCCCAAATGTGCAGAACTGTTCCAAGGATCCAGACATGCTGGACACCCTCTGGACCTTAGTTCACCTTTCTGGTCCAGGAGGGCTCCCCAAAGGCATTCTGTCCATATCTCAGTTCCTAATGACTACTGGCAAAGAGAGGGCACTGTCCTCTACCTCATGTGGAGCTCCCTAGGGATTTGGTGAAACATCCTACCTTCACCCGCTCTCCACCTGCTGGCACACCAGTGCCTTGTCACACGGGGACCAGCTGTGTCTAGCACCCCCTAGCCTCCATCCTACCTTCACCCACTCTCCACCTGCTGGCACACCAGTGCCTTGTCACACGGGGACCAGCTGTGTCTAGCACCCCCTAGCCTCCATCTCTGAGCTGAGTTGACCTCCTCAAACTGTACTTACTCAAGTGGTCCCTCCTAGAGCCTGGGCTGGAAACCAGGGTCATTAGGAAGACAAGCCTCTGCCCTGGCATGCATTCCTGACACCACTAACTCTGGCCCTACGGGACTCTATGTCTGGGTTTGTGTCTTATCTCATCACGGGGCCACCTCACACTAAAGCATGGCCACTAATCCAATGCCAGCCCCGGATCTAGCCACACCACAGAAGAATGCCACAAAGTGCAAACAGCCCCCCCCCCCCCCCCCCAAAAAAAACCAAAACATCTCCACCTAGTGACAGAGACTGAAATCTCTGGCTTCAGCCCCAGACACCTCTAGCCAGGTGGAAGCTGAATCCATGCTCTTGTAATGCCTGCTTGAGGAACTGTCTCATGGGATAGGGCTGGAACAGGGGCTCCTGTCTAGAACTGGCTCAGACCCAAGAGTAAGTCAGGAATGCAGCTTCTGTACTGACTCCCCAGGACACTTCCTGTCCTGACCCTTGGTCCTACAGGCAGGTAACGAGAGCTTGTGGGTCAGCATGGTTGTTTCGGCGTACCCTCAACTAAGTACTGCACCTGCACCTGGTGGTGGTGCTGGGACATCCTCCTCCGGGCCCCACCTAGCCTGGGGAGGAGAGCTCACCTAGTCGCTCTCATGGTACCCCTTAAGCTCACCCCCAGCATGCGCTGCACCCCACACCAATCCCCACAGCACTTGCCTTTTTGGGTTCCATAGAAACGATGTTGCCCATAGAGAACATTGCTGTTTCCATGGTGATCCAAGTGGCTCACGGGTAGGAAGGTAGATGCCAGACTCCCCGAAAATCTGGGGTACGCTGGAGCTAGGGAAGTAAAGCACTGGCTGTAGAGACAACTCTTACCACCCTGACCCCAAGGAGGCAAGAAGCAGGCAGGCAGCCCAGGAGCAACACCCCGCAGAGCCTGCTCACAGCCCGCCAGTGGGAAATCAACCCATCAATACATCATATTAACTCTGACTCGACTAATACCATCCCTCCGGTGAAGCACAAATTGAATTGCTGATGGGCTGGGGGCTGGTAGGGGAAGCTGTCTTTGATCTCCTCCCAGCAGTGCTCGGTGTGGCAGGAGCTTCCAGGCCGGGCAACAAAGGGGCTGGAGAGGCGGCTTGAAGGAGGAACAGACTCTCCGTGAGTTCTCAGCCAAGGGAGAGCCAAACCAGAGAGGGCCTCCAGCCTGCACCCTGCACAGGCACCCAGGGAAACAGATGGTCTTGGCAGAGTTGTGCTGTACCACAGCTGGTCTGGGCGACTCACACTCTAGGTAACTGAAGCTAGGACATGGCCAGTTCCCACTTGTTGGAAGCCACGGGTCTCCCCCTTCAACTGTCTTCTCTAGGGGAACTCAGCATCTTACGTTCTTGTCTGCAAGGTCCCTGGCATGCCACACGGGGTACAAGGCCTTAGCCCCAATTGCTACCTGTCAACATAGTCGTACTAAGCAGCTCCCCGTCTGCCCCTCTGAGACAGCCAAAGTTCTGCAGGGCTGTACCTACATGGCATAGTAGTAATGCTAACCACAGCCTAGAGCCAACCCCCGCTGTTGACCTTGGGCCGACAGTGGCTCTTGTCACAGGGAAGAACGTTCCTTTCCCCCTGACCCATGAGGTCCCTGCTTGCAAGAAAAATGACTGATCCCTGACAGCACAAAAACTGTAGCACTGTGAGCTGGAGAGATGGCTCAGTGGTTATGAACACTGGTTGTTCTTGCAGAGGACCTGGGTTCAATTCCCAGCACCTCAAAGTGGTTCACAGCCACCCATAACTCCATTTTTCAGGGAACCCAATAGCTTCTGATCTCAGTGGGTACCAGGCATACATGTGGTACAGACATATATGCAAGCAGAATACTCATACACATAAAATAAAATCAGTACATCTAAAGTATTTTTAAAAAGGGAAAAAAAGCTGCAGCATCACAGACTCCTCTGGGGAGGCTCAGAATTGGAGACTCAGTGTGCCACCAGCCCCAGTATTAATGGTTTCTTGGCTGGTCCCTCCCATCAGGCCTGACAGGAGCCTGGGGACCTGGACCTGCATCAAACTCACCAAGGAGTCTTGGCTGCTGGTAGCTACTGCCCTTACCCACTGCTGTTACCAAGACAGCTGCTAAGAAACGGGAAGGGGAACTTAGGTCTCCTCCAGTCTGCTCACTGGCTTAGGCCGCTGGGGTGACGGATCTTCGAGGAGACTGAAACTATCCCTAAAAGGGATTGCAAGTCCTCAGCAGAGTCAAGGTCAGTCAACTCAGTATGAACCTAAAGGCCAGTTGTGGGTACCTGGGGTTGGGGGGCCCTGAGGCCTATTGTGAGCATTAGGCAGAGGCCTCCCAGCGTGAGCTGGGGAACCTGTAGGATCCACTCAGAGATGCTCTGCCCAGTGGGCAGGCATTTCCCCACACTATAGAACAAATTAGAATAGGGCAGCAGGCTGGGCCCAAGCGGGGTCTGCAATATATGCTGCTCTGGACATGTCCCCATAGTCAGGCATGAGGACTCTCTCAGTGTCACAGTGAATTCAACAAGTCTCGCAGCTCAGTTTCACGCAGCCTTGCTTTACTTGGCTCCCCTGATTCTTTTACCACAGAAGTCCCAGGCTGTTGAGGTGGGGACTTCTTTGAGCCCCTCGTGGCTGAGTTTAGGAGAATGAGGTGACAGCCTGAAGAAACAGATCCAGAGCCACATGACCGCTATCTGGCCATGTCTGTCCTGTCCCATGTCTCCAAACACTGATCTGCCTAGATGCTGAAATAGAGGAGGTCTCTGTGGCATGGGGCCAGGCAGCTCTGCAGCGTCCTTGACACTCAGCTCAGGCAAAGGACTCAGAGCTGGTAAGCAGTTCACAGCACACACACAAGTCTTGGGCAGAGACCACACGCTACACCCTGATCCCATGGGACTACCACTCAGACCCCTGACTAATGACACCGTGGGACAGTCTCTAGCTTGGTGGCTCTTGGGTGCTACTCATAGGAAGAGATCTACCTTGTCTGACAGTGCCATCTTCCATCTGAGTCACAAGGCTGGGGAGGGGGGTGTGTGTGAAGACTCAAGAGAATTCCCTGACATGGAAACCTGCCTACACGGTGTAGCGCCATCTCTCAGGTGAGAGTGTATCCTCAGACCGCACGGGAGGACCTGGAGACAGTTCCCACTGCCAGGCTTCTTGCTCTTGCTGAAGAGCAGGCTGAGACCAAAAGACCTGCCCCATTGGCCTGGTGTGTGTGGACACATCTGCAGCAGATGTTAGCCAGATTAAACTCAGCTCCTGGAAGACTTGACAAAAGCGGAGAGAGAGGCCTGGGTGGGAGCAGCTGGGCAGGGGGGTTGGGGCCTAGAGGAGGGGGGTAAACCACTGCAGCTGTCCCCTGTAATTGGCTGCTGTTAAATGTTTTACGGGCCTCATTTTTTGGTAAACAGAAGTCTGTAAATTCCTCCTTCCCAGACAATGTTTCCAGGCTCAGAACCCCCCTTGACTCTGAGGAGGCCTGGGCCTCTTCCTGCTCTCTGGGGGCAATGGGCACTTGGCTAACGGAATAAAGGACCTCCTTCCCATCCATGGTACTTAGGGTGCTGTGAAAAGGTCGGTGGCTGTCAACCCAGGGAGCAGGGCTGAAATCTACTGGCCATTCTGACGCATGGAGGCTCTTCGTCTCCCAGGCCCCAAATGGAGGAAATGACTAGAGAAAGAAAAGGAGGAGGGCAGAGTCTGGGGGGGGTGGAGTGAAGAGAGGGGGTCTTCTTTTTCGTTTTGTTTTGTTTTTCGAGACAGGGTTTCTCTGTAGCTTTGGAGCCTGTCTGGACTCGCTCTGTAGACTAGGCTGGCCTCGAACTCACAGAGATCCACCTGCCTCTGCCTCCTGAGTGCTGGGATTACAGGCGTGTGCCACCACTGCCCGGCGAGAGGGGGTCTTCTTAGCCCAGCAGCAGAAAGACCCCATTCTTTTCCCCAAGACTACTTCCTGAACTGAAGAGGAAAATAAAAAATGACTTTCAAATCCAAGCTGCTCTGAGACGGGAACCAAGGCTGGGAGATGCAGCATCCTGAAAGGAACACCAGGCCTGGGACGGGAGGATCCTGGTGGGGAGCCAGGGGTATCGGGGAGAAGACCCGAGGGCAGAGAGAACTCACTTCTGTCCACCAGGTCTACTCGGCCCGTTCTCCTGCTGGAAGTTCCAGATCCCAGGGCTTCCCTTTGCCCACAGCCTCTGCCCATCTCAAGCTGGAGGCGCTGTGATAGCTCAGTGAGCATATGACGCATCTGAGGACACCTGCTTCCTTGGAACTCCTAGCTGACTTGGGGAAGGGACCCTGGGTAGGTGTGGAAGCTGGGCTGAGGATATCCCATCCTGCCCTGCCACTGCCACAGCTACCAAAGACCCTGATGATGGTGAAGGTGGGGATTCCTGATCAACAGGCAGAAAAAGTAAAAGAAGATGGCCAGCAGTGAGGTCATCTATAAACAGCATTCAAAAGACACAAAAGACAGCAGAGTAGGCAGGTAAATGGGCAGCTGGGCAGGGAAGCCATGAGGTGGGGGCTCCTCCTGCCCACCCAGAAGGAATAGGCACCCAGAAGATCCTCAGACTGGCTGCAAGCCTCCACCTTCCCACAGCGACACATGGGGCCTGGGACCATTTGCTGTCACTTAGGATGCTGTAACATGTGGATGCTCAACAGGAACTTGATGCTAGCCCTCTCCCCGATAATACCCCTTTCACTTACTGCCAGGGATTTCCAGTGCAGTTTATTCAATGACAGACCAGAGTGCTGGACTAAGAATCCTAAAGCTAAGTTCTCATGCCGCTTAATTGACTAGTAATGTCTGCCCTGGGAACAGACAGGATGTGGCAGCCAGTTCACAGGATGCTTGCCATCTCTGCTTTGGTGGCTGAAGGTGGTAACCTAGCGACAATCCGAGCTCTCCCTGCCAAATGCCCCCGCTTCAGGGTCTCCTCATGCTAGTTGGTCAGAATCCTAGTCATGGAGGCCAGGATTTCAAAGTGAAGCTCCCAGGATTGACCACCCAAGTGGCTGGAGATCAGAATGGCAGCCTTCAGAGTATGTCTCCTCCCTAAGGCCTGCAGAGTGCCGACCCATAACTGCAGGGAACAGGGCCCTGCAGTCTCTATGTCCCCAGGCTGAGAGGAATAACTAAGAACCCGAGGAGCCAGGCTCCCATGGGCAGGCTGCCCTGGGTCCAGAGGGACAGTCCTCCACATCACAGGGAGAAGCACGGCACTGGCCAGTGGGCAGAACTGGGGGGCTGGGGAAGTCGACGAGACAGGACGCCCTGGAGCAGGAGTTTCCTGATGTGGCCCCAACACCTTTCTGGCACCTAGGACAACAGTTCTGTCATCCACATCTTCTGCAGCACTCCCAGATGGTCTGTTGTGCCTGGGACTCTACTCACCTAGGGCCAGTGAGCATGTGCATCTGAATGGCAACTGTTTTTGCTCAGGTGAGACCCAAAGATCCAGTAAGGTTTTTGCTGGTGACCACGGCCACTGCCCCCAGGGTATATCTGAGAAAGGGTGCTGCAGGTAGGAGCCACTTAAGTACTGGTCCTGTGTTGTTCTGTGTCCAAGCAGCTGGGCTAACCAGGGTGGTTTACAGGTGAAGAAACATGCTCGGAGCCTCTAAGCAGAGCGACTGAACCTAAGACTAAGGCAGTTCTTGAGGCTGTGACAACATGAGGATGAAACCCTGAGACCCTGTAGGTGTTTCCTTCTGACTGCTGGAGGTAGCCTAACCAGTGGGACACCCTGATCCCCAGGGCAGAGTCTAAGAGTTCACTCCACAATGTTCTCCAAACTAGCTCAGCAGCTCCTGTGGACATGGGGAGGGATACTATGAGATTTGGAGGACCTAGGGTGATGCAGAAGATCCAAGAGGAAGGGCCAAGGTTCTGGGGGCGGGCAAGGGGATATTTCATGCAACAAGTGTAGAGATGGCCAGCAGTTAAGTGTGTGCAGAAGACCCAAGTTCTGTTTCCAGCATCCACCTCTGGTGGTTCACAATGACCCAATGCCCTCTTCTGGACTCATGAGCACCTACACTCACATGTGTACACGCCCCCACACAGAAACATTTATACACATAATTAAAAATTAAAAATAATCTCTTTTTTAAAGGAATAAGGAGAAGCTCCAGGATACAGTGGCTCATGCCTACATATCAGCAACGAGGAGGTGTGGGCCAAAGGATCACTGCACTTTCTAGACCAGACAACCGGCCTTTACAGCAAGGTCTAGGCCAGAGTTACACAATGAGTCTGTTTCAAGAAAACCAAATGCAACAGCAAAAGAAAGGCAGAGAGTGCCCAGGGTCTAAAGAAAAAGTGTTAGGGCATGCGCAGCCACCAGGGGGCAGTTCCAGGGCATGGAGTCTGATGGGCCACAGAAGCCTCTGGCCCACCCATGTAGGTGGATGCTGGATGGGACCTGTCTTCCTGCTGGACATTTTCCAGCCCCTGCTTACTCCTGTGCTGAGTCTTGAGGTCTCATAAGGTATTGAGGGAGACAGAGGCAGCTGGAGAAATGTGGGAGTGTGTGGGGTCTGGAACAGCAGGGTACACTTGGTGGTGGCTCCTGTCTCCCTGGGATCTAGCCAGGCATGGATGGAGAAGTGGCCACCAGGGTGGGTGTGGCTTTGACAGAAGCTGGCCAGGCAGCCAGCCAGTGCTGGCACGTGTGTCTATGGCTCCCCCTCCAGGTGGCATAAAAGACCACGGCTAGCAGAGCCCAGTCAGCTTGGAGCTCTGTACCCATCTCCAACCCCCTAGCAATAGCATCCCCTTTCATTATCCTGTGGGTGGTCCCAAGCAGGCAGCTGGGCGGGGGGGGGGGGGGGGGGTAGGGGGTGTTGTGCAGGCTCACTGACAATGGGGCCAGCTGTGCTGCACCACACCCCAACCCCATCCACCCAGGCCAGGTTGGCAGTTAGCCACTCACCTCTGCCCCAGGCTAGTTCTGCTGTCCACCCTACCCCAAGGCCTTGATGGTCCACTTCTGGCAAGACCTGTCATCTTGGGTGAGCCAAGGGACCAGAAGGCCTGGGGCTCAGCAAGAAAGTCCTGCTCCAGGCCAGATGTTCCTAGGCGGCTCCTCCAACACCAGGGTGCATCCCTTGAACCCCCAGCTGTTCCAGGGACACAGGAAGCCCGGGCCCCACTCTAGCAGCTGCCTTGCAGATGGTGTGTGTGTGGGGGGGGGGGTTCTGGTGCTCAGAGAGTCCCTGTCAAGAGGAGGAGGGCACCTATGGCTAACTCCCACATGAAGTGCTACTTGTCAGCCCCATCCTGGCCTACCTGCCCTAGACACAGAAGATGGGGAGGAGGCTGGGCAGAGTCCATGCATCTCTACATTCTGGGGGTGGCTGAAGGACAAGGGTGAGGCTGGGCCTCCTGGCCGACTGCCCAGGAAGCCCCCATTGTGGACGGCCCCCATTCTTGGGCCGTGTCGCGTGCCCCCTGCCTGCCTTGCCCCCCACCCTCCTGTACACACATGGCCGAGAAACAGGCCCTAGCACGTGGAGCCAGCTGGCACCCCGTCAGACTAGCAGCCAGGCACGCTGCCAGGGCAGCCAGCCAGCCTGCCACTCGCTCCCGCCCCACCCGCCCTGGCCTCTACCGCACAGAGCAGGCTGCACCATGTGGCCTGTCAGGGAGTGAAGCTGTAGACGTAGAAGACGGGGAACCCCCCCTGGGGGGGCAGTGAGGGGTAACCTGAGGCACAGGCCTGAAAAGTATGGGTTGTCATATGACTCCCAGACAGATGTGGACTTGCTGCCACTCTCAGGCACAGCCCACTCCAGGACCGCTGCCTCCCCACTCACCTGTCTTCAGCCCCCAGTGGGCCCTGTGCTCTGCTGTGGGGAGCCGAGAACATCCTGCCTCTTGTACTGTATGCACCTGCGCTTGCTCTCCCATACCTGACTCTGGGAACTTCATTTTACACCTGTCACAGTGGGCGCCCAGCAGTGGGCAAAGAGACTCCTGCTGCCCTTGGAGCTGGTCTCAGAGACAAACGCTTTCTCCTCGGGACACAGCCAGGCCCCTATTCCTGCCTTGAATGTAGGATGTGGGACAGAGTGTGAGCAAGTGGTCGGACACAGCCCAGAAGCCCAGCTAGGCTCTACTCTCCAAACACACTGTCTGAACACTGGCTTTCACCAGCCAAGTGGGCATCCTTGGGGCTAGGGCATGAAAACAGAACCTATAGAGGATGGGCTCCATGTCGGGGGCTGAGGTTTGAGGGCACCTAGGGTGGGTTATAAGCAATTCTACCAGACAACCGTTGATGTAAGGGGAAGTAAATGGTTGTGGGTGCTCTCAGGAGACCTCCGCCCACCCTCTTGAGTGAGTGACCCAATAGGGAATAGGACTGGGCTCTAGGGCAGGTGGTGCCACCCACAAACCGTCCTTCTTGCTGGTGGTGTCTCCTGGGATGGGATGGAGAGGAAGCAGGCACATGTGTCTTTACTGAGTAGGAGGTGGGCTGACATTCCCGGGTACTGATGGGGCACCGTTGGTTACAAGGATGGAAATCAGGTCAGGTGGTCCAGGTATGCCAGTCCACCTGTGGTCAGTGCAGGGATGCAGCCCTTCCACGAGTGGTCTCCACTCCTTGTTCCTTTTGCTTGGCCACCCTCATCTTTCCTGCAAACATCCTGGGAGCCAGATGCTATGGCCAGCTGGGAGATGCCCAGCAGACACAAAAGGCTGGTTGGAGAACAGGGAGCAAGTGTTTCCTTCAGGGCCTGGGGCCACCCACAGCTGGCCAGGGAGTCTCTTACCAGGGCCCAGCTCTGTCAACCCAGACTCCACCCAGGACTCTGCTGGGAGGGCAAGGGTAGGTCTGGGCTGAAGACCCCACTCTGCCTCTTCAGTCCTCAGGACCTGGCCTCCCCTCCCGTCCAGGAGAGCATGGTCTCTTATTGCCTGTCCAGCTTGTGTGCTCTGGGCAGAGCCCGAAGCCAGATTACTCCAACAACTGCCCCTCCCTTGTCACCTGTCCTGTTTGGAAAACAGCCCCTTCTTGTTGCACAAAGAGGTTTCTCAGGCTTCCAGCAGTGCTGGGCGCTAATCTCTCTGCCTAGAACACGGACGGACGGGCTGTGCGCCGTGTGTGGGTCCACTGCACTCTGTAAACAGGACGCCTGAGCGCAGCAGTCATTGAGTTACGGCTGTGCCTGGTGCCAGGAGCGAGAGCTCTGTGTGCCCGCTGCCAACTGCAATTACCTCCCTCGTGCCAGCCAGGGAGGGGGGTTAACCCTTCCTGTACCATGGGGGATGCACAATCAAGAGAGCACAAGCAATGACCAGGCCAGGAGTACTGGGGACCTGGGGCCACCTCCCAAGCTACCCTCAGACACCCGGGCAGGGTACACCCCAGTCTGGAAAGGCCAAGAGAGGTTCTAGAGACCATCCTGTTTTGTGATGTTTGAGAGTCACAGGTACTTCTAAGGGGCCAAAGTGTACCAAGTGCCAGGCTGGTGGCCTAGGAGGAGCTTTGTCACAGGCAGGACTGGGGTGGGGGTGGGATCAACAATGGTCTCTGCCTGCTGACAGCTCTCTTCTCCCTGCCTCTCCCTCCCAGCTGACACATCTGGAACCCATGCCTGCTTGAGTCTGGGGAGGTGGGGGGCAGCTCATGGTGGAGGGCACAGCCCAGTCCGGCTGGCCCAGCTGCATTCCAGATTTCTTTAGTTCCCTGGAATCCTCTCTGCCTAACATCTGGAGCACACATCTGGCCAGGACCAGTGCCTACTGGGGCCACCCCCATTTCCAACCAATTACCTACGCCCCTGAGAGACTTCCTCAGCAGGGAGGCAGCCCCCTGCTCTAGCACTCTGGGCAGGGCCTGACAGCAAGGGTTTCACCACTTGGTTCATGATCCCTGGGGCATAGTCAGGAGCGTAGGACCTGACTTACCTTCGTGGGAGTGGGAGAACCAGATCTGGGAGGTGGCAGGGTGGGATCCTCGGTAGGCTGGCTCAGAGGGAGTGGATGTAGGGCCACTGGGGTGTGCAGAAGCTGCTGATCCCAGGCTGCTGGTGAGGAAGCTGCCCATGAAAGAGGAGGCTGGGGGATTTCCCATCAGACGGCTGCTGGCTGTGGACACAGGACAAGAGTGAGTCTGTGGTGCCGTGGACGGCACCTACTCCCCAAAGCCCTCCTCCAGGTGCCTTGCAGGAACCCTAGCTCCCAGAGGGCCCCTGTCTTCAAATGTCCAAGAAAACCATGGCAGGAAAAGCTGCCCACACAAGTCTTTGACAATCACACCCAGTGTCCTGAGTCTCTTGAGCTTCTGGTGTCTTAGGAGTAAAACCCTCTTACTTCAAAACCACCACACCATCACCACCCACACCACCACCCACACCACCACCCACACCACCACCCACACCACCACCACCACCACCCACACCACCACCACCCACACCACCCACACCACCACCCACACCACCACCACCACCACCACCACCACCCACCACCACCACCCACCACCACCACCACCACCACCCACACCACCCACACCACCACCCACACCACCACCACCACCACCACCACACCACCACCACCACCCACACCACCACCACCACCCACCACCACCCACCCACCACACCACCACCCACACCACCCCCCACACACCACCACCACCACCACCACCACCACCACCACCACCACCACCACCACCACCACCCACACCACCACCACCACCACCACCCACACCACCACCACCACCACCCACCACACCACCACCACCACCACCCACACCACCACCACCACCACCACCACCCACCACCACCACCACCACCACCACCCACACCACCACCACCACCACCACCACCACCACACCACCACACCACCACCACCACCACCACCCACACCACCACCACCACCACCACCACCCACACCACCACCACCACCACCCACCCACACCACCACCACCACCACCACCACCCACACCCACCACCACCACCACCACCCACACCCACCACCACCACCACACCACCCACCACCACCCACCACCACCACCACCACCACCACCACCACCACCACCACCACTACCACCCACACCACCACCACCACCACCACTACCACCCACACCACCACCACCACCACCACCACCACCCACACCACCACCACCACCACCACCACCACCCACACCACCACCAATCACACTATCACCACCACTACCACCCACATCACCACCATTAACCACATCATCACCATTAACCACACCACCACCACTATCTACACTATCACCACCACTACCAACATATCACCATTATTAACTATACCATCACCACTTACAACCATATCACTACCATCCCACATCACTACTACCACCCCTCATTCATATCACCCCTCATTAACCCCACCAAAACCCACACCACCAACAACCACCACCACCTACATCACCCTCAATGCCACTACCACCACCCCTATCACCACCACCATCACTAGCCACATATTTAGTCACCATTATGTCCTTAATCACCAGTACCACCTACATCACCACTACCAAACAGATCACTACCATCATCACCATCACTATCCACTCTCATATCACCATCCCTATCACCACTAACAACCACATCACCACCAATAACAACAGCTATATGACCACCACCATTGCCACCCATATCACCTCCACTATTACCACCAACAATTATATCACCTAGTCACCATCACTAACCACATCACTTAGCCATCATCATTAGCGTACACATCACCCCCACTGTGACAACCACATCACCACCAATTAATCACATTACCACCACCATCACCTAACAACCATCATAGCCTCTACCATCACCATCATCACCAACTAGGTAATCAGTATGATGTCAAAAGCACATTTAGGACTTGGGTGGACAAACTCCCCTGGGCCTTCTCATTAGCACAGCACTCAGGCCTGGGGGTGGCACCTGAAGGTCTCTGATGCCAATCGCTTTGTCAGCAAGCTCTGCCCATGCCTCACTGAGGGGCCCAGGTGACGCACCAGAGGCTGTAGGGCAGAGGTCCCTGCCCTTTCCTGGGAAGTGTGGGAGAAACAGGCCTTCCCTTCCCCACACCACTTAACTGACTAGTTAGACAGGGGTCCCAGTCCCAGGTGAATAAGCGGAGACTGATTGAAAGGAAGACGGACATGTCAGGCAGGGAAAGAGACCAGAACTACTCAGAGCAGCTCTTCAAGTCCCCTCTGGGTTGCTCAGGATCAGGGTCTGACAGAGCTGGCATTGAGCAGAAGACAGTCATTTATCTGAGGCTCAGACACTGAGAGTCCCAGGCTTCATGGACTGGTCCAGCATTTTCCTCAGTGGTCTGTGAAGGGAGTAGATGGTGAGCTGCTCCTGGATCCAGGCTGGCCTCCAGGGCCTGCACACCCTCTTCTGCTGCCCACCAGCCTGCCACATCCTCCACCGGGGCTGTCATGGTCTAAGCACCCTCTCTGCCCAGAGTCCAGCAGTCAGGGCCAGGCCAAGTAAGTCTCCCTGGTTGTCATGGCTACCAGCTCTTGTCTGCACACAACATACGTGCATAGAAAGCCTCTGCATACACGGCCGCTCAGTGGGTGGTCTGGGCTGCACTGTTGGCCCTTTACCTCAGCATGGTGTGCTGGTACCTTGCCACCTCTGTCCCTGGGCAGGAAGCCTAGTCCACGGTCATCCCAGGGTGGAAAGCAGAGCACAGTAGGTGGAGCCTGGCCATCCCAAGGTGAGTCACGGCAGTAGCTTCCCGCCCAGGAGGCAGGGAAATTGGTGAATTGGTGATGCCTCATCTCGCCTGGCCCAGCCCTGGGAACTTCCCAAACACAGTGTGACTCAGCAGGGAAGCACTCAGGCTAGGGGAGGGGACTGCCCCCCGTGGGACCCTGGCATCTATACTGAGTTCCACTAGCTTCCAGCCTAGCGGTTGGAAAGTGGCTTCTCCTCTTCCTGGTGTGAAGGAATGGAGCGCACAGTGGAGAAGACATGGCCAGAGGAAGGGAGTGTGAGACCTAAAGAGGTCCTTACTTTGTGCAGGTCCATCAAGAACATGCTGACGGTGCCCAAGAGGCAGGGACTTCCCGGACAAGACCACATGCCTGGGGTTGCCAGGGGACCCAGTCCAGACCACAGGCGTGTCCACGACAGGGGAGGAGACTCCAGGCTGGGAAGGGAAGTGCTGGCCTCCTTGCCCTGCTCCAGGGACTGTGGGGGGCCATGCTTGTGGGCTGAGTGTGGCTGTTCCAGCTGCAAACTTTCTGCCCCCGCCTAGCCTGGCCCCAAGTCCCTCAGGCCTTTCTATTACTCCTACCCCATCTCCCTCCTAGGGAAGCACCGCCCACCCTTTCCTCTCTAGACCATGGGAAGCGATGGAGTCCAAAAGTTGGGTCTGCAAAAACAATTTCTCCAGGATCTTGGCTTGGGAATGGTGTACCTTGAGATCTCTCACATCACAGTGGACAAGATGGCACTGACCCTCAGCTCAGTGTCCCACAGGACCCATGGATCCACGCAACTGACACAAGGCAACAGGTCCCTCATAGTCTCCTGGCAGGGAGGGGGACCAGCATTGGTTCTGGACATCTGGGGAAATGGCTCACAGTCTAGCAGGGTGTCTGAGTGCTGGGTCCCCAAGTAAGAACCCAGGTTGTTTCAGGCCATCATGTGCCAACCCAGGATCCTGACCCTGAGAGGAACGACAGTTGACCCTCTGTATTACCCCAGAAGAGCGTCCTTCTGACGGGAGGCCTGAGGGAGAACAGCCTGGTCAGCCCCTACCCTAGCTGAATGAAGCCAGGGCTGCTCCAGCGAGAGGCTGGCAGACCTGTGCCAAGCTATTCACCCCATACTGGCCTGTTTCTGACTTGGGGGTCTTTTCAGGGTGCTTCTTTACAGCTGTTTCAGCTAATCCCATTAAAGCAGGGGCTGCTGTCTGCAGGGTCTGTGAAATTCAGGGGTTTGGGGCAGGTCACAGTCCTGCCCCTGTGGACCCTCTGACAAGTCACCTCCTGTGGGTTTCTAGCTGTTCCTGGGGGTCTTCACTTCCCTCCCTTTCCTGTTGAAAAGCGAAGGGCCGGAGCACAACGTCCTTATCATGCATGCCACATCTCCTGTCCGAGCAGTAAAAGCAGAGGAGATCCCCAGCCCTAAGGTCACCGCCCTGAGCGTTTCAAGGGCACTTTCTGGGCACTGGTGACCTTGGCATGGAGTTCTCCTATGGGGTAGCCAACTTCCTGGAACACTGGCCCAGGAGATATCACTCCCTTCCACATTTCAGGACGGCCCAGGCAGGCCCCGTATGGGCCACAGACGATAGTGACCGTGACTCTAACTTTGAAAGAGTGGGATTCTCTTTGCCATCCTGGCCCTGGTGGGAAACCTGCAAGAGATCCATCCTGTGGGTCTTGTCAGGTGGACAGCCTCGTGGTGGGCGGCAACTGTCCAGGGAAAGAGAAGAACTGCTATTCCTTGAGGCTTTCCTCAGCCTGCCTGGCTTCTGAGGGACCTGAAAGGAACCCCAGGACCTGGGATCTGTGTTCCTATTGTCACCTACACCTTTGAGGACTGACGTGATGGCACTGGGCCAGGCAAGCAGAGCCCTGGGCAGACCTGGCAGCCACCTTCTAAACTCTGCCTGCTGACCAGGAGCCAAGCCCAGGCAGGGCTGGTGCAGTGGCTGCCTGGGAGCCCAGTTCAGCTTGGGCCCTGGCCAGGGCCACTGCCTCAGGCCAAGTCCAGCCGGGAACTAGGCTGAAGGCCCTTTCCTCTTGGCAAAGTTCCCTGTCTATGAATGCTGTGGTTACCAGCCTAGGAAGGACATGGCGAAGCTTGGTACAGTGGACAGACCTGGAAGGGCTCCTTCAGTCAGGCCCTCAGATCTTCACTCCAACCACCCTGGTCCCACGTCCTAAGGAGTATGTTCTACCCTCCGTTGCCAGTCCCAGCCCACAGCCCCAAGGACCACAGGCTGAAAAGGTCTGCAGAATGCTGCCACTGACCACCTAGTCACCTATCTGAGTGTGTACAAGACAAGCCCACTGACTGAATATTTTCCCAGAAAAGATTTGAGAAGTGTGAGGAAGTGGCCTCCAGGATAGGCAATTCTGTGCTGCATGTGCATCAGACCTTACCAGCTACTCTACTGGCCTGCAGCTCTGGACATGAGGAGCTGTGGTCTCAGCTCCAGGGACACCTCAGCTCTGCCCAGGACACCACCAAGGCCTGGCTTGAATGCCTGGCTGGCTGAGAAAAACATTCTGGAAGCCAGCATGCCGGAGGACCGACCTGACACACCTCAGACAATGAACACAGAAAGCACAGCCCTGTCCATGGGAAGCTTTCAGACCCCTTTCTGGGAAGATGGTATACCTGTGTGATGAATGAAAAAGAGGGGAGTCACTGGCTTGGGGTTGCAGAGGCTGCATCCTCAGTCCTGGGGCACCCTGATCAGCCTTAGTGTCAACCCGACACAGCCTAGAGTCACCTGAGAGAAGCCTCGGTCAAGGAACTGCCTAGATCAGGTTGGCGTGTGTGTGTGTGTGTGTGTGTGTGTGTGTGTGTGTGTGTGTGTGAATCTAGTGTGTGTGTGTGTGTGTGTTGTGTGTGTGTGTGTGTGTGTGTGTGTGCCTGGTGTGTGTATGTGGTGTGGTGTGTGTGTGTGTGCCTGGTGTGTGTGTGTGTGTGTGTGTGTGTGTGTGAATCTAGTATGTGTGTGTGAATCTAGTGTGTGTGTTGTCTGTGTGTGTGTCTGGTGTGTGTGTGTGTGTGTGAATCTAGTGTATGTGTGTGTTGTCTGTGTGTGTGTGTGTGTGTGAATCTAGCTAACCAGGAGCCAGTAAGAAAGTCAGAGAACGGACTAGCAAGCAGGCTCCTTCCACGGTTTCTTCATCAAGCTCCTGCTTGAGCTCCTAGTTCCTCAAAGATGGAAAGTGACCTGGAAGTGTAAGCCAAATAAGCCAAATGGTGAGGTTGTCTTGGGCCAGACTGTTTAATCACAGCAACGGAATGAAACCAGAATACCTGGAGATCTCTGACCACTGAGACCACTGTGTGGTGCACAGGGCTGGCGACAAACGGCACTGCCTGGGAGGCAAATGTGGCCTACATGACTCGACACAATCCTTGGCAGAGGAGGAAGGAAAGACAGCCCTCTTTCCTCTCACCTATGTGTGTACCAGGCCCACTTGTCCACTGTGGCCACGACAGTCCACGGACCTGATGTCATGGGGCAACCTGAGAGTATCTAGGAGTCTGGATGTAGCCTGGAAAGGGTGTCAGCTGAAGTCTTGGAGAATAAAGCCTTCTGGGTCTGACTGGCTGCCTCACACTGTGTCAAAAATCCCCAAGGATCTGGCCCACCAGTGCCCAGTCTTGGGTGGCTGAATGGCCAGGTGCTAGCTAGCTGGTGCACCCGGATCTCTGGCCAGACTGTCCCATCTTGGCATTCTGACACCATTGAGAACTAGTGGGAACCAGAGTCTCAGGGAACAAGCGTTTGTTTTGAGTTAAAGCAAGTCACTGAGACAGCATCCTCCTCTTCTGGAAACTGTGAAATGGGCTGTAAAAAAAATAAAACCACAGCTCACTGAGATGGCGGCAGCTCCAGAGAAGCAAGTTCCTTCCCAGGCTCTCCTCACTCCTGTTGCTTCCGGAAGCCCAGCTGACTGGCTGCTGGCATGGGCCTCCTTGGCTGTGTCTGGAGGCTGCATCCACTGCCTGTGCCAAGCTCCCACCCTCCTGCTCACACCCTTTCACACACACCCCCCTCTACCTTCAGCATAAGCTTCTGGTTCAGCCTCCCTGGTACCTTGTAGTGCTAACCAGGCAATGGTAACATCTAGCCCACCAACTAGTCTTTGGTGTCCCCAAGAGACACCAGGAGTGGCAGAGCCGGGACAGATGAGCATTCCAGGGCAGTTAATGGGGAAGTGGGCAGGCAAAGCTCGCCTCTCACACTGAGCCTGTCCCAGAGGGAGTAGAGGAGGAAGAGACAGCCCTTCTGCCCCACCCCACATTCCTCTCATTCCAGGAACCCTCGGGAGAACAGAACTTCCACACAGAGCTTTCTGCAAAGACAGAGGATCAGAAGAAAAGGCTCCAGTCTAGCCTGCCAATCCCTCTATTGCCCAGTGGAGAAGGGGTTAAGAGTGGGGATGCCATGCCCTGGTAGAGAAGCAGGTAACTGGAAGCTACAGGGTTTAGAGGCCACCCTCCGGTGTGCACTGGTCTGTGGGCACACAGGAGACCCGTGGCATTCACATCTGCTGGAGTCAACTAGTTGCCCCAGTACCTGATGATGTGGGGAATGTGAGCTACACACATGGTAGAGGTGGGATGGGACCTGAGACAAGTCCTCGAAGGCTATTTCTAAGTGTACGCCTATCACAGTGTGTGTGTGTGTGTGTGTGTGTGTGTGTGTGTGTGTGTGTCTGTGTGTCTGTGTGTGTGTCTGTGTCTGTGAGTGTGTGACAAGCTGGCTGTGCATACATGTCTAGAGTGTGCGGCTGTTGAGTATGCACCATGGCTACATACAGCCTTTACAAACTCCATTCCAGGGCAAGAGGGCACACAGACTGAGCACATTCTCCAAAAAGCTATTTCCCAAGTGCCGGGTCTTTACCAGACTCATACTGAATGGCCTGGGTGAACCCTGGTAAGTCTGCCCACTGCCTCCCCTGGTGTAGGAGCACATCCAAGCAACCCGTAGGAGAAAGGGAACCAGAGGCTGCAGCTCCAAGACCTCAGACTCAGCACAGCCTTCCAGATGCCCCTCTTAAGGTAGGAAAAACCCTGACCTCAAAGTGACTCAGGAATTAGGAGTACTCTGGAAGGCAGGCCACATGGCCAGGGTTGTCTCCCCACAGCTCCTGGAGAAGCTAGATCCAGCTTTCCTCAGATCTCAGTCTCAGACATCTCTTCATGGGCTAGCTTGCTAGCAGGGACAAAAATCCCCTAAAGCTTCAGGCCCACTGCCAGCAGGTGTTGGCCTGTGGCTCAGCATCATCAGCTTCTCTGAACTTCCCTTTCTGCCCTCAAAGCCCTGGTAATGTCTGAGGGCACCTGGTCTTCACAGGGCACCTACACCACAAAAGCCACGGACCAGCATCACGAAGGTGGCTGGAGAGGCTAAGACAGGCCCAGAGTGGGAAACAGAGGAGAGAGGGGGGAGGCAGAGTGAAAGGTCCTGGAGCCACAGCCTGGGGCGGGGGCTGAAGGGGAGGCCAAGAATGCTGGCAGTGGGCGTTGGACTTGGCCCATCCTGGGGACATGGGGGTGGCCTGGGAATGATCACCTCACCCGGGAAGCCCCTCAGTCAGTCCAAGAGAACCTTCCGGAAGTCCCAAAGGAAGCCACTCTCAGGCCATAATAGGAAAGCTCTGTGGTTGCTGAGCCACTCCAATGGGCTACCATGGAAAAGGCCGGCAGGCAATGATGACAAGAGACAGGCCCAACCGACAGCCCAGAACTAATAAAAGAAAAGGAAAATCGGATATAAGTCTGGTTCTTATTAAAAGAGTAAATTTAGCCCTTTGGCTAGGACAGGAGGCGGGGTGGCCAAGGCTCCCCACTGCGGGGGGAGGGGGGTGCGGCGAGCTGGATTCTTCCCAGAGTGATTCAGTGTCCCAGGACAGGCAGGCAGGGGCTGGAGCTGCAGGAGGGGCAAGGGGCACATAGCCTCTCTTGTAGTCCTTCACACCTTCCCTTGTGCCTCCCTCCCTCCCTTGGCAGCTGGGTATCCAGGACCTCTCCCAGACGCCCAGGACTCCCCTAAGGGTGGTGGATGGGCAGCATGGGTGTGAGGAGAGGACCAGGACTGCTCAGCACTGCTCTTGAGCCACACACCCCAGCTTGGAAAGCTTCCACCAGCAAAGCAGGCACTTCCCTCCCCACTGCCTTGAAATAAGCTAGCCACATCAAGGAAGGCCACCCCAGTGTAGTTGGTTATCAGGGCCTCACACCCACACACGCTCACATACAAAGCTATGCATACATATGCACCCATGTTCACAGTGTACACTCACACAAGCATATTTACACATATACTCTCATGGACCTACAAATGCACACACATGCTAGGGTCTCAGGAGAAGCAGTGGCCCCATGAACAAGACTGGAATCCAGCTGTGGACGTCCAACATGTTCTCCTGTACCTAGCCTCTCACCCATGCCCGTAACCCTTAAGGATGATGACCCATGGTCAGGGAGAAGACAAACGGCATTTGACCAGGGACACAGACCTATGGTGATATTTTATTTGTGCTGAAATGTGATTTTATTTATATGTTAATAAATAAAGTTGCCTGGGGGTCAGAGCTAATAGCAAGCCATAGCAGAAGCCGGGTGGTGGTGGTACACACCTTTAATCCTGATCACATGACAGACAGATCTCTGTGTGTTCAAAGATACAGCCAGCACGGTGACACACGCCTTTAATCTCAATACCAACCATAGAAGACTTGGAGGTCTGTATAGACAGGCAGTGACGAGGAGGTCATGTGGTTGGGTTTACAACCAATGAGAAGGCAGAACAGAAAGTCAATAAAAAGACAAGACACAGAAGTAGGTCTCTTTCTGAGGGGAAGGACAACAGCAGAAGCGAAGGGTAAGAAAGGTTTTTTAGTAACAGCTCTTAACTACTGCTCTGACCTCTTGGGCTTTTAACACTGCATTTGGCTCTGTGTTGTGTTTCTTATTTAATAAGATTGTTACATCTACACAGACCCTCACATGGTCATGGTATTGGTAGGATGGGAAACTCTTAATGTTTCCTAGTTGAGTAACTGCACCAGGCTGGCTGGACTTCCCCCTCCTGACAAGTAGACCAGTGCCTATGATGCTGTATGTAATCCCATGTCCCATCCAGGACACACAGTGATGACACAGGCTCCATAGAGTAGATATTCCAAGGACAGGGTAGTCTGAGAAGTTAAGGATGTGGGGGAAGGTGGAGGTTAGAGCTGCTAGAGACAGCTCCCCACCCTTCCGTGTAACCTCACTCTCATGGCTTCATTCAGGCTCACACATCTCCTAGTCTCATTGCCTAGAGGTGAGCCCTCGGTCCTTGCGGCCTAGCAATGTGGCCCACAGCCAGAGTGTGATGGTGCTGTGCACACCCCCAGACCCACAGCACTGCAGGGACAGAGGGTCACTGAATGTGCACGGTGCCAGTACTAGTACTCTGCCTGTATTTCCTAGCGAGCCTCCTGCCAAGCCGCTCCCACACCCAGAGGCTACCTCCATTAGATATCTACCCAGGCTTGGCCCTGGAGCAGCAGACATTCGTGCTGTGGCTCTCCTAGCCTGGGCCTCCTTGCTTCATAGGGCACTTACAACTGGACAGACTGACTCCTAAGCCCCTTTCATGCATGAATTAATTGCTGGATTCCTTTGCCTGGCTGGCACTGGTGGGCTGAGAAGTGGAAAGTACCACATTTGCCAGAAGTGAGGAGTCACGTCCTCCAAATGGCTTCCCATGGTGCCCTGGGGCAAGCCATAAGGCTGAGTGCTTGGGCTGGCTTGTACTCTCTGGAGGACCTGAGGACCCATCCAGGAACACCTAGCAAGACTCAGGCCCATGGGGCGCCTCTGGCACCTCATGCCTAGGCAGGGAAGACACTGGCCTGTATCGAAGAGCTTAAGCATAGCAGCAGGGACAGACACACACATGGTGGGCATCGCCTTTGGCCTTGGGTCAGCTGCCACATTGGGCTGGGAGAATTCCAGCTGGCCATAGGAACCAACTATCCTGATATCTGGGAAGGAAGGCACCCAGGGCATGGATCCCAGCATGTCTTGGCACAGCTGTAGTACCCTGGAGGCCGGACGGACACTGTATTCTGCAGGGATGCTGCAGGGCCATGGGCATTCTGGGTCCCTGCTGTCAGTGCCAGAATTGTGTCACTTCTAGACAACTGTCTCAAATATGATTGACTCCAGCCACTCTGAGACTTACACTGTGTTCTCTTTCAGGGGAAGCTCATGCCCCCCTCCCCCCAACTCAAATCTTCAAGGCTTCCACTGAAGATCCCTGACTGACCACTTCTCAATGAAGGCTCCTCCCTGGAATTCCTAACCACTCCCCTTCCCTTCTGTTGCATGTCCAAGGGGCTGAGGTGGCATCTGTCTCTTGTGGCATGGCCTTGGGCCAGGCATCACATCTAGGCTAACCTGGGGCAAAGGATCTCAAGCCTTGGACTGAGAAAGGAAGAGGGAAGGTCTAGGAAAGAAGTGTGCAACACAGTGGCCTTGTGCTCTGGAGAACAGTCAGTCTTTGGCAAGGGAAAACAGGGGAGCAACTGTCCGACTCAACCCCAGAGCTCCCGCCTAGGGGCAGGTCCTAGTTCCCAGGAAGACCTCTTAGACTTAGGTACTTCCACACCTGACAGAGTGGAAAAGGGAAGGACAGGGAGTCCAGAAGGCAGGGAGCAGCAGGCATGCACCGAAGAGAGACCTGGTCGTACAGCAAGTGCTGAAAGGCTTTGTAGGACTCGACAGGCTCAGAGTGGGACGGAGGGGTCTGGGGATCCAATTAGTGAAATGATGGTCATTTCTCATATTGCATCACTTTGCCGGGCTGCAGAGGCGGGGGACTACTCAGCCCCTGAGGACACTGTGTCTTGCCTGCAAGTCCACACCCCCTTTCAGAGGCACAGGGGTATCCAGTACTAGCTTCCATGTGGAAACAGATCAGAAAGTTCAAGGCCATATGGTGAAACTAAGGACCACAGGACTCAGGCTGTGGCCCCTGTTTCAATCTTTCCTGCCTCAAGGAAAGGGCATAGCACCAGGTGTCTTGCTCTCTGGTGCAGGATGCTTTCCGAGCAGTGCTGCTGTGGCAGACCGTCTGTTCCTGACCCCTTCAGCACGGAAAGGAGACAAGGCTTTAGTCTCTAAGGGCACTATGAGTGGAAAGCACACTTCAACCCCAAGGCAGAAATACGGTGACTTCTTAGGATTCTGGTGAGCTGAATGAGGGCATTTCTGGGGCAGGAAAAGTCATACCCACTGCACAGAGTAGCTCAGAATGGATCCAGCTATCTGAGGAGGCCAGCCTAAGGGGGAATCTATGGACCTCATAAAGAGGAGATCCAGTAGAAAGGCTGGTAGTTTCCTACACTTCCATCTCCAGAAGCCAGGTCCAACCCTTAACTCATCACAGCAGGCTGGGCCACAGGGCACAAGTCATGGGGTCAGGGGTCACAGCAGGAGGAGTTCCCTCCTTGTATGTAGTGGGAGAGCAAGAAGACGACCTCACTGAAGCCCCCACTCTCAGGGCTGGTCCTGATCTCAGGGCAGGACCAGTAAGGCACCAACTCATTTTACCTTGTCTACTTAGTTTGAAGGCCACAGACGGTCCTTGACTGGGGCTTGGTGTTGGGGCTGACCAGAGGAAAATACAGTTCCTGGAGGTGTTCCCCAACAGCTTTAGAGGACTAGCTTGGCCATGATTGACACATTCTGGCACCAGACCCAGGGTCAGCTGCCTACTATAGGGAGGTGAGGGCCAAGGGTAGGGTGCGGTCTACTTAGGGCCTTCCCTGAGCCTGGTTGAGCTCAAGGGTCGTTGTGGGAGCACCGAGGAGGTCCCAGGCACACTGACCCCACTTGGGCAACAGCTGGCAAAGGGAAGACTGGAGGAAACAGTCCAGATCCAAGAACACAAACTGTTGCTATTCAGGCCACAGAGAAAGAAATTCTACCCCAGCTCATTCAATAGTTTTTGAGAGTCTATGTGGGTCCAGGGTCATCTACACTAACCCTAGCCCACGAGCAGCTCCAGTACTCTGACCGGCAGCCTCAGCCTTTTTCTCATACAAATCCTCACAAACCCCTAGGTAGCCGCACGGCTGAGGAGCAGGCTTCCGCTGGGCCTGTGGTAGACAGCAACGTTCTGACTGGGAAAAGTTCACACATTTCCAGGGGCTCTGCAGAGTGAGTGCCACTCACAATGGAGTCTACAGCAATGATGGAGGGATCTGGAAGAGAAGCTGGGACAGAAATGTGGGGCAAGGGACTCATGGGGTCAGCCTCGAGACACCGAGAGGCTGAGCTAGACAGACATGAACAAGGCCGAGGGGCAGAAGGATGACAGTGAGAATGAGGCTTGATTTTGAAGGAGTAACCCCTAAGAAGAGGTCTCTGCCTAGCCAGTAGCCAGAGACCAGGGAGGGCAGGGGTGTAGGGCCTGTTATGGCCCTAGAGTATCAGGATAGCCTCCAGTGTTCTGGCACATATCCTTTTGTACCCCTCCTAACACATACACAAGTGGTTGGGACCTCAGGTGGACTGTGACTAGAATGCCCTGAAAGCCAGGGGCCATCTCCTCCAAAGGAGTATGTAGAAACTGTGGGTTCCGTCCCACATGCCCTCTCCTGAATACAGCTGATGCCAGGCTAAGGATGCCTGATGGCCCCAGGACAAGAACTGGTGAGATGCCTACAGTTCAATCCACCCCATGCCCCAGATTCCCGACTCACAGAATCCAAAATAATAAACATTTGCTGGTTTAAGCTGCTGACTTTGAGGATAATTTGATGCTGTTTGTTAACTATCCTGCAAGAGCTAATGAATATAGAGAGACACTTTCACAGCGAGCAGGGAGGCCGAGGGAGACACTGCAGTGGCCAGCAGAGGGTCAGACCTGCTTCTGCAGAAGACAAGATTCAGGTGTGAAACCATCCAGTGTCCTGCCCCGGCTAGCCAGGGTCCTTGGCCCACCATCCTGTAGTCCCTGCCTTTCCTAGTCTATATCTGAAGGAGTGTTCCCTGGCTATCTCCTATTGAAGAGCCCTCTGGATTTGGTCATTCTGGGTTTCCATTATTTACCACAAATCTGCAATGTGTTATAACGCACAAATATGGTACTGTGTACAGTTGGTTTTTTTTCTTAACTTTATCTATGTTCAGAAATGATAAGGGCTTTTTCAGGGTTGGCCTAAGATATATTGTAATTTAGTTTTAATTCTAGTATTACTTTAAAGAAAATTAAAAGTTTATTTTTAGGATACCCAAAGGGTTGTAAAAAGTCTCAAAAAGGGGACTGATTTCCAGGCAAGTTTCCCACAAGGTGACCTCATGGCGTGGGGTGATATAGTAGTGCACAATAATGCTGGCTGGTCAGAGCAGCTACCTCTATACAGAACTGGCAGGGCCTGAGGGCCAATACTCTAGGGGTCAGCTCACCAGCTAGGGACACAGGGGTCTGCATAGAGAGGGGTGAGGCAGGACGGGCTGAGCATGAGCCCTTCCTGTACCAGGCACAGGGACCAAGAGCAGAGGCAATGAACGCTAACATGGAAGAGAAGAGGAGTCAGGGTCGGGAGGGGCAAGAGGCAGGGAAGGGCTTGTTGGAAAGGACTTTGCTGAGGTGTGTATGTCTGGGTAGACGCTTCGTCGGAGAGAGGGACAGCAGAGCTAAGCCTGGGTGGCATTTCAAACATGGGGTTGGCAAAGTGCCAAGCTGGGGAACTGTCCAGAAATCTGACACAGGGGAGCAGGCTCACTCAACATGGGAACACCTCTGTGAAAAGCAAGAGTTAAGAGGGCAAGGCCAAGTACAGGGGGAGCCCACAGAGGGTTCCACAGCAAAGGAAGGAGGGGCTCATAGCAATCGCAATTTAGAAGAGACCTTGGGTGGTGCCACGGAGGGTCATGGTGCCCAGAGCTCTGCTCCCTCAGTAGGTGGCAGAGATGAAAGGATGGAGCAGGGGATACGGAGGCTCTGAAGGAAGAGGACAACACTGTCACCAGATGCCTGGCTCTGCCGTGGCCACTGGGAACCAGAACAAATGTGAGTATGAATACATACATATTGGGAGACCTGCCCCCAAGTGTTAAAACAGTGAGCAGGTGTGAACCGACACAAGTATACATGGTGGGTGTACGTGTGCTTCACCCACAAAGGGCAGTGGAGGCAGCTGGGGAGCTATGTCCCGGTGTGTGGTTTGGGTTTCTACTTCAGGAAGAGGGCACACTTGCCAGGCCTAAAGAAGGGTAGCTCCTTCTCCACAGTGTCCTTCCCCCAAGTTTAGACTCTTTAGGTATCCACAGTGTTCACCTCAGCTCACCCCCTCCCGCTCAGTGCACGCCTCGTCTCCCTGAGCGGCCCCTCTCCCAACCTGCTGGCCGAGGGGCCCAGCCTGGATCTAGGAATGGGTGTCTATAGCTCCTCCTCTGAGCCCTTCTGCAGAAGACAGGGAAAGCAAGCCCCTGTCCTACCACAAAAGCATCAAGATGTGAGAAAAAATTTGCAGCCGAGCCCAGCTCCTACATGATGATGGTAGCCACCCGGTTCAGTTCTTACTCAGTAAAGCTGATTCTTCCCTTTGCGCAGGGCACCCCAGAAAGCACATCCCCCCCTCATGCTATCCTTTGCCCTTGCAGACACCCCCCCTCCGCCTGCTGTTTAGAAGCCTTTAGGGGAGGCATACCCATCCTCCACACCATTGCCTTCCCTCATTTCTAAAACCTTCCCCTGAAAACCAAGTCCCTACCCCGAGGTAGGAGGAGTGGGCTGCTTTGCCTTTCCAGTTCCAGGCACATAGCGGTTAGCCTACCAAAAATCCAGAAGACGCAGTGCTGAGGCCCGCGGAAGAGCCTTCCCATCCAGACACCAGACCCTTTGTTGGGGATGGGGGCAGAGGAAAGGAGACAGGAGCCGACCCACCTGTTCACTCCCCCAGGTCAGAATGAAAGAGATGCTTCCTGGCCCACAGAATCTGGAACCTAATCATGTAGACAGCTGCAGCTGCCACCTACAAACAGCTTGACGACTCAAGCTTGGACATTAGACACCCCTCCACCAGGCCTGAGGTCTGCTGTGAACCCAGAGCTGATCCTGTAACCAGGGCCTGGGCTCCCCCCTGTTCAGCACCCACCAACACCTCCCTGAGCCCACGCCTGTAGTGGCAGCTGCTCACAGGGCCACAGGAGGCAGTGATATTATATATTACGACAAACAGGGGCAGCCCACTGACAAATAGGCCTGCGTGATCTAAACGGTATATTATCCCATAAAAACGTCAGCGGGCAAAGCATCGGAGCCACAGCGGAGTGCCGTCCCATGCCGGAGGCCCTTCGAGGCCTTGCTCCTTCCCAGCATGGCAGGGCTGCCAGGTGATTTTCTAGGCATTGCACAGTGCTTGTGATTCTGGTTTTTGCTTGTTACACCATGTCTGTTGGGGAGGGGAATGAGGTCCCAGAGGTTAATGGGGACCAGGAACCCCAGGGGAGACGTTCCCTGGCAGGCAAAGGGGTTGGACATGGGACAGAGCAAGTCACCTAATTTGCCAAAGAGGCAGGGCACGTGCTTTGAATTCTGAAGCCAGTTCACAGCTTGTCTACAGACTAAGGAGATATACACACCCAACCTGGAGGCCTCCTGGGCAGGCCACCTCCCCTGCAGGAGTAGGGACTTCAGAACCTCTGGACCAAGATCCAGGGGCCTGCCTGCCAAGGGCCTGAGGCAGCTGTGTCTGGGTTTCTCTTGGGAAACCTCCAGAATCATTCTGGTCCATAGTGCAGAAAGGCATTTCCTCAAGGACTCCCTAGGCAGAGACCTCCCAGCCATGCCAGGCCCTGGGCAGGGCCACCAGGTCCCTCCAATGTGATTCTGAAGGAGGACATAGGCTGACATAGATTGAGCTGGGGCAGTGGTGAGAAGTAGGGAAGAACACCCTTGGGACTTTGACCTCTACAATCAAGGCAGCTGCACAGGATCTAGGGAGGAGGGCAGCATATCCCACTGTGGGGTTTATATTCAGATGTTTATGGTGAAGAGGAAGATATCAGGCCTCCAGGGGCCCCAGAGGAAGACGGTGAGCAGGTACCGGGCTGACCACCACTGCTCCCTTCTGCTGCAGAAAGTTGTGATTCCCAGTGGTGCTGCTTGAACTTTATCTTCTGTGCTTGGGTATTATCAGTGTAGGAACCTGAAGGGTCCCAGGCTCAGAGTTAGGAGCTAGACCAAGGCATTCTGGGAAATGTAGTCCTTGGGAAGTTAGGAGGGTCAGCAGGATGGGGGCTTGGGGTAGTTAAGGAAGAAAAGAGAGCCAAGGCTGCCACCCTGACACTAACTTCAGAGTGAAAGTTTAAAATACCAGGGAAACAGATTCATTTAAAATCTGCACCTAACTCCACATGTTCTTTTCTGAACAAGAAGTCCTGGCCCTTTAATTCTGGTGGTGGTGGTGGGGACTTCCTCAGAGAAGAGGGTCCCAACTGAATCTCCCAAGTGGAAAGTAGTGTTCATTCCCCACATCTCTTTCCTCCTGTGGCTAGGGCCTCCAGACAAGGCGGAGGGGGGGTTGAGGGGTTGGGGTACGACCTGCTGCCTCCCCTCCGAGAGCCTGTGAGCAGCCTGAAGCTCCCACATTATTTATGTTCACAGCCTGCTCTGATGACATATGTAAGTTGACAGCGAACATCCTATCAACTTGCTGGAGTGTATCTTGATTGTTAAAACACACTCTTAAAGGTGTACAATCATTTATCAAATTAAAATAGCCAGGCTTTGCTTGTTCCTTCTCTGTCTTCCTGGAAGAACACCAAGCAGCCTCCTGCCTCCTCTGGGCTCTGCTCCTCAGAGACCCTGCCCCTGATGCCTGGGACCCTGGCCTCACTCAGCACAACCCTCCCCCTGCCCCAGGCCAGGGCAAGCCCACTAATCGCTAAGAAGTGACAAACGCCAGAAGCCCCACCAATTAAATTTAAACTCACGCAAAGCTCAGTGGCCAGTAAATTATTATTTTTATTAGCTTGAACCAAGTTCCCGTAAGAGAGAAAGTCAACTTGCCCCCATGAATGGCTCTTGTATAATTTATTTAGCTCTGTGCTCTTTGCCAAAGCCTGGAATATTTTTAGCTCGTTCTGTTGTTGGATTTGGCTTTTTTATGTGTGTTTCTGAGGGGTATTTTTAGCTTCATCCATGTTATTCTAACAACCTCCTATGCGTTTTTGTCCTGTCTGTGCGGGCTGTTGAACCCTGTCTCACAGGGAGCTGAGGGAGATTTCTAAGAATAACTGGGGAGTGTTTGGGGGTGCGGTGTTTTCCGGGGGACTGTGCCACTCCTGCCTCGGCCACCAATTTGCCTTGTTGCTCACGTGACCTGGATAGTCCAATGGAGAACTCGGCCTTTCCCTATAGGAATGATCAGACTTGGAGGCAGCACAGGCCCCACAGAAAAAAAAACCCACATTCCAAAAACAGCTTTGGTGGAGCGGGCGCGGCTGCCACAGCCACCCCGGTCTATGCAGCCGCCAGATTCCCGGATCCCCGCGGCTCCGCTGGGCATGGCGGCAGCTTTGATGTCTAGTTCTGTCACTTATGGAGCAGGATGGGTACAAGCTCAGAAAGTAACTCTTTCACACCTACTTAATGTTGGTAACTGCTGCAGAGACACTCTATCGTGTAGTGGAGTTAATGAGGTATTTACGAAAATGTATTTTTCTTACAAAAAAAAAAAAAAAAAAAAAAAAAACAAAAAAACCCAAAAACCAAAAACCCACGTGGTGGGAGGGACACCTTCAATGGGGTCTTTTTTCACAAGAAAAATAATTTTTTTTAATCTATGGGGCTAGGTGAGTTTGGGTGGTTGATTATTGTATTATTTTACTTTAGAGACTGGTTATCCAAAGTGCCTTTAACAAGGAACTAGGTTGACAGTCTTAACTCCAGAAAGGGCCTGCCTAACCCCCTCCCAAAGCTGCAGTCAAAACACATGGCCGCACAGGCCAAGTTAAATCACACCCCAAAGCCAAAAGGGGTGGAGAAGAGTCCAGAAAGGGGATTCACACCAAGAAGTGAACCAGCCCCTTGGTGGAGGCCCAGCCTTAGGGGGCCCAGGAGGACAGGACAGGAGCTGACCCAGCCGGAAGGGGGGAGGGGCAGGCAAGCACACAGCTCCCAAGCTTCTCCCCTGGGGCCAGCTGCCTTCTGATTAAACCCGTTCCCTGGGAGAGGAGAGATCCCCAAGAAACTCCAGGCAGTAAGACAGAGGAGAAAACCTAGGTTAGTTCATGTTGATTTTCCTTTTTTGTGTGTTCTCCCATCCCTAGGTTTCACAGCTTTGCCTCCGGACCATCTGTATTAAAGACAAAATCTAACACTGCACTAAAAATAATGGTTCAAACATTTTAATTGCACCTCTCAGTGACAAGGTTAAGGGAACAGCATTTTACCATAAACCCTACGGCTCGAATATAAGGCTACTGGCACTTTCATTTTTGCAAACAATGGAAGAGACCTGGGAACTCAGCACCCCCTTTAGGGTCCCACAAGCAGACACCAGGAAAGCACCAGGTGGGAAGGAAATAGGGCGGCAGCGGGGGAACCCTCATCCTAGTCTGAGCAGTTGTGCCTGACCAGGCAGGTGGGGAGAGCACGCCATACAAGGAAGCTGTTTCTGGAGAGCCGGGGGCTGCAGCCTGGATGTCTGCATCCTACGCAGACACAGGGAAGAATCTTCCCTAGCAGTGTGGCTTTCGGCTCAGCAGTTGGGGCAGGGAGGGGCAGGCTGGACTGCTGCAGCCTTGGCCTTTGGGCCAAGGCCATACACAGAGAGAGGGAGAGAGTACAAGAAGGTGGCCGTTTGGAAATCTGCACACACAATCCACACACAAGATCCAAAGACAAACTCCTTAACTTCACCCCACCTTTTTCTTTCTAAATGAGGACCTGCAAAGACACACACTCAAGATAACTCCTGTTTTAAAAATACATGTAGCAAGGTTCTAAAAACGAATACGAAATCCTGGCTATCCTGGCTCTTAGCAATTGCAAAAGGCTTTCAGCCCCACACAGCCCAGCAAGGCTTCGAATCACAACCAAGTCCAGGATCTCCAAACACAATAGGCTCTTTTGGTCCCCAAGGGGATGGAAACTGGGCTTTCAGAAGCAGAAGACCCACAGCCCTCCAGCACTAAAAGAGGGAGCCCTCTAGAGAGCCCCCCCCCCCCGCCGTGTATAAGGAAGCAGGAAGGGTGTGGGGTCACAGACTAGGACCCGGTGCAGTTTCTCACAGCTCTCGGTGGCCTGTAATCCAAGAACCACGTGGTCCAAGTTAGCATGAGCAAGACAAAGGTCCAGGCCACTTCCCCACATTCCCACCTGACTGGGTATTACCTAGAACTAGAAATAAGGGTGAATAGAAGGAAATGGCTGCTGAGCAAGAGCTGGCTGGGCTGTGGGCAGGCCAGTGAGGTCAGGAGGAGGCAGCAATGACCTGAACTGATGGGGAACTGGGCTTGGCCTGGCTGTCCCAGGGGGGCACAGCCCCAGCCAGCCTGAGCACCTCTGTGACCTACCAGCCTGGAGGCACTGCACACTGGGGGAAGAGGCTTCCTCTCTGCGGTTCAACCCTGCAGACTCAGCCTGCCCAGCCATGAGCTGAGACTGGAAGGGAAGCCGGACACTTGTCCCTGCTGCAGCCACCACCATGTCAAGTCCCTCCTTCCGCTCCCCAGTGGCCCTGAGATGAGTGAGCAGCATCTCAGGGCAGCGGGAGGAATAGACAATAAGCACAACGATATAGGGGAAAGGTATTTTAAAACTACCAATTGCTCAGTCAAGTACTTTTCTTTCTCTTTCCAGTTATAAACTGAGAAGAGGGAAAAATGGAGAGAAAAGAAAAGAAAAAAAGCGGTCTACAGAGAGGAAAGCACAGCCTCCCCGAAGCTCCAGCTAGAAAGGCAAGCAGGCAGCGTGGGCTGACCACGCAGGCGGCTGGTCACTCCAGCCCAGGGCTGCTCACTCAGAATAACCTCGCGTTGTAAAAGCTGGCGGCCCTTTAGCAATTAAGCAATTTCAAGTTTGTTTTTTTTTTAAGGAAATGCATTTTCCCCTTTTTGACTGCCTTCCCTTCCAGCATTTCCCCCAGCCCTGTTGTTGCCATCGGTTTTAATCCACACACTAATTGTTATCCCATTAAAGCAGATAGAATTTTATTAGTATTCATGGTTCATCAAGCTAATAATAATAACTGTTACTGCCAAACTGAAAAATAAAAGCAGCAAATAATATTTCTGATGTTTAGAATAAACTGTAAACAAAAGCAATCCGACCTGCCAGAGTGACCCAGCAGGTCCACGCGCAGGTCCTCGGGTTCCCCCAGCTCCACCCACGCTGGTCAGTGACTACCCCTCAATCTGCAGCTTCGCTCCAAGAGACTGGATAGGCGCAACCGAGAACAGGCCCTCCGGGAGGGGAACACAAGGGACTGCAACGCCGGCACGTGCCGGGGCTGGTCGGGACAACTCAGGGTCTCTCTTCTTGAAGCCAAAGCGCGCGGACTCGCCTGCACCGAAATCCCGAGCTAGGCACCTCTCTGAGTTCCGCGGTGCGGGATGCGCGGTCTGCACTCAGGCCACGCTTAGTCCGGCGTTAGCAGAATACCAGAGGCACTTGTTAAAGCGCACGCATCCCCTGCAAACCCATTCTCGCCCTGACACTTCAAGGCTTTATATAGAAACAGGATTTTCTCGTCTTACACTAGCAGTTCCCATTAGCGCTCCCGGGGCGCACACCACTCTAATCCGCGGGCCGGGCGCGCCCTGGCCCCCTCCCCCAGCCACACGGTCGTTCTGTCCCCCGCAGAAAGCGCCACGGTGTCTCAGACGCAGAACGTCTTAACGAGGTGAATGCAGAATGCAGAAAAGAGGCTTCCGCAAGAATTTACTTCTGCAGGAAGGGGTGGGGGAGGGTGGCTAGGAGTAGAAGGCTCGGTTTGCTGCCTGCTCTCGGGCTGCCCTGCAAGACCCAGGGTAGTCCGGGGAAGGCTGCTGGAAACGGCGCAAGCCCGTGGGCTGGGCTGGCAGAATGCACGGCCCGCCCGGCGCTGCGCAGGGAAATGAAACCAAAGCTCCAAGAACTGCTCCGAGGAGCGAAGAGGCCGGCGCTCCTTGCACTCGCCACCGTTGCCAGCTGCGGTGGGGCCTCTGCATCGCACCCGCCCGGGCTGGGCACTGACCTGTGTGCGACGCCATCGGCAGCGGCGACGGGAAGTACTTTCCGGGCTGGAAATGCGCGGCCGGCTGCGCGGCGGGGCCGGCAGGGGCTAGGCGCGCGGCGGCTGCGGCGCTGCGGTGGCCCAGGCTCCCGCGCTCCGACAGCAGATGCGGCGGCGGCGCGAAGTCTCGGCCATCCATACCGGGCCCCGGCCCCGGCCCGCCGCCGCCTCCAGCAAGCAGCGCGGCCGGGGCCTGGGGGCGGCTCGGAGTGCAGGCGGCGCGCGGGCGGCGCGCAGGAGGCGGCGTCTGGGGTCACCCGCGGCACAGACAGCGGAGCCGGTCAACACACCGGCGGACTGGGCTTCTCGGCAGGCGGCCGCGCTCCGAGCCGGCGGCCGCCGTGCAGGTCCATGGTCTGCGGAGGCAAGCAGAAGAGATTCGGTGACTCGGGGGTTCCACTCGCCCGGGGGTCCCCGCCCCTCCCGCTACCAACCCCCTCCTCGCGCGCCAACCGGAGAGGCATCCAGACCGGACAGCGGGGCTGGGAGCGCTCCGAGGACTCCCTACTGCACACGCTTATGCGCCGGGTCACTGGAGCCGCCCTGCACGCGAGTCCGCGAGCACACACGCACCGTCCGAGCCACGCTTGGCCTGCAAGAGCCAGAAGCAACCCAACCGCGCGGCGCGCAGCTTCCCTTTCTGGTCCCTGAGAGTCCCTGCGGCGAAGGCGCCGTTGCGAAGAGGCTGCTGGCTCCGCTGGGTGATAAAAACCCAAATCTGCGAAGCCATCACGCACACTCGCACGCGCGCGCACACACACACTCACACACACCCTCTCCCCTCCCCCGCTGCCCAAAGGTGTCTCGGAGGAAAAAGCCCGGGGTCCACGCTCCCCCCACCCCACCCCGGTCTTTCTGAGGTCCAGCTTTTACTGCATTCCGCTTAACCGAATAACCATGCTAATTAAGCGAGTAATTTTATTGATTGTAACTCAAGAGTTGTTTTTTTTTTTTTAAATAACCTTCCTTTTCTCCTCTCTCCCATCCCCCCCATGCGTCTTTCAGTCCATTCTTTTGAATGTCGTCCCCCACTCAGCCCCAGCGGGACCGGCCCCCACCCTCAAGCATTGTGCCACAACCCCAGACTGGCGTCCGGGAGCCCCGGGCGCCCCTCGACCGCCACCGGCATCACCTGGGCCGCTACGCCGCAGTGCCTGGCCTGCTGTCCCCGAGCCCGGAGCTTCCTAGTGAGGCTGGAACAATCACCCCGCCCCCCAATCAAATTCGCCCAGGATCTTCCTCTGCGGATTGGGGGCTTTGGGGGAGGGGGCTCAGAGTCAGAAATTGTTTTCTCTCGGCCTCCCAAATCGGCCACGACGTTTCTCCATTCAGCGCCTGCCCTGGTTCACCTAACCAAGGCTGGTCTCCGCGTGGCACCCAGATCGACCCTGCAGGGAGGGAGCAGAGACCAAACAGTGCAGCTTTCTCTTGTGTCTGGGTCCCAGCAGACCTTGGTCCTCGGTCTTCCGTCCCCACCTCTACCAAGGCCGACTTGAAACGACCCTCCTCCCCTTTTCCTCTACCCCCTCCCATGGTGAAATCGCAGACAATTTCAAACTCTGAGAGGAGCAACCGAGCACGCGATATAAACTGTACACCACCATGCACGTGCGACCAAAGTCTCTGCCATCCTCCATTTCGAATACTTTTCTCCTTATTTCCGAAATACGAATCGTTTTAATGCTTGATCTCAGCTCCGATGGAAAGGAGGTATTCTTAATTGTGAACTTTGCAGAAAATCAAAATCTTTTTTTAAGCCATCCCACCGTGACAACAAAGCGATTAAGATGTTTTCTATTTCGTAAATACCATTTAAATTGCTATATTTTATGCTCTGGGTTCTACACTGTCTTATTTGCACACTATTTTGTGTCTGATTTAATCTATAACCGAAAACATAATGTATTAAGTGAATACATATTTGCTCAGGTGATAAGCTTTTTTTAATATTTATTCGGAGAATTTTGCATTGTAAATAAATGGGACTACACAAAGACTTCTCTTTGTGTTCAAACTGCATACAAAGAGGTTTGAGGCTCTCTTCCTCTGGGGAGTTTCACTCTCCCCGGGTCCAACAAATAACTCGCCTCTCCACCGCGCGGGCCTGCTCAGCGATCGCCGGGGCGCGGGAGGCGCAGGCCAGGCCCAGGCGCTGCCGGCGCCAGGGTTAGGGGAGGGGCTGCCCAGGGCCCGTGAGGAACTTGCACGCCCCTGCCCAGGCCGGCGCCTCTCGGACCCCGGAGGGCGCTGAGGAGGACAAAGGGAAAGAAGGAAGGGGAGGGAGGTCAGGAACCTGCCGCTTCAAAGGCGCCGAGGGCCGGAGTGGGGTCGGGGGCTGCGCGCGCGGTACAAGGCTTCGCGACGGCCTCCCGGGAGTCGTGTGCGCTGGGCTTTTGTTCTGGGCCCCCACCCCCAGTAAGACATTTCAAAGTAGGAGCGAAAGAGGGGGCTGCAAGCGATTCTCGGGACGCGGGCTTTGAGCTCCCGGAGCAGCATTACTCCCCACCCCCTGCGGGCCGATCGCTGGCTCGTTGGTGCCTTTCTCACAAGCCCACTAGACTTTCTACGCAAACAAGGGCTGGATTATGTCGCCAGTACCCGCTGCTGAGCTTCTGGCCGGACTGGAGGGGACTTTTCTTTGTGTTCGGTCCTGCCGGAGAGCTGCCGCGCCGCCCTGGTCTGCTGGCTCCCTGGGCTTGGGAAAGCCAGCTCGGTACGGAACGAGGGACAGCCAGCCACCGGGGCCACCAAGCGAGGGCCGAGGCCCGGAGCTGCGAGGCAGCAGTTCCCGATTCTCGAGGCTCTGAGGCCTCCACGCGACCCATCTCCGGACAGGACACCGCAATGGACCCCGGACAGGGTTGCACCGGAGGAAACAGAAAGTGGCAGAGAGCCCCGCGCGGCCGAGAGTCGCCGATAAGAACAGGTCTGAAGTACCCGGACCCCCAAAATCCTCCCCCGGATGCTGGGCGTGACCCCCAGAGCCGCAGTTCCTCCAGAGGTTTGGCCAGCACTGGTACCCTCGACTTCTCGAGGCTTGCTTTGTTTTCAAATTGTGCATCTAAAAGCCGGGTCTGAGACGCCTTTGTCCTCCGGTGGAGGCCAAGCTCTGGGGTCCGTGGGCTCCCTTCAGCCGAGTTTCCCGCGCGGATGGGTTCCAAGGGGCCTGTAAGGCCAGGCCGCAGCCAGGAGCGCACAGGACGCGAGCGGCTCCAGCGCGGCTGCACGACCCGCTCCCTGCGAAACGCGCCCCCCCATCCCGGAGAGGAACGAGAACGCGGCGGTGCGAGACCCCGGCTCTGGGAGACCGACCCGTCCCTGGACCACGCCACTCGGGTCGTGGCCTTGAGCCCGCGTGCTGCCCAAAACGCACCGCGTGAAAACGCCCCACTGCTCGGCCCCCTCCTCCACCCCTTTCCTCCAGAAGGAAAAAAAAGGAAAGAACCGTTCCGAAAAGAATTAAGTCTGTGGGGAGCGAAACCTGAAAACCCGCAGGTCCCCTCCGCTCCCGTCCCCTCACTGAGGCCCAGAAAGCAGAGGCCGTGGCCACCGAGAACCGACCGTCCCCCGCGCCGGGGAGCGACCGGGCGGGGCCCATTCAAGGCTGCTGGGGGAGGGGAGTGGGATGGGGGAGCAAATAATTGGGGTTCGCTCGTGGTTCCTCCAGAGCTGGGCTCTCGCTGACTGCCCACTCGGGGCTACCCGCGGGGCTCTTGCTGAACGAAGCGTGGCGGTCTCTGTCCTGTCTCGATAATTTATTTTTAATGTAGGGTGTCGATCGAGACAACAGGCGCTCAGAGCAAGGACGCATTACGGGGGGAATTTTAAACCGATCGATAAAATTTTTCAGAGGAAAAAAATATCGTACTCATACATATAGTCCATCGTTTTTTTTATATTAAAAAAAAAAAAAACCTTTCAACATCATAACGGATTTTAAAAGGGAAGATCTATTATTTCTTAACACCACAAGCCTGAATTTCTTTTGCTTAAAAAATGTAAATCCCCAAAAGCCAAAATAAAATAATAAAATAATAAAAATACAAAAAAATTTAAAAAATAAAAGCAATTTCAGTTACTTACTGGAGGCTGTTTCCTGGATACAACTGAATGCAATACAATTAAATCAGTAAATGTGACTTTGGTTTGTATTCCTATTGGTATTTTCAATGTGCTGACTGTTGCACTGTGAATGCACGGCTTCCACAACAACGACTCTAGCGAGCCCATCCAGAGCGGCTCTCAAACCTGCAGCCCGGCGCGGCGAGCCACGGGCCCTGCATACTAATAAGCTCGTGCCACTCAACCCGGAGCAGCCCGCGCGCTGATTGGCCGCGCGGCCCTCCACGGCCCTGAGCTCGTGCCACTCATTCGGCGTAAACAGGCCTCCCAATAGGCTGGCGCCGGGCCAGGGAGCTGCCAATCAGGGAGCAGCAGGGCTACTACCAAGCCTGATGGCGCCTAATTCAAGCCCAGCGACTGCGCAGCTCCTCTGCGCAGATCGTTGCTGCTGAATGGGAATGTGGTGGCGCAGGGCGGGAGAGGAGCACCAGCGAGCGAGCGATTGAAAGCGCGTGTCCGCGTCCAGGGGAGACTCGGGGATTTGTTTTTCCTTAATTTGTCAGGTCTAACGTTTGGGGGTTTGTTTGTTTATTTGTTTTGCACAGAAGGAAAAGAACAGCCTTACGCCATAAACCAGAAGCCCTGTCTGTCCACGCCTGGGGTCTGTCTGGCAGGTGACTTGGATGCAAGAAGGCCCAACTTCCAAGTGCAGAGGCCCGATTGTCTTGCTGTACCTCCACTCCCAGGTCGCCACCCACTCGGACCCGAGCCGGAGAATACACTTGGTCTGAGGAGCGGCCATACAAACTCCGTAAATGCTTGCCTGGCCCTCCCTCCCTCCGCCTGAGAGGCAGGGAGATGGACCTTTCTCCTCCTGCCATCTATCTGTCCGCTCTCAATTTTATCTCCCTCTGCCACACTCTGAAGCGCAGCGGCAATCGAAATGAAAATCGAGGCTCTGTTGCTAAGATAAGGATTTGCTTTTTTTCATCAGCTCCTAGATTTTAAAAATATCTTCACTTGTTAATTTTAGGGTGGTTGTCATGGTGTGAAAACCATGCTTAGCATTTCTCAGCGCCTGTCCTTACATATTCACAAAATTTCTCACTACAATGGAAAACAGCCTCTAAACAATTCCCTTTATCATAATCAGGACCAAAACCACTTTTAAAAATATTCTGCAAGCAAATATTTCAGTTAGAATTTGGTTGCCTACCCAAATGTTATTTATTTTCAAGAAGTAGAGGTGATGTCTTAGTGGCGATGAATACATAATTCCTGCTCCTCTTGTTCCATGTGTGTCGTGGGGGGATATTTAAGTAGATGCCAAACAACACAGCTAGACTCCTTTGGATTTCTCCTGTCTCTTTCCGGCGCGGACACAAAGGAGTTAAACCGAGGTCTGTGGTCGCCACTCTTTCCCCGCCTTCCTCGCTTCTGCGGAACCGCCGTGATTGGTTGGCACTCCGCCAGCGGGCTGTCCATCACCAAGTGTAAACAAGGCGCTGATTGGCTGTTATCCAGTCCGCACAGGGCCTCCTGAAAAAAGCAATTACTGGCTCCGCGGTTTCAAGGCTACCCAAGGCCGCTTGATGAAAGGAGATAAACCGAGGACCGTTTCCAGGATCCCCGCGGGCCGACCCAGGCGGCTCCCGAGCCGAGGTGCGGCGGAGAGCCCGGGGATCAAAGGCATCTGAAGAGAAAGGGGAAGCGGGCGCACCGCCGGGCCGGCCTGGCCCCCCGCGGGCCGCGCTGACCTGGGGTGGGGGCGGCGGGCGGGGACTCCGGGATTTCCCGCCCGTTCGGGACGGGGCCTCGGCCGGCGCCCGCTCCAGGTAAGCCCGGGTCTCGGCGGGCTGCGCCGGGCCGCTGGACGGGGAGCACGAGCTGCGGGGAGGCTCCGCTTTGGAGATCCGATTAGCGCGCGGCTGTTCTTTACGCGATGGACTCAGGCCAGCCTGTGCGGCGTGGGCGAGGACGCCAGCTCGCGGGGGCGCGATGGCCGCCCCACGGCGAGCGCAGGTCCGGCCAGGCTGGAGGTGAGCTTCGCCGCCGCATCCCGCCCGGCGGCGGGCAGCCGTCTCCCGCTTCGCACGCATGCGGAGGAGCGTCCCGGCTCGGGAGAAACCGCTGCGGGCACCCCAGTTCCCCCACGGTCGGCGCGCGCATCCCTTACAAGCCGTGGGTTTTCTGCGAGGTTTGGAACCCGAGTTCCTCATTTTCCGTCCCAGATCTTATTTTTCCGATCCAAGAGTCCTTATCTGACTACATCCCCGCTTAAAGTAGTCTCTCACCCACCCTCAAAAAGAGAAATGTAAGAAAAATCATTGGGTCCTACAGAGATAACCGCGTGGCGGTCCTCTGAGCCGCTGCAAGCTCGCGGGGACCCGGAAGGCCGGGTGGGGGAGGGGCGCGCCGGGGCAGCTCCGCACCCCACCGCCCTGGAGGGGGCGGGGGTCTCCCAGGCCCGGCCCGAAAGGTCCCCGAGCCTCGCATCTACCCGCTTCCTCGGCCGGTGGAGACTGGCAGTAATCCAGCCGCATTCAGAAGGGCCTGTTAGGCACGGGAACGTGAGGCTTCTCTTCCTCCGCAAGCCGGCTTCGAATCTTGGGGATCCCTAAAAGTTAGGCATGAGGATTTGTCTCGAGCACCCTCACGTGCTGCCTCTTTACACCCCCCACTTCTGTGTCGCTCCCCTGAGAGGCTCCCCGGGTGTGAAAGGCCGGGGCTCCTTGCTGCCTCGCTCCCGCCTCTGCGTCCTTTCCAGCCCCCGCGTTCACTTCAGTCTAGTGGTCTTTTTTTCAAAATAGTTGTTACAGCAAATCGCTGCCGATATGCCTCTGGATGCCGCCAGCAGCTGGCAGCTGCCCAGCGCGGGCGCACAGCCCCCGGCAGTTCCACAAGACCAAAATAAGCTCCCGTGTTCCTCTCGCAGGGCTCGGCCTCCCTCCCGGGCGGGCCCGGGCATGTTTGGCTGGGCTCGCTGTGTGCTCAGAGCAAACCATCCTGGTTCCCTACTTGACTTCCTGCTGTCCGAAACTAACAAGTGTTTTTAATTTTAGGAGAACATGGCGTGAGGAACCGGGTCCAGAGAGCAGCGGGTCTCAGCCTTCCTAATTCTGTGACCCTTTAATACAGTTCTTCATGTTGTGACCCCCAGCCATAAGATTATTATCGTTGCCACTTCGTGACCGTAATTTTGCTACTGTTATGAATCGTAATGTAAATATTTTTTGGAGTTAGAGGTTTGCTAAAGGGGTCGCGACCTACGAGTTGAGAAATCAGTTCTAGAGGGAGAGGAGTGGGGAGGGTTATAAGCCAGAGAGGAGCCTGGGCAGGGTTATAAGCCAGAGGCCTTTGCTTTGGAGTGTCCAAATCTGCAGTCACCTGAAGTCTTAAAAAATTGTAGGTTATTAACGTTGCAGCCACAAATGTCCAATCGCTAGCCCAAGGCACAATAGCCTCTGATACCCTTCATGGTCTCCTCTAGGTGAGGTGCCCTACATAGCCAGCTGTGCCCTGACACCAGAGCACAACCACACAGACATTACACTTCATCAAGCAATAGCGTGTGTCCCCATGGACACTTGTGCAGTTTTGGATGTGTGCTCAGTCTACATGAACATTCTGTGGGCTCACATCATCCATATCTAGATATACCACAAAATGGGCACTGGCACACATGTGAGTCTCGAATCACACTTTTGTGTGCATACAAAAAAGCAAACTGGCAAGGTGGCTCAGCAGGCTGATACTTGCCAAACCTGACCACCTGAGTTAGATCTTCCGATCTCCTGGTCCTTCCATGGCAGGAGAGAACAGATTCTTGCAGGTTTCTTGCTGACCTCACACTCAGGCAGGTCAGCAGCGTGCAGGCACACACAAAAACAGAGCCATGTAATTCAAAAGGACAGTTTGAATCTCACACACAGCACACTGACACACAGCACACATGTACAAGCACTCTCAACTACAGCTGGCTGGCCTGTAGTGGAGCAGCCGGTTACCCACAGACCCTGGTACTGCCTCCAGCATTCCCCACTGCTCCTACAAGGCTGGAGACTGGAAGCAGGCCTAGACCTCCCAGCTCCCAAATGACCCAGAGCCCACTGTGTGAACTCATTGAATAAATAATCACTTTTTAATACAAGGGGGTGGGGTGTATCTCGAGTTACATAAAATTGTGAATTAGTCGCTGCTCCAAATAAATGTGTGCTTGGGCCGGGAGCAGCAGCTCTGCACTGCAGGGTGATTGTGTGTTGGGTGCCTCTCCATTGTTCCCTGGGCCATTAGTCAAAGGGCAAATTAGAAACAATTTCTTGACGACAAAAAAATTGACTCTTAATTCTTCCCACAGAAGTGAAAGGGACAGGTCCAGAGGCCTAAGGCTGGAGCTTGGTTTGGAGGGTCAGGGGGCCCAGAGGGAGAGGGAGACTGGAGCTGGGCTTTGCACCTTGGCAGTACAATAGCATGCAGGTTGGATCCAGGCTAGGGAAGGAGGGACTGGGGGTAGGGTTGGTTCACAGCACCTGTTTCTCCCTCAGTGAGATGACACTTAAACTCCATCCTTGATCTAGAATCAGGGCTTGAAAGGACAGCTGGTGACAATGGGATATTGCACTCTTCTTCTCAAAAGGGGTCAAATTCAGAAGCCTCCAGAGGTACTGGCCTGGTTGGAAGAGGAGGTCCTGGATCAGTGGAAATCTTCTACCATGGCAAGGTCTTGCTAGAAGTACTCCCGAGGTCCTAGAAGGAATACTGTGGAGAAAGGTCTGAGTGTGGCCAAGTCCTCAGTTATCTGGGTCACCCGCAGGTACCTGCTTGGTGCTGTGTGCCTGGGAGCATGGGCATTCTTTGCTAGGTCTTCTGTCTTTGAGGTATAAGGTTTGTGCACAGACTTGACTGGAAGGGGAGAAAAGAGTTGGGATGCCCTAATCCCAAGAAAAACGGGCTCCTCTCCCCCAAAGAACAGTACTTCAGACAGCCCATTTATTTAGCTGGGCACAAGAGGTGAGAGACTGAGGTGCTGCCTTGCTCTCTGGGGGTATCCCAGCCCCCAGCTCCTGTCCCCTCCCAATTGGAGAAACACAGAAGCAGAAAAGGAAGAATTGCAGGATCCTGTCCTATCAATAGGATCTATCGTGCTGAGTGTCCTCTGTTGTACGCACACCTCTGAAGGCCTGGCTGTGCCCCTAGCCAGCATCGTCCCTGAGGCATTTCCCTGACACAGCTCCAAACCAAGCCAGGAACTTGGCTAAATTGAAGCTGGCTCAAGCCGGAGGGACCCCTGTGGGAGGCGCAGGTTCCCCTTCAAGGCCACAGACAGATCTTAAGACCTGCTTCTGAGTTTTAAAAGGCAGGAGAAAAGCCCCAGACCACTTTGAAGTCAGGTAAACAGCTTCTCCAGCCTCTGCAGCCTCCTCCCAGGGAGGTTTAAATCCTGTTGTCGCTGATTTCCTCCAACCAGGTCAGGAGGCTGCCCAGCCCCCTCCCTGCAAAGGAAAGGTGCTTGTTAAACACGGTCGTAATTTGTGGCTAAATATAGCCCAGTGTGTTCACACAGAAAGCATAATTCAGAGGGCTCATTCAGAGGTTATCAGTGAGGAGACCCATCTGGGTTAAATTAAAGTGATTTTCATAAAGGCCCTTTCGCTAGTGATAGAGTGATATTTGTGCTAAAGGGGGTGGAGGAAGGTGGGAGTACACCCCGCACCCCAGAGCTGAGGAGGCAGCTTCCTGGGCCTGAACACTGGGCCTCTCCATTATAGGTCTCTTCGTCCAAGGCTGGATGTGGCTTCTGCTAAGCCTGAGAAGGTTCTGGAGGAACAGGGCAGGCTTTGAGGGCATGGGAGAATAGCTTTGGGGGTCTGCTAAATAAGAAGTGATTGATTTTCCTGTTAGGCTGACCCAGATAGCCCTCAGTCTTGGCAGTAAGGAAATACCCCACCCTCCACTATAGGAGCCCAGGAGGAAAAGCCCGGATAATCGGAGAGATTCTCAATAATAGGTCAGGATGGCTAAGTGACTTCAGCAGCCTTGCTTAGGGACAAGTGCCTGGTCAGTCTGTGTGTTCCTTCCAGGTGTACCCCCGAAGTGAAGCTGGCTTCAAGCCCTCAGAGACACCTGCTTCCACTGCGCCAGGCCTGGCTTTGAAGGAAGTGCAGTGACTGCAGGCAGATTTCAGCTGTGTGCAAATGTGTTCACATAGGTCGACCGGCAGGCTGTGTCTGGAGTGATTCTCTGGAGCCAGATTTCTGCTGCCTGGTCTCACAGTGCTGGGGAAACCAGCGCGGCCTCTGGCCTCTTCTGGCCCTAGAAGGCCGAGTGCCAGGGACTCCTTGGATCCAGGCTTGCTGAACTCTGGATCCAGGGTTTGCAGTTCTGCCCTCTTGCCACCTCAGTTCTACTGGCTCCTCACCCCCCAGCCCTGTTACCAGGCCGTCTCCTACTCTCTTCCTTTCAACCTCCCATACTGTGAAAAGCCCAGCTTTAGCCAGACTTCACCACCACCATTTTTGCCCCACAGAGGGGAACTGGTTGGGACACCCCAGAGCCATGGGACATTCTTGTTCTGGAGTTCTGCCTCCTTCTACCCCTAGCTTTCTGGTGGTAGTCCCCCTTTGGGCCTAGGACTTAACACTCAGCAGAAGACCCCCTCCCTGGGGGTTTCCACCAGTGATATGAGATGCACACTGTGCTCTTTCTGTCTAATTTCTGGGGAGATTTGAGCCCTTGGCTTGGTTACCTGAAATATTTATAAGCCAAATAAAATTTCCCTCCAAGTTCCCACTGAGCATCAGGGCCAGTGGCAAAGCTCTGTCTCAAGCCTGGAGGCAACTGGACCACTTGATTGCTGGCTCCTGGCTGAAGTGTGGCATGGCCACCGCCTTTTTTGTTAACAGGACAATTGATCCATTAAATTAAAAATAAGTCAATAAATCCGTTTTTTCCTAACACGTGTGAATACACATAACACCCCAATCTCAGACATCGATGCCAGCAGGGATAGGAGACTACCAGGGGACATTACCACAAGTGGCCCCAAAAGGAAACTACCAGGATAACCTCTTCACCAGAATCCAGGATGGCCATCAAAACCTGCCTAGGGGCCATCACTGAGCGCTCCAATTCCCCCACCCACTTTCTAGCATACTCCACTTGGGCAGATGCTGCAATACAGAATGCAGAGCTCTGTATCAGTCCCATTGTGGCACTGGGAACCCAGCGTGAGGTCCCTTGCTGCTTCCCAGCACACTAGAAGGAAGGCACAATTCGAGGGAACGGGGTAGTTAGTTGTCTTCCCACCGTGTTTTTAAGTAGCAGGATTTTCAGATGCAAAGAAACAAAAAGCCTCCAGAGGTGGGCCATAAAAAATAAAATAAAATAAAATAAAAAAATCAAAGCCTCTACGTCCGAGCCAGAAACAAAAGCTCTTTGGAAATGCCGTGGCGGGAGCGCGTCTGCGTCTTGAATCTCGTGGAGCTGGCTGCCCGGGACCCGCATCCCGAGAAGGAGTGGGCAGGCGCGAGTGTCACCACCTGCTCGCGGCTCAGTCCTGTCCCCGAGAGGAGGAAAGCGGCCAGAGGCACCATAACCACAAATTTATGGCCTGGGTGACGTGCTTTCCTCTCCCACAATGGGGCCTGGTGACATTAAACAGAAAATTGATGAGAGAGAAGCGAAATCTAATCTCTTTCTCTTCCACATCGGCTCTTCGCGCTTTGCGGGGAGGGGGTTGGGGCGGGAGGAAGACAGTGGTTGCCTGGAGTTCAGAGCTCTGGGCCAGAGGCTTCTTTCCATCTGGTTTCTCAACACGGGTAGGCTAGGGGGACTGCGACACTTCTTGGCCTGCCCACTCGCCGCTGCATTTCGGGTGGGATTTCGGAGCCAGGCACCCGAGTGGGACATCTCCGGTGCTCGCCCAAGCTCCCAAGAACATCCCATCCTTAGCAGAGCACCCCGCCCCCACCTTGGACACTAGCGCCCACTCCCCTCCACTGCCTGCTGCGCGGTTCCCCCGGGGCGCACCGGGTGCCTCCTGGCATTGAACTGCGCTTGAGTCCTTAAAGGAGCCGCTCTTCTTCCAGCCTTTGTCTAGGGGAAGGTCACTCCAAGAGGATGCCAGGACAATGCCCTAAGGGCCCGGTGGGGAAACCTGGGCCCAGCTGCCCCGGGCCACACATTACCTAGACGCTCCAGCCTAGGTGATGCCACCTGGGCTGTGCAGGCACTGCTGGCTGAGGTCTGAGCTTTCAGTGAGAGTGCCCCTGGGCTCCAGGGGATGAAGCTTGAGCCAATTCATGCCTTGCTTGACTCTGACCTATATGAGAACGTGTCAGATTCTACCTCTGTGAACACTCCAGATTTCTCAGGACCCACCCACGGAGAGGATGATTCCCATTTTACACTAAATTAAGGCAGTTTGACAAGTAACTTGTCCTTACCCAGGATCTGGATATATAGATGCTGGGTTCTGGGTCCTGACACTCATGGAGTTCCGTCATTCACCTTGATAAGCCAAGAACAGAAATATGTGGGCCTAGAGACCAGCATTAGGGTGTATTGGAGCACCACACCCAAAGAAGAATGTTCCGGAAGTCCATTTTCCGGGGTCAGCCCCTCTGAAGCCTACACTCAGCACCCTGTCTGAGTCCCTGGGATAAAGCCTAGCAGGGCGGCTCTCCCTCTCAGCCTGGATGTACAGTGGGAATCTGGAAGCCAGATTCCAAAGGGTCAGGTTGGCCTGAAGCCAACAAGGTTACGTTTAACAGGCTTGAAGTGAACCTCTACTCTTAGGTTCAAAAATCGGTTGTAAAAATGCAGGCAGCTTCCTGCTGTGGACAGGAGGAGCCAACCGCAGCTGCTGCACCATTCAGGCTGGACACACACACACACACACACACACACACACACACACACACACACACACACACGTCTATTCCCAGCCAGCCCCCTTGTGAATCTCCCTGAGTGCCTGCAGCTGAGGCTGGCCCCCAGGGTGGGGGCTCCCAGGATGTCTGACCCAGAGCTTCTGATGTCAGGCCCTCTGGGGGAGGGGACGCAGCTGGCGACAGCAGAGAATGGGGTCCTTGTGCCACTGTCATCAGGCCCAGGGCTTCGATGAACACGGCTTTGTTCGAACCCACACCCCGTGGTGACCACGGGACCAGAGGATCAGTGGGTCTCAGAACAAGAACTGCCTGCCTTTTGGCTTTTTGGCCTTTTGGCCTTGGTTAACTCTTAAACAGATATTGGCCGCACAGTCTCCCCAGCCATGTGCCTAGGCTCAGGCAGGAGAGATGAAAATTCAGCCCCAAGTCTAAGGTCAGAACCGACTTTGTTCAAGTTTTCTGATAAAATGACTGTAGCCAGTGGTGGAGGTAAAAAGTAACTAGGTGAAGGGAGCTGTGTAGGGTGCGGCTGACTTCCTCAACCTCCCTTCGGATTTCAAGTGCAGCTGGCAGCAGACACCCAGTGATAACTCTCAGTATGGCCTGGCTACCAACCTCCTGAGAAAGAGGTCCCACTGCAGGCATTGAGTGGCCAGACCAAGCCTTAGTCCTGAAAAAGGACCCCTCCTGCAGAGGGCCTCATGGTGACTCCAGAGCAGGTGGGTTATGGATCCCTAGGGATTTCCAGAGGATAAGGGGGGGAGCTTTTCTGAGGCCTGGTGATGAATGGCAACAGTCTGGTTTAGAATGTGGGGTCCTCCCTGCGTTGTGTGTGAAGGTTTAGAGTGGTGAAGACATTGGAACCCTGGGGACTGTAGTGAATGGTCCATTCTTGGGTCAACAGTCCAAGGACCCTGGAACCAGGGTAATGGAAGGATCGGTAAATTTTATTCCATTTATAATTTTTCCTATTTCTCACTTTTCCCTTGAAATGTATTTATTTTGTAATCAGAAGCAACCAATCAACACTACCCCAGGAAATATGCAGACCTGAAAGTCAGTCAGTGTCTCGTAAAGGTGGATCCTGTGCCTTAGCTGTAGGACCCTGTGGGGTCTCTGTTCCCCTGTCTTCATCTCTGCCCCAAAGGCTCCCAGCACATAGAGAAGGCTTGCAGAGAAGTCGCAAATCAACTCCTTCCCTGCTCCCCCATGGTAGCTGGTAACAGTTGTTTTAGGAACACACATAGAGAGGCACCTCATCCAGGTTGAGGTTTCTGACCATAAGAAGCTGCATGGCCCTGGGAAGGGCAAACCAATAACATACAAATGTGCATGTTGAGACGAAAAATGTACCAGGGTTCAACTATATCGGGGGTTATAGATCCTGACCTTCAGGCTAGGACTGGCTTCCATCAGAACTTCAGAGATGAGGAACAGTCCCAGCAATTCAGAGTCCTGTCCCTGGAGATGGAACTAGTCAGCTAGCCCATACTTGGAGCCATGCAAGGAAGCAGCTGCTAAGTGTTGTGGGCCTTGGCAAGGCTGGGGTTCTTTCCACAACCCTTCACAGACCCCTACACCCTTGTGGTCATTTCTGTCTGCCCCCCCATCCCCATCTCACGCCGGTCTCATCAAGTCTGCCCTGTGACTGGTGATAGTCTGGCCCCAACCACTCCCCAGTGTGAGGGTCCTATAGGAATTTTTGTCAGGAAGTGGGTAGGAGGTGAGCTCCAGGGGTCACTGACTAGGTCCAGGGCCTAGGTCTGGCTTGACATGTAAGCAGAATAGTCCTAGGACTCTAAAAACTCCAGGAAGGGTAGGAAAGTTTGGAATCTAAGGCACCAGCAAGAAGAGGTGTGAGGTAAGATGGCCTACAGCCACTCTCCACTGGCAAAAAGGAAGTACCAGACACAGCAAGGCCCCAAGCCTTCCAGTAACAGCTTCTGTGGGACCATTGGAGGTCCAGCACATAAAAAGGAGGGAGTCAAGGCTCACTCCCACAAATCCATCTAGGGAGGAAACAGGAGACCTGGATGGACATGAACCCAGGTCATGCAATCCCAGCCCTGAGAACCCAGAGCATGAGTTTCAGGTTGTAACCATGGAGTCCCAAGAAGGACCTACTGGTTACTGGCTCAGGATGACTAACACTCACTCAGGGAGTCCCAAGTAGCCCCGAGGAGAGCACTGGGGGTTGTCTTGGGCAGATCCCATCCCCCATGCCCCTTCTCACCACAAAGCAGACCCGCAAACGCTAGGGGGCCTGCACAGGCTCTCACGCCACCCGCTGTTTACCACCTTCCTCACATGACAGGCTAAGTGGGGTACTGGGGAGGAGCCAAAGCCCAGGGGAACATGTCTGCGAGTTGGGTGGGGCTGTCCCACAGGGAAGGGGAAAGATAAGTGTCTTGCCCTGATTTTGTCATTGCCCTCCTACAAGGTAATTCACATTATTAATAAACCACAGGTCCAAAGCTCAAAGGTTGGAGTGGGAAATAGGAAACAGCAAAGTGAATGTCTCTTATAATGAAGCAGGTGGCCTGTCCCCACATGGAGGGTGGGGACAGAGAGACCCATGTGTAAGTGGAGAGATCTGCCCCACCATATCTTGAACTGCCTTGACCACCACACATGCCTGTGACCTTGTCCCTCCTCAGACAATCCCCAAGGCCACAACAGAGATTGCAGGCTTATGGGCCACCTTGCTCTAGAAGCAGGGGTTCTACGAAGGACACCCCCCTCTTCCCTATCCCACATGACACTCTTTCCCATTCCTCAAGCCCCTTGGTGACCTGGCTGTCCTGGAAGAGGTCCTTCACTGTCTTCAGTCACACAGGGTGACTAGGCTGTGACTTTGCATGTGCACACAACAGGCAGAGATGCAAAACCCAGGTCTGCAAGGAACTGGCTGGGAGAACAGGGTCTCTCACCTCATCCTCCCTGTCCAGGACGTTACAGGGAAGAACTCCATAGGGATTCAAGGAACTCGGTAGATGAGCAGCCTTCACTAATGTTAGGAAACCCTGCTGCCTGACCAGATGCTTTCTTGCCACTTTTTCTCTTGGTATAAACATCTGTCCTGACAGGCATGGTGTCACACACCTTTAATCCCAGCACTCAAGAGGTAGAGGCAGGTGGATCTCTGTGAGTTCAAGGCCCGTCCTGGTCTATATAGCAAGTTCCAGGACAGCCAGGGTTACATAAAGAGACCCCATCTGTAAATAAACAAATATGAAAAATAACAGCCATCCTCGTTCTGTCTGGGGCACCACCTCCCCCATGGTCAGGCGCTTGCCTTCTGTCCTGCTTCCAAGCTCCTGTCCAGGCTTGTCCCTCTGACTGCTGGTGACTTGGGGACAGCTCTCAAACCCACTTCTTGGTGGTAACCCTGTAGCCAGAGGCAGCACTGGAAACGTTGTTAATATCTGCACTTCTTTCTAGTGAGGGTTGGGGGTACACATGTCAAGGATTCCTGCCTAGGAACAAGAGAAAGGTGGCAATTAGTGTTGTTGTTATTTTTGAGACAGAATCTCACACTATAATCCAGACTAGCCTTAAATCTAGGCAACTCTCCTGCCTCTGCCAAATGCCTAGGAAGCTAGTCCATGCTACATATGTATATATATGGTCATTAGTCAGGATCGGCTGCCCTCAATTTGGAAGATTTTTCAGGTAGGTTGGAAACCCCTGGGGTTGGGTCAAGAACCAGTGCACAGAATGATAAGCAGGGCCGTGTCCCCACGTGCTGGTATCACAGGCAGGTGCTTTGGGAGTCCCACTGTAATGAGTTAAGTGGTGCCCATCCCCCGCTTAAAAAAGGAAGAAAGAAAATCCTTAGGCAAAGTCCACTCGGACCCGTGCCTGACTTAAACTGCAGAGTCTTTTCATATACATTGAGATTAATAAGGACCTGGTGATGAAGTCATTGTGGGTTTGGTAAGAGAGAAACAGGTAGATCTGATGCCTTGAAGGCCCTCTGTGGGGGCTGGGGGAGATATAGAGGCAGAGAGTAAAGTGATGCAGTTTCTAAGTTAAAGAATCTCTGGGGCCACCAGCAACTGGAAGCAGCAGGTCTTCCTGGAGGAGGCGAGGTGGAAGATAGTTCATGTTGACTCATCTACATAGGGTTGTGGCCTCCACGACTAGAAGAGCATGAACCTCAGGTTAAGTTGTCTGGCTTGTACACCAGGACACTGCCCATGAGGCAGCTTGCCTGTCCTTGCATGAAAGGTATGGATGTGTTTCCCTGAAAAGATCCAGAGAGACAGGTCTGTGACCAGGGTGTGGGGAGTGGCCCTATGTGGGGCATATCCACCAACTGGTTAGAAAATGATGGAGGTCTCCAGACCTGCTCCAACAGGTTGGGAGAGTGGGATTCAGTCGGACAAGGTTTGGAAAATGTGTAGGTTTCTAAATTGGAATGTGAGCAGTTCAAGCCTAGAAAAGGTAGCAAAAGCTAGATGCCAGGGACACCTGGGTACAGGGAGCTGCCTCCTTCCACACATTTCACAAATCAGCCTTTGGTTCCGTGGGTGACTGCTGCCTTTTCTATGGGAAACTGTCTTGGGGACACTTGGGTGCTCAGGGCTTCTCCAGGTACCCTCCACCTCCAATCAGCAGGGCACTGTTTTTCTAGACTGCAAAGAAGGCAGCTGAGGCTCAGCTCTAGAAGGCAGAGGGGACTAGCCTGTGCCTGTGCGGCCCCTGCTCTTGAATTACCCCACCTTTCAAACTAGTGTGGTGGTATGCCCTCATGAGCCCAGCACCTGGGAGGCCGAGACAGGAGGGCCAGCTAGATTCAAGGCCAGCCTGATTTATATAACAAGTTCCAGGCCAGCCTAGGCTATGGTATGAGACTCTGATTCCAACAAAACAAAATCCACACCTTTCTCTTGCCTGGCTGCCACCGGCGTGAAACAAGATACCGACTGGGTGACTCTGCTTTTCTTTCTGGATAGAAGTTTTGAGGCCTGGAGTGCTTCCAGTGGCTGGTGATCAGAATGACCTTCTAAGGTCCTCACTGGCTGGGAAGTCCTGAGCCACTCCCATCAACAGGAGAAATCTCCTTTTGGGGTTCTGATTGTTCCCCAGACACCAGAGACACTGAAAGAACGGTCACCTGGCATAGTCACAGGGTGTAGAGCAATGGTCTTCTGTGAACAGAGGACAATGGGGTCCAGAGAGGAAGAGTGACGGGGTGCAAGCCACACAGCCTGTGAGGGACAGCCAGGCTTTGGTTGTGCATCCCTAGGGCTGGAGGCCTAGCCAAGTGGTACACTTTCTGGCCTCAAGCCCCAGCCTTGAAAACCTAGATGACTCTGGGATAAGGCTAGCGCTGCATTTATTTACTTAATTGATACTTTCTCATTTAAATTTATATTGATTAATTTTGTTCTTTGACAATTTTATACATGTATATATTCTGATCACCCCATCCCTTTTTTCTATCCCTACCAATCCTTCTTCCCTCATCCCTACCAATCCAGAGTCAGGACTTTTTTTTTTTTTTTTTTTTTTTTGGTTTTTTGAGACAGGGTTTCTCTGTGTAACTTTGCGCCTTTTCCTGGAACTCACTTGGTAGCCCAGGCCAGCCTCGAACTCACAGAGATCCTCCTGGCTCTGCCTCCTGAGTGCTGGGATTAAAGGCATGCTCCACCACCGCCTGGCTGGTTTTGTTTTATATTTAGTTAATTAACTCAGTTTTTGGAAATAGAGTTTCATGATGTAGGGCAGGCTGGCCTTAAACTTAAAGATCCTCCAACCTTTGCCTCTGCCTTTGGGATGCTGAGGTTAAAGGCATGGACCACCATACCTGTCCTATTTAATTTTCGAAGAAGGTTTTCATGTACTCCAGACTGGCCTCAAACTCACTACATAATTGAAGATAGCCTTGAACTTC